>NC_069658.1:336857186-337469686 GCF_027244095.1 Hemicordylus capensis | reverse complement strand
GGTATGACGCAGATCAGGCATAATAATTTGTGGAAAAGCAAAAAAATAAAGATTGTGATGCTGCCACAGCTATGCTCTTCTAAGTCTCACATTCAGTGAGAGAGAAGTAAGGACATCTTCATGGGAGTAAATGGCCCATGGTACCCCTAGAAGCCACCTTCAGGTGATGGGAAAGGAGGAGTAAAAATGAATATATCTGTGGCAGAATGTACACTGTTGCCAGTGTTCATATACAACTGCTCACTGGATCATGGGCATGCACTTCTATTTCATCCTTAGTTATAGCCTGATTTATATGATTTCCCACCCAAATTACAATAAACTATATGATCAAGGCCACCCTACTATTAGACTTTTTTGGATCAATTATTTCATTTATGATTTTTTTCCCCACCATCATAGGGGTGCTATTTGGATTTCCTGTCTCAAATACTACAATGGCTCATATACCAACATGTACCAAAATCTCTGGAGATGATAGCAGTATAGAAATAATCCTACTACATACATTGCACTCTTTGAGATTATCTTGTGTCTCCCCTAACCTTATCTCTTTGTGTATCTTTAAGTCCCAGGCTAATCAGAAAAACAAAATAAAAATCCAAATAAATATAATTACATAAAGATCCTGAAGAATGAAAAATGCAGTTAAACTGGCTTGTTTGATAATAAAAACATTTCAAAATTATGTTTACGATACATGCATTTCTCATTATTCGCTCCCTATTATGCCCATGCTCTGAAGCAGGGCATGGGAAGGGGGCGACTTAGATACAGGAATGACATTTCAGCTGCTGTGCTGGGAATCTCTGCTAGGCTGGAAATGCCCCTCCAAATGCCTTTGGCAACAGAATGAGTCAGGGCCATGACTCATCAGCTGGTGCCTGTGACATGCTGCTGAATTCTAAGCTCCTGACAGGTAAGAGGTGTGTTGCATGAAGTGCTGATGTGTTGGCCCTGCACTAGCTATCATTCTGCCTGATAGCTAAAGAGAAGGCTAGACTATGTGTGGAGAGACTCGCGGGAGCAGGGAGACCCTTCACTTGTCATGGACTGGATTCAGAGGAGCTTAATTGGCTGGCAAGTAGCTTAAAGTCTAGTGTCTGGAGCTAAGGAGAGTTAGCCACACATGGGCTCACTTTCTTAAAGTTGTTCCCATATGTGCTGACTGCCTTTGAACGTCAAAAGGTACTGGGCACACTTAGGGTGCGTTTAGTATGTAGTTGTGCTTTAGTGGCTATTTTCTCTTTTACACTCTGGCTTGCTCCTTCTTCAACATTATACTTCAATGTTCATAATGTTGAAGGACAGTAGGACACTGCCATGGCCCATTCAACCAGTCCAGTTTATGCTGGTGGGGAGGAGGCTTCACTTGCCTCAGGATCCTCTCTGTCCCTCTTTAGAAAACTGTACTTTTGCTCTAGGACAGTGTATTGTGCCCTACATGGGGATCTGGCCCACAGTTTAACATCCCAGATGTTTAAGAATCCCATTTCTTAGAGATGGGGATTAAGTCTTTCATTTAAGATGTTTAAGAAGCCCCTTTTTAAGTATTGGAGCTTACTGTCCAAGGAATGATGATATCATGCATGCACACCACCATGGTCTAATTGTAGTGCCAGGGAAGTGGCAGTGGCAGAGTGGGTGAAAATCTGGCTTTTACTCTTCCTTTAGATTTATTTGTCACCTTAGACTCTGACTCACACTAGTTGAAGATTGTTGCTAATGGTGAAAAAAATCATTTTCAATACAGCCTGATCAAGATATCAGAAGTCATAATAGTTTTGATCAGGAATTTTCTTTCTTTGTTTGTCTTGGTTGGATTCTGCTAGCTTAAAATGTAGAAACCAAAGTGTTTCATATGTTTATAGTATAAATGGGCTTTTAAAAAAGAAAAAAAACTGGAGTCATTGCAATGGACATTTATTTGGCAGTATAGCATTCTTACCCCAATGCAGAGAAACCATCTTATCTGCAGAAACAGGGTTTGGATGCCAAAGTTGCATTCCTGCACTTGTCACTTCTCCAACAGCACCAATCACCTTCCTGTTTGATACTGATGTTTCTCTGCCAGATTGTTGATGGTGCTCCTCAACATCTTTCACTTGCATTGTTTTTTATTGAGCTACGCTTCTTTTAATTTCTTGCTGTTAAACCAGTTGAAAGTTCTTTGGAATGGAATGTGCAGGATATAAGTACTAGAATGAATGAATGAATGAATGAAATAGCAAGCAGTGTATTTGCACCTGGCAGGGCCCTCCAATCTGTGCCCAACATTTAGCTGCAGAGGTATTCATCCCAGTGGGTGACCCATTTTCCTGGGGCTGACAGCAGCTTGGAATGGAGAGATATTCACTGGGAATGTAATACAGAGGGAAGGGATTAAATATTAAATAATTTCAGTTTCTATACCACCTTTCCAAAGATGGCTCAGGGCAGTTTACACAGAGAATAAATAAACAAGATGGCTCCCTGTCCCCAAAGGGCTCACATTCTAAAATGAAGCATAAGATAGACACCAGTAACAGTCACTGGAAGTACTGTGCTGGGGGTGGATAGGCCAGTTACTCTCCCCCTGCTAAATAGAGAATCACCATGGTAAAAGGTGCCTCTTTGCCCAGTTAGCAGGGGTAAATATCTCCTCTTTGTTTGCCACGGTCCTGTTCTTGCTCTTCTCCTTACAGCTGCTATGTAAGTTTGGGGAGAGGAGGATATCACACATCTCTGGTTTGACCTTTCATGGGCCCGTGGCCGTCTCTCAGGTATGAAAGTGTGTTCCTTCCACCAGCCACTCCCAATTTTTGAAGAACAGCCAGGTTGATGCTTTGGTGGGCAAGGGGGAAATCCTGAACTGAACCTCAGATCATTGCTGATTGAGGTAACCATAATCAACAACTGATATTTCTGCACTGACATTTGGCAATCAGTATAGGTCTAATGTGTAGAGTGTTGTGATACCACATTTAAAATGAGAGTTTAAAAAGCTGGAAAGCCAACTTACTATAGTACAAAATATAATATATAATAATAATAATAACAATAACAACAATTATTTATTTATTTACACAGTCAGACAGGTGTTATTGACTGGTTTGTTTTATCCAGACATCGAGTCCTTCCCAAGGACCTGGGATGGCTGAATTTTATTATCCGTGTTGTTGCTGTTATTATAGATATCGTTGTTGTTGTTATTGTTGCTGCTGTTATTATTATGTTATTATTGTTGTTGCTGTTATTGTTGCTGTTATTGTTATTAATAATATTGTTATTATTGCTGTTATTATTGTTATTATAGTTGCTGCTGTTATTATAGATATCGTTGCAGAATATAGGCTGTTCCCAGCAAAGTTGCTTTTTGTAATTGTTGATGGAGATTTCTGTGATATTATTATTATTATTATTATTATTATTATTATTATTATTATTATCCTACACTGGATCTGACAATCATTGAGAAGAATCAGGTTCTGATAATTGATACTGCAATTCCAGGGGATAGACAAGTTGGCGAAAAACAATTGGAGAAAATAACTAAATACAAGGACCTTCAGATTGAAATTGAGCGACTCTGGAAAAAGAAAACAGTACTGATACCAATAGTTGTTGGTGCCCTTGGTGTAGTACCAAAAGAACTTGAACACCATCTTGACACCTTGGGCATTGATAAAATTACAACACCTCAGCTACAGAAGGCCACACTATTTGGGACAGCACGAATACGACAACACTATCTTTAATTTTTCTTTGGTTATCCTCGACCCTTGGAAAGGGCCCAATAATTAAAGTACCAAATCCAGTCAATAACATCCAGTAGACTGTGTGTAAATAGCATCATCATCATCATCACCACCATCATCTAAAAAAAATAAAAATAATTAATAAGGGCCAGCATCCAGACTAGTGAAGTAGTGCTTGAATGCTGCATGTGTGCTACAGGGCAGACACAATATTTGTTGATCTCCCCTTCCCTCTATAGTTCACTGTGACCACTGAAAATAGTCACTTATGGCTATACAGCCAAAACAACCAAAAGTATTTAAGCAGGAGAATGGCTTAAATACAATAATGTTGTCTTAACTGGATTATGTTCCTCCAACATAAGCAGCTTTTATTGGAAACCCATTAAAAAAACACAACAGAGTACCTGCCTCCCAACAAGACGGTGTAAGTTACATACATGCATATCTGCCAGAGTACCATTCACCAGCTACTGCTTTCTAAAGCCACACTGAATGTATCATTCAATTCCATTTATGATGGCTGTGAAGCTTACTCAAGATTTCTCTCATTTCTCTTCTGTAGTTCCCCTTTTGCCAGCATACATAGCCAAGAACCGGATTTATCTTGTTGCAGCTTTGCTCTTTGTTTCCAAATACAGGAGGCCAGCCTGCAGCTTTCATGAATGGAAGGTTTAGCATGCTACTGTGAAAGCAAGCAGCCCTGAGTTTATGGATTACTTTAGCAATAATGTTTGCCCATTTCCCCGAAACCTCCGTAACTTTTCTTGGCAAGCACAAAACACATAACAAATATTAATTGGAGAGCCTCCTTCAAAACAATGAGAAACCTGGGTTTTTTCCTTACTGTGTTATAAATATTTCTTTTAAAAATAGGGAAGTTGTGCTTGTAATAAAATAACTATAACTATCTTGGCTCTCAGGGACGGGATGAAGGGTGGTTTTAAAAACATATTAAAGGCAATGGTTTTGGCAGTTCTTCCAGACTTTGAACAATTTGTGAATTTAAATGGTACTGTTTTGAATATGTGGCTTTGTTTCAAACGTAATTCAGTGAAGATCTGTTCTGCACAGTGTATTTAAAAAGGCTGACTTTTTCTGTTTCCCACCCTCTCAGCAAAAAAAAAAGGGGTGTGTGTGTGTGTTATTTCCTAATATGGATGTAGCAGTGGGGATGGAGATCTTACATTATGGGTAAAGGAAGGTAGTGGTCACATCAGCATGGGTGCCCTAACTCTCACTGCCACCAAGGTATTTGGCCAAGGACCCTCACGTTCCTGGCACCAGCATTAGCTACATAGACACAGAGTCAGATTAATCAGGAGAGCATCTAATGCTTTGCCATTCACAGAGCTCTTTGAATGTACATAGGGAAGATGAAAGTTGTCACACATACAAAATTGCTAAAATAATGTTTACAACAATATTTCAGAAATGGATCTTGCCCTTCCAGACAAAGATTTGCGCATTCAACACATCTGATCCTGTGGATCCCTGTTTTGGCTGCAGCTACTAATACTAATGGCAAACCAGAGATGAGCAAGTTGAGAATGAACAACACAAGCTAGAACTAAGAATGTGAGCTAGAACCTCTGCTGTAGCTGGTCCCAGCACAGCTACCTCTCCTTAGCATGGCCCTGCCATTTTATGAACCTTTTCTCTTTTTATACGTTTCACTTTAAGCTGTGTGCTCTCCCACTCCAACTTGCTTTTAAAAAGAAGAGGAGGAGCGACAAACCCTTGATCCTCACATTTATTTATTTATTTTATTCATTCATTCAATCAGTTTATATACTGCCCTTCCTAAAGTGGCTCAGGGCAGTTTACATTAAAATAAAACACACATAATAAAACAGGTTTAAAACAAAAAACAAAAAACCAACAACATTTAAGCCTGATTAAAACTAAAATTAAAACTAGATATCATTACAAGCCAGGCTTAAAAGAATGGGTCACATGTCACAGCTACCCTGTCTTAAAACAAGGTTACTCCTTGCCACCTCCAACCACTGCATGAAAGCAGAAGATTCTGCACTACTAGGCTAATTATTCTAGCAGTACTGAGGGCCAAACTACATATTAGAGGAAGGTGCATAGCCCTTTTGTGCCTTTACTGCAGTAAATGGCCACTGGATTGGGCCCAGGGGCGTAGCTAGGGGAGAGGTGGCCCATGTTCACCCCTCTCCCCCACAGCCCCTTGGAGTAAGGGAAATAATGAAGAAAATAGGGAGGGGTGGAGTTGGGGGGCCCTCAGGAGCTGGGGGGTTAGGGGCCATGGTGAGGACCATGGTGAGGGGGGCTTTAGCCCACCCCCAGTCCTGATTCAGATGCCCACCTCCATGGCTACTAGTTGTCAAGAGGGGGAAAGTGCCCATTGGTGCCAATTATTGTTAGTTTAGCACTAACAATAATGTGGGTGTCTTGAAAAACCCTAGTATTGCTACCAGACTCAAAGAAACTTTGAACAGTTCAAAGGTATCATCAGTGATGCATTTCTTGAGTGAACAGGGGGGACTTTGGCGATCCTAAGTATTGCTCCAGTGACCGCATCTTCAGAATAAGACCTTCGTCAAGTTGCTGTGGAATTGTTGTTCAGTGCGATTGTCCCATTTGTCCCCATAGTAAAACAGCTACCAGCGTAAGGATGATGTGAAGATCTTATTGAGCAACCGTTCCTCAGCACCTCGATGAAAGTCTTGTTCCCAGGACTGGAGCAATACTTAGGACTGGCATTGTCCCTGCTCTCTGCAGTTTGGAAATAAATAATTAAGTGCCATCATTTTGAGAAGGGTGGTCAGAACATAAATGGGACTTCAAAGTGGCTTTCTTTGCTGGCTAAAGAGTTCACTCTTCTGCCTATAAATCCAACCTCAGTGAGTGCTGTTTATTTTGTTTACTGCAGTTACCTAACCTGTGAGCCTGTGTATAAATCATGGCAAGCCATGATTTATGGGCAAACATGTCACCCTAAAGAGAGTGCACAATGCCCCTATAGAGAGAGCTTTTGCGGAAACAGTTTTCCTCCAGGAGAGAGGAGATAAAAGCAATGGGTGCTCTGTCTCCATTTGCCATATTATTTATTTGTTTATCATATTTTTATACCACTTGATATGTACATCTCTAGGCAATGTACAAGATTAAAAATATTTAAAAGTCAACGCAGATTAAAATACATGACACAATAAAATGATAGTATCAAACAGTTACTAAAACAAATTATTAAAATTATTAAAATTACAGCCTCATAATAGCTCAGAGAACCAAGCATGTCCTAGTAGGCAGAGAAAGCCTTGTGTGTCTAAAAGTAACAGATTGCTGTCAAAACCCGAGAGGTTTGCCTTCTCTGTGTAGGCTTCCATTTTGAACTACTGTATCCTGCCCATATATAGCTTCAAGTATCAGCACACAATCAGTTGCGGTGGCGCAGCGGGGAAGCAGCTTGCCTAGAGTGCAAGAGGCTATTAGCTCAAATCCCCGCCGGTGTGCTTCCCAGACTGTGCCTAGTAAATATCTCTATAGGCACCTATATTATTGGGCAGCAGTGATATAGGGAGGTGCTGAAGGCATCATCTCATACTGGATGGGAGGAGGCACTGGTAAACCACTCCTGTATTCTACCAAGAAAAACACGTGGAATGTGATCACTAGGTGTCAACACCGACTCAACAGCACAATCAACAATCAGCTCACAGTATCTGAGAAGAATCAAGAGCTTCGCAGACTCTGGAACCATACATTACCTGAGCAACACACGTTTCAAAATCTGAGTCTACAAAAATAACATAAGGCCGGGGCCCAAGAATATTTGTAGGGGAGAAGTGGCAGGTGTGTGGTGGGGGGGATGCATAGCCCTTCCACTCATTCTCCCCTGTAAATGGGAACTCCTGCCTGCCAGCTTCTGGACCTGGCTGGGGGTGGGGAAATGGGCTAAAAATGGCTGGGGGCATTGACAGGGAAAATGGGTAGATTGGGAAGCATTAGCAGCATCCCTCCTGCCCGCCAATTCTCTACTCCAATGTCCCCTCTGCTCCCACATTAACTTTGCAGGACAGAGTGGGTCTACCAGACCTTACATGGCATCACTTGTTGTACAGAGGAGGGCAACCCAAATGATGGAGGGCTGCAGCACCTTCCTTATGAGGAAAGGCTACAAAGTTTGGGGCTTCTTAGTATAGAAAAAAGGTGAAGTGGGGATATAACGGAGACTTGGACATTTATGCATGATGTGGAGAAAGTGGAGAAAGAGACGTTTTTCTCCCTCTGTGCAGCTCTAGAACCAGGGTCATCTCATGTAACTGATTGGCAGGAGATCTAAACAGAAAAAGGGAAATACTCCTTAACATCGTGTATAATTAAACTATGGAATTCACTGCCACAAGATGTAGTGACGACCACTAGCTTAGGTGGCTTAAAGCCATTTAAAGGGATTAGAAAAAATCATGGCGGATAAGTCTTTCAGTGGGTATAGCCTAGCTCCAAGTTCAGGGGAAGTGGCTGAATTCAGATGTAATAGCAAACCGGAGGTTCCTTCACCTTCGGTTTCCCAAGCTGCATGTCTGAATTGAGGAAACCAGAGTTAAGGGCAAACAGGGACCCACTCTGAACCTTTGGTCAGAGTGGAGTTTCACTGCCCTTAACTCTGGTTCTGCGGTGCCAGTGTTACATCCAAACGCTGGCAACACAGTTTCAGCCACATGGAACTGGAGTTGGGAGAGGAAGCTCCTCCCTCACTTTGGCCTGATTGGCTATACAGGCTGTCCTTCTGTCAAAAAGGAAGCCCACACAGCCAGCTCCCCCACCTCTCTGCATTCTCAATGACAGCAGCTCTCTCAAATGTACAAATGCAGATGGGAGAGTGTGGGGAGGGGACATGGAACCGCCGGTCCATTGGACCCACAGTTCCATGTTACATCTGAAGGTGGCCAGTGTGCCTCTGAATACCAGCTGCAAGGGAGCAATTGTGAGAGTTTGCCTTCATCATCTGCTCGTGAGCTTCCCAGAGGCATCTGGTTGGCTACTGTGGAAACAGGATGCTGGACTAGATAGGTCTTGGGCCTAATCCAGCAGGATTCTTCTCGTTTAACCATCACATAATAGCAAAAATAGCAGGCAGGATTAAATTTGGGCCCACAAGACTAGCTGTTATGAACAATTTGGTCTCAACTGTATGCAGTGTGATGGAAACTATTCAACAAAGAAGAGAATACAGTGAGCTCATTCTCATGATCAGTGAGAAGGGCTTGAGGGTGGGTGGCAGGGAAGGCTGCTCAAACTTACCTTCCCTGTAGATGATCTGTCAGTCCTTGCTGGGTGCACTCCCTGCACGCCCAAATGATCTTCCCCTGGCCCAGGCAGCGTGAGGGTTGGGGGCCAGGATGCATTGTCTCAGCCCTCAGAAATCCCATAATGCACTGCTTGCATTGTGGGGGTCCCAGCAGCAGGCAGGCAGGCAGGCAGGCGCCTGTCACTGCTACAGCGGTGGCTAAAAGCAAGTGCCGCGGATGATCATTGAGACAACAGGACTAAAGGATCACTTGCTCCCTTAACCTTGTTTAGAAGGCTGGCTTTGCAGGCAGGTTTGCCACCTGCCTGAGAAATGAGTTAATATAGCATATAGCAAGAAGTCCCACTCCTTCCTGGATCTGGCTGTGTCACAGTCTAGAGTACCAGAGCCTGCTTCCTCCTCTTCCGGAGTAGCTCTATTAGACTGGAATAAGTTCACTTCACTATCCGTTCTGGACTTCAGCCCTGATTTGCTGACATTGCTGTTTCTGCAGTCTCAAGGGTGGGATCCATCCAAAACCTGTGCAGGGGTCCAGATGGTGGGTGCTGGATCTTAGCCTGCTCAGAAGGAATGTCTGTGAGAGGGGTGAGCTCTCCTGTGTCTTGGGGGCTATGAGTCAAGGTATGGGTAGATTCTGACACTAGACTATGAAATCAGAAGCTAACTTTGCTGTGGGAAAAGCAGCTTGGAGGGCACTTCTAGGGAACAACTTGTTGGGATTTGCTAGGTCGGCGTTGTCTCTGCCCTTGTCTGCATATTTTGTGTCTGTTTGGGTTTGGGGGTGGAGACTAAGCTCCTCCCACCTGTTAGCTTCTTACTTGCTGTCCTGAATTCAAACTGAGAGGTTCTCCCTCCATCTGAATAAGAGACTGTTAGTCTGTTTATTTTTCCCCCAAGCCTATGTTTTTGTTAGTAACAAATATAAAACTCTTGTTTCTCAGTTAAAGTTGCTTCCTGTACAATTACTTACGGAGGATTAGAAATTTCTCTGCAACACAACTGATGGGTGCATGAGGGATTAAGCACCTTTCCACCCTGCCTATCCATCCAGCAGGGGTAGAATTATACCCTTGTCCCCACCCCTGCAGTTACATTACTTCAGTAAATGTGGGTTTGGGAACATGCATTTGCTGAAGTAACATGTAGCTCAACCCTTACAACATGCAGTCTCCTCTCTATCATGTATACCTACAATTCAGTGTTTCTAACTCTGCAATCTCCTGTGAAGACAACTTCCATGATTTGTCAATGAAGATATTGTACCATTGTCAGACCATTCATAAAAGAACCCTTATCCTCTGGCGACAGTACAAAGTCTTTAAAAGCCCGAGTTCCACCACATATGAAAGAAATCTTGAGTTGGCACTTGCCATCATCATTCCATAATACTGTAAATCTTTTTCAGTCTATGTGGCATAAAATACCATCAGTAGATGCTTTATAGTGATTTCCTGCATATTCATACAACGGAAGAACCTATATTTCAATTTATTAGCATATTTCCAAATGTCTGTTGAAGTTTCAAATCCTGAGCCCATTTCTTTTTATAACAACCATTATTTTCTTGTGAATTTAAAACATAAAATAAAAGTCTTAACAATCCCCTTTTCAAACTATCAAATGTTGAAATGTTTTCAATGCCAGTTACAACATACAACTACAACAACAAATATTGTTGTTTTCATATAAGAAAACAAGTTGTTCTAGTAAGAACTAAATAGCCTACTTTCCTTTCACTGTATCTACATCTGGACTAAATCTGGTGCAAATCGATGTCTCTTGTGCCTCAAATGTTCATGTGTCCACCATCTTGGATCAGGGTGGATGACATGATTACAAACTGCACCATGGAGGTGTCTCCATGTGTCACTCACTATAGCTGTTCCAACTTTGATTCAAATCAGTTAGACCGTCCTCAAGTTAGTGCACTTGTGCCTCAAAAGTTTATGCATCCACCATCTTGGATCGGGGTGGGTGACTTCATCACAAGCATCACCATTGGGGCATCCCTATGTGTCCATTCAGCTGTAGCAAATTTGGTTCAAATTGGTTAGACTGTCCACAAGTTAGTGCACTTGGGCCTCAAAGGTTTATGTGTCCACTATCTTGAATGGATAGGGATGACATCGTCACAATCTTCGCCATTGAGGTGTCCCTACAGCTGCAGGAAATTTGATTCAAATTGGTTAAGCAATTCACAAGTTAGCCCACTTGCGCTAACTCCAAAGTTTACATGTCCGCCATCTTGGATCAGGGTGGATGACATCATCACAAACTATACCGTTGAGGTGTCCCTACAACTGTATCCGATTTGGTTCATATTGGTAGAGGCGTTGCGAAGTTGATAGTGGGGGGACACACGGACACACACATAGAATGCCGGGTGATCTCATAATCCTACTGGAAAGTAGGCTAAACTTAAAAACTGATTAAGGGCACAATCCACATGGATGTTCTTCGGCACAAGCTCCACTAAAATGATTGGGAGCTACACAAGAACAAGTGTTCCTGGGTGGATTCTGCCCAGGAAGAGCACAACATAAATGTAAAAATAAAATAAAATAAAATAAAATAAAATAAAATAAAATCATTAGTGAATAAAGACACAATTTGACTAAAGTTAGCACATAGGATCCTAAAAGTCCCCCTGATCTGGAGTGACTGAAGCATGTGCAGAAATCAACGAGAAGTGGTGATTAACTGCACTGTGCCCTAAATATTAGGTAGGGGTGTGTGTGTGTGTGTGTGTGTGTGTGTGTGTGTGTGTGTGTGTGTGTGAATAATCTGACACCACTGGTTTGGACGATCATAGATGTCCCAACATGGAAAGCTAAGTAATGTCTTAATCTCTGTTGTGCTCCTCTAGACAAGAAGGGGCCCAAACAGATAAGACCCCCTGCTGATCTTTCTTTGAAGACCCAGATGGTAAACAAACCTTCCTCACCTACTATCTGCTCCTTCCTCATGAATTGAGAAGGTCGGTCTGATAAGACCTCCACTTCCCGAGGATAGCAACCAGCTGTTCCTTACAGCAGCTTATTCAGCACAGCAGGGAGCCTCCTAGCCTTTAAGTCTGAAACATGGCTACCACTGGTCATGATGAAAAGGCTTGTTTCAATAGCCTAGATTGCAAATAAGAAGAAACACAGATTATAAATGGCGTGATATTTTCATTGTGTATTGTTCTGAAAAAGAAAATTTGGAATTTTTGTGCAGCATTCCCTGAAAATACTACCTGGATACGCTGCAGCTACCCAAAAGGGAATCAGAACATTGTTGACTTTTGGTGTGGGGTAGGGGGGAAGGAGTGGTTGTAATATTTATTTATCTTATCTATCATATTTTTATACCGCCTGATATGTAAATCTCTAAGCAGTGGAATGGAATGGAAATGGAGGTGGTGATATGGAAAATACTATAAGATAATTGAATAAACCAATATTTAGAGATAGGTGAAATGCCCATAATCTAATCACTTAGTAAGAATAGCAGGATTAACTTCTTGAATATTTACTGAGGTCATTCACACAATCAAAAACTGTGTTCTACCTAGGTTTGGGAGCTGTGTGTGCTCCCAGTTTTCAGCTGTGTGGAAGCAAAGAGGGAAACCTGGGCTGAAGTGTCTGTGTGGAAGCAAGTTAGGAGGAAATCCTTGGTAGCTTTTCCTCCTACCTTGCTTCCACACAATCACTTTTACTCAGGTTTTCCTCTTACCTTGCTTCCACACAACCGAGAATTGGGAGCACACACTGCTCCCAAATCTGGGTAGAACACAGTTTTTGATTGTGTGAATAACTTCATTGATTGTCCAAAACATTAATCTGGGCAGCCAGGGTTTTAAATTGCTGAGATTATCTGTCTTCTGCAGACATGCACTGAACACAGGAAAGTTTTGGGGCCATGGTCAGGGAGTATATTGCTAGCCAGAGTGCTCCCATTTTCATAATGTAGATAAAACTCCTTGTTGATTTTTCGGCAGTGAACAGACATGCCGACACCTGTGCAAGATAACATATGTGAAGGACACCTTGAGCCCTTAGAAGAAGCACTGTATTGATACTGTTATCATTATTATTTGTTATTTATCTATTCAATTCATATACCACCTTTCCTAAAGTGGCTCAGAGTGGTTTACATTAAAATAAAAAACACATAATAAAACAATTGTAAAACATTTAAACCAGATTAAAATTAAAATTAAAACTAGACCTTAAAAACCAGGCTAAAAAGGTGGGTCTTTAAGGCTCTCCTGAAGGCCTCCAAGGAAGATAATCCTCTTATATCCATGGGAAATGTGTTCTACGACCCAGGGGCAGCAACTGAGAAGGCCCGATCTGAGGTCACCATCAGATGAACAGGTGGCACCCAAAGACGGACCCCTCCTGATGATCTTAATGAGTGGTGGGGATCTTGTAGGAAAAGGCGCTCTCTCAGGTAACCCGGTCCTAAGCTATTCATGGCTTTAAAGGCAATAACCAGCACTTTGTACTTTGTCCAGAAACATACTCTCAGCCAGTGCAAATGTTTAAGAGCAGGCTTAATGTGGTCTTTCCGGGATACCCTGGAGACCAATCTGACTGCTGCATTTTGAACTAACTGAAGTTTCCAATCTACATACAAAGGCAGCCCTACATAGAGCACATTGCAGTAGTCCAACCTGGAAGGTACCACCAGCTGGTGCATCACTTTTTTCAGATCATTCTCCTCCAGGAACTGGTGCAGTTGTTGAATAAATTGCAGCTGGTAAAAAGTACTCCTGGCCACAGCCTCAATCTGAGGTGCCAGGGTGAGACCCGGGTCCAAGAGCACTCCCAAGCTACAAACCTGTTCTTTCTGGGGGAGTGTAACCTTATCCAGAACAGAAAGTTCTGTCCTATCTTGCAGATTACAACTTCAAACAATGAGCACTTCCATCTTGCTTGGATTCAGCTTCAGTTTATTATCCCTCATCCAGCCCATTACTGCCTATAGGCAGGCATTTAAGAGGCTGATGCCATTTCCTGATATTGATGGCAAGGAGAAATAGGTGTTATCAGCATATTGATAACACTCAGCACCAAATCCCCTGATGATCTCACCCAGAGTTTTCATGTAGATGTTAAAAAGCATTGGTGATTTGTTTATATACCGTCTTTCTACTGTGCCTTCAAGTGATGGGGCCATTGATTAATTACTATTTTGTTTGTTTTCCATAGCACCATCAATGTCCTCAGTGTTTCTATAGCAAAAGAAAGAAATGGACATCCCCATGACCAAGGAGCTAAAAATCTAGGTAACCATCTGATGTGTGTGTCTGTGTGAAAGAGAGAGAGGGAGGAGGAAGGCTGAATAATAGAGCAGTGTTTCCCAACTATTTTTTAATCTAGTGGCACACTTTTTAAAAATTATGGCATACAGATTCCCCAACCCCTCACTTTTTTCTTTTTTCTTTTTTCTTTTTGCAACATCAAAGCTGCCATTGGAGCCAGCTTGTTCCCTAATGTACTTGGAGGGATGTGTACTTCCCCTGGTGCATTATTGGGCAAGTCAGCACAGCACAATCCAGTGTCCTGTGACACACTAGTGTGCTGTGCAGCACACCAGTTGTGAAATACTGTAACAGAGAGAGGGGAGGGAGAGCCCAGGGTAACAGAACAAGAAGCAGCTCTTCCAGACATTGATTTATTCCAGCGGGTGGAGACCATGATGAGAAAACCACGCAACATACAAGGACATTGTGTAATACTCTCAGTGCCACCTGCTAGCAATTTGTGGCAACAACAATGAAACAACGGTGTTTTTTCAAGCTCCTTTTATTCTGACTTGAAATTGTTTTGTGGATCACTACAGCCTGCCAGCAGGTGGCACTAAAAATATTTTGTGAGATCCTTGAATGTAGTGGCAGGGGCACAGCAAGCTTGGAGCAGGCTCAGGGACAAAAAGGCTCGGGGTGGTAGGCTGGCCCTACCCACCAACCTTCTTCTTGGGAGAGGCAGGAGAGGGAAAGCAAAGGCTAGCTGTTGCCTAGCCATCAGGCCCTGCTCCCTCAGGGGCCCAGGGACATTTGTCCCCCTGCCCCCTGTTCAATTGCAGCTATGCCCCTGCCTGCAAAGCAGCCACATGCATGAATCCCAGGTGTTGGGAGTGCTCTGTGACTATGAAACATTCCACCCAAGGGAGCAGCCTCTATTACAGCTGCATGCTGAAGCATTCGACTAAAACAGTGTTCTCGAACACGCCCCACGTAGCAAAGCAAGTGGCTTGGGCCTGCTTCCTGGGGTCTCTGAAACAAGCCAATAGCATCCCCTGCCACCGGTCACACAGACTTGTGAATTCCGCCCTCCCCACCCCCACCTGCAAGCCTTCACCGTTGTGAGTTGCTGCCAGTTTTGATGCAAACCATTGCATTCCAAAAGGGAAAAAAGAAAAAGACCCTCTTGTTAGCTGTCATGGTGATTTCTCCTCGATAGTCTGAGTTGTCTACTTCTGAAGCACTCGCCTCACTCAAGAGAGAGAACAAGAGAAAGATCAGACTGGGTCCTGGGTGTTTAGTCTACCAATCAGATTGGTGACAAGGAGTCTAGCAGCTGGCATGGAGCACTTTGGCTGATGCACCTCTGGCTGCCACCTTCCCAGACTTTGTTTACAGGGACGACGGAGCACGAAGGCTTTTTATTATTTGGTGGAAACAACAAAGGGAAAACAAAAGCATTAAAATCCATACTTACGCCAAATCATTCATATTCAGCACAAACCTTAACCATGGATTCAGATTCCACAATGAAATGTAAGCGCAGTGGCCTAATTGAAGTATTGAATTGTCATGGGCAGAATCAAAACTTTGCCAAATAAGAGATATTAAAGAAAGGAATACCAAATATTATAAGAAGAGCCTAGTCCAGTATCCTGTTTCCACAGTTATTCCCATTGGATAGCCAGACTTTTGGAGTCCAGTGCTGTTTAGTACAATCCACAATGTTGCAAATCATTGGATGGTTTGGCATTGAATTCAGTGGGATGTGGACTGCATTCTTTGGGTAGCATCCACAGTAAAAGTGGCATGAGTAGAACAGTTCTGCCCATGCAATGTGGAAGGGGTGGGTTTTGGTGACTCCCACTTCCCTCTGCAGCCTCTTCCCCTTGAAAATAGATTCCTGAGCATATTTCAGGGTATGCAGGGGGCTGCAGAGGGACATGGGAATCACCAAATATTGCCTCTCCTCCTGTTGCACAAGTGGAACTGTTATGGATGCTACTCTTAGAGGCCGTTCACAAACCAGGGAGGCAGGGTGGCAGGCTAGTTGTACTCAGCTTCCCCCGATGAGCGCTGGTTGTTTCTGGGAGTACAGACTGTGCTCCCGGATGCTCCCGCAGCATGGAGCTCCAGAGGCCGGGAAGATGCATCCTGGCTTCCAGGAATCCCACAATGCACTGTGTGTTGACGCAGTGCATTGGGGGATTCCCCCAGGAGATGGGCGCTAGGGATGTGCAAATCAATTCAAATTCAAGTCAATTTGACTCAAATCTGGGTGATTCAAGCACTTCAAATTTGAATCAAATCACCCCTTAAAGGGGCAATTCAATTCAAATTCAAATTGAATTTTTGAAATTCAATTCAAATTTGATTTGAGAGCTGTTTGGCACCTTTTAAAAACCATTTAGGCCCACTGATTGGTTTAAAAAGGCACCAAAACTGGGTCAAACTGATTCAACTCTGATTGAAATTTAAATCAAATCTTCATTCCAGATTTGAATGTTATTTGAATTCAAAATGAATTTTTGGAATTCAATTCAAATTTGAAATGAATTGAAAAATTGGTTCCATGCACATCTCTAACGGGTGCTCTAGATGCCCATCTGTGTGTGTGGCCGGGCTGGAAGCAGCCCAGCTCACACACGAACAGCAAGCCTGGGTTAAGGGAGCGCTCGCTCCCTTAACCTTGGTTAACAGCCGGGCTGAAAAGCTGGGCTAGTAGGCACTGCACTTCCGGGATCAGGCCTGTGCAGCCTAACCCAGGCTGGGCTTTCCTAGCCTGGAGTAGACTGAGTGTGATAACAGCCTCTTAGACTTCAAACTCCCCAACTCTTTTCTTTTGTGGGAAAAATCTTTTCACTAAAAACTTCAGATGACCTGAATCTTTCAAGTCCTGATTACCTTAATGCCTTACTCTGAATAGTTTTCTCCTTCACAAGTGAGTGTGTATGTGTGTATACCAAATCGCTCTCTCTCTCTCTCTCTCTCTCTCTCTCTCTCTCTCTCTCTCTCTCTCTCTCATATAGCAACATGACTCATCAAGGTGAACCTAACAGCATTGTTCCAACTATACTTGTTTTCCAAGGGCAGTCCCTGTTTTCTGGCACCTGTCTGTGATAAATCACTGACCCTATTTTATAGGGATGTGCAGAACTTTTTGACATCAAAATGTTTCAACTCAAAATATGCCATTTCAAGTGTTATGAGCTTGAAACAAAATGCCCTTTTAAATAAAAGGCCTGTTTTGAGTTTGGAGCAAAACAACCCAATTTCAAGTTGAAATGTTACAATGCTTCGAGTGCCATTTTGGAGACCTGTTTTCCCCTAGCTCATTGGTTTTCTGGCACTGGTTTCTGCTTGGCTTACAATCTCCTTGCTGGTTATCATACAAATCAAGTGTTGTTATGGGCAACTGTGCCCCATTGCCTGGGAGGAGGGAGGAGTGAACCCAAAAGGAGGGAGTTTCAAATGTATAGGGATTGAGAGGCAGAGAAAGCCCTTATAGTGTGCCTCTCTTGAAGCACATCGATACACCAGGATGGAAGGAAGGAAGGTTTGATCTTGTGGTTTTCTCTGTATTGAGAAAACTATTCTGCTCAGAAATTATTTTCCAGCCAATTTACATAATATGTAAATTAGGCACCCAGATTTGGAGAGCCAGAATATGGCAACCCTACCTACCACCCAACCTACTTTGTTGTCTCTAGGTGCTACCCATGGGGAACAATGGAGTGTTTTGGATTTCCTCATTGTTCCCTATGGCCAAAACAATTGAAATGTTTCGAATATTGTTTTGTTGAAATAGCCAGGTCAACTGTTTTGGCTGTTTGTATTGCATTTTGAATTTGAAGCAAAATCCATTTTGTACACATTCCTACTATTTATCCGTCTTTTCATCTTTTGGGGATGTGTGTGTGTGAGTCTACTATGTACTTGGTCTTTGAAGAATTACTTGTGTAATGAGGCAGGGGAAGGAAGAATTCATGTAAGAATTTTATGTGGTGGAAGGTGGTGGAAGGTTCTTCCCCCTCGTTTCCTTTATAAATGAGATGGCTAAGCAGGGAAAAGAAAGCAAATCCTACTCACAATATTTTACTGGTGGAAAATGTATGTATTTCAACAAAAAAGGCAGCATATTAATTTTAGCATGAAGGATTCTTAAACCTTCACCACTCCTTTAAAAATACAATCATCAGCATAAAAGCTTCCATGTAATAAAAAGGATTCAAAGGATTCGAGAACAGAGCCAATTCAAGCTGAATGATTTTGTGTATATACCAGTTCATCCATCAAATCACTACAGTTATAGGAATTCCACTATTAGGGGTATGCAAGCTGTATGGGGCAGCAGTTTCACCTGAAAGGTTTTTGAAAACGTTTCTTTACACATTGTTTCTTTATCTTTAAAGCCAGTATCCCTAGGTCCTTGGGCAGGAAAACCCTGATGGCCAGTTTTTGTGAAATAGTTCTCAGGATTGTGGCTGCCACACTGACAATGCAAGACAAGCTATGCTTCTCCTAACTCTATGTTTTACTGTAACCATTCAGTGCAGTGAAAGATAGGAATTGGCTGAGAGCCTACTGCTCTCTTAAGGCTTCAGCAGAGGCCCTACTCTACATGACCCTTCCCCCCAAAATCATCAGTGAACAGGCTACCTAATGGCGCAGTGGGAAAGTAACTTGCCTAGCGAGCAAGAGGTTGCTGGTTCGAAATCGAATCCCCGCTAGCATGTTTCCCAGACTATGGGAAGAACCTATATCGGGCAGCAGAGATATAGGAAGATGCTGAAAGGCATCATATCGTAACCCCCTCCTGTATTCTACCAATGACTACCACAGGGCTCTGTGGTCACCAGGAGTCGACACCGACTCGACAGCACAACTTTCCCTTTACTTTACAAAGGACAGGACCTTTCCTGTCATATCCAGGCTTTGGAACATTCTGCCCTGTGCTACAAAAAAACTTTTCTGTTCTGGAAGACCATGGTAATTTTTGTTTAATTATGTTCCTTCTGATATATATTTTTATTTTTCTGTGCTGCTGTGATTATGGTTGTTTCTTCATAATGACTGACATAATGCTCAGCCTATTGCCTCTGTAATGGTCCACGCTGGGGCTGCTGTGGACTTCAGAGTCAGCCCCAATGCTGCTTTGAAGCAGCAATGGCAGAAATTGTATTTCTGGAGGTTTTCCCATTGACAACAATGGATAAATCTGCAGAAACACAGCTTTCGCGATCGTTGCTTCAAAACAGCACTGGGACTGTCTTTGAAGTCCGCAGGATTCCCAGGGCGGAACAGAACTAGTAGGCTGACATACATGCATAAAGGTACAAAAGAATAAGGTAGCCACAGATAACATGGGTCCTGTAGCTTCAGGAACATATTGTTGTTGTTGTCATTTTACATTTATATCCCACTCTTCCTCCAAGGAGCCCAGAGCAGGGTACTACATACTTGAGTTTCTCCTCACAACAACCCTGTGAAGTAGGTTAGGCTGAGAGAGAAGTGACTGGCCCAGAGTCACCCAGCAAGTATCACGGCTGAATGGGGATTTGAACTCGGGTCCCGCCGGTCCTAGTCCAGCACTTTAACCACTGAACCACACAATGTTGTTCTACTACCGAAGCTGAGAAGGTCTCACTCTGTAATCTGACTGGATGGGAGACTGCTTTGAAATTCTATGTAAGCCACTTTCAGCTCTTTGGAGGAAAAGTGGAGCACAAATTAAATAAGTAAGTAAGTAAGTAAATAACTGTGCAGAAGAGGAAAATTTTAACAAGTGCAGCCTTTCAGGTCATATTGCCACATAGCTGAGAAAAGATGCACCTACTGAAATTCCTTCTACTGCACAGTTATTAATGATGCAGGGACTTTTTCCTCTGTTATATCTGCTCACCACACATAAAACACTATGAGCATGATCCAGCTTGAGTGAAGCATATTTAAATCTCGTTCAGTGAAGGAATTAGGAAGGTGCATAACCCTTCCTCCTCCACTGAAAGCTACAGAACTTAAAACTGCTTAAATGTGGCTGCCTTCTACTGAATCAGACCATAGGTCCATCTAGCTCAGTATTGTCCACACAGACTGGCAGCGGCTTCTCCAAGGCTGCAGGCAGGAATCTCTCTCAGCCCTATCTGGAGATGTCAGGGAGGGAACTTGGAACCTTCTGATGCTCTTCCCAGAGCGGCGGCTCCATCCCCTGAGAGGAATATCTGACAGTGCTCACACATGTGGTCTCCCATTCAAATGGAAACCCAAGTGGACCCTGCTTAGCAAAGGGGACCATTCATGCTTGATTCGGCAAGACCAGCTCTCCTGCTCTTTTTTTATTTAACTTCTTTTCTGCTGAACAAAGAGAATGCAAGCTTGCAAGCTTTGCAGAGCTCTTCTCTTGTCCAACGTGACAAATACCTGTACTTTGTTCCAAATGTGACTGGACTGGACTAATTTGATCAATGAGGCCTTAGTGCTCCTTGCCAGAACAATTCAGGAGCCAGCCCCCTAACTCCTGCAGGACGAAGCTCAGCTGCATTTAAGAAACTTACAAGCTGTTTTTATAGAAATGTTCTAAGTCTCATTTTGTTCTGGTGCCTTTTGGCATTTCAAAGAGAATAAAGGGGAGGCTGAAGCTTATTAAAATCTGAAAATCAATGGCTGCGGCAAAAGCATAATTTCTTCTCCCAGCCTTGGTTTTATGACTGTATTGTGCATGTGTGATAAAACTTCACTAAGGGCCAATGCTCAGAAAGTGTGGCTATCCCCATATCCAAACCTCATGTTCACAACCTCATTAATGGTTTGCAGAGAGCTCTTTATGGCTGGAAATGTAACTTTAAAACAAAGAGAAGACAATGCTGGAATTTTAAAAGTTTGATGGAACTTATAATCATTTTCAGAGTTTTCATGAACAATGAGGAGGAGGCGGAGGCGGAGGAGGAGGAGGAGGAGGAGGAGGAGGAGGAGGAGGAGGAGGAAACAACAACCAATGAATATTTATATATAACTTTTCAACAAAAGTTCCCAAAGTGGTTTACATAGAGAAAACAACAATAAAGTAATAAGAAGGATCCCTGTCCCCAAATGGCTCATAGTCTAAAAAGAAACATAAGCTAGACACCACCAGCAGCCACTGGAGGGAGGAAGAGGAGAAGGAGAGGAACATCAGTTAGAGCCTGATTAGCTGAATGGCTTAGGATGGATGCCATGGATAAATGTAGGACAGTCCATTAAGACTGATGGGAGTAGTGTCGCAACTGTGATGATGCACTCCGTAGCGATACGGAGTAGCCCCGCGGTCAGAAGCAGCGCAGGTGGGCTGCAGAGTGCCTCTCCCTTGGATCAGCATTGTGCTGTGAGATATGTAAGCCAGGGTCAGTCACTGGTGTCTACAGCCATGGCTGGCCATATCATCCAATCAGGGTGAGGAATGGAAGGCAAAGTACAATCATAGCACATCTGCACAGAATTACATACATGCATACTTCTGGGATGCAATCCATTCCACACATTTGAGGGCTTTCAGCTCATGGTGGTCTCTTGCCCATCTGCAAGGCAGACACGGACAAGAGTGGGACCAGTGCCAGTTGCCCATTCAGCACAGCCCAAGGAAGTCAAAATCAGTGAAGGCTGCTCCCAGGTGACATCATACCTTCTTGCTTGGAAGACTCCTCACATACTTCCAGTTTGTTAAATGTAACATGAGAATTGCTTTTATGGGGCACACAAGCAGTCCAGATCAACAAAATTCTACTTAGCATTGCTATAGCACTTTAGAAATTGCTAAACCTTTAACATACTTTTAAAAAAAAATTCTATATAGCCTGCACCTTCAGTAAAAATACTCCCAGAGTCACAATAATATTAAAATAATTTAATCAATAAATATTTTAATCAAATAATACAGCAGAGGAAAGATTAAAAAAAATATAACAACATCAGGAGAAGCTACCTTTTAACAATTCAATCCACATTTTACAAATTCGGGGGGGGGGATTAAAAAGTTGCCTAGTGCCAGAAAGATTTCAGAGTTAGTGAATATGATTTCACAGCCTATTAATATAAATCTTGGCCGCTGTATAAAGGTGTTGCAGCTGTGATCTATGAAGGAAGCTAGGCTCCTTTTAAACAAAAAGATATAGAAGCATGGACTCAGGATCAACACTGGCTCTTGCGGGCAATGTTTGCTGACAGAAATCAGCCACTAAGTTCCAAAGCTGCTGAACAACAGGGCATGCCCACCAAAGATGGGGGAAAGGATTCCATTTGGCCACATATTTGGCCAGCATTTTAGACTAATAACTGAATGTATAAAGTTAGGCTTTGCGGGGGTCTTACACCATCTGTTTATGATCATATATTAAATCTCCTTGATTTTAGGACTGATGGAATGGTTAGTCATGGAAGACCAGATATTCTGCCAATCTTCTGAAGAAGAGGGGAAGATATTCTGCAAGCCCCTTCTTTAGTTGAGCAAATCTCCATGACAACATGCAAGGTTTCCAGACCAAACACTGAATTTAGATCAGTTCTCAGAATTAATGATCTAGCTGCATCAGAGAGGTTCCTGTGATCATTTTTACAAGGAAACAAGACAACAAATTTAACATTTCAAAGGTTTACAACAAGCATTTAAAATGCTTGCGGTTCATAGATTGGCCACAAATACATGCAGTTCACAGACAGGGAACATTTCCTCCCATATATGAAAACTCCTCATCCCACCTCCCTTTAGATTTGGAGGTGAGACTGCAGCACACCCAAGAGGTGTTTTCCTGGCATCCCCTGCAATGTCACAGAGGACTGCAGTCCCCAGGCGTCCTGAAAATCAGTACATTTAGGAGGTACAGATTTACTTGGTCAATGTACCAAATGTCAGTACCTGCCATATCAGGAAGATGGGCACCATTGGCACTATTGGAAAGCAAGGCTTGCTAACAAATTGCTCCATGCCCCAGGTGTTCATTGCTAATTTGGATGGAGTGGGTTTTTCAAATTAGGGCCCTGATAGTCAGTAGCCTGCATCAGGGGCGTAACGAGGCTGGAGTGGGCTCAGAGGCAAAATTTTAAAATGGGCCCCTTGCTGATACACACACACTCACTTCAAATGTGACTTGCCTCTGGGGGGCTCCTTGAGGCGTGGGGGCCCCCAGGCAGCCGCCTCCCCTTGCCTAATGGTAGTTACGCCCCTGGCCTGCATACTAGACTTGGCCCTCAGTGCCTCTCTCAACAGCTTCTTCTCCTTTTTCTTGCAGTTTGCATGGACAGGATGAAAACAATAATTATCAAGGCAAGTATATAAATGTGTATAAATGTTCATTTCTCACACCACACAGAAACTAAGCACTTGTTTCAGCTGCTGAGTTTCCAGACCAAAGGGAGGAAAGAAGAAGAAGAAAGTGGAACTCTAAACAAGTGCAAACACACACCTCCTCCCATCACCAACTACTGGAAATTTCCACAACACCTGGAACATGTTTGGGAATAAGAAAAAGCTTGACAGAGCACAGGGAACCCTGGACTTTGGGGTCTAAACAGATCTGCTGTTTGATCCCCATAGTTATTCTTTTCTCACTAGCCTATTGGAAAAAGGAAATCACAAATGTATTGGAACTGACTGTCACAGCTGAGCATAGATGCCCCTTCCAGTTTTTCAGTTCTGTGTTTTTGTGGCATGCATAACCTTAAGCTGCAACGAATGGTTGCACGAATCCTGGTTTTCTGCTTAAAATAAACACAACCGTAACTAGTGAGTAGTGGTCAGTTTATCCATGTTACATGTCTGTTTGAATGGCTTAACTCTCTCTCCTGATCTATCGATGAGATTTCCCATGGAAATTCCCCATTTATCTCCTCCACACACACACACACACACACAACTCTGCCCTCCTGTCCACCATTCTCCGATTCATGCCTGCCAGCGCCTCATGAATAAAATGTTTTATCTGCCAGAGTGGCAGTGCTCTGTAATCAAAGAGCTGTGATAGGGGAGGCAGGATTAACCCTGGAGAAGGAAGAAAATCCCTCTACAGCCGCCTTCCAGATACATCAAAAGCAACATACCAACTGCTAATCTACTGTATAATACAGTGGTTATTCATAGGGGAACCCTAACTGGACACAGTGGAGAAAGCCCACTTTTGTTGGCTGTCTTGTCATAAAGATGGTAGCATGTTGTCCCCAACAACCTCCCTCCCTCCCTCCCTCTCTTTCTTTCTTTCTTTCTTTCTTTCTTTCTTTCTTTCTTTCTTTCTTTCTTTCTTTCTTTGGTATACGGTCTCAAAGACATTACTGCCTCAGATTTAGCCAAAGCCATTCATTTGCATGAATGACAGAAGACACCAATGTCTTAGCATTCCTTGACTACATTTCTAGATCAAGGAATATACAAGAGGTTCCTTGATTTCCAGAGGTGGTCTTGGTAACTTTATTACCAGAACTTATCTCTTGGGGGTTAAATTCAGTACTGGTAGGTGGAAATAAATTTGCCACTTCACGACAAATTCTCTTCAATATCCTCCTCTGTGAATTTTCATAGATATATATCTTATTCAACATCAGCATTCAACATCTGGTGATATTTCATTTTGATACTGGAGATTTGATATTAGTCAACGTTAATAGTTGACCAGTTATAACATTTGATAGCTGATGCCTGATGTATTTTATCTGACAGTATTTGATAGGCAAGAGTATGTTGATATTTGGCTGCTGGTATTTAACTTGAGATATATGGTTTTATATTTTGCAGAGTCAGCATGTTTTGATAGCTTAAATTCATTTGATTCACTGTTGAGTATATTTTATTTTATTTTATTTTATTTTATTTTATTTTATTTATTTCTTTTATATACCACCCCTTCAAAAATGGCTCAGGGCAGTTTACAACAAATAAAAATAATTAAAAGCTATTAACAGTTAAAATCAAAACTAAATCAATTAAACAATTAAAATCATTTAAACATTAAAAACATTAACATTAAAATCATTTAAAACCAAGATTAAAAATTTAAACCATAAATCTAATTAAAAGCCTGGGTGAATAAATGCGTCTTCAGTGCCTTCTTAAAAGTTGCCAGAGATGGGGAGGCTCTTATTTCAACAGGGAGCACGTTCAAAATCCCAGGGGAAGCAATGGAGAAGGCCCGCTCCCGAGTAGCTGCCAAACGAGTTGGCAGAAACTGCAGGTGAACCTCTCTAGATGATCTTAACAGGCAGTGGGGCTCATGGTGAAGAAGATGTTCTCTTAAATACGTTCTATATACATTATATTCATAATTTTAAGAGCTAATGTTCAGTATTAGTAAATGTGATGGATATTTTATCCATGTGTCTGCCGTGTGTGTGTGTGTGTGTGTGTGTGTGTGTGTGTGTCGCCATTTTGGAAGGTAAAGGTAAAGTGTGCAGTCAAGTCAATTTCGATTCCTGGCACCTGTGGTTTTCTTTGGTAGAATACAGGAGGGGTTTACCATTGCCTCCTCCCACGCAGTATGAGATGATGCCTTTCAGCATCTTCCTATATCGCTGCTGCCCGATATAGGTGTTGCGGTATATAAATCACACACACACACACACACGTGTTTTTAATGATATTACCAATATATGGTGTGTGAATATAAACACACGTGTGTGTGTGTATATAAAGCAGGAGGTTCTTTTCTTTACATGAAAAGAAGTGGTTGGGTGAGGGAAGTGAAACCTGCCTCCCCACCTTACCTTGCATTTAAACGGTTTCCCCTCAGTCCAGTTCTGATAGTGGAAGTGAGATGGGTAGGAATAAAATTGTTTAGTGCAATGGAACACAAAGGTGAGGACACTAAGGTGCAATGGAACCCGAGGTGAGGCAGGGAGATGGACAAGTTTTGCTCCCTTCCTCTATGTGCTCCTTTTCATATAAAGCGTAGATCTCCCCACCCCACACTTTATATTTGAATGGGACACATAAAATGCACAGGGCTGCTCATAGTTTGGCCATGACATTCTTAAAAGAGCAGTGGCCATGGTTTCTGGTCATGTGTGATGGCTGCCTACAGTTACTCAATGTGGCAGAAATGTAGTCTATGCATTTTCAGACATACTCACATCTTCTTTATTATGAATTCAAATATTCTGGGCCTGTTTTCAAAACAGCTTCTGAAGTTAAGCTCTGGTGTGAGCTCTAACTAAACCTACCATTCAATGTTAGCCTTTAAAGGCCACATTTAAAAGCAAAATTGATTTGAACCAAACTGCTTTTAGTAAAGCATATATACTGTAAATTCAGCAGCTGAATATGAAATTAGAATGTGTGGGAAATCCCTATTTATTTATTTTTAATTTTTAAGGCAAACAGATTGGAGGCACTGCTTGGATTAGTGCAGGATGAATTCTGCCCTCTGAAGTTAAGCACAAATTTCATAAAATTTTAAGATCAGATCAGTATTTAATGACAAGATCCCCAAAAAAATTTTTTAGCCCTGTTCAGACATCATGTTGTACCTACATACAGATATCTGTAAGGGACATGTTTTTATATTTAAAACTATACCTGTGTTCACATTAAAAGTGAATGTTGGTTCACACCCCTCAAATGCATTGTACAGATAGGAAGTGTACTGCTGTACCTGTATTCAACCTAACGTGTGAATAACTGTTCCTGTGCACAGCGCTGTACTTTTGTACATTGTACACAGATTGTACACGTGTTGATGTGTGATTCAACACTAATAATTATGATTCAACACTAATAAGATCCACTATTAGTGAGACTCCTTTGAGTCTCAGAGGGGATAGAAAGTGTCAGCCCATTCTTTCTCCCAAGTAAACTGCTAGCAGGTCCCATTGCCACAGCTATTGCTGCCCCAACCAGTCTCCTTTTGTCTTTGGGTTTGCAGCTGTGAGGGGGAGGGTGGTTGCAGGTAATAGTCCTGATTTGGCCATTGGAACCTCCAGCTACTGAAGCTAATTCCTATTGTGATCGTTGGGATTCAGTCACAGGAACATATTGAATATTGTCCGTGATGCCATCAGTGACAAGTAACACATCTCTTTCCTTTTCTTTCTTTCTTTCTTTCTTTCTTTCTTTCTTTCTTTCTTTCTTTCTTTCTTTCTTTCTTTCTTTCTTTCTCTCTCCTCCCCATATTTACACCTTTTAATGAAACCCGGTTTAAAATGTGTATTTAATTTATTTTATATTTAGTTATTTAGTGGCGGAGGTGGGTTCCTCTATCTATTTGGTGGTGAACTGCTCTAGTATTGGAATGCTTATCCAACTTTCCTTTTTAAGGGCCAAGAAGCAGCAGGGCTTAGTTTCTCTACTATTTTACCATATTATTAAAACTTTTAGGGATGTTTAATGATATGGAGACTATGCCTTCCCCTTTCCTGCACAAACATGCAGTTGGCACTGGATCAGCGTGTGCAAGATTATCATGCAAAGGATAAAATACTGAGTATGCTGTGTTTTATCGCTCAGAAAGGCCCTTGGTTTTGAGGGGGGCTGCCTGAAATGGAGAGAAGAATAATTCAAAATCACCTTTCCATCCTTTGTTTTTGTATACTTCCTCTGAATCACCTGAGAAAAACACACAATACCGTAATAAGATATAAATTACCGTATAGTATAAATTATCTATCCCAATAAAACAGCTTTTTATTTAACTGGTGCCAAAGCTGGCCAATTGCGCCATCTGCTGGTACATAGGTGAAGCAGCAATAATAGTTTCTTCCGCTCTTCACTGCTTGAGCTTTAGGGGTGCTTCAGGTGCCAAATTCCTACACGAGAAGCACTTTGGTGGAAGAACCTGGTACAAAATGCATGCAGGCCATGTCAATTCTGAAGAGTGATTACATGCATTACTTGCTGCTTGTGCCTTTGAAAGACACAGAGGCAAAAGCTTGACCTCATTTCCACTTATTTTAAATAAACCAAAAAAGTGAACCAAAAAGCTCTATCCAATCCAACCTCTCGTTTTCTACAGACGATGTTCTCACAAGCAGGCAAGTCCAGGCTAGGGCAGCTAAGCCCGGGCCTGCTGCCTGTGAGAACCGGCGGGAGCTGAGTGGCTCCTGCCAGTGTGGCAGTGGCAAACCCACCTACAGAGGCTGCCGGTTAGCCAAGGTTAAGGGTGCAAGTGCAGCCAGCACTGGCACAGGAGTGGGGTCCCTCCCATCACTTGTGGAGTGCATTGTGGGATTTCCAGGGGCTGGAACCATGCATCCCAACCCCTGCACTTCCACACTGCCTGGGGTAGCAGCGGACCGTCTGGGTGCGCAATCCGCACGCCTCGACCCACCCAGACCCGGCAGCTGGATCATCTGCAGGAAAGGCCGCCAGGCCCTCTCACACCATCGTGAGAAAGAGCTCACAGTGGCCAGCCAGATGCCTGTGGGAAGCCCACAAGCAGAACATGAAGATTAGAAGGTGCCCTTCCCCTGCTATTGTTCCCCCTAGGAAATGGCCTTCAGAGGTAGTCTGCTTCTGAAAATGGAGGGTCCAATAGCCATAATGATTAGCCACCAGAGCTAGATTTCTCCTCCATGGATTTGTCTAATCCTTTTTACAGCCAGCTCAGGGTCAAATGACGTGCTATATTAATTGTAGTATTGGCCCTAATGTGCTTGTTCACTCCGAAGCCACAGAGGAGCCATTCCTCAGGACCATGGCAGTGGGGCAAATCTCCCTGCTCTCACACCATGGTCCCAATCCATGTCAGGCCTTTTGTGGTTCATATTTAATCCAGAAAGAGCCAGCACATCGGGGCTTATGATGCAATTTACATAACATGTAATTTGGCCCTCAGCTAGTGGGGATCACCACATCCTGTGGCAGTGCATTTCGAATGAAGAGCAGGATAGCACATTTTTTTAAATAAATAGAGTAAAGGAAGACAGGGCACAATGTATCTTTAACAGTTTTATAGAAGAGGGAAGAACTTGTCATACAGGGGGATTTATTTATTTATTTTATTTACTTATATTTTATATCCTGCTCTTCCTCCAAGGAACCCAGAGCGGTGTACTACATCCTTGAGTTTCTCTTTCACAACAACCCTGTGAAGTAGGTTAGGCTGAGAGAGAAGTGACTGGCCCAGAGTCACCCAGCAAGTCTCATGGCTGAATGGGGATTTGAACTCGGGTCTCCCCGGTCCTAGTCCAGCATTCTAACCACTACACCACACTGGAATAAAATATGCACCTGCTGCAATTCCCTCTCCTGTGCAACTAAGGTACAGGAGCCCTGTCTTCAATGAGGCTGTTCTCACACACAGGCAAAACCAGGCTAACGAAGCCAAGCCCGGTCTTGCCAGCACGTGAGAACCGCCGAGTTCATGCCTGATCCCGGCAGCGCCTCCGTGGCAAACCCAGCCAGCCAGCCACCCTCTGAAGCTGGGTTAAGAGAATGAGCGCTCTCTTAACCCCTTTTTTCTGATCCGTCCTCTTGCAGCCGGGGTTGGGAGAGTGCAGGGCTCCCGGCCAGTTCCAGGAGGCTCCCCATAAGGCACCACGCACTCCCGGGCCCTCAAACCTCCCAGCTGCCAGTAGCAACCAGCACACGTCTGGGCAAGCTATCTGCTCGCCCAGCAAGAAGACCAGGATCGTCTGTGGGAAGGTGGGGGGTGGAAAGCATTTTAAGGCTTGCTCCCCTGCAGCGTGGAGTTCTCTCTCCAGGATCGTGAGAAAGGGCTCTTTGCCTGTAGCTACTCCACAGTCTTCCTCTTAACCACGCCCCCCCCCACTTAAGTCAGGAGTGACAGTGCACACCACTTAAGTCCGAAATGGATTGTCCCTTTGGAATTCAAGAAGTACTGGAGTGCTTCTTCACCTTTCTAGACGTTAGAACAGATTCAAATGCTGAGAAATGTGCATGCTACTGTACACTTCTTCCCGGACTGTGCACAACAGCCAACTAGGTTCCTCCCCTCCACCCCCGCTTTCTGAGTTGGGGATGCTTAAATGATATTAAATTGATGCATTTACTCTTTCAAAAGCAGCCTTGAAATCTGGCGGCAGGGGAGGGGGGTGCATCAGAGGTTGATTAGGTTGGACCTATGTTGGGCAGGGGTGTATCTAGGGTAGGGCAGGTAGGGCACGTGCCCTGGGCGCCACTTGAAGGGGGCGCCATTTTTGAAATTTTTTTAAAAAAATTAAAAATGGCCACCAAAACCAAAATGGCCACCTCTGTGAGGCCCTAGGCCATGCCAGGACTCACAGAGGCCATTTGAGCATGTGTGGTGGCCATCTTGTTTTCAGCGGCCTTTTTTTTTTAAAAAAAAGTTATTTTTAAAAATGGCCACCGCACATGCTCAAATGGTCTCTGTGAGGCCCTAGAGGCCAGTGGAGGGAGGGGGAACCTTTGCAGACCCCCTCACGGCCTTTAGGAAGCCCCCCTGTACACATATTCAGATTGGCACTATGTACAGAGAATCAGGGCTTGTGAATACTGAGCTGAAGCTTATGAGCTAGGATTTAGGGATGTGAACGGACCGGTTCGGAGGCCATTCTAAAGGCCTCCAGACCGGTCCGGACACGGGTGGTTTTGGTTCGGGTGGGGGGTTCTAAAGGAGTACGGGGGGGTGTTACTCACCCCCTCAAGAATGGCACCGTATATTATAGAGTAAGCGGGCGGCATACCTTCCTGCCGCCCGCTTCATTCCCCCTCCTCTCGGCGAGGCTGCAGTCAGTCATTGCAAATAATCTTCTTCCTCCGTTTTGAACATGCAATCGGGCGGCAGGGTATCACCCAGTCCCTGCCGCCCGGCTCTTCAATTCTCCCGGCTCGGCTGGCGGCCGCCCCCCGCAGCCCGAAGACCCCTGCCGCCCCTTCCCTTCCCATACTCAACGGGTCGGCAGGAGAACTCCCCTGCCGACCCGTCCCCTTCGCCCGCTGAGCTGCAAATGGCTTCTAGGAAGCCTTTTGCGCGCCTGCGCAAAAGGCTTCCTAGAAGCCATTTGCAGCTCAGCGGGCGAAGCGAGCAGACGGCAGGGAGTTCTCCTGCCGCCCGCTCTCCACTCTCCGCTCTAAAGTGGAGAGCGGGCGGCAGGAGAACTCCCTGCCGTCTGCTCGCTTCGCCTGCTGAGCTGCAAATGGCTTCTAGGAAGCCTTTTGCGCAGGCGTGCAAAAGGCTTCCTAGAAGCCATTTGCAGCTCAGCGGGCGAAGGGGACGGGTCGGCAGGGGAGTTCTCCTGCCGACCCGTTGAGTATGGGAAGGGAAGGGGCGGCAGGGGTCTTCGGGCTGCGGGGGGCGGCCGCCAGCCGAGCCGGGAGAATTGAAGAGCCGGGCGGCAGGGACTGGGTGATACCCTGCCGCCCGATTGCATGTTCAAAACGGAGGAAGAAGATTATTTGCAATGACTGACTGCAGCCGCGCCGAGAGGAGGGGGAATGAAGCGGGCGGCAGGAAGGTATGCCGCCCGCTTACTCTATAATATACGGTGCCATTCTTGAGGGGGTGAGTAACACCCCCCCTATTCCCTATTGGAACCCCCCACCCAAGTGCCGGACCGCAGCTCCGCGGTTCCGTGCACACCCCTACTAGGATTGTATTCATTTGCTCTTATTTTGCTTCTTGTGATAAATGAGTTAAATGTGATGTCTTAATAATATGGCTATTAATGATGAGTTTGTCTTTGAATCAGTGTGAAATCCTTAGTATTAAGCCCCACTGGGAGTTTCTTGCTCTCTTTCTCTCATTTTAACTGTCTTTCTGAAAGTCTAGAATATATTCCAAGCAGTGACACAGTTTACTCTGTTTATCCTTTAATTATTTACAGAGTATCTGGGAAAAGTCAAATTCTCCATTTATTTTTAAAACTTATGTAATAGTGATGCTACAATGCATAGTAGAGAATTAGACAGGCACTTCTGTTTAGTTTTCCAAGTACACCTCCACATAGTATTTGGATATTTCATGAGCCCCAGCATACTGAAATGTGTAGTTTTCCAGCATTTTTTGGTCTGGCTACATCCACTGCTAAATAGTTTTTGAAAGATTAAAAGGTTAACGAGCTTGACTTGTATTTTTCAGCTGATATTATGGTAAAGTTATCTGAAAGATGGGTGTCAGATGTTTGGACAGGGGGCGCAATTTCAGTGCTTGCCCTAGGTGCTATTTTCCCTAGATATGCCTCTGATGTTGGGAGCCCCACAACTCAACCCAGCCAACCTCTAAAGCCCGGCTGCTGCCACGGTTACTCACCTCCACCCATTAGGCCTCACCATTGGGGTCTAGACAAGGTTATTTTCAGGTAAGCCAGCAGCAGCAGAAGAAGAAGAAGAAGAAGAAGAAGAAGAAGAAGAAGAAGAAGAAGAAGAAGAAGAAGAAGACAGCCGCCGCCTCCGCCGCCTCCTCCTTCATGTTATCCGTGGACATTCTCCTCCTGCTGCACATGGGGCCATTTTAGATTCCCCAGCTCCCTCCCACAAAAGCAGGAGGTGAGTCATGGGAAATCAAAACAGGCTCCATGTGCTGAAGGAGGGTTTCTGCTGCCACCCACCAGACTAGTCAATAGTCAGGACTGGGCTCAGTTGGGAGGCTTACCAACTGGTGGTGGGCAGCTATGGGCTCCCTTCGCCTTCAGCAGCACCATTACTCTGGCACCATTAAGATACAGGGTACACCATGGGGGGGGTGGGCAAGCGACACATGGTTAAGAGAGCCAGTGCCGGGCCTTGCCTAGGGCCCCCTGCTACCTGGTGCTGGCCTGCTTGAAATACACATGAGGCCTAAGAGGCTGCCTTTAAAATCTGTGGTGGTAGCATCTTAAGGGGCACTGATCAGCGCAAAAGCAAACCACAAGGTAGTTGACAATGGGGTCTCTTCTGACACTTCCCCATCAAGGCAGGCCTTGATGGGGAAGCCTCAGAAGAGGCCAAGCGGCCAAGCCTGCAAATTGCTCCACTCAGCAGGCGGCGTCAGAGTGGGCCTAAGCTTCAGGGAGGCCGAAGGTGCCTGAGCAGAATTTGTGGATGGCAAGGCCTGGCCGTTGGGCTTCAAGAGCCCAGCTTTTCTCCCCTCCCCTCCCCTCCCCTCGCTTTTATTTTTTTATGGCCCTGCACATGGCTGCCTATACAGACTACAAGCATTCGCATCTGGTTTCCATCCCCCTAGTGGGCCCTAATTGCCGACGATTCTTTTGAAGCCCTTCTCAATTATAAAAATGAAACCGAGCCCTATAAAAAGAGGCAGCCTGCAGTGACAGAACCAGCAGTCAAATGATTTTATGAACTCACTGGCTGTAAATTTTTCACCAAACAAATCACAAGCTTTATATTTCTCCTTCGGCCTCCCTGTTTTATAACCCCCCTCTTTTTTCTGCCTCCCCCTTTGTTGTAGTTACTGGCATTCCTTACGGGCTGGGATTGTTTTTCATGTGCTAATCAGCACAATTCAAGCCCCGGCACATTATAATATAATGCCATACGGTTCTATGCTGAGTGGTTGTGTGCACACTCAATTTTTCAACAGCACAAGAGCTCTTTAGTACCTGGGCAGGCACTTAGGAGCCTTTTAACCCCTTGGCATCCTGTTGAGGAGAAATCACTGCCCTCGGCCAATGAGGAGCTAATGACCCAAATGAAAACCATAATGTGCTGGGATGTAATAGGAAACAATTATCCCAGTTGTTTGTTTCATCCTGAGCCACTCTTTACCAAAAGGCAACAAACCTAGCCCCAAAAACCCAAGCACAGAAACAGGGTTCCTCCGTATATTTCCACCTCCGCTACTGACTTGGCTGTGTGACCTTTAGCAAGGCATTGCTCTGACTATATCTTGCACACAAATGCATGCAACAAACACTGGTTTTTTGTAAGAGACATCAGCTTCAAGAGGGACAACAACTTCCTATCTTCCTGTCTTTTAATTCTTCTTTCACCAGTGATTGTTTCAACTACACATTGAATTCAAATATGTGTACATTACAGTACTCCTCCTCTGCCAAAAGTTTCAGATGTGCATTTGTGAGTGTAACATGCACCTGCAACCGGTGTTCCCTCTAAGTGTGTGCACATGTTAAGTGTGTGCACATGTGTGCACACAGAGACTTTTTTTTTTTAATGTCTGCTCAGTTAATTTTAGATCCCACTCAGGTTTAATCAGGAAGGCGCCACTCTGAAAGCACCTGCGCATACACTGCCTTGATACTGCCGCCCGGAACAAAACTCATTCCTTGCACAGATTAAAAAAATTAGAGGGAACACTGCCTGCAAAGCTACAGTGGGAAAAGCGACTAGGGCGGGTGGTTTGGAGGGGAAATGGCTGCCAATAATAGGATAACACTCTCCCTCCCATCACCCCTCCGCCCAAAATTGCTTCTCCCAAAGCTGCTTTTCTTCACAAAAAGTGGATGGCAGGACTTCATCATGTACATTTGTAGGTGATAGCAAGCTGCCTCTTCTACTAAAATGAGATGTATTTGTTTGTTTGTTTATATTTATATACCTCCTGATATGTACATCTCTAGACAGTGTAAACAATTTAAAACACAACAATTATAAAACAGAATAAGAACAGTTAAAACATTTTCACAGGATAAAAACAATTAAACAATTGAATATTAATTTGAGGATTTGTTTTTTTAAAAGCAGTCAGAGATGGAGATGCTCTTATTTTGACAGGGAACATATTCCAAAGTCCCAGGGCAATCACAGAGAAGTCCCAAAGAGTCAGACCTCCCCAGAAGATCTTAACAGGCAGCCTGGTTCATGACAAAGAAGGCACTCTCTTAAGTTTTTGTAAACCATCTGGAGATCAGTGGGTGGAACAAAATCCTGCATCATCTTCATAATCTCCTGCATACTGGCAAGGCAAGCAGGTGAGTGCATTCATCTACTTGCCTTTTTCCCCTACTCTCACTAGACAATCTCATTGGGCTCTCAGAGTTTTTTTCTTATATTGCCACAGTAAAGATGGAGCTGTGATATTAATGCATCTTTTTCATGGCTTTTAAATTTATTTCCTTCCTTTCAGGTTTCTCTTCTGTTCCTGTTGTTTGATATGACCAAAACCACTGTAAGCATCTCTTCATTTTTTAACCTGTCCCTTGCTCACTGTATTTGGGTACCAGTTCTTAATTTCCTAGTCTTTGCCATCATCTGACTCGTAGTTCTTTCTTTATAGCTTATTTCTGCAATGCAACCTTCTTTTCTTCAATAACTATTCATTGTAACTAAGGATCTTTCCAGACAGCAGACTATTTCAACATACCCATTGATACTTGTGGGTGATTTTGTCACTCATCCATTTCGGCCATCCATGATGTTTTGCGTATCCTGTAACTTCATTGAATGATCTGCCTGACAAATAAGGTAAAGTAAAGTGTGCCGTCAAGTCGATTTTGACTCATGGCACCCACAGAGCTCTGCGGTTGTCTTTGGTAGAATACAGGAGGGGTTTATCATTGCCATCTCCTGTGCAGTATGAGATTATGCCTTTCAGCATTTTCCTATATCACTGCTGCCCGATATAGGTGTTTCCCATGGTCTGGGAAACATACCAGCGGGGATTCGAACAGGCAACCTTCTGCTTGTTATTCAAGCATTTCCCTGCTATGCCACTTAAGGTGGTCCCTGCCTGACAGCTAGGCCTGTGCAAATAGGCAAGTATTTGATTCCTAGTATTAGGATTCAGTATACAGAGCATGCACTATTTGATTCAGTGCCTCAGATACACTTCAGATGCCCCTGATCCCGATTTAGTGATTTGGATCAGAATATTTAGTAGATCCAAATATTTCTCCATAAGCTATAATGGAGAGAATCACTAAAGAGCCTATCATTTCTCTGAAGAATTAGATGAAAACAACAGGAGTGATACTACCTTAAGTGGGCATGAGTTCTACAAGATTTCAGATGATAGCTACTGGGGTTTCCTAAAATATAAGATTTAAATTTTTGGAGGAAAAAGGCCTTATAATTCATGTGTGTTTTCCAGCAGTGGGGTAGCAGGGAATTGGTAGCCCTTTTTTAAGGGTATTATGCCTACAAAATTTCAAGCAAATAAGTGCAAGAGTTGTCTGTTAAAGACTTACAAGCTAAACTAAGACACAGTAAACACTGAGAGCATTCTCTTTCTTCCCTCCAATACCTTCTAACTGCTACTGGCTCTGTTCAGAGACACAGCAACTCACAGAAGGCACTTTGGATGAGCAAGCAGAGCTTGATATATTCTTTCTACATCCCTCACCCAAAGCACAGTGCTTGGAAGGGAACAGAGAGGCTGAGCAAAGTCATTGGCCAGCTTGAGATGTCAATTTAAAAGGAAACTTTCTCCTTCTCAGAGTTCTCCATATATGGAAGATCCTTCATCATCCTTCCCTTTTTGTCTGTTTCAACAAGTTCATTGTTTGCTGTTGAAAAACAGCAGGGGAAAGGCCTCTGAATAACCAAATCTCTTCAAATCTCTCCAAAATAATTTGAATATTGCTGATTCAATTTTGAGAGATTTGGAGATCTAGTGACTGGAATTGGATTTAGCTATGCAATTCCTTATTTGCCTTGAACCTCAGCCAAATCAACTAGCTTCTAATAGCCCTCCTTTCAATCTATGAAACCCCAGTGTCTTTTCATTACTACATTTACTCTGACTTGATAATGGAAGGAGAAAAACTTGCACAAGGAGGAAAAGGTATAGACAGACCGTAGCACATCCTGTAGATCTGGTGTAGGTGATGAAGTATGGGAAGGTTGGTTCCCACCCCTGCTCACCTCCTCACTTTCACACCTGAGTGCACTTTTCTTCCAGTTCTTCTCCTGTGAAGTTGTTGTTTTCTTTTCACCCCCAGGTCCAGTCTAATCAATATTGTGCTTTTCAGCCTCCTTTGTTTATTTATTATCAATAACAATGTACTATTTTTGTAACTGCACTAGCTCTTTTTTTCTTTCTTTCACCTTTATGGAAATAATTCTTCTCCCCACCACCCCATCTCCCAGGAGACACTGGCCACATTCACACGTAACATGAAATCAGAGGTTGGTAAACTGGTAAATTTTGGTAAATTTTTGTAACTGTTAATCACATTGCAGATGTTCATCCAATCGCAGCCTGGCAACATCTGGTTTTAGGTTAGAGTTGCCCCTCCCTCTTCCTGGTCTGCCAAGGCTGCATACCAGCAAGCTCCATAGCGCTTGCATTGCCAGACTTTGGGCAAGGTATCAGAACATCAGCAAGGTGGCAGCCATTGGCCATGACCTTCAAGGTTGTGTGCCAAGCACGATTGTGCCTTTTGGGAATGGTCTGGCCATCCTCAGTAGGGAAAGCGCATTTAAATTCCTTTAAGTGCCATGCAAGCCCTTCATCTGACAGCAATTGCACCGCTGCCCTTATAAGAGCTGTACAACAAATTAGTCTTGCACGAGTAAAATTTATGGAAACGGTGGGGAGGGGGGTGATGCTGAGGGGCAAAATTATTCTGTTACCCCAGAAAGTGAATGAGATGACTTCCTAGGAAAGGATATGTATATGAGGGAGGGCAAAAATCCTGGGGTCTGGCCTGCTGTGACCAAGGATGATCTTGTGATGGCTCACCCTGCAAAGCAGTCTCTAGAGACCAAACCACTCTCCTGCCCCCATGTTGGCTTGCTGGCCGGGGATTAGCACTTTCATGAGAAGGCTAGTCCACTGGGGAGGACCTGAGGCTCCAAGACCTTAAGTCCTCCACTGGACTGTGTTCTCATGAGCTGAGCCATCAAAATAAAGAGGACCCCGTGTTCTCTCTGGTTAATGTTAGAACCTTTACACAGCGAACCCCTCCTCTCCAGGGAACCCTTTCACACACTCAAAGGAGAATTTGATGCTCCACGTGTGTGGATGTCACCGGCTGGGGAGACTAGGGAAACACTGGGACCAGGGACAGATCTTTACTTTCATTCAAATTTCCTGGGTTTGTACCAGCATCGCTTCATTTGCAGATTGGCCACCGCAATGGGAGCTCCAGTTTTCAGTAATCCTGGGAGATTGGGGCCACTATATCAGGCAAATATAAACATGCACATGTCCTGATGGGCAACCAGACTGGCAGAGGGCCCGCTCAGACTGCTTCCTCACAGCAATCACCATGACAGGGAGAGATGTTGCCAGGGTACCCATCCCTGCTTGCTTGTGTCAAGCAACCAGGCTGGGCAGCATCTGCCATCTGCCATAATGTGTGTCTCCATGGCCTGACACTCTCGTGAGAGAGTGTTCCATGGGAGAAGGGCTATCATCGCACATTATTCGTGATTCAGCCCCACCCACCCCTGTCCTCCTGGATGGTTCTTCTCATGAGTTGTGAATGGGTATCCCCATGGCCTTCCAATCACATGAGAGAGTGGTCCGCTTCAGAGAAGCATCTGTCCTCATCATATATGAGGATTTTCTCCTTTCACTAGAGGCAACACTGCTCCTGCTGGATGCTTCTTCTCATGAGGAAGCTTAGAGACCTAGGCAGTGCCCCCCTTCCCCAACTTCATTGTACAAAACAATGGAGCTGAGCCATTTGAGAATTCCTGGGTGGGGCTGCCTTTTAAACCAGACCCCACCCACCCCAGGCGTTGCTGCCCTACCATAAGTTAGTTTCCCAGTGATATAATCAGATTGCACAATTTATGGTGCCACTGTGACTGCATGTTCTTGTGAACATACTTCTTTATTGATTCATTTTCAGAGAGCAAAGCACATAGTGCCCATCTTTCTTCTCATCCCATCCTCTTTCGCGCCTGACTGCCAGGAGGGGGGAAACAAGAAACACAAGGGGAAGAGGGTATCCCTCCCCCATGTGACTTTTCCATTTATCAGGCTTAGAAGCTTGTGATGGGATGTGGTGGTGTCCCTATTGCCGGACAACGGCTTGAGTAGCTCAGAGACGGGGCGGGGCAAGTGCTTGGAGAAGCAGCCATCGAGAAGCGTGGCAGGCATGGAGTGGGCATGTTCATGGGTGGGTCTGGACCACCCTCTCTATGATTTTGGCTCCAGAAACAGCACAAAGCCATAGATATGGCAGTGCCCATGTTTGGACGTAATGCTGCCGCCCCCAAACCTCAGGAAAGAGCGGTAAAATGCACTACAAACCAAAGGTACAACGTGGAGTTTTGCTGTGAAACCGGGACATTAGCAACTGTTTCATTTTTTCTGGCTTGTTATGATTGCACAGGTATTTAAATAGCAAAAGTCAAGTCTCAAAACTTTAAAGTGTGCATGGACTCCGGGATGTATCTGCATGATATTCATATGGTATAATAGCATCACAATGGGCTACCAGACATGCTCTTTTCATCCTGTTCTGACAAGAAACATCTCAGTTATAAGCATTTTAGTGATCCCCCTAAATAGCCCCCAGCCAAAGCATCAGAGAAAGATGTGAGAACAGCTGTGAGTATAGCAGCAGTCTTCATGCCTTTCTGCTCAGGTTCAACACCTAAGTGATCCACCTCCATCTACTCCTCTACTCCACTATTGTGTTTCCCCCCATTTAAAAATAAACAGTATTTGTGCTATGTCATTCCTCCATACTCCAAGAACTGAAAAAGAGTGCAAAAGCATCAATTTAACATTAAAAAATAAAAAGGAAGAAGTGGTAGTCTCAACACCAGAATGGATGCATGTTGTTTCAGAAGTAAATCCCACTAAGTTTCATGGAAAATGCACAAAGTTTCAGGAAAATGCACAAAGAATCTCAGCCAACACATTTCAGGCAAGAGGAAACGGGGGAACCATTCAATATGGTTTCAGAAAGTGATTTATTACTTGAGATTTTCTGGAAGTGGTTTATTAAGAAATTGAGACACTGAAAACCACATTCACTCACTCCATCAGCCACACCTCATAACCACACCCACCCAATGGCCACACCCACCACTTAGATAGATGCAGTCATTTGTGGGGTTCTTTACAAGAAGTGGAGGATAGTTTTCTAATCCTCCAGAGCTTCAACCTCATGGTTATTCACCCAGAAGAGCAGTCTGGATTGTCAACCACAACGGGTAGAAGATACAACTTGTAATAGAAGACAGGGAGAATGGTAATAAAATCAATTGTAGTCCAATATTCAGTTATGTAACAAGCTGTTGGAATAGGAAGAGCAGCCTAGTATTTCCATTTAGAAAGCAATTGGCTTTGCATCCCTTCTGAGACCCTGGAGGGGGGAAAGTACCGGGACTGCATCCCTGCCCATCCCTGCAGCACGACACCACTTCGCAGGGGTCTTGTAAAGCTATGTAAAGCACCCTCTGTCAGATGTTTTGAGTTCCTCAGATGGGAGGCACTACTAAAAAGGCAAGCTATCATGCTCATAGTGTTCAAGGGGCTTAAAGACCAACCGCTCCTCAGCAAAAGCCTTCCCCCTTAATATGGAGGCATCATCACATCGAACAGGTCCAATGTCTTTAGAAAGCGGGTGTGATTTCTGCCATCCTTCCTGTGTGTGAAGAGGTGCCAAAGAGCAAAGCCACAGGCAGCTTTCATAAAACTCAATTCAAAATCAGATCCTAAGTACACCTAATATCAAACAGACAAGGCGGCCTGCCCTACTACATGCTGCTTTGCATTGGCCACAGCTTTAGCCAATTAACATTCCTGAAGGGCTTTAGGGCACGCCCCTTCACTCTCACCTAGTAAATGTCAAAGCTGGCAATCTGAGCAAGCTATTACTATGGGGTAATCCCATCTGAAACCCTCTGCTCCCCGCCTGAGGCGTACTCTGCCCGCCCGCCCTGTGCCTAGTGAGCAAGCCAACTTCAGGAAAGAGAGAGAGAGAAAACACACACAGATGTCAGCAGGGAAAACCCACACATGAATGTGCAGATTGTTTTGGCTAATCAGTGTCAAGTGCATGGCGGGAATATTTACAGCTCCTGGCCTGTAACTTGAAGCTGGTGGCTATGTAGAGCCACAGCCTAAGCCCAACAGGCTTCCCACCAATTCTGTGGGTTAGCATGCTTCCTACGGTGGATTGATTTAGTGACAGTCAGGGGAGGATGGACACTGAACCAAAGTGCACAAGTGATTGGCTTTACCAAAGCCTTCCGTGGCTCACCAGACAGCTGCCAACCGCCCTCACTCCCACCTTCTATAGAAATGGTTGCACTTTCCAGGTTGGGTGTCTGAAAAGCATTCAGATCATGCATTTAATCAAGAGGAGATGGTTTTTATCAGGTTTCAAAAATCTGAGGGCATTTAGCAGTGCCAGCCAAGTACTGCCAAAATGCTGCCAGCCATGCTCCCTGACCCTGACATGCTGGTATTAGGGGGCGTGGCCAACATCAGGGGACATGGCCAGCAGTCAGCATCTCCTAGCTTGCAAGTGCTTTGCTAGCCAGCTGCATGGCTTTCTTTCTCACTCAGAGTGAGTGAGAGAAAGGAAGCCATTCAGGTGGCTGGTGAACTGCTTGCAAGCTGGGAGATGTGTAAGATCGGCAGCAAAGGAGGTGGACTGTCCCTCCACCACCGCCAGATGCTAGCATTGTAGCCAGCAGGGGGCTGAGTCAGGGCAGGCTAGTAGGTGGGAGGGAGGTGGGACAAACATGGTAAGGAGAGAGAGAATGGCGTTAGCAAGGCTGGTGAAGTGACACCCATGGGCAGAGGGGAGTGGGGTGGGAAGACGGCACTCACCACCCCAGGGCACAGGTGCCACCTGAGGTGATCACCTCATTGACAAGCTGCCCCTAGTATGGGAGAGCTATGCAGTTCTTTCTAATCAAGCTTAATAGAATTTGGAAGATGTCTGAAATAGTAGACAGCACTCAAAATCTATGACGCCTGTCAATTCTTATGCTGAACCCAGTTATAAAGACCAACCACATCAGGTTTTTGTTATAAACACAGCACACTTATAATCTCAACTTATTCCCAATAATAGTCTTATAAAGGGGGCAAATTCCAAAGACTAGCTAGCCATGTTAGGGCTAAATTACCAGGTCATTTATGGGCTAGTAAATCTCTTTAAACAGTGGCCTAGTTTGAACATAACACCATGGTTCAGCATTACAAGCATGACTCAAGATGAGCCTTGGGCTCATGCACTCACCCTCCCCATTGCACACAAGAGAAGGAGAATTAAAGGTGTCATTTTCTGGTTTAGAACAAACCACAGTTAGTTGCTGCATTTGAACTTGGCAAACTGTGGCTTGTTCAATCCAAGGTTTGTTAACAAGTAATGATATCAAATCAGGTTCATGCTATCTCATGATACCTCACGCTTTTAATGTCCATGGCTTCAAGCAGGGCTTCACAATTTTGGCCCTCCAGCTGTTGTTGAACTACAACTCCCATCATCCCCAGCCCAATAGTCAGGGATGATGGGAATTGTAGTCCAACAATAGTTGGAAGACCAAAGTTGTGCAGCCCTGGCTTAGAGTTATGCTGAACCAACCCAGTGACCTTCCCACACCAGTTTCAAATGGGGAGTCATTTGATTGAAATTCAACCAGGGGGTGGGGGGAGAGTGTCACTTGCTTGAATTTCTGAATGCTGCACAGATCAGTGAATTTCTGAATGCTCTACAGATCAGTGAGGAGAAGCCAGGGACCGCAGGGAAGAGGAAAGTAGTTACAGAAGACTTCAAAAATCAGCCATAAGTAATCGTTAGTACAGTCCACTGTAGAAGGGGGCGGGATATACATTATTATTAAGACCGATTGAGAAGTATGCAAGCGAGCAGCATGTGGTCTTGCAGGTTATCCATTATCCAAGGAAGCAGGATGAGCAGTTTTTATGGTCATATGTTCCATCCATCCTACAGTAAAAGAGGCTGGTGCTTTTTTTAGGCAGCTGTTTTCAGAATCTGTGTTTTACTGAGCAGCACAAAGGGAAGTATCCAAGTTATGGTCCCCTGTCTAGCAAGGCCCTTGAGAGCAGGAGGACAGCTTCTTCTCCTCTTAGGGCTGCAAGGAGATCTATTTCAGGAGACTGGGTGCCAATAATATAATAAACAGGTAAAAAAAAGAGGGAGGATGTTTCCTGCCAAGACTGTTGCCAGTGGAGAGATCCAAACATACCTAAACTCCCCTGTTGGGTGATGTTGATCATTTCAAACCAGGAAGGGGCTCAGAGCTTTAACTCAGAGGCCATACACAAAGGAACTCAGTAAGAGGCTGACAAAAGTGAGTACCATTTTTGGTTTTATATCTGAGTGAAATATGGATGAACAACCCTTTTATAAGACACATCCCACGGTGCAAGCTGAAGGATCCTGAATTGCAGTTCTTTTGATTAACAGCAGCTCCAGCAGGGAACTGCTTAATGATTCTTTACAATGTGTTATCAGGAACGGAACCAATGGTTATTAGAATCACTTTGTACCATGAAACACATGACTGTCACAAGGTTGTGTAATCTGCTCCCTTTGATTATAATTCACTTTGTTTGATTCTCTTCCTCTCTATACGTGGCACAGTATTATCTAGATTGTGCAGGAAATTTGCAAAGAATTACTCTGCAGGCTATTCTTGTAGGATGGAAGGAGGAGGATTGACCTTCTTCCACCCTAAGATTTTATGTATGAGTGTTGGAAAATAAGGCATACAAGTCCAGTTTGGTATCCCCAGGGAGGGAATTCCAAGTCTGACTGCCATAAGCAAAAAGACCCATGGAGAGATGCCACATTGGGGACATTGTGAAGGAATTATAACAGCAGCTCCAGTTGCATTCATTCATGCATGCATGCATGCATCCATCCATCCATCCATCCATTCGATTTCTATGCCGCCCTTCCAAAAATGGCTCAGGGTGGTTTATACAGAGAAATAACAAATAAATAAGATGACACTGAAGGAGCACCAGGGCCAAGAAAGAAAAACGTGTCAGGGTAGGAATGTGCCAAAATGCAATTCAGCATCCGAATCGCCAGCACAATCCCTTTGAAAATGTCCACGTGCAGTGGCCATGTGTGTGCTGGCGTCACACGCAGGGGCAGCTGGGAGATGCCCTGCTGGTGTGCAAAGTTATCCAGGAGGAGCGCCAGGATTATGGAGGTGGCGGCGAGTGGGAGGAGCAGGAGGTATGGACCTGCTCTCTTTGTTAAAGGGGCTGTGGAAACCCCCGTTTTCAAAAGGATTTGTGCCAGTGATTTGGATACCGAATCATGTTTCGGCACATCTCTATTTCAGTCAGTGCATGTGTCACTGAACCCCTTTGGTGCAGAGACCCTGGTCTTTGCCCAAAGATTTCATGTGCCATTTCCAGGTCTATCACTATATATTTTCAAGTGTCCACACACATTTACAGGAACAAAATGTCCAGCAAGTTTACACCTGCAGCGTCTAGTTCCAATTATGGTGTAAAAGAGACCACAGAGCATTCCAGAGTGGGAGAGCTGAGAATGGGGATAAAAGGCTCCCCGATATTGCACAACTCTCCGGGGGTGTCCATGCCGGCTGAAGTTAGGCAGGTGCAACCAGGTAGAGGGAGTCCTCAGGGATGACACTCTGTGGAAAGCCCTTCCCCAACACTGAGGTCCACTCTCAAAGTTGGCCAACTTGAGCACTGGCACGGGGGACTGGGCCCTTAAAAGGCCTACTGCGAAGGCCTGATGCACTGCCCAGGGCCTGGCAAGGGATCCAAGCCATTGCTAACACCACCAACTAAGTCCCCAAAGCTCTGTGGAGCCTACCTTGGTGGTGGTGGCAGCTGTAGTGTGGAGCATATCTGAGCAGCTGCCATCTTCTATTGGCCAGCAATGAAATGCCCCCATCCTGTTGTTGCATGTCTGTGATGCGGGGGGGGGGGCAGCAGGTGTATTATTTTGTAAAGTTGGGATACCCTGGCACTGCTAAAATCAGATTGCAAGGCTTGGCCAAGCAGTCCCCAGGAGAAAAGGAAGCCACAGATTTAATGGTTCGAATAAAGAGGTATTTTATTGATTACAATGGAGAGGCATGGCATTTAATAGCAATAGCACTTATATTTATATACCGCTCTATAGCTGGAAGCTCTCTAAGCGGTTTACAATGATTTAGCATATTGCCCCCCAACATTCTGGGTACTCATTTTGCTGACCTCGGAAGGATGGAAGGCTGAGTCAACCTTGAGCCCCTGGTCAGGATCGAACTTGTAACCTTCTGGTTACAGGGCGGCAGTTTTACCACTGCACCACCAGGGGCTCTTTAAGAACTCATGTGAGTATTTGTACATGTTACATAGAACCCACTAGATGGTGACTAGGCACTAATTACTTAACCTTTACTGTAAGCTATCATAACTAAGGTGGGTTTTTCAATATGTTGTAACTAGAGTGGATTCTCTGATATGCATGTAATTGGCTAGGTTACAAATTACTAAATGGTTAATTAAGCATCAGCTAACATAAGAGATAAATGTATCTAAATTACTAGCCAAGACTAAGTCCTATGGAGAATAAAGGAAGGAAGAAGCAGAGGAATAAGACTGAGAGCAACAGCTGGGGCCTAAGAATAATCAGTGTCAGAGAAAGGATTGGTGGGGGGGGGCGGGTGAGGTGAGGTGAGGTGAGGTGAAACAACACAGAAAGCAAGTGACCATCATAAATGCAAATGAATTTAACTAATCCTTTGAATAATGTTTAACAGTTGAAGCATAAAACAGTGACAAGGACTAGGTACATTATAGTGTCAGAGTCCAAGGAAAATTCCTATTACAGATGAAGGAAAGCGGGCTAGGGGGGAGAAGCAACCAAGGCCAAAGAGCAATTGGTGATAGTCAGAGACAAAGGGAAATAAAGAGCACTGAGGGTAGAGGGGTGAGGGGAGAGAAAGCAACCAAGAACCAAGGGAAAGCAATGTCAGAGAAAGAGAAAGTGGGGGAGTGGGAGGGGAGAGAGAGAGAGAGAGAGAGAGAGAGAGAGAGAGAGAGAGAGAGAGATCCTAGTTAAGGGACTAGTCTAGGCTGTGTAGATTAAGCAGAGTCAAAGAAAGCAATAGAATTAGACAAACTAGGAAGGACTGGAAAGAAAAGGCTTCATTCTTAAAACTCAGAGCTACTGAGCTATTCCAAGGTGAAATCATGTGAATGAAGGGGAAGTGTTGTGTTCTGGGAAGTAAAATCAGGGGAGGTGGCTGTCCTTGGGTTACCAAGGGAGCCATCAGCAAGGGAATGGATGACTGGAGCAAAGTTATGGGGGTTTAAACTACTAGGATCCATTTTGGAGGGGTTCTGGTGACTGGAGTTACTTAAAACTAGGAAAGACACAGGAACAAAATCCTTCCCTTGGAAATCTGGCTGGAATCTACCTACAGGCTGGGCAAGAAAAGCCCCAAACCCTCTAACTGCCTCCTAGGGCAGACCTTTGGGCTGAGAGTCTTCATGGAGAAGAGCTGGCTGTCCTCAAGAGACAAGGGCTTTCCCCATTATTCTAATAAAAGATAGATCTAAAATCTGCTAGTCTGGCTGGTTCTTCAACACGCTCTCTCTCACACACACGCACACACACACATGCATGCATTCATACATCTTCAAGCATACTTGGGATGGGAAGGAGAATGAAGGAAAGTCATTGTTACCAGGCGAGATGCACTGAAGCCGGGTGTTCAATGGAGCAAAAATGGGGTGCTCTGCTAGGTGTCAGAGAGAGCAGGTGTGGCTTGGAAGCCCCTTTTATAGGGTCCAAGTCATGTGCTCAGTGCTCATGTGAGTCACTGAACACCTCAATATGTTTCTTGTGTCAGAGAACAGGAAGAATGGGATTACAAGCAGCTAGACAGAAAAGGAAAGGAAAGGAAAGATCATGCTGTGGAGTCGGTGTTGACTCCTGGCGACCACAGAGCCCTGTGGTTGTCTTTGGTAGAATACAGGAGTGGTTTACCATTGCCATCTCCCCCGCAGTATGAGATGATGCCTTTCAGCACCTTCCTACAGTATATCGCTGCTGCCCGGTATAGGTGCTTCCCAAAGTCTGGGAAACATACCAGCGGGGATTCGACGAACCATCTCTTGCTCCCTAGGCAAGTCACTTGGCAATGGCCCTGCTGAGCCATTAGGTGACAGACAACAGCCTTATCTTGATGACAAAAATGCAAAATACGGCTGTTGGGTAGTTATTTCCTATGAAGGGGCAAATGGCTTAGCCATAATTGTTAATGGGTAATCTAGTAAGGAAAGCAATGGGCCAGGTTTGGACAAAAAGAACTTCCAGAAGGGGCTAGAAAAACTATACTGGAGAAGATGGAAACTTGAAAAAAGAGCCAGTCTCCCCAGCCTGGGGCAATAGAATGGATCCAAGAGGAAACTGGGCTATTTAGATACTTGAATGCAGGAGTGTCAGAGATGTTGCAAACTTGCTCTGGAGGGATCTGAGCAATGAAGACTGTGTCTGAGGGAAGTTTCAGACTGTTGGCAATGAACTGTGCCATTGTCAGGCTGATTTTAATAGAGCAGAAAGTCTGTTTGGGGAGTAAAACGCATTTGCCATGTTTTCCCCTCTTTAGGACTTCCTAGGTTATTCCAGACTCCAGTGCTAAATCACTGTCTTATTCCTGGACTATTTCCTCACAACGCATCAAGCATGACAAACACTCCTGGAGCCTTTTCACACAGGGCCTTCTGTTTGCATCTCCTCCAGAATGGAGGGTGTGTGTTCACATATCGGCCAGATTTACCCCGAAGTCCCTGCAAGGTATCAGGGAGCACTTCACACACAATTTGGGTTTTTCATTGTGCATTAGAGTGTAGCCTGATTTATATCCAGGGTAAAAATAAATCCACATTACGTGTCATTTTTAAATTTTTATTTTAGCAACTTCAAACTCACAGTAAAGCCTCTCAGTAAAGCCTGCTGTCTGGAAATGCTTCTGTAGGGGTATAAACCAAACAGGGCAGGGCTGGGGTACCGGATACCAAATGTTGGTAAACAAAAGATGCAGCCACCCAGAAGCACTAAGACCCAGTTGCCACTAACAAGAGGTACACCTTTACTAGGCTCTGGGACAACCAAGGCATTTGGCCAAAGGGGTTGCAACAACCTAGAGATGGGCCTGCCAACATTTTTCTCCTTTAAAAGATCAGGTGGCCTTTCTATTCATTGAGGATTTCAGCAGATTTAAATGGCTATTTAAACATTTCCCACTGTGATTTTGATTTTAGCTGAGTGTTTTCCTCTCTTTAGCTCTTAAATTTCAAATTTTTGTGCATTAAAACTGATAGAACTTGTTCCTGCTTGTTTCACAGATCGTTGCCTCATTGCCTATAAAAGGTTTTGTTTTAATAGAAAAGCAGCATGTACATATTACATATTTTAAATAAGTTAAATAATCTTGAGATAGGCGTGGTTTTGTTTTTAGACTATTGATATGTGTGTTTTTTGTAGATTAGCTGCTGGTCGGTCACACTTAAATCTGTGAGAAAACTCAATACGCCACCTGGTGGCAGCACATGAAGTAGACACTAATTCAGAAGGTCAGGATATCAGGGTCTTACTAAACATGAAGGATTGATTCAAAACTCCTCTTCTAGTCAGAACCACTCCCACAACTGCTTTCAATCAGTTAAGAGCCACTGTGGTTTTTAAGCACACCTCCAGGGGTGGAGCCACCACTGAGCGTCCCTGAGCCAAGGAAGGGCCATGCAAGCCCTCCGAAGTTCATTCCATCAAGCTAATGCTTGCTGGGAATGAGCCCTGGAAGGCTCACACAGACCCTTCAGAGACCAGGCCATGCCCCTTTTGCCCACTATGTCACACACACATGGGCGTGGCCTGGTCTCCGGAGGGGCTGTGTGAGCCCTCCAGAGCTCATTCCCAGCCAACATTGGCTGGCTGGGTGCATTTATTTCCCTTTCTCTCCCTCCAGTGAGGGAAAGAAGGAATGACCACCTAAGGGCTTGCTCGGGCCCTCCTGAGAGCAGGCCATGCCCACGTGCATGTGACATCACGGCGGTCTCACACGTCATGTGCAAGGGGCATCACTGGCGCGCATAGTGAGGCCGCCGGGAATGGGGCAGAATCTGTGCCTCCATTCCCTGGCTCTACCACTGCACACCTTCAGTTGATATGATTACTGCACATCTAGTTGGACTCAAAAAATGTGAACTCTGTACATGTTCAGTGTGCTGCAGAAGTGAGATGTCCCAAAACCCTTCCCAATTGTCCTGCCCCAGCTCCATCCAAGGAAGTCCTTCCTATCTGCACTGCCCCACCCCCCCACCCCATTGTTGTACAAATGCTTTGGAAATAACACCTAATTATACTTGCCAGACTCCACATACTGTTTCTAAGCTTAGGTAGGACTTGGCTTTACTTCAGATCAGTAAATCTTCATTTTCTCTGTTCTGTTGTCACTGTATCTCTTTTCAGACATTATGTTGTGCCTGTATTCAGATGTCCACTCATGCATGGCTGTACTTGTGTTCATTTTAAAAGTGAACCTAGATACGGGCTCCAGAAATGTATGACACAAATAGGAAGTACACGATTGTATATACATGTTCAACACAATGTGTGAATAACTGTACCTGTGTGCAGATCTGTACCTGGGTACACTTATACAAGTGTTGAACATAATAAGGCTATTCACACAAGCAGTCCCACCTTGGCTTGCTCACCAGCCCTCGCCTGGCGCCATCATTTTGGATCACGTGAATGACCTTTATGTTTGAATAGGGTGTGTGATGCTCTAGGGTTTGGAATGCTGAAGGGGAAGGAGCTGCAGGAGGAGGAGTATGTTCGATGCAGTGGAGAGTGACAGACTCAGACCAGACATGATGCTCAATGCATCACTTGTGCCTGCCTTATTTCTTCATTGAAATCATATGTAGATGCAATTAGGATCAGGAGCACAACGTGCATGGTGGGGACATTTAGCCCTTTCCCAGCATTTAAATCCTTGATATTGTTGACGTTTCACAAAAAAGGCGTTTAACGCCTTGACAACCCCTCACCCAAAGTTGCACTGGCATCAGTGAAAGCTTCCTTCCTTATAGGGGCTTTGGGGGTGCAGTCTCTTCTAGACCTTTCCCAGACAGCAGGCTTTCCTGCGGGATTAATAGGGGGTGAAATACTGTGAGTTTGAATTTGCCCCAAAACCTGATGCAAAAAGTGGAATTTTTTCACCCCGGACATAAATCAGGCTAAGCTCCAATGCACCATGAAAAACCCGAACCATGTATCATGTGCTCCCCAATAACTCACAGGGACTTCGACATCTATCTAGATGATATGTGAATGCACACCTGCCTTTCCAAAGTAAAATCGATGTCTGGCAGGGCTCCTGGAAAACCTGTAAATCACTTCCAGGATGACCTCTACACACACACACACACACACACAAACACACACACACACACACACACAGAGACAGCCCTGAACCATACTGCAGACTATATGATTTTAAAGAGTAACCACATCTAAAACTGCATTGTGGGAGTTGTGAAATGCTCTTGCCAGAGGCAGTGAGTGAATTGATTCCCTGAATAAGCCACACACAATGACCTACATATCTAGTAGCTACTCCCAAATCTTTTTGCAGAGCTTCAGACAGAAAATGGGAAAGGTGAGAAGAAAGTGAACTTGGAAGAAGAATGAATGTGAAAGTATTTGGCTGGTTCACACAATTTTCATCTGGGTAGGAGGAGCACCCACCCAGGGTAGGAGAGGTGGGCACACTCCCCAACGGTGGTCATGTGAACTCAAAAAGCAAGGTAGGAGGAGGGGAGAGTGATCGTGCGAGCGGTGGGAGATGGGTAGGCTGGCTTTTAGAGCAGGCTTTTAGAGGAGGCTCCCACCTCCCCCAAGATCATTCTCCCCCTTCCTTCTTTATGTGTTCACACAACCGCCAATTATATATTTAATTCTCCTGGGTGTGCCTTTCGAACATGCGTCCCGGCAGCCCAGCTGATTGGCTGGGCTGCGGGGGCGCCTGATTGGTCCTGGCGCACCCAGGAGAATTGCCTGGCTGGGTGGCTGCGGAGGCAAGGCAGCGGGCCAGCCCACGCCGCAGGCCAGGCAGAGGCGGGCCAGGCGGCGGTGGCGGCACTCAGGGCCCAGCCACCGCTGTGGCGGCACTCTCAGGCCCGGCCACGCCGGTGGCGGTGCTACTAGGGGCGCAGATGCTATGCGCCCGGTCAGCTGGTTACTATTATTATTATTATTATTATTATTATTATTATTATTATTATTTTACATTTATATCCCGCTCTTCCTCCAAGGAACCCAGAGCGGTGTACTACATACCTGAGTTTCTCTTTCACAACAACCCTGTGAAGTAGGTTAGGCTGAGAGAGAAGTGACTGGCCCAGAGTCACCCAGCTAGTTTCATGGCTGAATGGGGATTTGAACTCGGGTCTCCCCGGTCCTAGTCCAGCACTCTAAGCACTACACCACGCTGGCTCCACGCTGGCTCAATCAGAAGCAAATCTGGCTCTCCTACCTACCCTGGCTAGGTGCTCCTCCTGCTCAGATGAGAATTGTGTGAACCAACCTATCCACTCCTAACTTGCCTGGGTCGTCTTGAACATAGTCAAGATAGGATAATATAGAGCTGATATGACACGGATTGAATTGGAATTCCAGTGGGGTCTAGACTCCATACGCAGATTTAAATCCAGATCACGACACACTCATTATGCTTATGCAAACAGGTTTTTATGTGTAGCGTGTGCATATTTCATGGTCGTACTTACATTGCTATTTTTTCTTTGGGAAAATATTGTTTTCAGGAGTGCATAAAAATCAGACCAGAGAATCTGCAAACCCACCTCACCTCCCCAGAAGCATAATATTTCAGTGTTCATGAATCCAGTAAAAATGTTTGTTTGAGAATGCACATTTGCCTTTATTTTGTTCGGCAGTGATTGAAGTTTGAGATTTGCTTTACGTTAAAGATAAGGTCAGTACTGGGCAGAATCAGGGCATTTCAACCTGTACTGTGTGTCCTTTCAATACATTTGTGAAGGCAGGCTGCCTTCCTAAGTATCCTGGTGTGTTCCTCATACCATGTGTTGTTTTCTTTGTTTCTGGGTGAAAGCCAAACCACATAGTGCCTTTGGAAACCCAGCCTTGAGGGTTTTTTTGAAGAGAAATTGTTCACCTGGCTTTGATCAACAAGACCCAAAGCGGAATGAAATCAACAGATTTTGGAGGAACCAAAATCACCAGCAGATCTAGTCCTAATCCCAAAGTATGCACATACTATTAAAAAACAAAAACAAAAAACTATTTGCAACTATCCCTGCCAGATTATCTTGGTAAACGTTTCCACAATTGCTAAACTCTTCTGGGGTCAGCAGGTGGCAGCAAAGCCAATCTCAAGCTGTATTTCTGCTTGATTTCTATTTAGCTATAGAGTTTTCTAAACCTGGTAAAAAAAAAAAAACAGTGGTAAGTACTAGTCTGTGCTGTTCTGATTGATTGATTGATTGTTTGATTGCCGTCAAGTCGGTGTTGACTCTTAGCAACCACATAGATAGATTCTCTCCAGGATGATCTGTCTTCAACTTGGCCTTTAAGGTCTCGCAGTGATGCATTCATTGCTGTTGTAATCGAGTCCGTCCACCTTGTTGCTGGTAGTCCTCTTCTTCAACTTTTCTCAGCATTATGGACTTCTCAAGGGAGCTGGGTCCTCACGTAATGAGTCTGAAGTATGATTGTTTGAGCCTGGTCATTTGTGCCTCAAGTGAGAATTCTGGATTGATTTGTTCTATGATCCATTTGTTTGTTTTCCTGGCTGTTCATGTTATCCTCAAAAGTCTTCTCCAGCACCAAAGTTCAAAAGCGTTAATGCTTTTTCTATCTTGCTTCTTCAAAGTCCAGCTTTCGCATCCATAGAGTGTCACGAGGAAAAACACTGTCCGAACGATTCTAATCTTTGTAGGTGTAGACACATCACGGCATCTAAATACCCTTTCCAAGCATTGCTACCCTACCAAGTGCTAGTCTGTGGCGTATTTCTTGACTGCTGGATCTTTTAATGTTGACAGTCGATCCTAAAAGACAGAAGCTATCCACCACTTCAGTGTCTTCATTATCAATATTGAAGCTGGTTGCTGTACTCATTGTCATTATAGTAACATATTTTTATTTCGGTCATAGACCAGTAAAATAAAATAAAATAAAAACAGATAAAAATGAAAATAGGAATGACAATAGAAAGTTCATTACACCATTTGAGTCCGCATTTGACATATTATACAGCAAAATTTAGCCACCGTATCTACAACATCAGAATTTAGGTCATTGTCATTAGTTTAGCCTTCTTTACGTTTAGTTGTAGTTCCATTTTTTCACTGTGCTCCTTGACTATCATTACTAGAGCTTGCAGATCATCCGCATTCTCAGCTATCAGAGTGGTGTCATCAGCGTAGCGCAGGTTACTGATGTTTCTTCCTCCACCTTTAAAACCACGCTCATCTTCTTCCAATCCCGCTTCCCTCAGTATATGTTCAGCATATAAATTGAATAAAGCAGGAGAAAGTATACAGCCTTGTCTTACTCCTTTGCCGATCTGGAACCAGTCTGTTCCACCATGTTTTGTCTGGACTGTGGCTTCTTGTCCTGTGTATAGGTTTCTCATGAGAACAATGAGATGTTCTGGGATGCCCATTTTCCTAAGGATATTCCAGAACTTGACATGGTCAACACAATTGAAGGCTTTCCTGTAGTCAATAAAGCACTTATTAACTTCTTTCTGGTATTCTTTGCTTTCTCAGTTATCCAGCGTGCATTAGCTTCTGTCTTGGTAATGACCAGAGTGCTGATCTAACTTCTTCTTCCAGTACTAGAGGTTCTTGAACTTATAGAGTATCTTGGATGTTGACATCCCTGCTGTACAGATTTTCAGTATACTCCTTCCATCTCTGTTTGGTCTTCTCTGAATCAGTTACTATCTGTCTTTGGCATCGCTTAACATACCAATTTGAGGTTGGAACCTCCCTCTGAGTCCAGAGATCTTTTGGAAAACTTTCCTTGTTTTTCCATGTCTATTTCCATCCTCAAGGTCATTGTATTCCATGTATTCCATTGCATTCCATGCCTCAGTGTGATTGTAGTACTGCTCATTGTCTCTTCTAAGAGCTTTCTGGAATTCCCTATTAAGTTCCTTTGTGAGGCCTTTATCTTTCTTGACTTTAGCTTCTCTCCTCTTCTTGGCAATTTCCACCTTCGGTTCTGACATCCATTTTGCTTTCTTCTGTTTCTTGGTCTTTGGCGGTCTCTTTTCACATTCGTCCTTAAGCTTCTTTGATTTCATTCCACAATTCCTCTGGTTCCCTATCAATGAGGTTCAGAACTTCAAAGTGGTTTCTGATGTTCTCCTTGAAAATAGTGGGTACATTCTCAAGATCATGACGTGTGAGCTGAATAGATTTGTTTTTCCGCTTTAGCTTGACTTGGAACTTGCACATGAGCAGTACGTGATCTGCTCCACAATCGACCCCCCGGCCATTTCTTGGCTCTTATAACTGAGCTCTTCCATCTCCTTGCACCAATAATGTAATCAATTTGATTTCTATGTACTCCATCTGGTGATGTCCATGTGTATAGGCACCGCTTTGGTTGTTTGAAGAATGTGTTAGCAATGAAGAGATCATTGGCTTTGCAGATACTAATAAGATGTTCTCCATCTTTGTTTCAGTTTCCTAGGTCATATAGGCCGACTGTGTTTTCCTCCTTACCTTTTCCAACTTTGGCATTCCAGTCTCCAACCACCACCAGCACATCTTGCTCTGTGCTGTTCTAAGACATTCTAATTACATTCTTATTTCCATAGCCACACATTACCATATTTTTCGGACCATAAGATGCACTTCCCCTCCCAAAAAAAGTGGGGGGGAAATGAAGGTGCGTCTTATGGTCCAAATGCACCAGCCGCCGCCACCCCCCCGCGACCGGATTAGGGGCCAAATCGGCTGAAACTACAGCCCCCCCACCGCCCCCCCAGTGACCGGATTAGGGGCCAAATCGGCTGAAACTACAGCCGCCACCGCCGCGGCCGACCGCCCGCCCGCCCTCCCTCCCAGCCGCCTGCCCGAGTCCTCACCGTAACGATCAGGGTTGTTCAAATAAGAGAGGAGCTCGCAAACAGAGCTCCTCTCTCTGCAAAGTCTCGGCCCCAACTGGGGCTTTGGGCGCAAAGGACGCCTGGGAACGTCAGAACTCCCAGGCGTCCTTTGCGCCCAAAGCCCCAGTTGGGGCCGAGACTTTGCAGAGAGAGGAGCTCTGTTTGCGAGCTCCTCTCTTATTTGATCAACCCTGATTTTTATGGTGAGGACTCGGGCGGGCGGCTGGGAGGGAGGGCGGGCGGGCGGCTGGGAGGGAAGGTGGGCGGGTGGGCGGCCGCGGCAGCTGTAGTTTCAGCCAATTTGGCCCCTAATCCGGTCGCGGGGGGGGCGGCGGGGGCGGCTGTAGTTTCGGCCGATTCGGCCCATCATCGGTGTGTGGGGGGTGGCTTTCTTCGTCTTATGGTCCGAAAATTACGGTACATCTTGGGTAGCATTAATAACAATGAACAGGCAGAGCCACCTCATGTTGTAGAGATCTAGCAACTTCACTTCTTTTGGTGGTAGATCATCACCATGGGAGTAATAAAAAATGACCCAGAACAAATACCAACTGAAACAATTTCTGTGCAATATGATTGACACTGACACTGTTTAATAGGAAATGCCAGTGACTGGACCTGTAGATCTAACAGTAATCCACTTGTGCAGTACACTGGACACATGGAGAGAGCCAGCGTGGTGTAGTGCTTAGAGTGCTGGACTAGGACCAGGTAGACCAGAGTTCAAATCCCCATTCAGCCATGAAACTAGCTGGGTGACTCTGGAATAGTCACTTCTCTCTCAGCCTAACCTACTTTACAGGGTTGTTGTGAAAGAGAAACTCAAGTATGTGTAGACTACTCTGGGCTCCTTGGAGGAAGAGCGGGATACAAATGTAATCATCATCATCATCATCACCATCATCATCTGAAGTTGTATGGAAAGTCCCAGTCAGAAATCAAATCACTGCTAAACATGGATGATCTGAAGTTGTATGGAAAGTCCCAGTCAGAAATCAAATTACTGCTAAACACTGTCCATATATTCAGTAGAGATATAGCAATGGAGTTTGGACTAGACAAGTGTGCTGCATTAATAATGAACAGAGGGAAAATAACAAAAACAGAAGGAATAGAACTGCCCAATGGAAGCAAGATCAAGAACCTGGAAGAGAAAGAACATTACAAATACTTGGGCATTTTCCAGGCTGATAACATTGCACATGCTGAAGTTAAAAGAAAAATTGGAAGTGAATACATCAGGAGAGTTAGAAAAATCCTCAAGTCCAAACTCAATGGTGAGAACACCATACAAGCCATAAACACCTGGGCTATATCTATTATCAGATACACTGCAGGAATAATAGACTGGACCCAAGAAGAGCTAGAGACGCTAGAGCGTAAGACCAGGAAAATCATGACCATCAATCATGCTCTGCACCCCCGCAGTGATGTTGATAGGCTATACCTCCCCCGCAGCTCAGGTGGAAGAGGAATGCTGCAAGTCCATCAAACAGTAGAGGAGGAGAAAAGAGGCCTTGAAGAATATATCAAGGACAGTGAAGAAGATGCACTTCAAATGGCCAATAATGCAAAACTATTCAACACCAATGAAACAAAGCAGGCCTACAAGAAAGAACAAGTCAAGAACCGAGCAGAAAAATGGAAAAATAGCCACTGCATGGTCAATATTTGCACAATATAAGTGGAAAATCAGACATCACCAAGACCTTGTCCTACCCTAGTTTGGGAGCTGTATGTGCTCCCATTTTGTGATCATGTGCAAGGGAAACAGCAAGGTCAGAGTGGAAGGAAGTGATCGTTTGGGAGAGAGGAACTGGGTCAGATGGTGTTGTCCTATCCAGCTCTCATACCCAGCACCTTAACGATTTAGGAGAAAATGCTGTCAGACCAAGCTCCTCTTTCCCAGATGTTCCTCCTGCTCTGACCTTGCTCTTTCTCTCACACACGATCACAAAACAGAAGTATACGCAGCTCCCAAACTAGGAGTAGAAGACTTGACCTACCCTAATTAAAAGCATGTTTTTTTGTTACTGTTTTGTTGATATGGCTTCCCAGACACACAAACCTCTTGTTTTCTAGTTATTCATACATCTTTTTTCATATGGTGGTGCTGTCACATCACTGAGGATATTATATTTCTAGGAGTGAAAAGAGAGTAAGGGTATTCACACAACCAGAGGCGGGGTGGGCGGCGGGGGAGGCTGCACAAAATTTATCTTCCCCCAAAACAATCTCCATGCCCTCCCCGCCACCTCCTGACTGTGCGGCTTGGCCACGCACACGAGCAGCTGTCCCAGGAGCTGTGTGGCTTTCCAGAGGCCGGGATGCATCCCAGCCTCTGGGAATCACCCAATGCACTACTAGAAGTGTGCATGGTTCGGTTCGGGCACTGTATTAAAGACCTCCGGACCGGTTCGGAAGTCCAGCAGTCCGGAGGTTCGGAAGGGCGGGGGCATGTAGCTTTAAGGGGTGGTGGTAGTACTTTCACCCCCCGCCGCTCTTCCCCCTTCGGCGCTGGTGCATTTAAAAATCTTCTTGGGGTGGCAGAGTTCCTCCCTGCCGCCCCTGCCCCCGTCGTTGTCCTTCACAGCTTTCAACGAAGAAGAGCTAGCGGCGTGCATGTGCCCTGCGTGGCGCACGCGCTCGTCTCCGCTGCTGGCGTGCGTGTGCTGCATATATCACGGCGCGCGCGCACCAGCGGCGAAGACAAGCGCGCGTGCCGCGCAGGGCGCATGCGTGCTGCTAGGGGAAGAGCGGCAGGGAGGTAAGTACTACCACCACCCCCTTAAAGCTACATGCCCCCCAGTGCTGGACCATGCCTCCATGGTTCCGTGCACATCCCTATGCACTACTACTACTACTACAAATATTTGTATATCGCTCTTCAACCAAAGTTCTCAAAGTGATTTACACAGAAAAATAAATAATACATAAATAAGGTGGCTTCCTGTCCCCAAAGGGCTCACAATCTAAAAAGAAACAAGGCAGATACCAGCAACAGCTACTGGAGGGATGCTGTGCTGGGGCTGGATAGGGCCAGTTGCTCTCCTCCTGCTAAATATAAGAGAATCACCACTTTTAAAAGGTGTCTCTTTGCTCAGTTAGCAGGGGTCTAACCGCATGTTGAGTGTGGTGCATTGGGAGATTCCCCCGTGAGACAGGTACTCTACGCGCTCATCTTTGTGACCGCTTGGGCTGCAAGCAGACTGAACAGTCACACGACCACAGAACCGGGGTTCAGGGCATGCTCGCACTCTTAGACCTGGCTAACAACCGGACTACAGAGTTGGGTTTGGTGGTGCAGCAGCACCCCCTTCTGTATTCTACCTTTCTGCTGAAAGGCATCATCTCATACTGCATGGAAGGAGGCAATGGTAAACCCTTCCTGTATTATACCAAAGAAAACCACAGGGCTCTGTGGGCACCAGAAGTCCACACCGACTAGACAGCACACTTTACCTTTAATTTCCCCTGGTAGCCTGGGCAATGCAAGAATGAAGCAGAGAATCATTCTTTTCAGATCATATCCATATGCAGCCCTACATTACCTTGTGAGCTTTGTTCACTAATGGATTATTTTAAGCTGCTGCTGCTGCCCAAATGCAATTAGGACATAATCACAGGAATCACCCCAGTAAGGAGCGAACTATTTACACAGCATCCACAACCAAACAAGTAAATGTGCTTACCTGGAGAATTATTGGAGGCAAGCCAGTTATGAAGGAGTACGCAGGCTTTCTGGAGCCCTCCTTTGCCCGAGATTTAGTATATTTGTGATATTACTGCCAGTGCAGTTGTGTAGGACCTATGTACATTACATCTGTATTTTGAAAAGAAATACAGAAATAACGCCAGTAGCAGCACACTCATATCAGTCATGATGTTGAGACTTGCAGAGGTCAAGAAAGAAGTTTAGATACTGTTGCCAGCTGTGCTTTATTCTTCCCGGCTCCCAGGAGCCTCCCTGTTTGCAGTTGCATCTCCAGGCTTGGAGATTGCATTTTGGATATGCTCAGGAGCTTCACAGTGACATGAGCTCTCAGTTTATGGTTCACACAGGGGACAGGTTGGTATTGGGCTAGTTGCCCCTAGATTTGGCTACCAACAAAAAAAAATTGGAATGGGGCTCAAGATGCACGGCTCCCCGCTATGTGAGAGCCGCAGCTAAGCAAACTCCAGAGTTAACTACAGTGGTTTAACTGGCGTCCAAGGCCACTCTAAATGCAGAGTGAACTGCCTTAATGTCCCTCACCCTCTCACAAGAGATGACAACACACTAACAAGCCGATTATGCCAGGCAGGAAGAAAAGCAGATAAGGTAGTGAAGCTGTGGCCTCCCCATCAGTGATGTAGACTCAGAGGTGTATCTATTGAAATTATTGATAGGATACTGGAGAGCCCATCCAGGCACAGATACTCTTTGGCGCTGCTGCATACACTGATTTTCATCACACTCAGCCTTGCACACAGGAGGCAATTCCCACAATGCATTCCATGCAGGTCCATCCTGGCACTTTTGATCAGAAGCAAAGGGCAAGAGGAATTTGTCCCCAAGGCATGTTTTGGGATATAAGTATCGCCACTTCCATAAACCAGTGTGCTCCCCTGTACTCTCCACTCTGGACTCCATTGTGCACTTTCTTGTGCTTTACACTTGGGACTCCATTGAGCACTCCTTGTTTTCTCCTGCAACCTACAAAGGGCTTGAACTCACTAGCAGCTTGGACAATCTGCTATGCACCCGCCGTCACAACAGGGGGTGTCCAGATTTTTGTGCCACTCTCTGGATTGGTCCTTCTACCAGGACCGGCGCATCCATTAAGGCAAACTAGGCAGTTGCCTAGGGCGCCAAAATGGAGGGGGCGCCGCGCTGGCCAGCCTGCCGCCCCCCCACCCCGAGCGGTCAGCCTGCAGGCCCCTGCCTGGCGGGGGAGAGCGAGGGGCCAAGAAGGCAGGACAAGGCAGCAGCCCTTTGTCTGGCGGCGGGGCGAGGCAGGGGACCCAACCCGGGGCTGCCGCCGCCCCCCTCCCAGGGCTCCCCCCGCCGTGCGCGGGTGGGGCCAGGCAGGCAGCAGCAGCAGCAGCAGGCCCCGACCAGCCCCCGAGGCGGCAGCAGCAGCAGCAAGCAGGCGCCGCCGCCTCCTCCGGGGGCGGGGTGGGACTCAGCTCGCTCTCTCTGGCCACGCCGCGCCTGCTGGACAGAGCAGTCCAGGCCTTGCGAGGACCGCCTTCGCCTCCCGCCCCAGAGGGAGCCCCCCGCGCGGAGGCTCCCACCGAAGGCCAGCCAGCGGGGGCAGCGGCCTGCTGCTGCTGCTGCTGGACACCCTGCAACCCCGGCCAGCCAGCCAGCCGCACCTCTAGCGTGGCGGGGCTCCCCAGCCCACCCCCGCGCCCTGCTTTGCCCAGCCTGCCAGTTGCGGCTGCAGGAGGAGGAGGAGGAGGAGGAGGGCGACCACCCTCACCCCGGAGCCCCGACCGGCCACTGGGCGCCCCGGAGCCGCCGTCAGCAGCAGGCCGGCTCTGCTGAGTGACTCTCAGCACGGGAAGCCCGCCGTGGCTGAGTTGAGGGCCTCGGTGGTGGCGCCCGCCCAGCAGCAGCCTGGCAGTTGCCCGCTGAGGAGCTCGCGGGGCGCACGGCGACGCCACTGGCACAAGCGGCAGGAGGGCGGAAAGCAGCGCCTGCCTGGTCGGCCACGGAGGAGAGGTCTGCAAGGAGGAGGCTGAGGCCGCTGCTGCCGCCGCCTGCAAGAAGGCTGCCCCCCCGCCCCGCGCACTCAGCGGGCTGCCGCTGCTCCCTCTCTGGTGGGGGGGGGTAGGGTTAGGGTTGTGGGTGGCACAGAGACATCAGGCAAGAGGGCTGCAGAAACCAGCAGCCACAGCCCCGGGAGAGCCTGGCAGTGCCTGGTGACCGGCAGTAGCCAAAGGGCCACCAGCTCCATGGCAAGACACCACCACCTCCCCCCAGCCCCCCTGGACCCAGCCAGCTGGCTCACTGCGGGGAGAGACTGCCCAGAAGGGTCCCCCCCCATCCCTACTGCCTCTCATCCCATTGGCTCCCCTGGCTGCCTAGCTCCTTCAGGTCTGCTCCATGGGCCCCACATTAGGGAGGTGCATGGAACTGGCCTGGGGTAACTTTAAGGGCAGGGGAGGGTGCACTTCTCTCCCCTCCCTGCGCTCGATTTCCTAAAAGTCCGTTGGGCTGGCATCGTGCCGCCCTGTTGCCCCCTTTACCAGATGGAACTGGAGGTACTCAACATATCTGTGCGCGTTGGGTGCGTGTGCAACGCACACAGGCGTGTCGAGTACTTCCAGTTACATCCGGTAAAGGGGACAACGCTGCTGCCCCGATAAGCGCTGACGGGGGGGGGGGATTTCAAATTCTGTGCTTTTCATTCTTCCTATAATACATCTGTGTTTGAAATATGATTGGCGGGGGGGGGGGCGCCAGAAGGTGATCTCGCCTAGGGCGCAAAAAACCCTAGCACCGGCCCTGCCTTCTACTGATCCATCCAGTTTGCCTAGCTGGCATAGGAAGCTGGCCCCGTGGAGGTACCCTTCTCGTGGGCACCTCTCCCTCTCCTAATCCCTGCAACCCTCCTGCTCCCAATCACACTGTCTCACAGAATGGGATTCTGCAACCCTCCCCTGGAGTCCTGAGGTCCCATTGTCCAGATCAGGTGAAGGTGAGCATTTGCCCTACAACTAGGCCTTCTCCATCCCTTTAATAGATCTAAGCAACCTCCCCCTCCACACAGACACACATATCTCTCACAAGCCTCTTTCCTTGACTGCCTGGGAACTTACACAATTAGGACTTAAAGCTAAAACACCTCATTATAGTTAAATGTATTTTGGATAGTAATATTGCTTTAAGCACATAGTTCTTTCTTTTTGTACGCCTCCATACAATAAATATATTCTTTTTATTTTGAAACGATAACCTCATCTCAATCCAGCCATTTCTTGAGTTCAAATGTTTGCACAAATTAAAACTGGTGGAGCTGACCCCCTTTAAGAGCTAACTCCCCCACAAAGCACAAACATTGGGGTGCTTACCAAACACCCCAGAGCAGTTCCATTAACAATGCCTTTCTAAAGGAGTTTAGATGGGTTTAGAGGAGTTTAGCCTGCCCTATCCCCTGGTGATAATATTCATGAAACAAATGGTCTATGGGCCAAAGATTCCCCTCTCTGTTTAAGACAGGTATCTCCTCTCCAGCACATAAAGTCTTGGAATCTTTTAACTCAGGGGAATATAGGAAGCTGCCATATGCTGAGTCAGAGACCATTGATCTTTCTAGCTCAGTGTTATCTACACTGACTGGCAGAAGCTCTCCAAGGTTCCAGGCAAGAGTCTTTCCTAGTCCTGCCTGGAAATGCCAGGGAGTGAACCTGGGACCTTCTGCATGCAAAGCAGATGCTCTGCCACTTAAATATGACCCCATTCCCAATTCTGAGAACCAGTGTGGTGTAGTGCTAAGAGTGTTGGACTAGGACAAGAAAGACGTGAGTTCAAATCCCCATTCAGATATGAAACTCACTGCGTGATTTGGGGCCAGTCACTTATCTCTCGGTCTAACCCACCTCACAGGGTTGTTGGGATAAACATAACCATGTACACCACTCTGGTCTCCTTTGAGGAAGAATGGGGTATAAATATAGCAAATAAATAAAACAAATCAACAAACTCCTAGAAAATGCCTAGGTCATGTACACAGAAGAGCACTAACGGGATATTTGACATGGTTTAGATAGTCGAACTATTCCCTCACAGCAGCTGACATCACTGAAGATCTTGGCAGATCAGCTATGGATAAAAAGAGAGAAAGCCGCATGGGCAGCCAACCTTGGGCTTTCATCCTGCTGAATAAAACTGTGTCAAGTCTGAGCCAAGTCATGGATGCCTCCACAGTCTGCGGAGCTATGGATGTTCAGTTCTCAAGAAAAGCTCTGGAGCACTGCAATTTAACCTCTCATCATAGGGCATGTGTGCTGGGGCTGAACATAAAGGACAAATGGAAACGTGTCTCCCTCTCTGTCATCAGTAAAGAAGACAAGGTCTCCCAATCCTTGCTAGGGAGATGCCTTGTCCTAGGAATGTCACTTAAACAGCCTGTGCTGCATTGATTCTAGGCAAATGTTTTAAATCCTAATTCTATTTTGTTGATTTTAATTTTTATTATTTATTTATTTATTTGTTTATTTATTTATTTATTTATTTATTAGATTTCTATACCGCCCTTCCAAAATGGCTCAGGGTGGTTCACAACATGATAAAAACAACTAAAACAAATTAACAATTAAAATCAAACTATTAAAACACAGTAGAACCAATAAAACAGCTAAAAGCTCTAAAACAGTATAAAATTAAAACTACACATTTAAAAAGCTGAAAATATTTAAAATATAGTTATTTTTAAAATATCTATGCTCATTTTGTTACATTCTTATGAGTCACTTTTCTAAAATATATTATTCATTCATTCATTCATTCATTCATGTATTTAACATATTTTTATACCGTCCAAAACTTATGTCTCTGGATTATTCAAATCCAAGATAAAAATCACTCCAGACACAGTCATAAAACAAGATTAACTAACTGATAACAGAAATTTGAAGCAACAGTAAAACAATATCCTGCCAACATCTGCAGGAGGGTTGAAGTTGAGCAGCCCTGGCCTACACCAAGATCACTGAACCTCCCACCCAACAATACCTTCATCTTGTCTGGATTAAGCTTCATTTTTTTCAGCTTCATACAACCACCAAACATCAGTGGAAATATATGTAATTTGATGAATGCATCTTGATAGGCTATTTTGGATAGTCTGGCAAGGAATGGAGTGCTGTAACTGAAGTGTGTTGTTAAAGAAAAAACAGTATGCCTTGCTCTGCATACCACACAAAAGCAGATGAAGTGCAAAAGGGAATGCATAAAGGATCCTGCAGAATTCCAGAACAGTGCTCGATTTAAGATGGTGACTGTACAACTTCTCGAGGCGTTCAGGGCTAGCCCACTAATGAGGTGGGGACCTCCGGTGGTGGATTGGTGGGGACAGCAGTGAGAGTCCTGTGCCCACCTCTGCAAGCCATCTTACCATGATGCCAGACACCCAGCATCTACCTAGCTGTAGAGATGCTGCTGGTCCTCCTCTCTCCCATTAGTCCTGCACCACTCCCCACCTTTTGAAAAGGCAGAGGGCAGGAAACAGAACGGCCACAAATGTGGAGAGGTAGAGTGGCATGCTCCCCAGGAGTGTGTGTATGTGGGTGTGTGTGGGGGTGTTTCCTACTCTGATCCCCACTCCGACTCTACTCATCCACAGAGGCGCTCTTACCCCTGGACTTCTGGGCTGAAGTCCAGGGCCTCCACAGCCCCTGGGGGCCCCCAAACCCTCTTCAGTCTGTCCCAGGTGGTGTGGTTGCCCAGCCAAGCATGTTAATGCTTAATTTGCAGGGGAAGGGGGGGGGGCTCCAAAGGCCTTTAGGTCCAGGCTTCAAAATTACCTAGGTACACCTCTGCTCATCCATACTTCCTAATGCTCTGCTCACTGCCGTCTGCCTTTAAAGGATGAGACTGAGTGGGGAAAGAGGAGCAACAGAAGTCAAAGCAGGAGCGGCAGTGGCTGTTGCCACAACCAGTTAAGAGGGGGAATCAGGTGAAGGGGAAATCAGCATGCAGTTTTACCCACCATAGGTGTTTGAGGTTGGGAGATCATCCGGTGGGTGGAGGAGATCAGGCGGGGGCTATTCACATGGGCAGCCAAGCACAGGCTTCAGCAGTCCAGCCTGGTCTTGGCTGCCCATTGCAGCACCGGAATCGATCCTGATCCCAGCACTGCCTTGACCCAAGTCTAAAAATTGACCTCTGGCTTTAACCTGGGTTTAAGGATGCATGCACGCCCTTAACCCCAGGTTCGAGGTTGTGTGTGTGCATGGGCTGCAGGTAGTCCTGCAGAAGGCCAGGCAGCAAGAGTGCCTGGCCAAGGGAGCATCCCTTGACACATCGTGCTCCTGATGCAGTGTCTGGAAGGATGCCGGCTGACTTCCTCCTCCGGCTCCCTGCTCTGCCACACACTATGGCACTGATCATATGTCGGGCAAGCGGCAGAGCCAAGAGACTAAACTCAATTGTTTGGGGGGAGGCAGGCAGGAGCCTGCCTCCCCGCCAGCCCTCCACGCCACCCACTTATTTGGTTGTGTGTACGACGACCTTATTGTGTGCCACACTCTGTGCCATGGATGTGTGGGAAGCCTGGAGGCATTCCCTTCTTTCTGAGTTTTGACAACTGCCTGCATGGACAACATTTGCAAAGCACTAGCTTGTCATCTCTAAGTACACTCTCTGTCTGAGCTGTCCAGCTATACTAAATGATGAATTAATGATTTCTCTCTGCACCTAACCAGCCCTTTCCCTTCATTTATTGTGATATTTCTTCTAGTTTGAATGATTGATTTTATTGTGTTTTTAAAGTTGTTATGTTTTAGCTACCTGGAGCATTTCAGATAAAATGGAAAGGCAGAATACAGATGCTTATAATAAAAAGAATCATAATAGTTTGCTCTCATTGTTCTAGTGCTAGTGATCACAATGACTGGGGGTGGGTAGGTGGGTGGTGGGGAACCAGCAGCATGTAAGAGTGACTGCTCTCCTGGTCTTGACATAAGAACATAAGAACAGCCCTGCTGGATCAGGCCCAAGGCCCATCTAGTCCAGCATCCTGTTTCGCACAGTGGCCCACCAGATGCCATTGGGAGCCTACAGTCAGGAGTTGAGGGCATGCCCTCTCACCTGCCATTACTCCCCTGCAACTGGTACTCAGAGGCACCCTGCCCTTGAGGCATGCAGTCTGATTTCTGCTGAGCCTCCAGCATCTCCATCAAGATGACATTCTTCCAACTGTATGCACTGTCATTGTCCTCCTCCCAACTCTGCCCTGCTCTGAGCTATATCTGGGGTATTGGATGTTCACTGTTTCTGGAACCCCACCCAGCCTGATCAGCCTGAGATGAAGTTAACTGTGTCTGCCCCATGCTGATTATATGCTTGGGTACAGAAGTCTTTATCACAGGCAGAGTGCTGCTGCTGGCTCAGTTGTTTGTCATCTGAGTGGAAGTGCTTTTAACCTTCCTATAACAACGCAGCCCAAAGCAGTAAGGATGGCCGTTAGCCTCATTAGAAAAGCTTGGATTAGAGCCTTTTCTGGAGACCAGGAGGACCTTTCTCCTACTCCATGGGTGGATGACTTCTAGAACAGGAAGAAGTGGACACCTCCTGGGCTTGATCCTCAATACACATATTCTGGTTTTATATATCTTCAGTGGAATTACTCCTGACCTTTCCCAGTATGGATATAAAAACAGGCTCATCCGTAGAGTAGATTAAATTCCCAAGCCAGGTCTCACTGATCCATTCCCCATTAACATTAATAGTGACAAATTGGAGATCTCAAGAATGTCTTCACCCTGAGTGCTCTGAATGGGGGACATGCCTTCCTTTTGTTTCTGAATGAGGGCAATCTTGTTTTTTGTCATTGAAGGGACAGAGCTTTTGGCTTAAACCCCTTCCCATTAAGCTTTAGACTTAAACCCTTTTCCACAATAGCTGTCCACTCAAACAAGACCTGCCTTTAAACATGTAAGTTCAGACCTATTAAGGAGGAGGAACCTCCAGTTTGGAGGGGAAAACTCAATCCTCCATTGGCCTAAGACCAGCATTGCATCAGAGATGCACGGGGTCCTTTCAATGGACCCCAGAACTGTCTTTCTCTGGAAGAGTGGGAAAGCCTTCCCCCTCTTTAATCACTATAAAATAGGGGTCTAGTCGCCCCACCATTTTGTCACCAGTACTGCTGTAGCAGGGAAGTAACTTGCCTAGGGAGCAAGAGGTTGCTGGTTCGAATCCCCACTGGTATGTTTCCCAGACTATGGGAAACCCCTATATCGGGCAGCAGCGATATAGGAAGATGCGGAAAGGCATCATCTCATACCAAAGGCAGCCACATGGCCAGGAGTCGACACTGACTCAATGGCACAACTTTACCTTTACAGCCGCAGTTGCCAGTATCCAGGCACCATGTCACCAGCTGATGCTCTCTCAGCTAAGGACCTGCCTACTGTTAGACTAAGGTAAAACTCAGTGCTACTAAGTTAGTTAGTTAGTTAATATTTTTTGTATTTTCTTTCGAATACCTGTGTCTTTCTTTACTCCCAAGTCCCCCTATTTTCCCCATTCTGTGTGTGCTCTACGTGCAATAAGAATTTCCCTTTTTCTGTGTGCAACCACTAATACATTTCATATCCTTAGAAGTGGCTTCAGTCTGATCTGGTTCTGGAAGGTTACTTTAGTATAGTTGCAAAATTATTCTCCATGTGCTTTGTAAGGTCATGCACTGGGATTAGTTGTTTTTAAATTAATATAGTCTGTCTAGAGCTGGGTTGTGTGGACTCTGGCTGTACAGTGTTTGTAAATCCCAAGCCAGACAATTCTTGGTTGTTGAAGCTGTGTCTGAGCCTGGTCAGTGCCAGTGGCTTTAGATCAGCCTTCAACTGGTGGCAGCCTACCTCAAAGGAGCGGTGTGCTCCTAAATTGGGATCAGAGCAATCTCTCTACTGAGGGTAGATCCCTAAGAAAGGATAGAATAATCCCCGGCCCCGTCACAATGAAAAAACCTGAGGCTATGGACATCTTGACAGGAGTGAAGACACAGGTGTAATGCATGTAATACTAAATGGTTAGGCACATTGCGGAATTTTAACTCCAGCCAACGCAGAAGAGAAGGTACCTCTGCTTGCTAGCACCAGCAGCAATAGCCAAGGTAAAGAAGGGTGATACATTCACGGAAGCCTATCAACAATAAGCCTATCAATGGCTATTAGTCATGATGGCTATATGCTAACCTGCAAGGTCAGAGGCAGTTCGCCTCTGCATACCAACTGGTGGGTACCAACAGCAACTTCCCAGAGGCATCTGGTTGGTCCCTGAGAAAAATAGGATGCTGGGCTCTTCTTATCTTCCCATTGGTAAAGTGGTATGGTAGGCCTCCTGCTTGAGGGGATAGAGAAAAATATCATGGATTTGGGACTGATGAAAGACTTAGAACTATCAACAAATCTTGGTTTGGGAAGAAGCAACCAAGCAGTGGTAGGAACAGACACTATACATGCTACAAGAGGTAGTGTGGTATAGTGGTCAGACTGTTGCATGAGGACCAAGGAGACCCAAGTTCAAATCTGCATTCAGCCATGAAACTCACTGGGTGAGCCAGTCACTAATCTCTCAGCCTAACCTACCACACAGGATTGTTCTGAGGATAAACACAACCATGTATACCACTCTGAACTCTTTGGAGGAAGAGTGGGCTATAAATGTAAAAAATAAATAAATAAGAGTTATACAAGGCTGCCCCTTCCTCGTCTGTGCCCCCCCCGACCCCCCCCCCACCCCAAATTAGGATTGTTCTTGCTTTTTTTTTGGTTAAGCCTTTCTCTGCAGTGACTCATCACGTTTAATGCAAGCTGGGAGCTGGAATCCAGCTATGAAATCCCTTGAGGGCATGGAGTTTATCTGCTGGCAGCAATGAGAAATGTGGAGGAAAATGGTTAAAGACAATAGCTGATCATTTCAGCTAAGCTAAGCATTGTTTTGCCTAGAATTACAGCCAGCAGTGGCAAGGGGAAGGGATGGAGAACGATTTCAGCATGGAGGAAGACTGTACAGGCAAGGCAGGGCAAAGAGAGACACCGGCTGTTTCCATGGTCAAGTAATTGGACAGACTTCAGCCTGAAGGGTGATAGCCATTTTGAGGAATAGATAGAGAACTTTGGACAACTTAAAATCTTCAAGGATATGGGGAACTATAGACATGTTGGGTACTTTTTAGAGGGCTGGACTCCTTGAAGCCCTCCTCCTTTGGAAAATGAAAACCTATGAAGGAAAAAAACAGTTTAGGGGTTCCCAAGGGCAGGAACAGGGCCAGATTAAGCTAGGGCCAGATTAAGCTGGGGGCCTGTAGCATATGTTATGAAGGGGCCCCAAATTAAAAAAAATACACCTATATATTGAAGCATGAATTATTTACTTGCATAGTAAAGTAATTCAATTTTTTTATTTGCAGTACAGTCAGATAATATGACATATATCTGACACTTCAATAATACTATTACTTACATGCAGGTTTAAATTTCAAATGTCAAAAGTAAGAAAACTACAATTTAAACGCACCCTGTTCATGCACAGACTGATAGAGAGGTTGTATGGTGTATGGTTGAAAGTATATCATTTTTAGACACTTGCCCATCATTGAATACAATTGTTAGCATTATTTATGCCTTGACATTGCAAGCAAACAAAACCAACAAAACTATGTCGTATCAGCCCTGAGGCCAGTGCTTTTTGTGCCATGAAACAATCCTGGCAAACATAAGACAGTGTCAGGGGAACAGCAGGTAAAACAGCGGGTGAGGCATCCTGGTTTGACCCATGGGAAGCAGAGCACGAATCTAATGGGCAGGAAAAAGTTTGCAACAAATAATAACAACCCAAAATTGACCTTTGCTTTGCAAACAACTTTGCAAAACGTCCCCCGCCCCTCTTTTGTGTTCAATAATCCACACGCAGACAGGAGTCACCGCGGCAGGAGCCGGAGGGCTGAGCCCACTTCTCAGCAGTGCACGCTCTTTACGTTTCCCCACACATACCTGGTGCGCCCGGCAGCAGCCCCAGCTCTTCAGACTCATTTTGGGGGGTGGTTAGTGGGTTCGGTTCAGCACACAGGCAGCAGCACACCCTGCGGGAAATGGCAGCGGCAGGGGGTGGCGGGGTGGGGCTGGTGGGTAGACAGTCAGTGACACGCTCTCTCTGTGAGCATACACAGAAGCATGGCGTCACGAGAGAGAGAGAGAGAGAGAGAGAGAGAGAGAAGGCCCGTGGAGCGACTATGGGCGACAAGCAAGCATGCGTTGGTCGTCGTCGTCGGCACTGAATAATATAGGAGGTTGCGTGGGCCCCACAGGCATGAGGAGGGAGGGAGCGCTTGCAGGGCGGGTTGCCTGCACCTATCAGCCTCACAAGAAGGAGCACATGGGTGACGGGCAGGCAGGAAGCCAACTGTAATCGGGTGGTGGCCAACTTGGGAGAGAATGGGCGGCAGCACCAGGCAGTGAGGAGAGAGGCTGCACGCGTAGTAGAGAGCAGAAAGAAGAGGGGGCAGTTCAAGCCAGGAGTGCAGGGCCCTCAAAAACGCGGGGCCCATAGCAAAGGCTACATTTGCTACTACGTTAATCCGGCGGACCGGCATAGGGCAGGAGGACATATATCCACGGGTTGAAATGGCAGATTTAGGCTTGACATTAGGAGGCATTTCTTCAATGTAATTGCTCTTCAACAGTGGAGCACTCTGCCTTGTGCAGTGGTAGGCTCTCCTTTGCTGGAGAGTTTCTAAACCGAGGCTGGACAGCCATCTCTCAGGAATGCTGTAGCAGTTTCCTTGACTGAACAGGGGGTTGGACTAGAAGAAGACTTCCAATTTCCCCTTCTAACTTTAGTATTCTATGAGTTCAGTTAGAAGCAGACAAGCACTGGGCAGGAAGGAAAGTATTAAGCAAACAGCAGTGGCGTTGCATGACTGCCGGCGGCCCGTGTGTGGCGGCGGCAGCCCCGCTTACCCCGCCCCCCACGTCTGACATCAGATGCGGGGTGTGTGGTCTGGCTCCCGAATGGAGCCGCAAGGCTCCATTCGGCAGCAGATGGGGCCTAGCTCCTGAAGGGGCCGTGCGGCCCCTTTGGCAGCTAAATGAAGGCTGGCACTGCATTCGCAGCACAGCCAGGAGTGGCTCTTCCCTGGGAAGAGCCACTCCTGGCCGGCATTTGTTTAGCTCCCGAAGGGGCCACGCGGCCTGTGCAGGAGCTACCTAGGCTATTTGCAGCACCGACTATTTAACCCCTGAAGGGGCTGCGCAGCCCTTTAGGAGCTACTTAGGCTGGTGCTGCGTTTGCAGCACAGCCAGGAGCGGCTCTTTCCTGCCTTAATGGCAGGGAAGAGCCGCTCCTGGCCACACCGCGAATGCAGTGGCCATTTAACTCTCGAACGGGGGCTGCGCGGCCCCCACTCAGGAGTTAAACCAGCACCCCCGCATCTGACATCAGAAGCGGGGGGGGCGGTGTCAGGGCCATGAGGCGTGGCCTGATTGGGCACAGCCCGGTTTCTTTGAACCCATTGGCCCAATGGTGGCTCCGCCCCTGGCAAGCACTCCCTCTTCCTCACTGCTTCTCTGCCCCAGCCTGCACACACACACCCAAACACAAGGCTCAGAACCTTTTCTGGGAGACAAAGGGGTATCTCAGGGTCTCCATTACAGACATTTCATGGTTAGGTCTTAATGCACAGAGGCCACCTGGATGCCAGATATAAACCTGGGTGCATTGGTATGGCTTGTTTCAAAGGAGCCAAGCACAACAGACACTGCAGCGTGTGTGTTTGTAGTCCTCATGGGGATCAGGAGTGGAGACATTACTTGCAATCCAGTTTTTCCCCCCACATGGACAAGCCTCCTGGTTGTTTGCATATGCCAGCTTTCAGTAGTGTCTGGTCGCAATTATCTGTGATGATTTAAGCACTATTTGCATGCATTTACTTCTGTCATAAGCCAGATGTCCTTTAAGGGTATTACTTACCTTTTGTACGCACCCTGCAAATCACCACATTAAGGCAGACTCCACATGCAGTTGTGGGCATGCTCCCCTTGATTTCTCAAAAACCAACATAATGGGAGTGGGGAAAGAGACGTTCCTTAAACCTTTTGGCACTGCTGGCCCTTTTTCTGAGCTAAATCCCCCTCTTTCCATTCCCTGAATATCATTTCCCCATGGGTGCAAAAAGCAGCCTGAAGAGCAGTTTTCAGGGGGAAACAGTAGCAGCTGGTGAGGGCAGCGTGGGGGGCGGTGAGAGGTGCCTTTAAAAATAAATTAACAGGTGCTTACCAGTGTGTTTCCCAAAATATGGGGAACTCCTATATCGGATAGCAGCAATGTAGGAAGGTGCTGAAAGGCATCCTCTCATACTGCACGGGAGAAGGCAATGGTAAACCACTCCTGTGGTTTACATTTTAGGCTAGTTCACACCCTCATCAAAATCCAGGTAAAAGCTAGGCTACCCACATTTTAATGCTTGTGTGAACTCCAAAAAAAAATCGCTCTGGCCCAGGTTTCTTAAACCAGGTGTAGCGGATTACCAAGCCTTTGTCTCATAGCAAGTCCACATGAGGGGAAGAAAAATGCCGAATAATCCCCTCTATGCTTTCCAAACAAAGGCTTCTCCCAAAGCTTTTCTGTAATGTTGGTAAGACTTAAACTGCCACCCCACCCAATTATCAACAGAGTTTGATCCCAACTGGGCCTTTGTGGAAATCCCGAGGAAAACTCTTTCTTTTGCTACTGGAAAAGTATACAAAAACCTTCCATATGCAAGCTTACATGTGGTGAGAAAACTGGTAGAATTGCTGAACATAATGAGGTGTGTTGCACCAGAGGAAACCCGTTCCAGCCCCGCTTTCCTGAGTTAAAAATTCACTCAAAGAGGCTTGTTAAAATTGCAAAGAACAAAAAAGGAAAATAAAAGCTTTATTCAAATGCTACAAACTGCTTTGATCTGAGGCTCTCTCCGCTTTTAGTTACAGGTAAAAGAAATACTCAGTAGGTTACAAGAATACTTCAAAAAGCACCCCAGATATATTGGGGTAGCACACTTTAAAAATTGTGGTTACCCAATTGCAAATAACATGAATGTAAGAAAACACAAAAGTATCTTTAAAAGCTTATGGAGTCTTTTACAATGCCCTAGCTGGATGGGCGCAGGCTCAGCTTTTCCTAGCTTAGTTGCGTTACAGGTAAACGACAGACCAGGTTCAGTGATATACAGAGCACACAAAAGAAATATACGTTTCTAATGCAAAATCTCTTCCCTATGCTGAATCCCCTTTTCCTTGGAAACTCAACCAACACCTGATGAGAATCAAGCTTCCTGCAATCCTGTCTCTCAAGGATCTGCAAAGGTCCTTCCATGAGAGAAATCTCCAGACTAGCTTCTGACCACAAGGAAGCAAGACTCCATTGCTCCTCACTACGCCCCTGCCTCTCTCACCTCCAGCCTAGCTGCTTCTAACAAAGGAACCCTTCTCTTCCTCCTAATGGTCCCCTAGGTCCCACCCACTTGGCGTGCCGATTGGCTGAGCTCTGGAGTTCACCAGCCTGTCAGTCAGGACAGGGTTCACTTCCAGTTTACTCTTTAGGGGAGAGAAGGGTCCGGTCAGTGACTGTTCACTACGCCAGGGTAATGCAGATTCTCCACCTTGGTCTTAACTAAGGCAGGAGAAAAAGATTGCCCTCCTACCTTGCTCTTCTGATCATAGTCACTCACTTTTTCTATCCTGGAAACAACAGAGAGCTGTAGTTACAGGGGCGGCTAACTATGGATGTACCACTCTGAGGGAGAAAAAACACTCTATGATCCAGTATATGCAGCTGCTTCAGCAGGGCTTGGTCTGCCTCTTGCTCCTTGTGGTCAAACAGCAGGAGATCAGATCTTGAGATAAAACTCCTTTCCCTCTTGTCATAGTATGCATGTCGGAAAGACTCGAACTGCTCCATTTCTTTCCATCATCCAATAAGACAGAATCTGCATGGATTTCAATTATTTGTTTTGATCCAGAATATCTAGGACATCCCTTTCTCACTTCATAAGGCAGCTGTACTCAAACAAAGTCCCCCACCTGAAATGTTTTCTGTTTCACATCCCATTTCTAATCCACATACAATTTGTAATTTTGTTGCTTCTCCCTTACCTAATCACAAATCTTTGCATCCTCAGAGTAAGATGAAACAGAAAGCCCTATCAGTTGTTGCCACGGGGTAAGTTTGGTGATAGCTTTGCATCCTTTTAGCAGAAAGGTGATTTTCCCATATTAGAATGAGGAATAGTTTGATAAGCACACAGAGTTTCCTTGAGGATGGTACAAGGAATGTGTCTTGTGTTTTATCCCATGGTTATGCAAGTATTGCTCCATTTCAAATGAGGTTAGCTGTGTCCCATTATCAGTCACTAATTCTTTAGGAAGACCTTCTCTCACAAAAACTGCAACCATAAACTGAATCACTGGTTTTTGTAGTAATGTTGTCAGCAAATGAAACGTCTGGCCACCTGGAATAGTATTCCACCATCACTATAACAAATCTTTGTTTTGCGGGTTGGTTATCAAAAGGTCCCATTATATCCAGAGCAAAATTTACCCAGGGACCATTGGCATATTGTACTGGAGTCAAGGGGGCGGTAAAAGTCTTCAGTGATTTGTCAGACGCAGCCTGATTACATTTTTCAATGTGTTTGTCTATACCTGGCCACCAAAAACTTTCTCTAGTCAAATTCATACCCAGGTGACCTTTGTGGGCAATTTTGATCACTTTTGTTTTTAAGGAGGTTGGCACTACCCAGCAATCAGTCCTCAGCACCACCTCATTGAGAAGGGACAGTTCACTCACGATAAGCAGTGCTTTGTGGGCAGGGTCTCCACATCAGTAGCAGTTGTAGCTCCGCCTTTCTTGTGCTGCCACTTTCTGGGGCAGTGTCATATGAGAAGATTGGGCTTGGATAGACTTATACTGAACAGCCTGGATTTCAGGAAGTTGGTTTCATGATACCAGGATTGCGATTTGGTACAGTGAAGAACATTTTCCACTGTCCTAGCCGTTGGGGGTAATTACTTATGTAATATTTGAAGATTGAGCCTTAGGCGCCCAAACCTGTAAGGGTTTATGGGCAGGCTACTTCAATATATATAGCAGAGTATTTCAGGAGCTAACTCACTCCCATTACAGCAGAAGTTAACAGGGTCTCAGAGGCAACAGCTTGTAAATGATAAGCATGGATATTCTTTTAAGGTTAAACTAATCTACTTTATTCAGAAGAACATGGTAATAGGAAAAGACCTGTATCTAACTTCTGGCTACATGTTGATCAGAGACAGACCTATAGAAGCATGGTATTCAGAGAGAGAGCGAGAGCTAGAAGCATTCTGGGAAGAAGAGGAAGGAAATCACTCCCAGGCAGTTCCTGATGATACTCTTATCAATTGAGGGGTCATAGAAGCAGAGATAAACAAGAAAAAGAAGGAGACCCTGACTATCTCTGCTCCCAATGCCCCTAGTGGTCATTAGGACTACTGGTGCAAAAGGTCTATGCCATCTGGAACTGGATGCCAACACTAGCCATCTCTATAACTTTGTCCAAGGTAAGTTTCTTCTCCAACAGCAGTTTCACACAGTTTGGAGCAATTTGTTTTCATACCAATCTGGCTGATTAGCATTTCATCAGTAAAGTTGGAAAACTCACAGGTTACACTTAAGGCACACAATGCTGTGACAAACTGATTCACCAGGCAGTTGGGAATCTAGAACAGAACTTGTAATGTTCAACAATCACATTCAAATTAGGGTCGAAATGATCATCTAGAGGGCTTGAAGAGAAGCTTCATCAGAATTGGCACCCCCTTCCAAGTTGGCAGGAAAGGACAAATGATTCTTTGGCCTTCACGGCCCAGGCAGTGAAGCAATAATGCCTTCTGCTCTGCTAGAGTAAAATCAGGGGTCTGTATAGTGAGGAGGCAATTACAGAAATAGGACCTCCATTGTTTCCAGGGCAGAGCAGGTTCTCCTGGAGTAGATTTTTAAAAGTGGGGGTGGATCTGAGGCATGCTGCACTGAGCATCCAGTGAACAACAGAGTCCAGGGATGATAAGGAAAAAGTACCTTCAGGGATTGTGCAGGTCAGGATCTTGAGGAACAATCAGCAGCAGCAAAAGTAGAAAGCAGTTCAGGAATGTAGGCCAAGTAATGCAGTGCAATGAGGTTGCAGGAACATTCACACGCTTTGCAGGCTCACGTGCTTAGCTGGTTCAAAATCGCATCACCCAACATTTTATAGCTGCTTCCCACATAGACACAAACAAATCTTACCTAGATTTATCTGGAGGTTTGTTGAGACTCCATTTGCTCCTTCTTCTCCTTCTCCTTTCTGACTCCACCACACACACCACGCTCCTGGCGCAGTGCTTTGAGGGATGCTGCAGGACTTCCTTCTGCGGCTGCCTGCTCTGCTGCTCACTGCAGCGGCTCAGCTTGTGTGAAGTCTGAACAGCAGAACCATTCTGAGTCCCCTCTGCTCATGTGCTGGGAGCAGCCTGCCCCACCCACACCCCCACCCACCCCCGCTGGCATTTTGGGCCATGTACATGACCTCAGTGGGTTCTTTGAAGAGTAAAGAGCAAGCTGTGCCGCTGTAAGAACGAGTTCTGTCAAAGGCCAAAGCACTCCATTAATGTGATTTTTCACCACATGCCCCAAGGACACTTGCAGCTTTAAGACGCTTTAACAAACTAAATTATTATATAATGAACAAAGGCACATGATGGCAAGTAAATTATCCAAGCCAGAAAAGTAATGTACCCATGCAACAAAGGGAACTTATATGGTTTAAATGTTTCCTGAGGAACCTATCTAGTGAATTATTTAAACCTGTGAAGCAAGAATTGTGTGTGTGTGTGTGTGTAGAGAAAGAGAGAGAGGAGGAGAGAGAGAGAGAGAGAGAGAGAGAGAGAGAGAGAGAGAGAGAGAGAGATTTTGTATGTGCATGTCTGTGAATGTGAGAGCCTTTTCTCAAGGGACTGGTATGACACTGTACAGTGAAACATAATGAAGCTGTTCTCACAACCAGCCTAACACTGCTTGGGCTGCTCCAGGCAGGGTTAGACTGGTCATGAGAAGCAGAGAGATCCGCACATATCCCTCGGCTCCTTGCCCGCCTAACCCTCTTAACCTGGCTGTTAGCCAAGGTTAAGGGTGCTCTCACACCCCTAACCCAGCTACCAGGAAACATGTGATTCTTTAGGCTGTGTGAAGGGAAGGTGAAGGCAGCCTTCGCCCTGTGCCCTCCCCGCCCGCCCAGAGTAATTGTGTGAACAACCTCAATGACTGTCGAACTAGGAGCAATATAAAGGTAAAGGTAAAGTGTGCCATTGAGTCGGTGTCAACTCCTGGCGACCACAGAGCCATGTGGTTTTTCTTTGGTAGAATACAGGAGGGGTTTACCACTGACATCTCCCATATAGTATGAGATGATGCCTTTCAGCATCTTCCTATATTGCTGCTGTCCGACATAGGTGTTTCCTATAGTCTGGGAAACATACCAGTGGGGATTTGAACTGGCAAATACATGGCACATTTCCATTTAATTAAAATTAAAATAGTAATGTATGGAAGCTCCAAGTAGTTAGTGTGTGTGTGTGTGTGTGTGTGTGTGTGTGTGTGTGTGTGTGTGCGTGCACGCTTGTGTGTGCATGCACTAGGTCCACACAATCACGAGGATCCTGACTGGAAACATTAATCACGATTAATAAGCCGAGAGGAGCTGATTATGTGAACCCAGAATTTCAGATAAATCCTGGTCAAACCACTACAGTTAATCAGCATTTAACCAGGATAGATAACCAGGGCCTAAATGTATCAGTGCACGATATAAGTATTTAACTTGATACAGGCCTGAGTCTAAAAGACACAAATTCTAAACACACAAGTTCTACTGAAATGGAAGTTGATAGGATCATAATTTTCTATAAGCAAAAACAAATGGCTGCATCAGACAAGTAAGGGCTGTAATCTGCAACACTGATTCCGGAGAAGTCCTATTTATTTTAATAATACCACTCTTAGGTAGAAGGCATTTAGACTACAACTGGTAAAGTTAGCAAAATAAACATATTAGGTCATGGATTCAGGAATCCTAAATTACATGGGACAAGTACTTGTTACAAAAGGTAGCAACCCTACAAAGATCCTTGTTAAAATGCATACAGACTGGAGGCAATGAGGCCAAATGCAAAAAAAAAAAGGGCAGGATTCCTATATCTTTAATGGTTCTATAGAAAACAGGACTTTGACAGGCGCTGCTTATCATGCAGAGGTGAGGGGGGGAAATTCTATCTTCAGCATCAGTTTTACAGGTTGAGAAACCTGTTCCCTTTTGCATCTGTTCATCTCAGCTTAAGGAGAAGTGCCCCCTTTCCAATCCTTTGTTCTGCAATGGAGTATACTCATATTATACTCATTACAGAAGTATTACTATAATGTAAAGTTTTACTATAATGGCCGACATCCTCACTAATCATGCATCTGAGTGCCAGGGAGAAGAGTCCCCACTGCAGAGAGCTTCTGCAGCTCTGGAGTGGATATTGTGCAAAGGTGTGTGTGTGCAAAAGTGTGTGTGTGTGCACACAATTTTTGTCAATCTCTCCTTCCTCTAGAAGTGCCACCTGAAAACATGTCCCTGAGTGTTGTGCACAAGCTGGCCGTAGAACTAAAGGCATCCTGGGAGAGAGTGTCTTTGGCACTCCCCACCATGGCTAGTTTATCAGTGTTGCCAAGTTGTGTGGCATGTGCAAGCTCAGCTCAGAACCCTTCAGGTAGGTGCCCTTGGCAATCACCCGGTTCACCCAACGCTCAGGCTGGCCTTGGTCTTGCAGCTTTTCATGTCTATATCGGATTGTATCCTCTTCATGGGAAGCGGCTGCAACTCTTTGTGTCTGGAAAGAATCTGAATGCACAGTGGGCTGGATCAACATGTGAAGGTGCTAATTGGCGCAGTATATGGATGTGTCCAGCTTGCAATATTTAGCTGTCTTACCAATCAAGCACCATGCCCCAGAAAAGTTTTTCTCTGACTCAGAAGATTGTTAAAATTAGATCCCACTATTTCAGGCACTCAAAGCCAGTTCCTTGTACAGAAATTATTTTAATGTTAAAATGTTGAAATTATTTTAATATTAAAAGAGTAATGTCCCTTACTGTTAGTGATGGTGTGTGAAAAGCCTGATCACAAGTCTTGGGGGAAGTACACTAATGTGCATGCATGTGGCATAATCAGCGTGTATACGGCCAACGGACCAAAAGCTGCTGGAAAACAGGTAAGCGTTTTCCAGCCACTCACCGAAAAGCCTGTAAATACTTGAGGTTGTTATTGTTGTTGTTGTTGTTGATGATGATTATATTAACTACTAATAACACAATGTATAATAGCCCCCCCACCCCCCGGCAGTAACCAAGGTCTAAGAAACAATTTCTTCTTCTAGATTTATTTATTTATTTAATTTTCTATACCTCCTAACCCAAAGGCTCTAGGTGGCTCACATGATTAAAAACGGGGGGGGGGGGGAGCCATTAAAAGCAATTACAATTAAAACCATGTAAGAGTCACTAAAAGCCAAGTTTAAAAATTGTGTCGCTCTTTTAAAGGCTAGTAATGATATTAAGCCTCAAATATCTATAGGGAGCACATTCCACAGCCCAAGAGTAACTAGAGAGAAGGCCCAATCCCAAGTTGGCGCCAGATAATCTGGCAGCAACCAGAGACAGACCTCTCTCATTGACCTTAAAGTAGGCCTGCTCAACTTTGGCCTTCCTGCAGATGTTGGCTGCAGATTATATCCCATAATCCCTGGCGATTGGCCACTGTGGCTGGCGATTTTAGGAGTTGTAATCCACAGTGTGGGGTGTGTGTGTGTGTGTGTGTGTGTGTGTGTGTGTGTGTGTGTGCAAAATTGAACAGGCCTGCCTTAAAGTGTGGAAGGGATTATGCTGAAGCAAGTGCTCTTCCAGGCATCCCAGTTCTAAGATATCTAGGGCTTTAAAGGTAATTGCCAGCATGTTGTATTTTGCTTGGAAACCTATGGGCAGCCAGTACAATTGTTTTTAAATAGGCATAATATAATCTCTCCAAGAAACCCCAAAGAGCAATCTGACTGCCACATTTTAACTAACTGAAGTTTCCGAACTACATACAAAGGCAGTCCCACATAGCGTGTATTGCAGTAGTCAAGCCTAGGGGTTACCTTACCAAAGAGTGTACCAGTTTTATTTATTTATTATTTATTTAACATATTTCTATACCACCCAAACTCACGTCTCTGGGTAGTTTACAGCAGAAAGGTTACAACATTAGTTAAAACAGAATAAATGACAGAAAAGTTAAAACATTAATTAAAACAAAACAAATGACAACATTTTGAGATCATTATCTTCAAGGAACGGACGCAGTTGTTATACCAACCAAAGTTGATAATGCTCCTGGCTATAGCCTCAACCTGAGAAACCAGGTCCTCTTTGAGAGAGGAGTTAACAGTAAGTATATGTAATTATTCCTTAGAAGCACTTATATTTGTCTACACAGTAGCCTTGCTCACACAATCATTTGAATTTAGGTTTAATGTGAGTTATCAGCATTGAAGTTATTGTGTTACCCCATGCCAAAGTGGGAATCTCAGGCCATAAACCACTTTGGCATGGATTCACACAATTACTTCAATGTTGGTAACCCACAACGAACCTAGACTAAAATAACTGTGTGAACAAGTATACTGAATGGCTGTTGTAATAAAAAAATTAAATAGGCTATTCACACGAGTGTGTAAAACCGGGCTAAGGGAGCCCAGCCCGGTTTTGCATGCTGTGTAGAATTGTGCTAGCCTTGTGATAGTAGTGATGCATAAAATACTTGGCTAACTCGCAAGTTTATAATGATCTAGAAGATAAGAAACAATATACTAATTTGTAATAGCTCATTTCTGTAACCCTATGAGCCATGTGATCTTGACAAATTAAGAAACTTAGGTAGTACGTGCAAACAGTATGTATGGAAGGATGCATGAGTGAGCAACATCAAGAGCAACATCAAGTGTGCCCCAGCCCCACTCTCTCTCGAACACGAACAATGTTGGGAAAGATGCCAAAGGCCTGAAGAATCGGTGAAAACTGGGGAGAACTGCCAAAGACATTGTAAAGGAGAAAGAACTGGGAATAGAACAAAAAGATAAGATGAGTACGTCTTGTGATCACAGAAATGGAAGTGGACTACAGATGTACCAGCCGGAGTGGAAACATCCCTTTATAAATCAGGCAGGAAACCAGAAGATCCCTGAGAAGCATCACCACCCAGAGTGAGGCCTCCACGCTTCTTCCAACACCCCTTTCAAAGACTGATCATCTTTGGAGTGGGGCTGCTGAGTGTGTGTGTGTGTGTGTGTGTGTGTGAATTAGGAGCTAGCTTGCTGTTTAACTGACTATAATAAACATGAATCATTGATTGACTAAAACCAGCTGGTGTCTGTGTCCGTTTTCCTGGGGCTGCCTTGTTGTTGGGCTGTGCAGTGCTAGAGGACTTAGAGTAAATAAAGGGTCCCACAGCTGAACCACCGGGATCGAACCTGATCCCGGTGGCCACAAGGTGGCAAACCTGCCAAAGTAGCCTCCGTGCTAAATGAGGTCAAGGGAGTGAGCCCTTCCTTAACCATATTTCTTGTATTGTGTGTCTGCCCTTGCAGCCATGGCGGGCACACTCAGTGGGAGGGGGGATCTCAGTAATGCTTCATGTACTCGCACAGTGCATTATTGGGACTCCGGAGGGTTGGGCACCATACAGCAGCGCTTCCCTGGAGCTGCTGGATGAGCCGCAGGGTTGACTGCCGCTTGTCTAGGCAGGTGATCTGCCTGCTCAGGGTCGGGTAAGTGATTGTCTGTGGGCAGGGTGAGCAAAACCCACTCTCCCCACAGACCTCAAAGGAACTCCTCTCAGTGATCGTGAGAAAAGCTCCAATGTGTTGTACTGGGTATACATAAGACATAAATAAGTTTATTTGGAAGGAAGAAGAGGAATACTCATATGTTCCTGATAGCATTGCTGTATTAAAAAAAATAATATTATTTTATTACAAAAAGAACGTTTTCACAAATGTACTTAAAATATAGTGGCCACATGCAAATGGAGTGCTAAACTCCACCACAACTTCAATCCACAAGTTCACATCTGACGGAGTTGTTCAGGGTTGTGAGAGTGCTAATATGTGCCCCTACTCCCTTGAATCAGAATCTGAAACTATCGATTACCCTCTGTGACGTGATTAGTGAATTCTTTGTGGGGGGAAATCTCTCCTATTCGGGCCAACTTAGATTCTGACTCCACAATTACTTCAGTGTCTGATGTGGAGGTGTCCGGGGACCCCTCTTGTGTAGGTTGGATCAGTACCAGTTTGTGACTCCTGATGATGTGGACAAGCTGACTGGAATGGCCTACCACCTGTTCAATTGACCCTTGTGTGACATGGCTTACATTATCTGGCAGGTTGTAGAAGACCTGGCAGAAGGCCTGGTAAAGATTATAAATGCTTCTCTGAGGGAAGGCAGGATGCCTCCTCGTCTTAAGGAGGCAATGATTAGACCACTTCTGAAGAAGCCTACCTTGGATCCCTCAGAGTTGAGCAACTACAGGCCTGTCTCCAACCTTCTATGGCTGGCCAAGGTAATTGAAAGGGTGGTGGCCTCCCAGCTCCAGACAGTCTTGGAGGAAACTGATTATCTAGACCCATTTCAGACTGGCTTTTGGGCAGGCTATGGGGTAGAGACTGCCTTGCTCAGCTTGATGGATGATCTCCAATTGGGAATTGGCAGAGGAAGTGTAACTCTGTTGGTCCTTTTGGACCTCTCAGCGGCTTTCAATACTATCGGCTATAGTATCCTTCTGGAGCATCTGAGGGGATTGGGGGGGGCACTGCTTTGAGGTGGTTCCACTCCTACCTCTTGGGCAGGTTCCAGCTGGTGTCCCTTGGAGACTGTTCTTCAAAATCTGAACTTTTGTATGGTGTCCCTCAGGGCTCCATATTGCCTCCGATGTTGTTTAACATCTACATGAAACCACTGGGAGAGATCATCAGGAGATTTGGTACAGGGTGCTATCAGTATGCTGATGACACCCAAATCTATTTCTCCATGTCAGCAACATCGGGAGAGGGCATAACCTCCCTAAATGCCTGCCTGGAGGCGGTGATGGGCTGGATGAGGGAAAACAAACTGAGGCTGAATCCAGATAAGACGGAAGTACTCACTGTGCGGGGTCAAAACCCGGGAGATGAGTTTGATCTGCCTGTTCTGGATGGGGGTTACACTTCCCCGGAAGGAACAAGTACACAGTCTGGGGGTACTTCTGGATCAAAGCCTCTCTCTGGTGTCCCAGGTTGAGGCAGTGACCAGAAGTGCCTTCAACATTTTGGACCAAGTATCCTAATGACCACTAGGGGAATTGGGAGTAGAGATAGTTAGTGAGGGTCCCCTTACCTGTCTCTCCTTTGCTTCTACTCTATGACCTCTGCCTTGACTCTTCAGCTATTTCCTGTAGCGAGTCAGTTCTATTTCCTTTCTCCTTGGAGAGCAGATGGGAGCATCTCTCTCTCTTCCCTCCCATTCACTATGTAGCTCATAGTTAGGATAGGTCTTTCCTATCTCAAATGTACTTAACCTAATAAATCTTATTTACTTTATACTGCACTACAATCTCCATGCTTGTTCTTGACTAACTGCAACAATAAGGCTCTGCACTACTTTATAACTGGAGTGGGCAGCTTCTTCTTGGTGCTTTACTAAACAATAACAAATTACAACAGTATGTAGTATGGAAACTACAGTTGGTCCAGAATGAGGCAGGCAGGTTGGTCTATGGGTCATCTTGGAGAGACCATGTCACTCGTATTGAAAGAGCTACACTGGCTGCCGATAAGTTTCTGGGCAAAATTCAAGGTGCTGGCTATGACCTATAAAGCCTTAAATGGCTTGGGCCCTGAGTATTAAAGAGAACGTCTTCTTTATCATGAACCCCACCGCCCATTGAGATCAACAGGAGAGGTCCGTCTGCATTTGCCATTGACTCCTCTGGTGGCTACTTGGGGACAGGCCTTCTCCGCTGCTGCCCCGAAGCTTTGGAACTCCCTGCTGAAATAAGAACCTCTCCATCTCTGACAATTTTTTAAAAGCCTTTAAAGACACATCTGTTCACCAAGGCTTTTAATTAACTATTGTTTTAATAGTTTTCACGTTGTTTTAAACTTTTAAATTGTTGTAATGTTTTAACTTTTTCTGTTGTCATTTATTTTGTTTTAACTAATGGTTTAACCTTTTCTGTTATCTCTTTTGCTTTGTTGTAAACTGCCCAGAGACGGTACGTTTTGGGCGGTATAGAAATATGTTAAATAAATAAAAAATAAATAAACCATAGCTTAGTGATTGTGCACAACTAGAACAAAGCCTTGTGCTCACCCTCTCCCCTCTCTCCCACTCCTCTTCTGCTTCATGCGTGAGGGGAGAGATTTGAAAGCTGCCATGTTTAATTCAGAATAAACCAGAGTTTCCCATTTTGTCCAAATTCAGGGAACTGGCTTATTCTAATGACAGATACTGTAGATCACAAGCCAGGATCTGAAACCAAAATTAAACCATAGTCTCAGATCTTGTTTTGTGAACTTTTGTTAGAATAAGCCACAGTTTCCCAAATTAAAACATAACATTCCTTCTTATGTGAAGGAGAAGAGGGAAAGGGCAGTGTACAAGCTCTTGGCTCAGCTCTCTTTGGCTCTGTTCATGCACATAACACTAAATCATGGCTTAGCATGATTTTAAGGCTAGTGAGTTTACACAAATTAATTAACCCAAGAGCAGAGCTCTGGACCTTAATGAATCTTGGTCTCATCCTGAAATCTCTTCTTCACTGCCATACTTCATTGGCTGGTGATGCTACCACAATCCATTTCCACAGTGCTACTACTGCAATATGGACTGCTGCAGTAATCCTTGGACCTGATCCTGCATACATTTGCCAGTGCAGGGGCTCACAGGATCAAGTTGCTCACATGTATTACAGGCGTGTGGGGTGGGAAACCCACGCGCAACTAGAACATAGCCATCAGATTAATGTCTTTACAGCTCTGAAAGCAAACTTCTCAGTCTGACTTTGTTATACATACAGCATCCAGGGAGTATTGTACTGTAACAATGTTTATTTTCAGTGACAGCAACATATCTCTCAATCAGTCTGGAAACAGTCGCTGCAGCTGCTCATCCTTAGCCTCTTGTTCATTTTTCACTTTACTATTTGGACTCAGCGTCAGAGCTTGTGAGATATGTAGAAGGGAAAGAAATTTGCAAACACATTCTGGTGCTTTGTCATTTGTGGAGTAAAATGCAGAAAGATGTGTTTTATATCCAATGATGCTTCCGTCACTTTTGTTTGAAAGTACATCACTCTTATTTCCAAAGGATCTTGTAACATAGACTCTGGAGCTTTTGCTTTTAATCCTTAGATATTTATGCAAAATTTGTCATTCCTAGCATTGAGGTTTCTTTCATTAGCAAAAGAATAGGTGAGAAAAGAGAAGATCAGGATGGCAACTGTTATCTGTTCATTCGGACAATGCATTTAAAGGTAAAGTGTGCCGTCGAGTCGACTCCTGGCAACCACAGAGCCCTGTGGTTGTCTTAGGTAGAATAAGTTGCTTTTATTGCTGGATATTTCAGGCTGCTTCAGTGTTATGGCAAAGCAGGGAAGTAACTTGCCTAGGGAGCAAGAGGTTGCTGGTTTGAATCCCCACTAGTATGTTTCCCAGACTATGGGGAAACTCCTATATTGGGCAGCAGCAATATAGGAAGATGCCCTATTTTTTCATTTGTAGTGGTAGAAATGGCAAGTGTACACCTATATCGGGCAGCAGCAATATAGGAAGATGCTGAAAGGCATCATCTCATACTGCACTGGAGCTGGCAATGACAAACCCCTCCTGTATTCTATCAAAGACAACCACAGGGGTCTGTGGTCGCCAGGAGTTGACACTGACTCAATGGCACAACTTTACCTTTTCAGTGTCAGTACAGGATGGAAATCCATACATTTTCTTTCAAATCCTGTGACAGTGAGATTATAACCCATTTGGGATCTAAACTGCGAGTGTTTCTGTGTTCTCCTCATATCATGGTTTATATTATTTCACAATTTTTGGAATTGTGAAGTGATCCATTATCTGCAATGATTCGGCTCCAGGCTGCACTAGGGAAGTCCTGCACAACTCAGGAGTCACCAAGTAAAATGACATCTACTAGCAATATATGGCAGCCTATAAGGGGCTTGATAAAGTAAAGTTGTGCTGTCAAGTCGGTGTTGACTCCTGGTGCCCATAGAGCCCTGTGGTTGTCTTTGGTAGAATACAGGAGGAGTTTACCATTGCCATCTCCCGCACGGTATCAGATGATGCCTTTCAGCATCTTCCTATATCACTGTTGCCCGATATAGGCGTACACTTGCCATTTTTGCCACTGCAAATGGAAATGCAAAAAAAGGGGGTTGTAAAGCAACAGGCAGTTCATAATACATGATCAGTAGGCTCCATTTGACTTGATGGGGTTCATAATTTGTATAGGCCTGCACACATGGGTTGGACTTTTGATCTTTCCCATTTTTATTCTGGTTTGACTAAGGCTCGATCTACACAAGTATCAGAATGAGGTAGGAATTCGGTGGGAAAGTCCTGAGGTGGCAGAATAGATTGTACCATTTCAAACTGCAGATAGGGGGGGAAATCCAATTTTGAATGCTCCCTATGTAAATAAAAAACCCTTGCAAGTAGAACCTAGCATAGCAGGAAGTGGGCTGAGCATTTCTCCATTATAGTTTTTTTTTAACTGTTTTTTTTTTAAACACAATCCAGGATGAACTCCCTGAAATTTGAAGGGTTTTTTAATGTCTAGGAAGGTGGTTTTTAAAAGATGTGCATTTAAAACACACCCTGCAGTCCAAAGTCTACTTCACCACTTCAGGATTTTTTCCCCTCACTCATGTATAGACTAGAGGCTCCTTCACACATGTTCAACACTCATACAAGGAGTGTACTGTGTGCACAGGAACAGTCATTCACATGTTCTGTTGAATGCAGCAGGTACAGAGGTACACTTCCTATCTGTACCATGCATTTGAAGGCCCTGTATCCAGGTTCACTCTTAACATGAACACATTCACACAAAACACATGTACAAGTGTACAGATATCTATAGACTCATACAGTATGTCTAAATCAGGCTTAGGTCACAGGAACTTCTAAGGTGACTCTGTTTCTTGGTGTATTTAGCAGCTGAGTGGAGCCATGGTGAAGGACAAATGTTCTTTGGTAAGAATCTTTCCTACAGTATTTTCACCAGAACATCGAAATGTGCTTGCCTATCATGTAAACAACCTGTACTTTCAGTCTCCATTTGGGGGTATATGGTAAGTGGGGTTGTCAACTCTGACTGAAGCTATTCCTTGAGATTTCCCCCCAGTAAGCTTTCCAATATTTGTCATAATATTTATCCATTAGAACCATCATCATCATCATCAACAACAACAGATATTTATATACTGCTTTTCAACAAAAGTTCCCAAAGCGATTTACAAAGAAAAATAAAAATAAATAAAGATGGATCCTGGAGAGCTGGTCTTGTGGTAGCAAGCATGACTTGTCCCCATAGCTAAGCAGGGTCTGCCCTGGTTGCATCTGAATGGGAGACTTGATATGTGAGCACTGCAAGATATTCCTCTCAGGGGATGGAGCCGCTCTGGGAAGAGCAGAAGGTTTCAAGTTCCCTCCCTGGCTTCTCCAAGATAGGGCTGAGAGAGATTCCTGCCTGCAACCTTGGAGAAGCTGCTGCCAGTCTGTGAAGACAATACTGAGCTAGATAGACCAATGGTCTGACTCAGTATATGGCAGTTTCCTATGTCCCTATGTCCCCAAAGGGTTCACAATCTAAAAAAGAAAAGTAAGACAGACACCAGCAACAGCCACTGAAGGAATGCTGTGCTGGGGCTGGATAGGGGCAGTTGCTCTCCCCCTGCTCAATAAAGAGAGTCACCACTTTTAAAAGGCGCCTCTTTGCTCAGTTAGCAGGGGCAATCTCCAGAATTGCTTTCAATCATCACTTAGAGATTGATGCTGATTGCTGGGGAGCTGAGGTCAATCTTGAGGGTTGGCAACCCTAAACAGACTAGAAATAAATGTCCCTTTATTCCTGGGATATTTTTCTATGAGATGAGAAGCTGACAATGGAGATGGGGTGTGTTTCTAGGGTGGCTTCATTTCTGCTCCCCCTCCCATTCGGTCCCCGCCTGAGACTGAAATATTAGTTATATGGCAAATGCCAGCTAACTAAAATAATGCTGTGCACCAGCCTGAGCAGAGCTCAGCTTTTATTGCAGATGACTTCATCAGTGATAATGAATGTGTGAATCTGAATTCTTTCCCCCTGCACTGTTTATATACGCAAGCATGCTGTTGACACAGATCTCTTAATCCCTTATCTGTGCCCCATGGACTGTGCTTGTACAATAGCAGCCCATGGCCTGTTGCTGGCATTGCACTTTACTTCACTGCTGAAACCCTTTTTACCTCAGACTCGCTGACCAGTTGCTGACAGGGTGTTATTGTCAGGGGGAGCAGGGAGTTGTTTTGCTGGCATTTTAACTGTGCAGTGCTATGAGGGTGAAATGAAAAGGAGAGGGAGAGTGCCAACCCTAAAACTGCATTCAAACACTCAGGGAAGTTCTTGAGAACCTGGGGAAGTCTAGCTGGACAGCTGAATTGCTTTCGCTTCTGTTGTTGTGGTGGTGTTATTTTTTTCTTCTTCATGTAGAGAGCGAGTATTTCATATTCACCTCAGGAAGGAGATGGAAGTTCCTATTTTGGAATGCTGTAATTATCTTTGTTTAGGAGAGGTTGCTATGCTTGTAACTGTGTATATTGAGTTCATACTCCTGTTGTTTACAGAAATGAAATAAAGATGAAGCTTAATCAAATGCGGGAAGGGCAATGGTCCGTGTTAGACTATGGGGAACAAATGGTATGCTTGAGGCTGCCCTTCTTGCTTGCATTTCCAGATGACTGGGGAATCTAATAAATTCCTATTCCTATTCAGTTCTCTGTGGCTGCTCCAGCGTATAGCACCTGAAAGCTTTCCTCTGGAGCACTGAGTCTAAAGTAGCTGGATGTTTTTATAGATTTGGGATCAGCCTATCCTTTTGCCTGAATTCCTACATGGTATATCACTAGCCATGAAGTAAGCTGCACAAAGGTGCTGTGTGTGCAGGCCTCAGGAAGGGAGGGTATGTTTGAAAAAGAAATTGGGTGCGGGGGGGCACACCATGATTATCTGGTCACAGTAACTCCGGCTGAAGTGGGAGTGTCTCTCCACTGTGGAGTGTGAGGTCCTTCCCCAGCCCACAGCAACCTATTCCTCTTCTCACACACACACACACACTCAGCAGCTAGAAAGATGTGTATCATAAGCATATAAATCAAGCTAAGCACAGTGTGAAGGAACGAGGCCCAGACCTCTTGGGTTGTGCTGTAATCTGAACCGCCCAGCAAGCCAGAAGCTGACAAGAAAGCACGGAGGACTCTGAGTAGGGACCAGTACAGAGTTAGGGTGTGCAGAAAACCGGGTTGGCCGGTTTGGTTTGAGTCCGGACCTGACTCAAACTTGACTGGGTGTGTTCGGTTTTGTGCACCCCAAACCCCCATGTTTTGGTTCGGGTTCAGGGGATTTGTGATTATTATTATGACCTGGCCATGCAGAGGTCCATTGGGCATGTGCAGCAGCCTCCAAAATGGCCACCCCCATGGAGGACAGGCCCGGAATGGGCTGAAGACCACCTGAACCAGGCGATTTAGACATTAACAGAGACTGGCAAGGGGAGGGGGAACCTCTGGAGACACACACACACACACCCCGCAGCCTTGGAGAAGCTCCCTGAAGCTATTGAGCCATTGGACCAAACCGGTTCAATGTCCAACAAGTTCAGAATCGAATCTGTTCACACATCCCTAGTTCAGCTGCCTCAACCTTATCATATGGTGAATCACTAATGGAATGGACTGAAGACCTGAAAACCTTAGCAAAATGTCCATTTTCTATGTTTCCCTTTCTCCATGTTCTGCACGGAATGACCCTCCGTGCCGGACAGTGAGCAAAATCGGCTTTGTAGACAGAGTCCCTACATCGGTAGCAGTGGTAACTTCTCCTTTCTTATGCTGCCACTTTCTGGTGCAGTGCCATATGAGAAGATTGGGATTGGAAGGATTTAGAATGAACAGCCTGAACTTCAGGAAGTTGGGTTTGGGATACCAAAGAGAGTGATTTGGCACAGTGAAGAGCATTTCCCACCCTCCTAGCATTTCTATAACTTTATCCAAAGTAAGTTTCCCTTCCAGTAGCAGTTTCTATAACTTTATCCAAAGTAAGTTTCCCTTCCAGTAGCAGTTTGGAAAAGTTTGTTTTCATAACAATCTGATCCCTGATCATTTCATCAGTAAAGTTGGGAAACTCATGGGTTACACTTAAGGTACGCAATGCTATGACGTATTAACATATAGAACCACCAGGCAGCTGGGATCTAGAATGAAACTTGTAATGTTCAGCAATCACAGTCAAAGTAGGGTTGAAATGATCATCTAAGGATTGAAGAGCAGCTTCATAAGAATTGGCATCCTCTTCCAAGTTGGCAGGAAAGGGCAAATGATTCTTTGGCATTCAGGGCCCAGGCTGTGAAGCAATATAGCCATCTGCTTTGCTGGAGTAAAATCAGGGGTCTGTACAGTGAGGAGTGTTACCAGCTGAGCTTATTCTGCGCACTCCTAGAAGCCTCCCTGGTTGCAACTGCATCTCCAGGCTTGGAGATTGCACTTTTGCTATGCTCAGGAGCTGCACCACAATGTAAACTCCCAGTTTATGTAATACATGGGGACGAGTCGCTTAGTTGGCAGTGGACTGGTCGCCCCTAGATTTGGCTACAGTCCCCACAAATTGGAAAGGGGATTAGATCCACACTCCCAATTTCTGTGAGGGGGCCTGACAAAGCAGACTTCAGGACTAGCTACTGCCAGTGTCTGACATTCAAGATCATTTCAGCCTTGGAATGAAATCGAAACTCCCCTCTTCCTCGTGCAAGAGAGATAGCACCTGTTGTTAAGGAAGCACCCAGGCCAGGAAAGCAAGGAAGATAAGACAACAGACTCCATTACAATAGGGATGGGTCGGTGATGTAACTTAGAAGAGGTGCCCATCGAAACTCTGGATAGAATTATTGGGAAGCCCTTCCCAGTGCAGGGTATTCTTTAAACGCACCTGCACACTCCAATTGTCCTCACAATCAGCCTTGAATGCCATAGGGGATTCACACATATTCCTACCCACAAAGGTCTAAGACACAATGCATTTTTTTTAAAAAAGGTTGTCTGGGCTCCCCTATTCAGCAGAGCAGGACAAAAGAAATGTGCCCTAAAGGCACATTTTGGGATATAAGTATCCCTAACTCCATGATGACCCAGTGTGCATCCTCCTGCACCTGGGATTCTCACTAAGAAACATCTCAGTATTCTCTTGTGCTTCTCACTCTGGACCCCATCAGACTGCAACAAGAAACTCCAACAGACCACCTTGGTGTTCCCCTCTTCAGCACCGGTGATATAGCCTCTTGCCTGGCTTCTTCAGGGCTGAACCTATCCCTTTCTCTTATTTCTGAAACCTCTCTAGCCCACCTGGGAATTTACATATAATTTGGAACTTTAAGCTAAATGTGCCTTACAGTAGTCTGTTTCTTTGTATATTTGTGGTGCCTTTAAACTAGGGCCACATAGTAATTTAGTCTGATTTTACTTTTAAGTAACTCCTTTTTTTGTTTAATTAAGATCTCTCTCTCAAGCCGATTTTCTTGAGTTCATACACTTGCACAAATTAAGACAAATTAATACTGTCTCCCCTTTTGAGCTAAATTCCCCTCATTCGCCTGAACTGGGGGTGCTGACCAAAACCCTTGAGGCAGTTTCATCAAAAGTCAGTAACTGCAGGAATAGGACCTCCATTGTTTCTAGGGAAGAGCAGGTTCTCCTGGGGTGGGATGTGTTTTTCCAGTTTTTATTTTCCCTGACTTGCTCTGTTGATAACTGGTGTGTGTGTGTGTGTGTGTTTTCAATGTAATATAAAGTAAATAAAGCTGCTAAAAGTAAATTTTCTTGTCAAAAATATAATCAGAAATTTGTTGATTGTCTCCACCCCACACCTATAAGCATTTCCACACTACTGAGTGTTGTTGGGTTTTTGGGTTGTTGTTTTTGAAAGGCTGTTGTGGTGGACTGAGCCATACCAAAAGTCCACTTGGTGGCAGTGGTAAAAGGGTTAGGATTCCTCCTAGTGGGCTGTTCCTCCACAGATGGTGGCAGATGTGAAATCTGTCACCTGTGATCACACGGCGGGATGGCTGTTCCTCCACACCTAGCAATTGAACTTACAGCTTGGAACAGCAATGGAGACAGAAGGGTGTGTGTGTGTGTGCAATAACTCAATCATATGATGGCTACTATCCTAAACTGAAAACTGCCACATTGAGCAGGGGTCTAAAGAGCCACAAATGAAACAAAAATAATCCAAAATATATGTTATTCCAAGGTAGGGTGCTATCTGATGATAGATCCAGAGGAATGGATTGCAGAAAAGCTGAGCCTATAGAGCTCTCCAGATCGACCACCCCCATCCTTTCAATTGAGCTTCCAGAATAAGATAATTTGCAGCCCAACCTATGCATGTTGTATACTCAGAAGGAAGTCAGTGGATTTACTCCCTAGTGTGCTTTTAGGATTGCAGCCCAGGATATTCATTAGATTTCTGTGTGAAGGAACTTGTATCAGGGACACGTTCAAGTCTAACATTGTTGTGCTGGAATCTGGATTTCTGCTGCAGCCAGAAATGTAACACCCAGATTAGTGCTATGGATGTTCAAGCCCAGCCCCCAGTCTATGACCAAAGATGCAATGCATTGCCCCATATAATTCATGGAGGGGGAAGACATAGATACTCACTCTCAAAGTGGAGATGGGAGTGCACAATATCAAAAGAACAAAATAGGGGAGGAAAAAGAAGTAGAAATGGTATATAAAGTAATGGAATTTGGTAGAAAGGTGGAAATGCTTGTGTTTTCCTTTTTCAAAAACTTCATTTTAAAGCAGAGGGCATCGGCCTTTAAAGACATTTTTAAAATTGAAAATGATATGGAGTCATAGCTCAGTGGTAGAGTATTTCCCTTACATGTAGAAGGTCCTAGGTTCAATCCTTGACATCCCCAGACAGAGTGCTCTTACCCCTGGACTTCAGGGCCAAAGTTCAGAACTTCTGCTGCCCCTGTGGGCCCCCAAATCCTTTTTAATCTGTCCTGGTGGTGTGGTTGCCTGGCCAAACATGATGATGCTTAATTTGCAGGGGATAGTGGGGTCCTCCAAAGGCCTTTAGGTCCAGGCTCCGAAATTACCTAGGTGCACCTCTGTCCCCAGATAGGGCTGAGAAAGACTCCTGTCTGAAACTTTGGAGAGTCGCTGCCAATTATTGTGGACGATACTGAGCTAGATGGACCAATAGTCTGTGTCTCAGTATAAGGCAACTGGCAGAGGGGTTGCTATTCACTCCCAGTGATGTGATCGGAACTATCCAATAGCTGCTTTTGATACTCATGCAGCTACATAACATGGTGCTCACTCTTGCAATAGGTAAGCCGGATCGAGGCATTTCCTTAACAAAATACTGAGTTTCTGTGCTGAAAATAAATCTAATTTCCCTACAACAGACATAGTATCAGAATCCTCTGCAACAACTGAGTTTTTAAAAATGCTAATTTTGTGCGTTAAAACATCTAGAATGGCTCTTGTCTTGCTGAGTATTTCTATTTTAGAAAATGAAAACCAGGTATATTCAATTAGAGTTTCACTTGTCTTATACAACTTACAAAATATATTAAAATTGTGTGTGTGTGTGTGTGTGCGCGCACACACACACGCACACAATATTTTTAGTCCTGGTCAATAAATGCAGTCCCAAATTTAAAATGTATTATTTCTGGGAAATGGAGCTTACTTCTGAGTAAACACACATAGGAATCAGGACCAGCAGATATCCTAGGCAAGAATGTCAGCTTTCCCCGCTTCCTCCCAGCCCCTCGCATGGATGGGGGGTCCCCATTTATTTCTCTGAGGCTTACTTCTGAGTAAAAATGTATAGTATTGGGACCAAGGACCCCAATTCCGAAGGTCCAGAAAAGGAACCTCAAGGAAATCTTAAAAACCATTCACACCCAGCACCAAGAAACCATTCTGGTGTAGACTGCTCTTGAACATGGAGGTTCTACCACAGAGCCCAACTTCACTTGGCCTCCATATTCACAGGCAGTTTGGCTCTCATGTAGAATTTGCACATTCAAGGGTACTCTATCTCTATATATATTTCTCCTGGGTGTGCCTCCGTATGTGCGTTCCGGCCACCCAGCTGGTTGGCTGGGCTGCGTAGGCGCCTGATTGTCTGGCACAGCACACCCAGGAGAATTTGGCCAGCGGCGGGCCAGGCCATGGGTGGCAACGGTGGCCGCAGGCTCGGCCATGGAGGCGAGGCAGCAGGCCTGGACGTGGCGGCGAGGCAGTGGCGGGCCCAGCCGCAGCAACGGGACTCGGCCCAGCAGCCTGGGCCAGAAGGTGGGGGGACAGGTAGCCGGCCTCAAAGAGGCCGGCGCAGAGGGTAGCAAGCGGCGGCAGCGGGGCCAGCAGGCCCAGCTGCAAAGGCAGCACTCGGCCCGGTGGCGGGCCAGGCGGCGGAGGTAGCTTATGGCCAGGCGGCGGGACCGGGTGCCAAGGCTAGGTGTCCACAGGAGGCTGGGGTGGGAGGGAACCGGGCGGCGGGACTTGCGTGTCGGCCACCCGGTAGGAGGAGTGGTGGTGGCCACCCAGTAAGTACTGTAAAATAAAATGCAGGGGGGGGAGGAGGGAGGAGGGCAAGAGAGGGGGAAGGGGAGGGCAAGAGAAAGTGGGGGAGGGGAGGGCAAGAGGGGATGGGGCAGGGGGGAGGGGAGAGCCAGAGGGAGTAGGGCAGGGGGGAGGGGATGGCAAGAGGGGATGGGGCGGTGGGGAGGGGAGTGCAAGAGGGAGGGGGAGGGCAAGAAAGAGTGGAGGAGGGGAGAGTAAGAGTGGGGGGAGGGGGAGAGGGGAAGGGCAGGAGAGAGGAGCAGGGGAGGGGAGGGGGCAAGAGAGAGTGGGGCGGGGGAGAGGGGGATGGCAGGAGAGAGGAGCAGGGGGAGGGCAGGAGGGTGAGAGAGGGGGTGGGAGGGCAATAGAGAGTGGGGAGGGAGGGGAGGGGGCAAGAGAGTGGGGCAGGAGGGAGGAGAAGAGGGGCAAGAGTGTGGGGCAGAAGGGAGGGAGGGGGATACAGCCGGCCCCAAAGAGAGCACAGATGCTCTGTGCGGGTTGGCTAGTACAACATTAATAGTTTGTTGGCAATGGGTGAGAATGGTTTCTGGAATTTCCTTGCTGTACTTCTCTGGAGCCTCCTGGAAGCACTGTGAGAAAGAGGATGCTGGGGTGGAGTACATATACCTTTCCCAGCATCATTTTGATAATTGAACCTGAAATTCTATGTGCACACCTAGAAGGAATTGAACTCCATTAAATTCAGTGGGATTTGCTTCCATATAGTGAGGAAACAGTTAAACAATTCTTGAAAAATGGTGTTGAGGGAGAGGAGAATAACTGAAAGGTCCTTTTAAAAATGTGAGTGGAAAACAATGTAAAAATCCTGTGAGGTAAACCCACCACCACACCACTCAGCACTAGGGGTGTGCATAAAACTGGGACTGGACTCAAACTGGACTGGGCATGTTCGGTTTTGTGCACCCCGAACCGCCCCCCCCCCCCGGTTCGGGGGAAGGGGTCCACAATTTATTTATTTATTTATTTATTTATTTATTTATTTAAAAGAAATATAACTCACATTCGCCACTCCAGGGGGCTTTTCAGAGTCCATGTGGGAGTCTCTGAAGGTTCCCTCTCCCCCCGCCTGCCTCTGTTACTGTCCAAATTTCCCAGTTTGGGTGGTCTTCAGCCATTTCCAGCCTGACCCCTGGAGCAGTGGTGGTGAGTTATTTTTCTTTTAAAAAACAATTTCTAAAAAAAAAGTAGTACCCTCCGAACAGATGGGGGTGGGGCGTGTTTCAGCTTGAGCGGGTTTCGGTCCATTATCAAGTAATCAATCCGAACCAGTTCGATGTCGAAAAGGTTTGGAATCAAACCTGGAATCAAACATCTCTACTCAGCACATAGATTGTTCTCAGATAATCTGACATTAGCCAAAGCATCCTACAGGCATATGATTTGTTAGTATATTTAAGACAAAAATGCCAAAAATCCATCCTCTCCTACTTTGTAGATAATACAGTGAGATAGCGACTGACATAATGAGGAACATTACTCAAAGTAATCCTACTGAAATTAAAAGAACACGTTAAGAGATGTCTAATGTCCCTTTTAATTTCTATGAGACTACTTTGAGTAAGCCATTATCCTTTCAGACATTAATCATTAAGTGGAAACCTGAAGCTTAATGGGAAGAAATCTACACCATCTATGCTCAGAGGCTACGTCACTTGTGTACAGCTTTTAAAATATACTACTTTTTAGGCAGAAGGAAAAGAGACAGACACTAATAATTTTCATTAAAACATTTCACAACTTTATTAGAAGAGGAAGAAGAGCCAAGGCCAGAAGAGCTCATATCAGCTTCTCGGAGCTCTACTGTAGCCACAGAACAAGGTTTGGAAAACTGGAGGGAGAACAAGGCCTGGAAAAGTGCTGTTCAAGGCCTGTGTATCCTGAATGAAGGAAGGAGAAAAATAAGAAGATATAAGGGCTCATATAGGTTTTCACCCACTAAAAAGAGCAGGAGAACTGTGAGGTTTATGGGAAATTTCTGGGGAGATAATCTGTCGTTTTGGACACAGTTGTTAAAGTATTTGTTATTTTTAATGATTATTGTTGTTTGTGTGTGTGTGTTTAAGAAAAAGAAAAAATGAAGTACAGATTTAAAGTGAACACAAATTACCTCCTTCTTCTTGCACCCTTATTCACTGCTGAATAATCATCAGGTGGGATCACAGTGACACTATTACTGCATCCACTATTTTCATTTAATTGTGTTTTTTCGAGGATGGAGAGTATGACTTTATCTTAGTTGAAGGTACAACTTCAACAAAATTGTAAGTCGTAAAAACTAAATTGTAACAACTAAGTTGTTCATTGTAAGAAGTTACAAAGTTTTTGCTGTCCAACATTAGCAACTTCTACCTTGTGGTAGCTTGAGCTCACCTTGAGCTCACATGGTTATATTATTTGGCAGGTAATTTATAGAACTTCAGTCAAAACAGAACTTTGAAAACTTTACAATTTGGATCCTGATCACCCTGTTGGGCTGAGTGGAGTGTAGCCAAGTGTTCAGACATCTAATATCCCTTAATAAATATGGCCACATTTGCACGTAACATGAAACTGAAGATAGATGAACCCTGGTTTCAATATGAAACCATAAATTGCATCATAGACATTTGTCTGACTGCACTTCATCAGCCTCCTTTTTCAGGGCAGGGTGGCCCCTCCCTGCTATTGGCTGCTGAGGCTGTATCCCAGCAAGCTCATAGCCAGACTGTGGGCCAGAGAATCTGTGATTGGCCGTTATCTTGAAGGGGGCATGCCGAGTGCAATTGTGCCTTATTGGAACGATCCGCCCACCCTCGGCATGGAAAGGGCATTTAATGCCATGCCAGCACTGCTTCTGAAAGCAATAGCACTGCCCACCTCCTAAAAGCCCCTCAACAAAACTGTCCTGCACAAGCACAATGGGGGGGGGTAGGTCTTGGGGGGCACTATTTCCCTGTTACTCAGGAAAGGGAAGGGAATATGATTACTTCCCAGGAGGTGATATGTATATAAGGGAAGGCAAAGGATCTAGGGGGTCTGTCCCGCCATGACCTAGGATGCTCTTGTGATGGCTCACTCCGGCAAAACAGACCATGGAGACCAAACCACATTCCTGCTCCATTGGCAGCTTGCTGCTGGTGAACTAGCATTCTCAAGAGAGGGCCAGCATACTGAGGAGGACCATTGAGACAAGCACCCTAGATCTTCCATTAGACTGTGCTCTCATGAGTTGAGCAAACCCAACAAATGAGGCCCCACTTGTAAAGGACCCTGGCTCTCTTTGGTTAAAGATATAATTGGGGAACACCATGTCGGGGACAGATCTTTAGTCCCTTTCAAAATTCCTGAGTGTAGGCTGTCGTTGCTCTCAAGCCAGTTTGAAATGGGTCTAGATAATCAGTTTCCTCCAAAACCTCCTGGAGCTGATTAGCCACCACTCGCTCAATCACCTTGCCCAACCATGAGAGATTGGAGACTGGCCTATAACCATCCAACACTGAGGGATCTAGAGATGTCTTTTTAAGAAGTAGTCTAACCATTGCCACCTTCAAACAAGGAGGCATCCTACCTTCCCTCAGCAATGAGTTAATGATATTAACTTGCGTTTTGGGTGGTATATAAATATTTTAAATAAATCAATTAACTAATTTAATTAATTAATTAACACCTCCAGCAATCTGCGCTGCAGCCAAGTCGGGCAAGCATCTAGAGAAGAAGTGGTAGGCTGCACTGCCCCAAGCAGCTTGTCCACATCCTCAGGCATCATAGATTTAAACTGATCCAATCTAATACTGCAAGAGGGATTGCTGGACCCTACCCTAATAGAGTCGGCCCGAATACAAGAGATTTTGTCTGCAAAGAACCCATTAGAAGTGTTACAGCAGAACATAGTATCCGGGGACTGGTTTGAACTTGAGGGAGCCTGAATCAAATTCCTCATGACCTGAGACAATTCTGCTGAATGAAAAACTGCAGAAGCAATGCACACAGACCAGAATTTTTTTTTGCTGCATGCACCACCGCTTCACAAACCTTCAAATAGGCTCTATGCTGTGTCCTGTCAAATTGGAACCGAGTTCTCACCTTGCTCCTTCAGTCCTCACAACTCCTCTGTATACCAAGAGGCCACTTTTAAATCAGGTCAGAAGGGACGCTCAGGAGCGATTGTATCTACTGCCCTGGTGAGTTAGCTTTTCCAGGTTCCCACCAGGGCATCGACAGAATCACTGGTAGCACTAACATTAAAACCCTCCAAGGCTTTTTGGAATCCAAATGGATCCAGCAGCCTTCTCGGGCAGACCATCTGAATAAGTCAACCACCACTGCAGGGCTGGATTGTGACCGTGAAACTAACCTTAACCAGGTAGTCGTCCATCTATGGCAATCTATGGCATAGTTGTCCATCTATGGCCTATGACCACAGGATCCCTCATCCACAGGGCAGCCGGAAGTGGAAACAGTTACTAAATTGCTAGTTTCCCTTCCCCTGGAATGGCCAGCTGCCCTGCCAGCACCAATTCTTCTGTTCCCCACCACTACAATAATAGCTGCTCCAGAGCTGCCGGACGCAACACATCAGCAAAAGGCCTGGCACAACCGAAGAAAAGGAGGACTAACAAACTTTAACCCAGACTTCCAGCCCCACCGTAATATAACCTACCCACCCCCTCAGTCCCACAGTGGCACCAAAGACCGACCCCCTTTGGTGGCAGGCTTTGGGGGGCCACCTACAGGAGATCTGCCAGCTTTGCCTGTGGTGTGCCTTCCTCCTTTTATACCTCCAAGAGCTCCAGAAATCTCCCCTCTCATGAGAGATTCCTGGGCCCAAGGGACAGGTGGCGTGAGTCCAGCTGTCAGGAGACAGCATAGGTGGAACAGGACCTGCTGCTGGCATCAAGCAAAAACAAGCTGCAAGCAGGCTGCTCTTCAGAAGGTCCTGGGCTACAGAAGGTCTCCCACGACTGAGGCTGGAATATGCAGGCAGAGGAGAGACAGCTGGTATCTGTTGGGCAAGGTCAGGGAAACCAGCAGACTCTACCCTTCTTAACCCGCCCCCTCTTTCCTCCCCTTAAATTCCACGCTCTATATGGCGTGGAATTTAAGATGGGCACCTTAACTTGCCATTTCCATTCTTTTTAGAGCACGAGTGAAAGTGTAAAGCATCCTAACTCTTATCTTAAACCAAAGGTTTTTGGATTGCTGAATTTTTCTGTGTCCAGGAGTGGTTAAAAACTGATAGAAACCTGTACTAGGGCATGCAGTGTTTCCACAGGAATCAATCCCTTTTAGGAGTAGGTTGCCTCATTCTAAACCACTTCTGTCTTCTGAACAGTAGTCAAGAGCAGATCCACTTAAAGCCCCAGAGGAGAAAGGATGCTTCACACATCAGTTGTCAAAAGGCTTTGTTAGCAGTTTGAGGGTGGAACGATATGGTCCAAATCCATAGGGCAGATGAGCTTGAAAGATTCTTATAGCCAATATACAGGTAATAGGTTGTGATGATATCTTTTATTGGACCAAACTGTTGGCGGAGACAAGGTAAGCACTGTCAATTGCACATACTTCTTCGTTAGGCAAAAATAATCAAAGAAGAATACAAAGAAGATGGACTGTGCCAGGTTTTGTGGGTTAATGATTAGCACATCAAAAGTTCTGAGACAAAAGGGAAATTTTTCAATACAAGGGAACTGGTTGAGCAAAACGTTTATATCAGATATCTAGGAGAATAATTGTCAAAAAAAAGAGAGCCAGATTCAGCAGAAGTATAGTGTGCATAAAGATAACTAGGGTCTGAGCCTGTATTGGGAATATAAACATCTAGTCCTGGACAAGATCCAGACTAAAATTAATCATCATGACCACCCATTGAAATTAAAGGGACTTATGTTAGTCATAATTAACTTGTCTCATTTATTTCAATGGTGCTTAGTCATGACAAAGATAATCTGGATCCTACCCCATCTGATAATTAAAAAAACAGTAGTGTGATACCCCATGTTGTTTATCATTCTGAATCCTTCAATGGGGCTTTGGTTTCAGGATGAATTAACTGCTAGCTCAGCAGCTGTCTCAAGACCACTTCATGCATGATTTCCCCCCTACACTTAGATTATTCCCATGTAGCAAGACCGATCTACACTGCTGTATTTGAAAGCATATTATTCCATTAATACAAAGATTAGACAAACTACGACGCATACTGAATGCCAATCAGTTATGTGTGGGAAAACAAATTCTTATACTATTTTTCATTTATTTATTTAGTTATTCTATTCTATTTTATGCATTTGCATACCACCTACTACTAAAGTCTCAAGTCAGTTAAGTAAAAACAGCAAAAAAATAAAAATAAAACAAAGATCAAAACATATACAGAATTCATTTTAAAACAATTTAAAACAAAAACAAACATTCAACTAAAAGCCTAGCTGAACAGATGCATCTAAAAGTAGTTGGGGATGGAATAGCTCTAATTTCAACAGGAAGTGTGTTCCTCAGCCCCATTGCAACTATCTTTATAATTAATTCTCCAAGACGGGCCAGTCTTGGATGTGTGGAGATGCGTGGCAACATCTTGCAAGAGTTCCACAATGAGAAGTGGCTGTTGCCGGGCTGGCGGCAGGCCGAGGAGAAGTGGCTGCTGCTGGGCCAGCTGGTGGGGCAGGGCAAGGCGAAGCAGCCACCGGAGGGCCGAGTAAAAGTGGCTACTGGTGGGACACCCGGCAGGCCAAGGAGAAGCGGCCGCTGCTGGACTGAGGAGAAGTGGCTGAGGGGAAAGCTGGGTGGGGGGAGGCCGGCCAGAAAGTCGGGCATGCCGGCGTGTGTGTGTGTGGAGGGGGGAGACAGCAGCAGTGGCTGGCCCAGCTGGAGCTTCAGATGCTCAGAAAGAGAGAGAGTTGTGCCAGGAGAGAGAGAGAGTTGTGAGGGGAAAGAGAGAGTTGTGGGGGAAGCGATCGAGAGAGAGTTGTGGGAGGGAGGGGGCGAGGGAGAGAGTTGGGGGGAGAGCGAGAGAGAGAGTTGGGGTAGCGAGAGACAGTTGTGGGGGGGAGCGAGAGAGAGTGAGTTGTAGGGGGGTGAGAGAGTGAGTTGTGGGGGGGAGAGTGAGAAAGAGTGAGTTGTGGGAGGAGAGAGAGGGGGAGGATGCCAAAGGCTCACTGCACTACCACACATATGCTCTGTGTGGGGTCAGCTAGTTATATTTATTTATTTAACATATTTGTATACTACCCACTACTGAAGTCTTTAGGTGGTTTCCAGCAATAAAACAAACCAAGAAGTTTTAAAACAATTAATTATACTCACCTCCATCAGTAAAACTGGCAGCACCCCCAGACAAACCTCTTTTGATTGTCTTAATAGGCAGTGGGGCTCATAATGAAGAAGGCATTGGCTGCATCTGCACGTAACATGAAACCAGAGGTTGTTGGACCTACAAACCATGAATCACATCGCAGATGGTTGTCCAACCACAGTCCAGCAAACTGTTTTCAGAGCAGGGGAGCCCCTCCCTCTTCCTGGTCCGCTGAGGCTGCATCTCAGCAAGCTCCATCCCACAAGCTCCATACTGTTCGCATTGCCAGACTGTGAGCAAGACATCAGCATGTCTTCAGGGTGGCAGACATTGGCCATGATCTTTAAGGGGGCATGCCGAGCACAATCATGCCTTTTCAGAATGGTCCGCCTGCCCTTGGAAGGGAAAGGGTATTTAAATCCCATTAAATGCCATGCCATTCAAGCTTTTCTTCTGCCTTCGTAAGAGCCCTGCAACAAAACTGTTTCACACAAGCACAATTTATGGCAGTGGGGGGATCTTGGGGGCACTATTTTCCTGTTACTCAGGTAAGGGAAAGGAACATGATGACTTCCTAGGAGGGCCTATGTATATGAGGGAAGGCAAAGGATCCTGGTATCTGGCCCACTATGACCAAGGATGCTTGTGTGATGGCTCACCTCAGCAAAGCAGTCCATGGAGACCAAACTGCACTCCTGTCCCCATGGCGGTTTGCCACCAGGGAATTAGAACCATCATCAGAGGACCAGTCTACTGGGGAGGATCTTAGGCTTGTCAACCTTCGATCTTCCATAGGACATTTTCTGTGGTTGATGGTAGAACGTTTGCACAGCAACCCCCTCCTCTCCAGGGAAGCCTTTGACGCTCCATGTGTCCGGGCGTAGCTGGGTGAGCAGACTTGGAAAACACCAGGACTGGGGACAGATCTTTACTCTCATTCAAATTTCCTGGGTTGGGATCAGCGTTGTGCCATATGCAAATCTGCCACTGCAGGGAATCACAGGAGAGGGGAGCCTCGATTTCCAGTGATCCCAAGAGAGTGGGGTCACCATTCTGGGCAAAAATAAAGGTCAGCATGTTCAGATGGGTGGACAGGCTGGCAGAGGGCACAGTCTGACAACTTCACGGCAGTCTCCAAGACAGGGAGAGCTGCTGCTGGGGTACCCGTCCCCATGGCTTGCTTGTATGGCGCAACCTGGCTGGGCAGCATCTACCATGTCCTCATGCATGTCTCCATGGCCCGATACTCTCATGAGAGAGCGGTCTATAGGAGAAGGGGATGTCATCGCACATTACTAGTGATTTAGCTTAACACCTCTGTCTCCACAGACCTTTATTCTCATGAGTTGTGAAGGGGTATTCCCTTACACTCTCATGAGTGAATGGTCCACTCAGGAATAGCACCCATCATTATCACAAATGAGGAATCGTTCCTTTCACTGGGGGCAATGCTGATCCTGCTGCTTACTCTCATGAGCAAGTCTAGGGACTGCACAAGTTCCCCAAGGGGATCGGGCTGGGCCCTCCTTCCCCAACATCACTGTACAACAAATAGACCTGACCCATTCAAGAATTCCTGGGTGGGGCTGCCATTTAAACCCAACCCTGGGTATCAGCACCCTATCATATGTTGACGTTGCAACGCTCTAATGATGCTGCCCTGCTTATGCTGTCACCTCAAGTGCATGTGCTTGTGAACATACATCTTTGTTGCTTCATTTTCAGAGAGCAAAACACATAGTGCCCGTCTTGCCATCCCATTCTTTTTCCTTCCTGATTGGCAAGAGGGGGGAACGGGACAGAGTGAGAAGAAGGCATGCCCTGTGTGACTTTTCCATTTGACAGGCTGACAAGCTAGGGATGGGACGTGGTGGCATCCCTGCTGCCAAGCAACTGCTTTGTTGGATTGGAGAAGGTGGGCGGGGCATGTGCAGATAGCGCAGGTATGGGGTGGACATGATCCTGGGTAGGTCTGTGATGCTTTCTCTATGGTTATGGTTCCAGAAACCGGACGAAAGCACAGTTACAGGGACATCTGCATTCGAACACAACGCTGCCACTGAAAACCTCAGGTTACAGCAGCAAAACACACTACAAACTGGAGGTTCAAACTGGAGTTTGGCGAAACCTCAGAGCTGTTGGTGACTGACCAGGGGAAAGATCTTGGGGTTGTGGTGGACAGCTCATTTAAAGTGTGCGGCAGCTGGGGAAAAAGGCGAATTCCATGCTAGGAGTCATTAGGAAGGGGACTGAAAATAAAAATGCTAATATTATAATGCCCTTATACAAATCTATGGTGCAGCCACATGTGGAGTACTTCATACAGCTTTGGTCACCATATCTTAAGAATGATATTGTAGAACTAGAAAAGGTACAGAAGAGGGCAACCAAGATGATCAGGGGCCTCGAGTATCTTCCTTATGAGGCTAGGCTACAGCATCTGGGTCTCTTAACCTTGGAAAAGAGGTGACGTAGGGGAGACACAATCAAGGTGTATAAAATTATACATGGAGTGGAGTGGGTAGAAAGAGATAAATTTCTCTCTCACACACACAACACTAGAACCAGGGGTCATCCCCATGAAACTGAAATTTAGGACCGACAGGAGGAAGTACTTTCTCACACAATGCATAATTAATCTATGGAATTCCTTGCCATGGGATGTGGTGATGGTCACCAGCTTGGATGGCTTTAAAAAGGGCTTAGACAAATTCATGGAGGACAGGTCTATCAATGGCTACTAGTCTTGTGGCTGTGAGCCACCTCCAGCCTCAGAGGCACAATGCCTCTCAATACCAGTTGCACCGGAGCAACAGCAGAAGCAACTCTCCTCTTGCCTGTGGGCTCTCCAGAGGCATCTGGGGGGCCACTGTGCAACAGGATGCTTGACTAGATAGACCTTGGGCCTGATCCAGCAGGGCTGTTCTTATGTTATGATATTGCTGCCCAGAACAAAACTCATTCTGTGCACTGATGAAAAAGATTAGAGGGAACACTGCTCCCATACTGCATACCTGTTCCTTCTGGAGGAGTGTAATCCCATCTTGAACCAGCAGATGTATCCTATCTCCTAAATTGCAGCTCCCTATAATGAGTCCCTTCATTTTGTCTGGATTCAGCCTCTGTTTGTTATCCCTCATCCAGCCCATTACTGCCCCCAGGCTCATTAAAAACATCACAGCAGCTAGTTGATGGTTGCAGATACAAATCTGGGGAAGGAGAGGCCCATATTAGCCACTATCCTCCCTTCAGAATTCCGCTGGACATGAGCTTGTGAACACAATATGTGCAGCAAGGAACTGCTTCTTTGCTGCACATACTATATTACCAAAGCACAGGTCTTCAGTTGTGTTCTGTATTGTAATCTGTCAGATTTGAGTTGAGTCCTTCTCCACTTGCGATCCAGTTGTCTGTCTAGCTGCTGCAGCTCCCATAGTTCTTCCACGTACCATGAAGCTAATTTAGAAGCATATTAGAGGGGATGCTTAGAAGCGATCCTGTCTACTGCCCTAGTGAGTTCCAAATCTCCACCACTGTATCAAAATGATCACTGACAGAGCCAACCCTAAACTCTCCAAGGATCCTTGGAATCCTATTGGATCTAATAGCCTTCTCATGCAGACCATCCTAAGAGGCCCTTCACCCCTGCAGAGGTGATTAGTGGCTGCAAATAAAAACTTAACCAGGTGGTGGTCCATTCATGACAATTGGGAAATCATAGGAATCCCCACCCACAGAATACCTCCATGATCAGAACAAAAAACCAAATTGAGCATGTGATCAGCTGCATATGTTGGTCCCAAGATCACTTGGGAAAGGCTCATAGTTGTCATAGCTGCTATAAACTTGTGAGCTACCTCCGTCCAAAGTGTACATTGAAGTCACCCACCACCTTCAGCCTGGGTGACTTCAATGCCAACTTTGCAACCAGGTCAGTCAGCTCAGTTAGGGAGTCTGTTGGGCAGCAGGGTGATTGGTGCAACAACAGAAGTTCCAATCTATCTCTAATCTCAAGACTTAAGTACACACATTTGATATAGTCAGGTGCTCTGCCAGAGACTCTGGTAGAGGAGATGTCATTCTTCTAGACCACTGCCAACGTCCTCCCACCTGCTCCACAAAAGAGGGGGAGAAGATGGGACCAAACTGGGCCACTAGCCTCCCCTAACCAGGTCTCTGAACCAGATTGGCACCCTCTTCCACAATCAGATCATGGATAATTTCTTATTTCCTTTGAATCAACCTGGCATTACAGAGGAGCAAGGTGAGGTTCTGTGAGATTGTTAGAGGGACTGGCTTGGCTGGTGGTTCCTCCTACCTTGATAAAGCATTGGGTATGAGAGCTGGGTGGTAGGACAGTGCCGTCTGACCCAGCTCCTCTCTCCCAAACGATAACTTCCTTCCCCTCTGACCGTGCTGTTTCCCTTGCACATGATCACAAACTGGAGCACCTGCCCTACCCTAATTATAATCGTGTGAACTACCTTACAGTCTTCAGCAGTGGGCCCTTCTGAAGGCTCTAGGCAACTGCCCAACAATGCAGGCCTCTGACACTGAGCCTAGCTTAGAATACTACCTGTCAGGTGCTATGAGGGAAACTTGCTTTCTTTTCTAAATGAGAATAATAGACTAGTATTCATTTCCCTTTTGCTGCTGTTTAAAATTAGACATTTTGTCCTAGGTCATTCAAAATATCTTGCATGTCCATGTAACTTGTGTGCTTGGAGTTATGCTATATGGATACGATATTTTTTGACCCAGTTTTGAATGACTTGAGCTTTCATCCCATGTCTTTGATCATCTCCTACTTGTTCAGAGATAAGGACTCTAAAATAACAAAGGCAGTGCTACATTTGAGACAGCAGCCTCCAAGGTTAGGCACAGGCTGCTTTAACAAGGTGGTGTGGTAGGGCTGTTATAATGACATGTCTGATAGATGTGGCTGGACTTTTTAGAGATTTAGAGTCTTTGTTGAGTATTTTTAGAGCAATTTGTATACTCTTTGTGTTTGCTAGTTGAATTGTGATTTTAAGATACACACAGGCACGCATGCGCACACGGTTGCAGATGATGGCTGATGATGGAAGGAACATCTTCAGGTTCTTCTGGTGTATGTTACCCAAGCACGTTTAATTGCCTTGATATAAAATATGTGGCAGAGTGCAAGCAGGAAATCTGGATTAAGCATTATTGAACCTGCTCAGTTTATTATCTCTTAGCTTGAAAAGCTATGCTGAGGTGGTTCTAAAAGGGCTGGCTGAGGGTGGAAAGCATCTTGGTTTCCTTAAACTAACTAATGTTGTCTCCTTCTTGTCTGGGGTATTGTGTCTGCAGGTTCATTTTCAGCAGAGTTATCCCAGGTCACGAGGAGTTTAATTCATGCTCCATTTTGAATCAGTCCCTGGAGACTATGTTCTGCTGTAATGGTTTTTATGGGTTCTTTGCAGACAAAATCTCTTGTATTCTGGCCAACTTGGACTCCACTATTTCTGAAGAGTCAACTAAGGGGGTGTCAGCAATCCCTCCTGCAGTATTAGATAGGATCAGTTTCAATCTGTGACTCCCAAGGATGTGGACAAGCTGCTTGGGGAGGTGCAGCCTACCAGCTGTTCTTTGGATCCTTGCCCAACTTGGCTGCTTCTGTCTAGCAGGGAAATTGTTGGAGGTGGCCTAGTTAATATCATTAACTAATCGCTGAGGGAGGAATTGGTAGGTACTGCAATTATTTATCAATTTGATGTCCTTCTCTACTGAACCCACTGCACTGGACTTTGTGAGGTAAGCTCTGTTTAATGTGTCTGTCAGTACAAGATCTTTGCCTGGATGGTACTGGATATGCACATCATAGTTCTGTAGTTGCATTAGCATTCTCAGAAGCCTCTTTGGGGGGCCCAGTAATGGCTTCTACATAATGGTTTCCAGTGGCTTATGGTCTGATTGGACATGCACAGTCTGCCCAAACATGAGCTGATGGAATTGTTCCATTCCAAATAGTATAGCCAAAAGTTCTTTTTCAATCTGTGCATAACTTCTTTGTGTTTCTGACAGTGCTCTGCTGGCAAATGCAATTGGTTGCTGATTCTGTAACATGCATGTAAAGTCAGTATTAGATCTTTCTAAAGGCTAACACAAATCAGAGATAGAAGGAAAGGGGTATGTGAAGGTAGGGAAGGCATTCAGGAATGCAATATCTGGGAGTCAGGAGTTAGTAGATGGAAGAAGAAGGGGGGAGGGGAGTGGGGACCGAGGCTGTAGAAACAGAATAATTACCAGATCCTGGCGTGGAACAGCAAGTGTGCGTAGATTAGGTCTGAAGCTTGGCAGCAGAGTTCAGGCAGGCCTCAGGTATCCATGCTGGATATTGCTGGAGGTAGACAGAAATAACTCTGATCTCTAGCCCCGCGATAGAATCACCAGTAATTTATTGTCTAGGAAGAACTTTTGCTTCAGCATCACAGTTTTAGCAACAAGTTCAGGAATGAGCAGCTCTGCTAGTTGGACAAAGCTTACTGACTGGCCATGTCTGAGGTGGCCTCTTTTATACAGGCTGGTCCTTTTGATCTGTCTTGAATCTCAGAAGTGTCAATTGCTTTATCATTATTGATCAGTTCAGGATATTAGGTCATTCCAGGATAACAGGATCTGAATTCCATCTCCTGTTAGCTGTTATCAGAAAAAAATTATATTCTTGTGTTCCTAAAACATCTGCATTTCTGAACTTTGCAGATGGGCATTCTCTCATGTCCACAGACTCCTGGCGTCTTCCCTCAAAGAGTGTTAAAAGTCACAGGTTTTAGTGTTAAGGAAGAAGCTAAGCTATATGTGTGAGACAGCAATTAAATCACTTCTTGTGTACATCCACCTAGTGTGTAACTCTAAAAACATTCAAAGTTACAGCAATAGGATATTTGTGTGAGACTAGTAATTAATGCATTTGATTAAGGCAAAACAATGTAGGCAACAACAACATGGTAAACCTTCTGCCAGATGAAATGCAAGATTAGCTTCTAGTTTTCTTCAAAGCCATTACCTGAGAGCAAAGTCCAGACAATTTGGCTTGTCGCTTAGGAGTTAGTCATTTCACTCAGAATTCGTGCATCAATTTATTTCTTAATAAAGTCGAGTCAGACACAGGCCTTGATTTCTCATAGTTTTGGACTGGTAACTCTGGGTCCAATATGGTAGCCAGGGTGGCCACGACAACCTGTGATCACATGGCCAGATATTGATTCAAAACTGCTTAGTGGTGTTATGGAAGAAATATATAGTTTGATCTTACCAGTTTCTCTACAAATCCACAGTTCCATAGCCTTTTTTGACTGGTTTATTCACTGATTTGTGCATTGTCTCAATTTTAGCAACATCTGTATCTCTTATCTGCTATATAAGGATTCTGTACTTGCTTTACAAATAACCCTAGCTTCGTGTTATTGTTGAACTATTGAATCCAGTGCCTTTTCCTCTCATTTACTCACTTTTATTCTCAAAGCAAACAGGTAACATGGTAACATGCCATCTAGACTAGAGATGCAAGATCTCAAATGTTATTGCCTTTAACATCTAGTTGAAACATGAAAAGAGTGAAAGCTTGCAAAATGATCAAGTAACTGGAGCTTGTTCCATAATGAATATAATTTTACTGCTCCATAGTACTGATTCTGATTTTGCAATTTTACCACAACTCAGCCAAGGAATGCCTTACTACTTCAGAGATTAGCCTTCATTCCAGAAACTGATGTGTGTGGAAATGTGGAAGACTTATACTTAGTCACTGTGAGCTTGAAAAGCAGAGGTTTGTTAACGTGCTGGTTGCTAAGCACCAAGAGTGTGTTTATATTACAGTCTTGCTTAGCCTTTTGTTAGTGCAGCTTACCTGCAAAGAAATAGAACCTGAGCAGTCTTTGGTCTCTGTCAGCGTTGTTCTTCCCTAAAGAAGTAATGACACTTCAGATGTCCTGAACCAATGTTTGGAGGTGGTGATAGACTGGATGTGGCCAAACAAGCTGAGACTTACTCCTTGCAAGACAGAGGTACTGGTAGTCAGTAGAAGAGCTGATCTGGGAGGAGGTGTTATGCCTGTTCCTGATGGAATGTCACTCTTTCAGAAGGAGCAGGTGTGCTGTCTGGGTGTGCTTCTGGGCCCAGCATTGCTCCAGAAAGGTCAGGTAGCGAATGTGGCCTGTGGTGCTTTTGTGAAGCTTTGTCTCATACATCAGTTGAAGCCTTTCCTGGAGAAAGGAAATCTGGCCATCCCCATCCATTCACCAGTCACATACCAGTTAGATTAGTGTAATGAGCTCTATGTACGGCTGCCCTTAAAAAATGTATTCAGAATCTACAATGTGTGCAAAATGGTGCTGGCACATTGCAGATGGGAGCCTCTTAGAGGGAGTGTGCCACTGTTTTTGGATTCCCCCCCCCCCATCTTGTATAGTTTTAATTTTTACCGTAAGTTGCCATGAATCTGTAAAAGAAAGTCAGGATATTTTTTTAAAAAAATAAATCAATAATAACTACATACTCCTTTGGTTAATGAACCGCTGTTGGCTCCCATCTGTTTTCAGATCCAATTTAAGGTGCTGGTATAAACTGATCAGGCCCTAGGTACATCAAGAGCCACCTGCTCCCATATAATTCTGCCTGCCTGCTATAATTTCCAGGGTAACTACTTAAAGGGCCACCAACTGCTGAGGCTTGGTTGAGCACACAAAACAGGGCTTTTTCTGTGGTTGTGCCCAGGTTCCAGAACTCCTTCCCTCCATCCTGGGAGAATTGTGCGGCTGTTCCATCTCTCCTGGCTTTTAGATGTCTCTTGAAAACATATCTGTCATCCTAAAACACTGAGTTTTTGGACCAGATTGCAGGGTATGTGTATGTGTTCTACTGTTTTATTTTGTCTAATTATGTAGTTATGTGATTGTAAGAGTTGATATTTGATGTATTTGTTGAGAAGCTGTTTTTAATCTACATATTTTATGTACAATTGATCTTGTTGGCCACTTTGAGGCATTTGTGTGAAAAGTGGAATACAAATCAAAGAAATAAAAATCAGAGAACAGCACTTGTATTAAGACTGCAATCAAATGTACACTTACCTGAGAATAAACCCAGTTAAACTCATTGGGCAGCATCCAAACTAACACTGCCCTTGCATTAAATTGTCTTGAGCGTGTAATAATTTTTGCCAAGCTTCCCCTTTCTTCTTCTGCCCTCATGTCTTCCAAAAATATGTGCCTGAGGACAGAGAGATCCTCAGGCATATACTTTGGGGACAGCAGAGGCAAGTGGGGAGACGCAACAATTGTTGCATGCACAAAGCATTCTATAGAAATGAAAATAAATAAATAAATAAATAAGATAAGATAAGATAATGTGAGGGAGGTGTTAGTATGGATGTTGCCCATTGGGACTTATTAGCAGTGCTGCCACTTAAAATAAATGTCTGCCACTTACTTAGGCACTCTTGGATAGTGGTGAGAGTGTTTGATTTGGATGTGAAGTCCAGGATTGAAGGCCCTTTCTGACAAAAGTCCAGAAGGTGGCAAGATCCTGTCTCTCAGCCTACTGTACCTCACATTCTATGAACATAAGATATGAGTAACCCTATATAGGAGAGACCTGATGATATCAGGGACTGTGCAGAAGATTTAAGGGTGGGGTCTACAAGGTATGCCCCAAAATATTAGTTTTAGGGGGAAAGACCAAAGTTCTCCCTGAACCAAAAACCAACCCTCGATCAATGGCTGGATTAATGGCTGTTTCTTTTCTTTATATCAGTGAAAAATATGCTGGTCTTCCATTTGTTACTTCTTCTCCCTTCTCCCTTCTTCCATTTATTTCAAGGAGACTCATTGTCACCTTTACTTTTTGTAATCTCCCTAATTTCGCTATCCATTATCTTGAACAAAACAAACCATGGATACCAAATTCCAAAAACATCAATTAAGCTTTCCCATCTTCTTTACATGGACAATCTAAAGCTTTACAGAAAGTCACCATCCAAAATTGAGTCTTTACACGGTTAGAATTTATAGCCATGATATCGCAGTGGAGTTTGGACTGGACAAATGGACTATATTGGCAATAAATCAAGGAAAAATGACAACTAGTGAAGGAATTGTGATGCCAAACAGAAACAACAAAAAGTCTGTCAACTGAGGAAAGTTATAAGTAATTTGGGCACTCTCCAAAGTGACAAGATCAAGCATGCTGAAGTGAAGAGCAAAGTTAGTCAGGAATATATCAGGCAAGTAAGAAAGACACTGAAGTCCAAACTTAATGGTGGTAACACTATCAAAGCAATCAACACACAGGCAATTCCTGTAATCCGTTATATAGCAGGTATTGTTGACTGGACACAAGCAGAATTGGATGCGCTGGATTGGAAAACCAGGGAAATAATGACCATCAATCATGCTCTGCACCTAAGAAGTGATGCTGATAGGCTGTACCTGCCAAGAAATGAAGGTGGACATGGAATGTTGCAAGTCAGACAGTCTGTTGAAGAAGAAAAACGAGCATTGGTGGAATACATCAATGAAAGCCAAGAAGAAATGCTATAGGAAGTGAGTAAGACAGGACTGTTGAAAATAAAGAAATCAAAGGATGAATACAAAAAACAACAGATGAAGAATCAACAAGAAAAATGGCACAACAAACCATTGCATGGTCAGTTCTTTAAAGACCTACAATCAAAAGTCAACAATAGCACAACATGGCAGTGGTTAAAGAAGGGGACACTGAAGAAGAAACAGAAGGTCTCATTTTTGCAGCCCAGGAACAATCACTACGAACAAATGTTATAAAAGCAAAAATTGGTAAGACACAGAAAGACAGTAAGTGTCGGTTATGCAAGGAAGCGGATGAGACGGTTGAGCACCTTGTATGTTGTTGTAAGAAAATAGCAGAGACAGATTTTCTAAGGAAAGACACAATAAAGTTGCTGCAATGATCCACTGGAACCTTTGCAAGAATTACAAATTGCCAGCAAGCAAGAATTGGTGGAATCATCCAATTGAGAAAGTCACAGAAAATGAGGAGGCAAAAATCCTTTGGGATTTTAGAATACAAACTGATAGACATTTAGTGCACAATACGCCAGATCTGACAGTCATTGAGAAGAATCAGGTTCTGATTAATTGATATTGCAGTCCCAGGGGATAGACGAGTCGGCGAAAAGCAACTGGAGAAAATAACTAAATACAAGGACCTTCAGATTGAAATTGAGCGGCTCTGGAAAAAGAAAACAGTAGTGGTGCCAATAGTTGTTGGTACCCTTGGTGCAGTACCAAAAGAACTTGAACACCATCTTAACACCTTGGGCATCTATAAAATTTAAACACATCAGCTACAGGAGGCAACACTACTCGGGACCGCACAAATACTACGATGCTATCTTTAATTCTTCTTTAGTTATCCTAGACCCTTGGAAAGGGCCCAATAATTAAAGTACCAAATCCAGTCAATAACATCTGGTAGACTGTGTGTAAATAGATGATGATGATGATGATGATAAATAAAATCTATATACCCACATATTAGTAAAGTAGTTTGCAAGCATGCTTTCCATACCACAGAGTCGGGACTATCTGTGTTTGAACTATAATCCTAACCCATCCTTTCCAATGGGAGAGTTTACCCACATTTTCCAGGAGTTTAGTGAATTTTTCAAGAGTTTTCCATTGTTTTGGTAGTCTGGGGAAAGTCTGGCACCTACCTGTGAAAATGGCATGTTTCTATCTTGCATGGTTTGGGTGTTTCATGTCAATCAGTGAGTGAGGCCAGGCAGCTTCACACACACACACACACACACACACACACACACACACACACACACACTCTTTTCTAAACAAATGTTCTCAAAACATTCACATACAAGTTAAAACAATTAAAATATTGTTTTAAGCCTGAAGCATGCAAAAACAAACAAGAAGCCACAGCAGTCGACAATTTAAACACCCAACTCTCTAAGTTTAGCTGTTTTCCATTATGTTCCTGGCTGGCTGAAGTCAGGTAAATTTTCAGAAGATGAGGCTGTTCTCACGAGTAGCCAAGACCAGGCTAAGGAAGCCAAGACTGTGTTTGGCTGCCCATCTGTAAGAACTGCTGGGAGGCTCCCGGCAGTAGCGGCTCCTGGTGGTACCTCGGCAGCAAACCTGCCTATGGAGCCCACCTCATAAACAAGGTTAATGGAGCGAGCCTACTCTTAGCCACTTTCCCCTGATCATGTAAATACAATTATTCAGTGCTGTTGCTGAAGCACTGATGGGCACCTGCCTGTCCTGGGGGGATCCACACAATGCACTGTGCACTCACACAGAGGTGCTGTTACCCCTGGACTTTGGGACCCCCAAATCCTCTATAGTCTTTCCTGGGTGGTGTGGCCACCTAGCCAAGCATAATCATGCTTAGTTTGCAGGGGAGGGGGGCGGGGCTGCCAAAGGCTTTTAGGTCCAGCCTCCAAAATTACCTAGGTGCACCTCTGCACTCATGCAGTGCATTATGGGATTTCCACAGGCCGGGACAATGCATCCCAGCCTCTGTGCTCCATTCCTGGGGCAACCAGATGGTTCTCGGAGATCATCTGTGGGGGACTTCTGAAGCCTCCCCCACCACCTGCCCAACCTCAGTCTTTAGGAAGAAAGGGAATCTAGGAAGATCTCTCAGGGGAAATAATTGTAAGAAAAATGTTGATGAGTTCTAACTAACCCATTAAACTCGTTAATGAGAATTACAGAGTCCTTAAACCTGGACTTAACTTTACTGATTCCTGTTATTTGCCTGTTTTGTATGGGGATGCAAATTGATTGCCGTAGCTAGTGTTTAAAAATTTAATCATCTACGGGCTAAACTAGACTAGATGCTAGGAGTTCTATGATGAGATTGCCTACATTTTCTTTTTTAGTTCAAAAAAGCTGTGGAGGGTGATTGGATCAGGAAAACAGTGCTGTGGGTGGCACTCTCCCACCCATCTTGCCACTTTCCCTATCTAAATTCCATCCCCCACAAGCTTCAATTTACCTGGGGGTAGGGGGAGTATCCTGAATGGTGTGCATTGCGAACCCAGACCCAAATAATGACAGGACATGCATAGTTGGAAGAAACTAGGGCCACTTTATTAAATAATTACAAGAAGAAATTATAAACCTGCAACAAGGAATTGAACTAAAGTGTGGGTATCCCCTATGTGGGTCAATCTCATAAGAGGTATGCCCAAAGGAGGGTGAAGGACGGGGCTTTGATTTGGCTTAGAACCAGTCTGAACCTTATCTCGACCACAAGGTTACCCCCAATGAGGGGATGCATGACAGCTCACCTCAACCCAGATCGCAAGGCACTGAGCGGCATTCTCTGGCATGCATCCGAGTGAGAGCGGATCCAGCCCCAGAGTTGCGAGATCACCAAGCCTTCCTCCATATTCACACTCACCATAACAGCCCTCCAGCCCAACACTATTAATTAACCTACCCTGACCCACACTCAACTGTAAAGTGACCAAATAACCCAATGACCACCTTAACAAAGTCAGAGAGAAGTAGGCAAAAAAAGCCCCCAACATAGCCAATCAGCTGAGACCCAAAAAAGTCCTACTTGGCCCCAAGAAGCAACCAGAATATCCCCCACTGAGTCAAGGGGCGGGTGGTAGGATGCCTGCCCGCAGAGCAACTGAGAGAGAATGGAACAGAGCCTTATGCAGGTGCTGTGCACTGATTGGTCCACCTGCAACATGTGATGGGGGACAAAAATGGCAGCCTGCATGCTTGCTTCTCAGGCAGGGCCTGCAACTCTTCCCCCCACTCACCCGGTATCGCTGCAATTGCAGCTAAGGGGGCGGAGAGCGGCTTTCCCCACCCCTAACAAATAGCAAATGGTGGGGGGGGGGAAGTTAAGTTAAGAAGTCGGCATGGCAGAAAGGGTTAAATAACCTCTTCCCAGCTTCTCTGACCTGTTTCTGGATCCCGCACACTGCACTAAAATCAATGTGAGAGATCTGGCCACAGATCTCCCAACATGTCATCTAACTTGGTCATCATTTGATTACATTTTTGAACACTGCTTATTGCAGTTTGCATGCTCATATATAATTGGTCACACTGAGTACTCTTATTCGTTCTGAATGTGCTGCTATAGTGCATTACATGGACTGTAACAAAAGGTCACACTGAGGTATTTGGGATAAAGGCTATGAAATAACTACCAAGGTAAGACTGTTATGATTCTGGTCACCATAACCATATCAGGGTTGCTTCGTACATTACTTTTTCTCCATATTGTAAAACAAAGATTTGTGTGAGCCAGTGTGGTGTAGTAGTTAGTCTAGATTCAAACCCTCATTCAGCTATTAAATTCACATGATGGCTTTTGGGCCAATTGCTATCTCTTGCCCTAACCTACCTCATAGGGTTGTTGTGAGGATAAAAAGTGGAGTAGGAATCTCCCATACTCTTCTTTGAATCAAGTGTGGCATATAAATGAACAATTCCAAGCATCAGGCATACTACCACTTTTTCAATTATTGTAACCATAAGTAAAATTTCAAGTTGATATTATATATACATACCCACAGGCAAGAGAACATCTCCTACTATAACACCATATTTTTACAACACCCTTAAATGTTATATAGTGTCTGAAATATGCAAAATACAACAGTAACAGCATCAGAAATGATGTCAAAAAATTATGTTTCTATTACCAATATATTTTGCATGTTTCAGATACTAGTATCTACATTATTTAAGAGTTTTGTAAAAAAAAAATTATATAGCCTTATAGTAGGAGATTTTCTTCTGCCTATGGGTATAATATATTGGAAATTTACTTGTGGCTACAATAATAGGAAAATTAGTAATATGCCTGATTCTGTTACCCTTCGAATTGCCCAAATGTAATAAATTAAATATATGATATCTCATACAGTATAAAGGACAGATCAAGTCAGGCTTTTCCACTATAGATATATACAGCAGACAGCAAATGTGCACAGCTGTTGCTTGATCTGTGGAAAAAAAGGGGGGAAATCCTATATTTGTCCTTGTTATTATTAGATTTACTGTATATACCAAATTTCACTGTTAAAAAAGCGCAAGGTAGCTTACAATACAAAACACAATTAAAAACAATGAAACATAATATTAAATACAAATAAAAACAATATGATTGCAGCTGCTTAAACTGCAGATAAACATTTCATTGATCTATTAAAATTAGAATAAAAGTAAGATTGGACATTATAGTCATGTGACTTTTTACATAAGTCCAAGATTGTCCAAAACATAGCTAAAAATTTAAAAAGAGCAGGGATAGCTCATTGGCCAAAAGACTGAATAACAAGTAGTTCTGGTAAGAACTAATCTGCCTACTTTCACTATAATCTTAATTGATAATTACCATTCTCACATTAGCCCATCTCAGTCTTAAACATTCACAAGTCTGCCATCTTGAATTAGGGTGGATGACATCATCACAAACTATGCCACTGACATAATCACGATGTGATGACATCATCACAACTATGTCCCTACAGGTTAGGTGGTTCACAAGTTAACCCACGTGCGCCTCAAATATTAACAAATCCACCATCTTGAATCAAGGTGGATGACATCATCACAAACTATGCCGTTGAGGTGTCCCTATGTGTCCCTATAGCTGTAGAAAATTTGGTTCAAATCAGTTAGGTGCAGTGTTCCCTCTAACAGGGGTTCCCAGATGTTGTTGACCACATCTCCCAGAATCCCCAGCCAAAGGCCATTGCAGCTGAGGATGCTGGGAGTTGTAGTGAACTCCCAGCATCCCTGGGAATCCTTGTTAGAGGGAACACTGGTTAGGTGGTTCACAAACTAGCCCACTTGCATCTCAAACGTTTATGCATCCATCATCTTGAATTGGGGTGGATGAACATCATCTCAAACTATGTTGTTGAGATGTCCCTGTGTGTCTTATATAAATTTCAATATATGTTTTGAGGCTATTCTCTAGATATTTGTTTTATAATAATATCTGGAATATTACAGAATTAAAAATTCAGTGGATAGATAGAGAGATAGATAGATAGATTCACTTTAATTTCATTCATTGAGCCTAGAAAAGATACATTCAGAACTGACCATACCAAAAAGTCTTCTTGAATCCTTTTCACTATAGTGACCAAGTTGTTCTTGTACAGATCCTAATCATAATTGTTTGTTAAAGGTATACCTAAATATCAAGTGGGTCATTCTGTCCAACTGAGTTTACCTAAAAACGTCCCTGGATTAATTTATTGTTACCTTCTCCTTCTCTCTCTCCTCCCCCTACCCCATTAACTTGATAAACCAGAACAGATTTGTAGGTTTTAATAAGGGTACTCAATACCATTCCTGATTGTTCCTGATTGTTCTATATTGGAAAGATATATAACAATATAATCTGCATATAAATTAAAGTTACTGGCTTGCATACAGAGCAACATCCTGCCGTTCCGTGCTTCTCCAAACCCCATCCACATAGCCAATGAGTTCGCAGCAGAGGCTCCGTTGCTACCAATGATTGTGTCATTGCTGTAATGTAAGCCTCCCATTATTGCCAATTGTTCCATTCTGTCTAGTTATATTTTGTGTTTTGTTGTTTTGATGTATGTCCCAGTGGGGATTCTGTCAAAGGAGGATGGGGTGAGAAATAAAAGGGAGGGAAAGGAGAAGGGGAGAAATGGCGTGGTTGTTTCTGAATAAAGTCTTAGTTAAACCAGAATAAGATTTCTTCATATTACAAGGGAAGCATTTATAAAACATTTGGTGATGAGATTTTGAAACAGCTAAGCATGTGAATGTTCCTGCAATCTCATTGCATTGCATTACTGGGCAATGCATTCCTGAACTGAATTCTACTATTGCTGCTGCTGACTGTTTCTCCAGGTTCTTGATCTACACACCCCTGAAGGTACTTTTCCCTTATCAGTCCTGGACTCTGTAGTTCACTGGATGCCCACTGCAGCATGGCTCAGATCCCACCACCACCGTTTTAGTTACCAACCTCAGGAGAACCTGCTCTTCCCTAGAAACAATGGAGGTCCTATTCCTGCAGTTACTGACTGTTGATGAAACTGCCTCAAGGGTTTTGGTCAGCACCCCCAGTTCAGGCGAATGAGGGGAATTTAGCTCAAAAGGGGAGACAGTATTAATTTGTCTTAATTTGTGCAAGTGTATGAACTCAAGAAAATCGGCTTGAGAGAGAGATCTTAATTAAACAAAAAAAGGAGTTACTTAAAAGTAAAATCAGACTAAATTACTATGTGGCCCTAGTTTAAAGGCACCACAAATATACAAAGAAACAGACTACTGTAAGGCACATTTAGCTTAAAGTTCCAAATTATATGTAAATTCCCAGGTGGGCTAGAGAGGTTTCAGAAATAAGAGAAAGGGATAAGTTCAGCCCTGAAGAAGCCAGGCAAGAGGCTATATCACCTGTGTTGAAGAGGGGAACACCAAGGTGGTCTGCTGGAGTTTTTTGTTGCTGTCTGATGGGATCCAGAGTGAGAAGCACAAGAGAATACTGAGAGATGTTTCTTAGTGAGAATCCCAGGTGCAGGAGGATGCACACTGGGTCATCATGGAGTTAGGGATACTTATTTCCCAAAACGTGCCTTTAGGGCACATTTCTTTTGTCCTGCTCTGCTGAATAGGGGAGCCCAGACAACCTTTTTTTGGAATGCACTGTGTCTTAGTCCTTCCTGAGTAGGAATGTGTGTGAATTGCCTATTGCATTCAAGGCTGATTGTGAGGACAATTGGAGTGTGCAGGTGTGTTTAAAGCAGGGATTCTGAACGTGTGGGTCCCTAGATGTAATTGGACTTCAACTCCCATAATTCCCAACCAAAGGCCACTGGGGCTGGGGATTATGGGAATTGAAGTCCAATAACATCTGGGGACCCACATGTTGAGAAACCCTGGTTTAAAGAATATCCTGCACTGGGAAGGGCTTCCCAATAATTCTATCCAGAGTTTCGATGGGCACCTCTTCAAAGTTACATCACCGACCCATCCCTATTGTAATGGAGTCTGTTGTCTTATCTTCCTTGCCTTCCAGGCCTGTGTGCTTCCTTAACAACAGGTGCTATATCTCTTGCAAGAGGAAGAGGGGAGTTTAGATTTCATTCCAAGGCTGAAATGATCATAAATGTCAGACACTGGCAGTAGCTAGTCCTGAAGTCTGCTTGTCAGGCCCAAACACTCGTCATCGGCAGGCCTCCGCACTGGCATCTGTGCTGCATATCTCGTCCTTCGGCCCCGGCCAAGCCTCTCTTCACCCTCATATCTCTAAGTTTCTGAAGGGAGCAGCTAATCTGGCCCCTCCCCCAATCCGACGGTTCCCCTCCTGGAACCTCAATAAAGTACTGAACGCACTTACCAAGTTACCATTCGAACCGTTAGCCTCTATCTTGCTCAAAATATTGACATTCAAAGTTCTATTCCTTGTTGCTATCACGTCAGCACGAAGGGTTTCTGAATTAAGCGCCCTTTCTGCGGCAGAGGGGTTCTGCACTTTCCAATCTGATGCCGTACAACTCCGTTTGGATCCTACCTTCCTACCTAAAGTTAATTCTGTGTTTCACAGATCCCAGGTTATCGTCCTCCCATCCTTCTGCCCATCACCATCACACCCTAAGGAGAAACTATGGCACCACTTGGATGTCCGCAGGGTTCTACGGACATACATCCGTAGAACCAGAGACATTAGGCGTTCAGATGCACTCTTTGTATCTTTCCACCCACCTACCTTGGGAAAGAAGGTGTCCAAAGCCACGCTTGCCAAATGGATCAAATCCTGCATTCTCATGGCCTACTCTTCTCTCAACATCCCTCCACCGGGTGGCATCACGGCACATTCCACTAGGAGTGCCGCCGCGTCAGCAGCATTCTCAGCCCACGTTCCATTACAGGAAACCTGCAGAGTGGCAACTTGGACGTCTCTCACTCCGTTTATCAAACACTATAAAATACTGGGATTCTCTGACGCCCAGGCAGCATTTGGCCACACAGTTCTCCAACGAGTGTTATAAGATACATCCTCCCATCCCTGGGACATCTCTCCTGCAGCTTGGACAAATCCCATCATGAGGATCTCCTACTCAGGGGGAAAAGGAACATTTTCAATGAGACACCATGAATCCACTCTAATTTGCTATCATAGAATCCATACTCAGAATACCTCAGAAACAACAGAACCCTGTACGCCATGGGTTAGCAACCCATGGGGGTGGTTGGCACCCTATGTGCCATACACCACCACTCACTATGGGCCACCCCAGAACCCCCCAAGTGCACTTTTGGGGCTGCTGAATGCTCCATTATACTTTATGAGGAAAAACCTTAAAGACGCGTAAACTTCAACAATTCACCAAAAACCAGCCCTCTGCCCAAATCCTTTGAAAAAATTCAGGTAGCTTCCTTGCCCCTACCTGGAACTACCACCAACCCCACACTGCTCTAGGCCACCCCTTTGACCCCGACGTGAAGCTATACATTTGCTGACACCTCCATGCTTCTTTATGGAGAAAAACCTTAAAGACACGTAAACTTCAAAAATCACTTAAAAATCATCCCTTTGCCCAATTCCTTTCAAATAATTCTGATAGCTTCCTTGCCCACCCTAGGAACTACCACCCACCACACTCCACTCTACGACACCCCTTTCCCCACGACGTCAATAGCAATAGCAATAGCAATAGCACTTGCTTTTATATACTGCTCTATAGCCGAAGCTCTCTAAGCGGTTTACAATGATTTAGCATATTGCCCCCAACATTCTGGGTACTCATTGAAGCTATACATTTGATGCAATCCTAATTATTCTCTATGAGGAATTCAAAAATACTTTAACAATTCACCAATAATCAGAGGAGTGTCCAATTGCCTTGGGGTTTTGTGGGTGGTAGGCACCCCTGTCTGTCTACCACCCACCCCGCGTTTGTGCCCATAGGTGCTCCACAATAGGGGATATGGACTGGTTCGGGTCCCATTATACTCTATGAGAAAAATAATTAAAAATATTTCAAATATTCATAAAAATCATAGGGGTGTCTTATTGCTTCGGGGTTTGCATGGTTGTTGGGTGCTCCACAATAAGTAATAATGGGCTGGTTCGAGTCCCATTATATCCTATGAGAAAATAATAATAATAATTTTCAAAAATTCATAAAAAATCGTACAAGTGTCCGATTGCTTTGGGGTTTGGGTGACAGGTACCCCTGGATGCCACCTACCATCCTACCAACTTTTGGGTGTCTGAACCGGTTCAAACTGGTTAGAACTGGTTAGAATTTGAACCGAACCAGGGGGTGGTTCGAACGAAACCAGAACCGAACCACCCCCTCCTGGTTCGAACCCGGTTCGAATTCAAACCGAACTGGGCGAACCGGTTTTGTGCACATCCCTACCTCTGCATGGCCGGGTCATAAGAATTAAAAAAAAAATTAAAATCACAAACCACCTGAACCCGAACTGAACCATGGGGGTTTGGGGTGCACAAAACCGAACATGCCCAGTCCGGTTTGAGTCTGATCTGGACTCAAACCAAACTGGGCAACCCGTTTTTGTACACACCCCTAAGCTGAACTACTTCCTGGCCGCGTTTCAAATGTGACAGACTCAGGGCCTACTTCTCCACATTGTCAAGTAAAACTTAATGGCCATGAAGTGTAGATACTGGCTGATTCTGGTTCTCCATATACTATCATTTCCCATATGCTTAACAAGAAACTCCTTACTACATCAGATCTGCACCTGCAGCCTTCAGATAGCCACCCATGGAGATACTGAGGTCCCTCTGTTACCATAAATGGATATTTCACTGTGGTCCTGGAATACAAAGGATCAACTGCAGAAGGGAAAGTGTATGTGTCATGATAAGGAGTCTCAATATTGGTCTGGAAACATCAGAAAGATCTATTGCTAGTGTTAACCCAAATAACATGGAAACCGTATTACAGATGATGGAGCAATCGTATGCTGATATGATTGCTGATGTTTTGGACATTTTTGCTGATACTCCTGGCACTGCCATACATTTTAAACATAAAATTCAGATGAAGGCAAATGTACAACACAAAGTGAGGAGCGTACAACACAAAGTGATGAATGTACCCATAACAACTTAGAGGAGCTTTTAAGACTGCAGCATGCTGACATCATAGAGCCTAATTCATCAGAATTGGTCTCTCCCATTGTTATTGTGCAGAAATCAAATGGCATACTTTGAATGTGTGCAGATTTAAGAGATGTGAACTCCAGCATGGTAGTGGATTGTCATCCATTACCCAATGTCAATGAAATCCTGCTTATTCTGAAAAATGCCTGAGTGTTCTCATTTTAAGACTTGTCTTCAACCTAACATCAAATTCCTCTGCTCAGACTTTTTTGCAAATACATAGCCTTCATTACCTCAGAGGGTCTTTTTCAATGCAAAAGATTTACCTTTGGATTAGCTTCTGAAGCTTCAGTATTTCAAAGAATTATGCATGCAATTTTTGGGATTATGGATGGCATCACTTACTTTTAGGATGACATTCTAATGTATGAGCAAAACCACTGAGGAGCATGTTGCTAAACTGACAAAAGTCTTAAAACTCAGACAACATGGACTTACTATCTTTGTAGAGAAAATAGTTTCATCCGCTCATGGAGTGATCACGTCTTCTGAATGGAAAGTGGCCCTCAGTGCTGATCAAGTGCTTATTGAACTTACACCTTAAATAACTAATGGAGGGCCATGCAAAAACAAGGTACCTGAACATCTTCAACCATACATGTGTGTAGTGAGTGAGCTGTCCCTTCTCAATGAGCTGGTGCTGAGGAGTGATCATTTGGTGGTGCCAACCTCCTTACAAGCAAAAGTGATCAAAATTGCCCAGGAAGGTCACCTGGGCATGAGCTTGTCTAAAAGGTAAAACAGAGAAAGTTTTTGGTGGCCAGGAATGGACAAACACACTGAAATTTTAATCAGGCGCTGTATGTGACAAATTGCAGAAGATTTTCCCCACCCCCTTGATTCCAGTAGAGTATCCTAATGGTCCCTGGGAAAAGCATGCTTTGGATATAACGGGACCTTTTGATAATCAACCCACAGAACAAAGATTTGTTATAGTGATGGTGGAATACTACTCCAGGTGACCAGAAGTTTCATTTGCTGACAACATTACTACAAACAAGGTGATCCAGCTCATGGCTGCAGTTTTTATGAGAGAAGGTCTTCCTAAAGAACTAGTGACTGACAATGGGACACAGCTTACCTAATTTGAAATGGAACAATAATTGCATAACCATGGGATAAAACACAAGACTCTTTCCTTTTACCAATATCAAGGGAATGGCTTAGTGGAAAGAACAGATAGGTTAATGAAGGAAAATTTACAAGTGGCTACTACGCAAGAACAAACCTTGAAAGAGGCAATCTGTGAAACTCTACTTGCTTATCAAACTACTCATTTTACTACAGAAAAATCACCATTTGAACTGCTGAGAGGATGCAAAGCTACCACCAAACTTACCCAATGCAACAAGTGATAGGGCTTTCTTTGCCTGAGGATCTCACCCTGTGGATGCAGAGGTTTGTGACTGGGTAAGGGAGAAGCAACAAAAATATAAATTGTATGTGGATCAGAAACAGTGTGTGAAACAGTGAACATTTCAGGTGGGGGACTTTCTTTGCATACGGTTGTCTTATAAAGTGATAAAGAGAAGTTCCCAATATTCTGGATCAAAACAAATAATCAAAATCTGGGCAGAGTCTGTCATATTGGATGATGGAAAGAAATGGAACAGTTCAAGACTTTCCAACATGCATACTATGAGACAAGAGGGAAGGGGATCTGATCTCCAGAGAGGAACTGGAGAGGAATTTGATCTTGCCTCCAGTTTTGACCTCACAGATGAAGCTGGTGAAAGTGTGAACAATCCTTGGTACTAGAAGGAAAATCACAAACACCTGTTCCAGAGAACCCAGGACTTAGGAAAGGTGTGCATGACAGGAGACCACCTAAAAGACTTCAGTACTTTGTCACTAAATTTTAAATGTTATAAAGGGGAGGGATATGTTGTATTCTATCTAGTTATTTTTTGTGTTTTGTTTGGATGTTTGTCCCAGTGGGGATGCTGTAGAGTGTGTGGGAGATGGAGTGAGAAAGAAAAGGGAGGAAAGGGAAAGGAGAAAAGTTGAGTTGCTTCTTCTGAATAAAGTCTTAGTTAAACCAGAATAAGATTTCTTCGTGTTACAAGGGAAGCAGTCACAAAGCCAATGTAATGCTCATCGCTACAGCAAGGATGCAATTTTTAATAGCGATGGAGCCTCTGTGAGCTCATTAGCAGTGTGGATGCAGTTGGAAGAGGCATGGTTCGAGAGTGCACATGCTGCTGTTGTATTGGTTGAGCATTGCACTATATGTAAGCCACAGTTGTTATTTCCTATCCCCCCCCCAACCGATTTTGCCTAATATACAAGGAAAAAAATCATAGAGATAGTGAATAATGAGGTGACCAATGTATATCCAACCTTGTGCAAGCCTGACTCCCTGGTTAACTGAAACACTGGCATTTGAGATGTGGATTTGGAGATAATTTCAGCAACAGTAGTGGATGACTCATGCTGCAGCCTACTGAGTAGACCACAGAGGTCATTTGCAGGCTGATGAAATGGTGGTGATGGTAGCAGAGAGATGATAATTCTTTGCTGTCCTTGCACTAGCAGATTCATATCCAGCAGTGCTCTTCACATGAACATGTTAAGCTGCCTTATACAGGGTCAGATCATTGGTAGGGTCTTCCACTCTTCCAATTAGGGGAGGGCCAAATTCCAATGAAGAATTCTGACCAGAAGTCCCTCTCCATCACAAAAGTTCACTTTGAATGACTTTCATTAGCTGTCATAGTCAAGAGCCGAAGTTACATGTGGTGGCCTTCACAACACAGAGTTAGCATCCTCAAATTGCTTACAATCAAACTAGCAAATCGCCAGGGCCGGATGGCATCCATCCAAGAGTCCTCAAAGAACTCAAATGTGAAATTGCCGACCTCCTTGCTAAATTATATAACTTATCCCTGCAATCAGGATCTGTACCGGAGGACTGGAAAGTAGCAAATGTAACACCGATTTTCATAAAGTTTATAAGTTTATTTGGTCATTGACCAGCAAACATTTACAATAAACCTGTACGTATTTTACAAATAATATAACAAAACCTGGCCCGATTTTCATAAATGGATCCAGGGGTGATTCAAGAAATTACAGGGCGGGTAGTTTAACGTCCATTCCAGGCAAATTGATGGAAAGCATCCTCAAGGATAAAATTGTAAAGCACATAGAAGAACAGGCCCTGCTGGGAGAGAACCAGCATGGCTTCTGCAAAGGTAAATCTTGCCTCACCAACCTTTTGGAGTTCTTTGAGAGTGTCAACAAGTGTGTGGATCAAGGTGATCCAGTTGACATAGTCTACCTGGACTTCCAAAAAGCTTTTGACAAAGTTCCTCATCAAAGACTCCTGAGGAAACATAAAGGTAATGGGATAAGGGGACAAGTACATGTGTGGATTGCTAACTGGTTGAAAGACAGGAAACAGAGGGTAGGTATAAATGGAGAGTTTTCACAATGGATGGAAGTAAGAAGTGGGATCTTCTAGGGATCTGTACTGGGACCAGTCCTTTTTAATTTATTCATCAATGATCTAGAAGTAGGGATAAGCAGCGAGGTGGCCAAATTTGCAAATGATACCAAACTCTTTTGGGCAGTGAAATCCAAAACTGATTGTGAGGAGCTCCAAAAGGATCTCTCCAAACTGTGTGAGTGGGCGACAAAGTGGCAAATGCGGTTCAATGTTGGCAAGTGTGAAGTGATGCACATTGGGACGAAAAATCCCAATTTCAAGTATATGCTGATGGGATCTCTGCTGTCAGTGACTGACCAGGAGAGGGATCTTACGGTCATGGTGGACAGTTTGTTGAAAGTGTCGACTTAATTTGTGGCAGCTGTGAAAAAGGCCAATTCCATGCTAGGGATCATTAGGAAGGGGATTGAAAATAAAACACTGATCAGGGGCACAGCAAGGTTGGAGTGGGTCCAGAGACGAGATTTTAAAATCCCGCACCCCCACCCCCCCGGTCAAAGTCCAGGGCCTCCACACACCCCAGGCCTCCAAGGATTTAAGTCTGATATTTCAAAATAAGTATGCTGCCTGGAAAAAATTTCACTGAATACACACGCGCACACTTCACAATATATAGTAATATACATTGAATATTATATATTTGTGCTACTTTTAATGCCCAGAACACAAAGAAATACTAATTATTAAAATGGGCCCCTTGCTGCAGATTAGCAAAGGAGACTTTCAACCATGTAGTGTGAGCCTATGTATGTTTTCTCAGAATTCTGAACAAATTCAGTAAAGTTTGATTCCAGGAGATTTTTCACATGGGGCTTTTAAAGCCCTTTAACACACATCTCTGGAATGGAGGTGCTGCAGTCACATGTTGGCCAGGTTTACCCTGAAGTCCCTGTGAGTTATTGGGAAGCAGTTCACACACAATTCAGGTTTTTCACTGCTCATTAGAGTTTAGCCTGATTTATATCCGGAGTAAAAAACAACAACAGTATTTTGTGTTGTTTCTTTGGGACAACTTCAATTTTTCAGTAAAGCCTTCCAGGAAACTTGCAGTAAAGTCTACTGTGTGTAAAAGTCCCAGATAAGTGTGTGGAGAATTGCAGCCTCAGGCAACAAATCGAACCCCATTTAGCTGGAAGTACATTTCATTGAAACCTTAAAGGACTTACTAGCAAGGAAAGCATGTCTACTTAAAAATAAACTCCATTGCATTCAACTGTCTGAGATCCTTCCCTGGTGAGTGCATATAGGATTGCACATGCTCAGGGATGTAAAGCAAACCAAATTAATGTGTGCTCCCAGCATATTTTGCTCCATATAGGAGACCAGTAAGTCCCACTGATGCAAGGAAGATAGGTGGGGAGAAAAAGAGAAAAGAGCAAGAATTAGCACCATTCCTCAGGAGAAAAAGAGGGTGGGTGGAATGAGGAATCTGCCTCTTCTTGGTAAAATTTGAAGATAGATGAGACATACCAGGGCTCAAGGAGCTCCTGAAGTTACACCCTAGTCTGTCCTAAAAGTCATTTTCCTGCTCGCCAATGTGCAAGTAGGGCTGGTTGTGGTCTCTCATTGTACTGAGATAAAAACTACTTTCTGCAGGTGCTCAGAAGCAGGGTCATCCCTAGTGGGGTGTGGGGCTGGGGGGCAAATCAGCATGTGCAGGGCCTCCTTAACATTTAATATCATTACAGAATCATACTGATTGATGACATACAGTGTAAATAGTGTGAGTGAGGTTTTTGGACATGTCCAACCAGCTTGGCATTTCTAAGGAAAAATAAAATAAAATAAAAGCAGAACACATGCTTCACAGTTCTCACGCAAACCTTCTGGGTTGCAAAACAACTTGAACATAAGTGCATTTATAAATGAATGAATGAATGAATAAATATAAATATAATATTTGCTCCAGACGTTTTTATAATTTTCTGCCATGAAACAAGCCATTTATAGGACTTTTAAGATTTTTTTTTAAGCCAGCAAATTTTCCAATCTGTTTTAAATTAAATATTCAGAGACTTCTCCCCCCCGCCCCACCCATAACAAAGCCCTATGGCAAGCAGATCCCTATATGGGGGGGACCACAAAAAAGTATTCACATTCTACCTCCATTACTGGCAAAGGCTGGGCTGGCTGGGCTGGGAAGAGGGTCTGCAGTTAACTGTGGTGAGTAAGGGCAGTCAACGCTGGCCACTCTGCCTGCCTCCTTCCTTGCTTGCTTGTTTGCTGCCTGGAGAGCTTCAGGCTTCAGAGAGGCCTACACGGAGGCCTCTCTGGAAGCCCCGCCCACCCACCGATCAGCTGAGAGGCAGAGAGAGAAGGAGCTCTAGCAGCCTGCAGGCTGCTTAGACTGCCGGCCAGGAAGGCAAGCAGGGGAGAGGGCGAACAGGGCAAGTGGCTGAGGGGCCTTGTGGCTGGGCAGGCGGGCAATGGGGAGTCATGTGACGTGTCTCTGAGGGGCCCCTCCAGGCAGTGGGACCCCCAGACAACTGTCTCCCCTTGCCTAATGGTAGTTACACCCATTCTGCTAATATTATAATGCCCATATACAAAACTATGGTGCAGCCACACCTGGAGGATTGCGTACAATTCTGGTCACCATATCTAAAAAAAGACAGTGTAGAACTGGAAAAGGTGCAGAAGAGGGTAACCAAGATGATCAGGGGCCTAGAGCACCTTCCTTATGAGGCAAGGCTACAACACTTGGGGCTATTTAGTTTAGAAAAAAAGACAACTGTGGGGAGACATGATAGAGGTCTATAAGATCATGCATGGTGTAGAGAAAATGGATAGAGAGAAATTCTTCTCCCTCTCATATAACAGTAGAACCAGGGTTCATCCCATGAAATTGATTGCCAGGAAATTTAGGACGAACAAACAGAAGTACTTTTTCACACCACACATAATCAATTTATGGAATTCTCTGCCACAAGATGTGGTGACAGCCAACAACCTGGATGGCTTTAAGAGGGGTTTGGATAAATTCATGGAGGAGAGGTCTATCAACGGCTACTAGTCGGAGGGCTATAGGCCACCTCCAGCCTCAAAGGCAGAATGCCTCTGGTACTCAAGTTTCAGGGGAGTAACAGCAGGAGGGAGGGCATGCCCTCAACTCCTGCTTGTAGGCTTCCAGTGGCATCTGGTGGGCCACTGTGTGAAACAGGATGCTGGACTAGATGGGCCTTGGGCCTGATCCAGCAGGGCTGTTCTTATGTTGTCAAAAGAGACCATGAAGAACTGATAGAAGCAGATACGTCTGATATTGTCTGAAATCCTAGAAGCCACTGTCAATCAGTGGAATACAAAGATTCCTTAAAGGAGGCAGTGACTACTTAAGAAATCATATTTAAGTACAGAGGATTTGGCTAGTTTTATGTCTGTGGCCAACCTTCCCTTGCTAGAATGTGTGATGGCAGAGCAACTCCAGATGTTGCTGGATGAGACTTTTTTCTTGACCCCTTTCTGTCTGTTTTCTGGCCTGGTTATGGGATGGAGACAGCTTTGGTTGCCCTGGTGTATGCATGATGCTTGAGAAGAACGATGTGAGTCTGTTGATCTTTTTCTTAGTGGTTTTTGGTACCATGGACCAAACCATCTCTAAACAATCTTGAACCTGTGATTGATGTATCGGGATTTCATTCTCACATGGTTTCATTCCTTTTTGTCCAAATGTACACCAAGAATTACCAATGAACAAGCCAGATTAGCCCTATGGGAATTTGAGTGTGGTGTTCTTCAGAGTTCAGTATTGTGACTGATGCTATAATATCTATATGAAGGCATAGAGAGAGGTGATCTGCAGCTTTGGAGTGAGATGTTATCAGTATGCTAATGACATTCAGTTCTCACTTTTTCTATATATATTTTTTTTACTAAGCATTTGGTACCTGCTGTCTCTGTCCTGAACTAGTACTTGGAGGTGGTGGTTAGATGACTGAGACTAAGCAGGTAGAAGCTCAGTCCAGATGGGGCGATGCTGATGGTCACCTTCAGGCCTTGAAAGAAGCTAATTTGATGTGATTGATGGGATTATGATCTCCCTGTCTGAAGCATGTGTGGAGCCTTGGAGTGCTTCTGGATCTAGCACTGCTTTTTAATAAGTGTGGGTGTGATGACCAAAAGTACTTTATACCAAATGCCTCTATTATGTAGGTGCCACTTCATCTTGGACAGAAGGGATCATGATATGCTGTCCGTAAGTGACTACTATAATAGTCCATAAGTGACTACTGTAATAGACAGACGGGATCATGATATGCTGTCCATAAGTGACTACCTGGGCTGCCCTCTCAAAAATGAACTGGAAGCTAGTGCAACATTAGTGCAACAATCAACTGCCTACCTCTTTAGGAATGTTGGGAGGCATTAACATATATTCAGCCTGTGATATCACCTGCAGTGCCTGCCCATTCAAGGTTATTTTTAAAGCTCTGTGTGGCCTGGGACCCAGCTTTCTATATCAGCCAAATACATTTATCAGATGAAACATCAGTAAGGGAGGTGAAAGCTTTGGGTGCTAGGAGCAGGGCCTTTACTGTGACAGACTCTGGGTTGTGGAATTGTTCTTATTCCTGAGAAATGAGGTTGCAGCTTTTAGAGAGTCAAACCATTATACATTTGAGTTTGGTTCTGACTGAGTTCATCAATGTTTTTTAAAGTTCTAGTTCAGACACCAAGTTTGAAAATGCAGAATAGTATAGAATTGTTTTTAAAAATACAAATCTCTAAAATGTATATAATAATTATGTCACTTGAGAAAAAACCCTGTTTATTTCAAAGCTCTAATACACACACACACATACACACAAAATCTAAAAAACCCCACAGTAAATAATAATAACAAACTGTGTTAGCTGCCCCATAACAAATTGTTCTCTGGGCAGCTAAAAACACATAACACATTAAATAATAACAGACCAAATGGGAAAAAATAAAATACAAAACACAATACAAAGCAATTTAAAAATTCTTTTGAAATGTTTAAAAATCAAATTTAAAAATCAAAATTTTAAAGGCCCAAGTGAACAAAAAGGACTTTAACTGGCATCTAAAAGAACAAAGTGATGAAGCCAGGTGAACCTCACTGACGAGGTTATTCCATAAATGGGGTGCAAACACCGAAAAGGCCCTCTCCCTAGTAAATATTCTGTTTAGGCTGAATGGTAGAATGAAATCAAGGAGCAACTGCAGTGTTAAAGGAACACAAATGTACATAGAGAGTGATCAGCAAGCAACCCAGTTATGCCCTGTGGGAACCAAGAGTGTCTCCATCATTGGCTGAAGAATCTTCCACACTGAGGCCTTGTTGGACAACAGCCTGTTGCTCTACTTGGGCACTAGAAGAAAAACTAGTCTTTCCATGACCACCAACTTCTCCTGTCCTGCTCCTCCTCCTCTTCTTTTCAGATGCCTAAGTGAGCAACAGAATGTGGTTGGAACAGAGGGGAGTCCTCATCACCCTTGAAAAGCATCTGCGTGCCCGGTTATTGAACTAGTTTTGAACCAGTTACTACTTTTTTTTTTAATTGGTTACTACTTTTCCTGTTTAGTAGTTTGTTTCTAGTTCAGGTTCAAGACAACCAAGGTATATTAGGTGCAGGCTCAGTTCTGGTTAATTGAAGAAGAAGAAAAACCCCTCTGAATTTGTTTTTGGGTTCAGGTTTTGCTCAGGTCCCTGAAGACGCAAGTTTCGGGCAGTATAGAAATATTTCACATACGTACATTCATACATACATTACAAATTCCTGTTCTGGTTGACTTTTGGGCCTGTTTGGTTGAGGGCTATGAGGTGAACAAGCTGAGATGGAGGCCAATGGCCAACATCCTCATTAACTATGCACTTGTGCACTGGGGAAAAGTGTTCCCTGAAGGGCTGCATGACCCTCAGGGACATGTTTTTGGGTGTTGCAGGACACTTCTAGGGGAAGGAGAGATTGGTGAAAATCCCTCCCCCCACTCCCATGTGATAACAACTGTGGAACTCCAAAAGCTGTCTGTAGCAGGGGTGCTTTGCTGCTTCTTAGTAGGCAGGTGCACAGTTAGTGAGGATGTCAGTCACTGGATGTTGTCATGTTTTGTTGCTTCAGTATATGTCTTATGTTTTTATGATTCTATTGTGCTGAAGTTAAAACGTTATTACTTATGTCGTTCCGCATCTACCTATGCTGAGACATCAGGCAATATACTGTGTTAAATCCATATGATCTTCCTTATTTAGGGAAGTGGCTGGTTAGCTAAGTGCACTAGGCTTCAGCTGAAGAGTAATGATCCATCATCACTAACAACTATGCCTAATGGGTCACACCAGACACACTATTTATTCATCATCAATCAATCATCATCATCATCTTATCATTATTTTTATTATTTTTAAATCCTCTCTAATAAAACGCTTGGTGTCCGTCCGTGGACGAACACCAAGCGTGCGTTCGTGCCTCGACTGTTCTGAGCATGCGCGGAGCGCATGCTCAGAACAGTCCAAGAGAGACACGGCCGCCAGCACCCGGCGGCCATGTTGGGCGGCCAAAAACGGCCAAAGAAGCCGGGAATGCGGGGAAGGGGGAGACTGGCCGAGGCGGCGGCAGAACCGCCGCCTCGGCCATTAGTGGCGGCAGGACGAGACGGCCAGAGGCGGCCGCCCCGAAAAAGCCGGGGCCAATGGCGGCGGCCAGAAAACAAAACAGAGAACGGGGAAGCTGGGCGAGGTGGCGGCAAAGCCACCAATGAGGCCTGCCACGCCGACCAGAACGGCATACAGCAGAGCAATACTGCCCGCTCACCCACCCTCCAAGAAGCTGAAAAACAACTTCCCCGCATCCCCCCCCACAAAATGAACAAACAAGAACGCCCTTGAACATTGCGCCGCCCCTGCCTATCGCCCTCCCACCCAACCAGCTGCCCAAACCCAACTTGCCCACTGCAGCCCGCAGCAATCGTCCAAAAACAAAAACAATTAAAAAAAACTCCACCGAGAATAACTGAAGAGCTCACAAAAAGAGCTTCTCCCTGTGGTAAGCCTCTGCGCAGACTGCCGGTATGGACGCGAAGGACGCCTGTTGCGTCATTTGCATCCATTACAACAGTCTGGGCAGCAGCATAGCATAGAGAGGAGCTCCTCGCTTCTTCTCTGAAAGCAATGGGAATTGTTGTCCAACGGCGGAGGAAAACAAAGACAAAAAGAAAGTGAGCAACAAACAGAGGGGGGGGGGAGACAACACCAGGGACACAAACAAACACACACACACACAAAAAGGAAAAGGAGATGAAGAACGCATAAAGGTGGGGGGAAGGCTAGCGCCCGTTATTATAACGGGCTTAAAAATACTAGTAATAATAATAATCTCAATCTGTAGCAGGGATGCTTTGCTGCTTCTCAGTATGCAGGTGCACAGTTAGTGAGGATGTCAGTCACTGGATGTTGTCATGTTTATAAATATGAAAAATATTATTTTTTAAATAAAATAGTAATAGTAATAAAATAATAATAATAATAATAATAATAATAATAATAATTATTATTATTATTATTATTAATTCCAGAGTGAGGAAAGAGAGGGACAGACAAACTTGTATGGTCAGGAAATTAAAAGTCAACCCTGTGTTGCAGGTTTAGGTTAAAGATCTCCGGTCTAAAATGGTTAGAGACAGCAGATTTAGCTGAACTGATTAATGTAGGCCTGATTCTCACTGAGATGGTGAATCCCACTTCTTTGTTACCCACCCTTTCCCCAAGGAATTCAGAGCAGCATGATTCTTCACATCCCCACTTCATCCTCATAGCAGCCCTGTTCAGATTAGGTTGATATTGTGCCTGGCCTAATGTCACTCACTGAGGGTGTTCTCATGCTCAGACAAAACTGGGCTAGGGAATCCCAGCCTGGTTTTGAACTGCCAGGAGCCGTGTGGCTCCCGGAGGTGGCACAGAGGCAAACCCAAAAGGGAGCCCCAGCTGTTAGCTTGGGTTAAGGGCGCAAACACACCAATCACCCAGGTTCATGTGTCGGTGCTGTGCAGCTCTGTGCGGCACCCACAACATCCCTCATGGCCAGCATAAAAAAACTCCCCACAATGCACTGAGCACTTGCACATTGCATTATGGGAGTTTGAGAGGCCTCCTTGCTAGGGATGTGCATGAACCAGCAGATGGCCTGTTCAGCGGTGGCGGGGTTACATTGTGGTCTGATCCATCCACCCAGCAACAAAGAGAAGATCATCTCTGGGGAAGGTAAGCTTTTTGAGGCTTCCTCCCTTTCATGCTCTTCTCACGGAGGGCGTTTCGTGAGAAAGGGTTCAGTGAGTTCCACAGCTGAGCAGGGATTTGAACCTGGGTTCCCTAACTTGACATTCTAACCACTAGTCTCTGCTGGCTCACATTTCAGAATGCAGGTGGGAGTGCCTCCACACAAAATATTTCTAGATAGAAACTGCCAGCAGAAGGGCTCTAATCATTGTCCTAACATGCTAATTTTCTATGAGGGCAGTTGTTGGTGGTTTAGGAATATAGTCAGTCACTAGGTCTTGGTGGTTCTTATTGAGACAGCTTTGTGGGTTCTAAGAAGCCACGAAGTATCAAAGGGTGGCCTGTTGAATTTCCCTGACATGAGCAAGGTTTGCGACACGCCAAGGGTTGGGGTCCATTTTAAAACTTCACCTTTCCCATATATATTTTAAGGATCATGAATGAAACAAGGTCATTTTTAACTATGGCTGACATCTGCTCAAAGAAATATTAATCAATCAAATCTGCATATTAACAGAATTAGCCTTTTGAAGAAAAAGGCATGTTTGCTTTGTTTTTAGATGCTGCAGGCATGATCTGAGCAAACCAACACAAAAGAAATATATATGTACTAACTGGCTTGGGTGCAGAGCATCTGTGCCTCTAGTTCTCCCTCGTTCTCAGGCCCACTTTTTCAGCCTTCCTCTTCCCCCTTCCAATGTTTTCTCTCTTTTTCCGCTCGCCTGTTGCTTTCTTCGCTGCTTTCTTCCTCTCCACCTGGGCCGCTGCTGCTTTCTCTGACCACCTGCCCACCCGTTTGCTGCCCTGTCCATGGGCCTTATGTTCCCCGCTGCCATCCCTTTCCTCTCTTCCTTGTGAACTCTTGTAAGAGCTGCCACACTTGGGATTAGGCATGGGTATGTTTTAGAGAATTATATATATAGAAGAAGATAGATGCTGTATATGCATGCATTGGACATTGTTTGCATTTGTAGTTTGTTGTAATAATAAAGATTTCTTTCTACATGATCTGAGGAAAAGCGTTCCCTGGGGTGTGAGACAAGGGAGGATGGCTCTTTTAAGATGCTGCCTGCCACTTGCAAGTTTTGGAACTACTTTTATTAAAAATAATATAAATCTACTACTTGATTAATCAGAAACCATTATGAAGAATCTATGAATAATTTGCAAACTGCGATATTTTATAGTCTTTTGGCTGATTGGCTGCATCCTCAGGGCTGCTTCACATGAAATTTCAAAGTTGCATGATCCTAGCACATGTCTACATTCTGTTTTGTTGTGTACTGCATACAAGTGGTGAGCAGTCCATGCCTGCTTCATGTATTGACTGGTCCTCAATGCGTTCCAGATCCATGCAATTCCCTTCTTCAGTTGCCTCCCATACTGTTGAAATTTAGATTACAAGCTCCTCGGTGCAGAAGTCTTTTGAAAGGCACATTGATAATGCTAAGAAAGAAACAAAGTAGGAAGGTAAAGTTGGCAAGTTTGGTAAAAGAGGGAAGTAATTGTAAGGGGAAAGGCAAGGAGAAGAGAAAATATTAAGATTTAAGGTGGTAGAAAAGGGAACCGTGGGGGACAGAATCAAGAATAGGGCGGGGAATGGGAGCCAGTCCCTTTCCTCTAAATATGTTGTCTATCTCTTCCGAGCCTCAAATGATTCTGAAGTCTTTTGCCGAGAAAAGAATGGGAGGCAGTCACGGCCGGATTATTTATTTATTGTTAAATTTATATACCACCTATTATGACACGCTGAGGCCCTAAATTATGCCAAGCTTAAAAGGCCCCATAGCAATTTTTTTAAAAGTTATGCTAACAAAAAGGGACACTGGAAATAGAAATAATAAAGTTTTATTTTGACTTGGCGAAGATGCAACGAAAAACTAACAAAAACAATTATCTTGCAATAAGCATTCAAAATACCTTTATAATGAAAAAACGTTATGTAAAACTTGACATTTAGCCATCAATTATAATTCAGAGGCCCCTCGTTTTGTGAGGCCCTAAGGTGTAGTTTACTACTTCTCTTATGCCTAAATCCGGCATTGGGGGCAATCCTATGCAGACTTTCTTGGTACATCCTGCTGAACTCTGAGGGATCTTCTTCCAAGTAAACATGCACAGGAGGATCTGACTTTCAACACGATCCTGACTATTTTCACTTGGAAGTAAATCCCACGGATTTATTCCCAAGTAAGTATGTATAGGATTGAAGGCTTACCGGACGATAAATTGCCTTGAACAATCGATACGCTCTACTTTCTTCCGAAGCTAGAATGAGCTAGAATGGTGGCGGCGGCGGGCGGTGCGTGGTGGGGAAGCCGCACGGGAACATGAACACTTCGCAAAGGCCCCGTGGCTAGCTGCTGTTCCTGTTCGGCCTTCTCCTTCCTTAGTGCCGCTGCCCCTTTAAGGAGCGTCTCTTCTTGGTGAATTGCATCAGGCACGCGCGCGGCCTCCCTCCCCGGACTCGAGCACGCTCACGCTCTCTCTCTGCTCTCTAAGGCGGAGCAGAACGCGGCCCGCGCGCTCCCGCCGGGCCAGTCGCGTGGTCTCCTTGCTTCTCCATATTGTTGCGGCGGTATTAGAGCAGACGGGGGAGGGGGGACGCCGGGGTTGGGCTTCAAGGGTGGGGGGAGGAAGCCGGTGGCTGGAGGCCCCCCTCGCTTTGGGGTGCAAATTCACCTGAGCAAGAGGTGGGGGAAAAAGAAAACTGCTCCGGCTTTAGCGAGGCGGCTTGGCAAGGGGGAGTCGGCAAAGTTTGGGGCGTGCGCGTTGTCTGGGGAAAGCCTGGAGCAGGGGGAGAGAGGCAGCTCTACGGGGGCGCAGATGGCTACCCAGGTGGAGGCTCTTCTGCCCGCGAACCCCCTGCTGCCCTCCGAGGAGCACGGGCTGGTGATCAAGAAGCCCCAGGAGAAAGGCGAGCACCTCATGCACCAAGGCGAGAAGGCCAACGCCGACGAAGGCAAGGGGGGCGGCCCCGATAGCTGCGGCAAGGAAGGCGACGGCAACGTGGGGGAGCATCTGCGCCGAAACGGGGCCCTCAAGCCCCCCAGCATCAAGCAGCAGAAAGAGGACAGCAACCACCAGGAGAAGGAAAACCTGCTGCACCAGCGGAGCGGCGTCGTCGAATCTAACCGAGCGCCGGGCGAGGCCAGCAGCAGCAGTAGCGGCGGCGAGGAGGGCGGCGAGCAGGGAGGAGTTGGGCGTAAGGAATTCATCGAGGCCCCCCCGCCCAAGGTGAACCCTTGGACTAAGAACGCCCCCGCGGCGCTGGTCACCCTCAACGGACAGTCTCCTCCAGGTGGGTCGGAGGGATCCTGGGCAGGCGAGGGTGGGGGGCTCGGTCCGATACGGCAAAGGAGAGTCGGTCGCTCAAGATAGGGGAGTCTTCTCTCTGCAATATGGTGACATCCCCCCCCGAACTCCACCCCGCCTTTGTCCATCTACACCCCCTTACCTCACCCTGCGCTCCAAGAGCCACTTCTCAGAGACAGACTTGAAAGGAGGCAAATGGAGGTGGAAGAAGCATGGTACGAGGCGTTCCCAAAGCAAGCATAAAACACCGAAAGGCCTCGTTTGCAGGGAAACACGCCCGCACTGGGCATAGATGGAATCACCTCTTTTTTTAAATGGGTGCCGCCCCGCATATGGAATTGGGCTTTTCTTGTAGTGTTGAGGCGAGTGTGCAACGAATAAATCTCTCCTGCGCTTAACCCGCCCCCCCCCCAGTCCCACCCCACGGACACACACAAGCCGTTGTTGCAATATTCATCAGATTGTAAATGTTTGAGAGGCGTGAGTTTTAACGATTCCTCACGCCACTTCCCTTTCCTGAATCCTAAATCGTGCTCGTTAAATGGCGTGGTGAATGAAATGTGCTTTAGGAATATCGGGAGGTAAATCCATTCGAACCCCCCGTCCAAAGTCCAAATCTCCCGATGTCTTCGGCTGCTCAGCATGGCGGACGGCTGAGGGGGGTGGAGAGCTGGCTCGAATATGCTGTAGGAAGCCGCGGCTCCGTTTCATACCGAACTGATAGGATTTAAAATCTCCCCCGCCCCTCATGGCCGACCCTACTGATGTGTTTTACATGGTGGGGCGTGGGGAGGGGGGGCACAGAAGGTAATGACCAGCCGACAGCTGAGCCCCCTTGAGACGTAGGTAGCCATGTGTGCGCAGTGGGGGAGAGAGAACGAGTGTCGATTTCAGCGAGTTAGGGAGAGGTGGTGGGTCCTGCGGCTGTGCTTGGAAGGGGCGATCGGGGAAAATGGTGCATTCCCGAGGTTCTGTGGCCTTGCTGCGGCGTTCTAGGCCCCGGTGCAAACGTGCCGCTGGCGACGGTTTGAGCGTTCTGTCTCTTAACGCCCTGCCGCCCAATGGCCAGGCGTGTGTGCCGCTGCGCTCCGAGCTTCCTGCCTTTCCCAGCATTCCACTGCAGTAAAGGCAACGTGGTTTTCTTTCTGTGCGAGCATGTGATTGCTCCGAGCTCCCCGTGGGGCCCTCGCTTTTGCACCCTTTTCCGGCAGCGCTTGCGTCGCTGCCTTCCTTTTGGCATGGGCCCCGGAGAGAACCCTCTTTAAGGCCCCAGCGCATACTTGTCGAGACTCGCTGGGTGACAGCAAAGCCTACTCCAAGGAGAAAGGACAGAAAAAGAGTAGGCCTTCCAGCCCCTCTCGCAGCAAGATATATCCATGTGTCCCGTCTTCTGTTAACTGTAACGTAGAGCTACCACGTTTTGTGGGGAGGGAGGTCCCCCATAACTACTCCCCTACACATTTTTGCTGTAATTGGTACATGTTCCCTATGATAATTAATGTGGGGCAAAGGTCTTTCAAACGTCCACGTGGGCTTATTTTTTAGTAGGTTAATGCAACTTCTTACTAGGTAGGCATAATGACATTTAGGCCTTCAGTTCTCCTCCTTGGTAGGTTCGCAGCTGGAGTTCAGCCAAACTGCCCTTTTATTCCTAGCATTGATCCTGGGAGAAACCAGGAAAAAGGAGATTGGAGATTTGTTTGTTCACTTTACCTCTTATCGTGGAAGTTTCTCTCCACCTTTTGACATAACTTGAAAGAAATTGCAAATATCTTTTTGGTAGTTTGTGATTATGCAGTGCCAATCTAGTCTAGTATGTTTTATTCTATTTTTAAATGCATGTTCTTGGATGAGATAGGATGGGTAACTTGTTTACATGACAGATTTCTAAACTTTGTAAATATGTTAAGGTATCTTTCAAGAATAGTAGCTTAAAGGTATGAGATTTTGTTGTTATCTTTACAACTATATTCAGAAGGGTAGGGATTACCTGCATGGAAAAGAAAACTTTATAAAGAAAATGAGCAATTTTAAATTATCTTTGTAGAATGTAAGCTGTCCAAATTTTTTAGAATCATTTACCAAACCTGGTGTTAGATTGCTCATGGATGTTTGTACTGTATCATGTAATATGATGAATCATCAAGATTTCCTGGTTCCTGGAATATGCACAGCTCTGCAGCACCTAGTTGAAATGCATCTTCCTTCAAAATAAAGGAGTGATGATACTTTTTACTGAAAATGCAGTGCCATAGAAATAATTTAAAAGAATGTGACTCAGTCTCTTCAACTGTCCTGATTTCAGTCAAAACTTACTTTCTTGAAGTCTGATAATGCTAGCTTGTTGAGACACATTTAAGAACAAGTCTTATAGACGTAAACTCCCAATAGATAGATTCTAGAGCTTGGCATTCAGTGTATACTAATATTCAAGATTTGGTATGTTAAGCAAGTTGATTTGTTGACTTCTTTGCTTTACTTGTCTGTAACATACCATACACAAATATGTGACTTAAATTTTATTTCTTGAGAAATGTTTTGTTTGAATAAATAAATACACACTACTGAATGTGATGAGCAAACCTGTCTCAAAAGATATAGTACCATGGTGACAATATGCACGGCGGTTTCTAAGTTGGAAGTGTGTCCTTTATGAAAGGAAGCTGTCTTAAATTGCTTTGTTGAATTCTTCAAGATTGTGGAAATGAGCTGCATGGATATTTTCAGCATACTCTGTGCATCCATATTTTGTATATCTATGAACTCACCTTGAAGCACAATCTGTTTGTACTGTAGGCGCTTCACCTACAAATAAAGACCCTGATGGGGCTTAACAGACTTGTTCCCCCTCTCCCCCACCTATGTGCAGATAATGCAACAGGGCAGTGGTAGTTCTTTCCATGCCTCCTGTATCCCATGCATCTCTCTGTTTTTGTCTGATGCAGGCTACTTGTGCTTAAAAGCACAAGTAATTTGCAATGCATTGGCAGGGAGGGTTGAATAGGGTTACAGAAGGTGCTCACATGTGTCCTATTTGTCTGCCTGTGGTTACTGCACCCAGTGCAAGTGAATCATATCTATTTCACCTTTTGTTGGATCAAAAGTCCCCTGTTTAAGTCCCCTGTTTAAGGATATACTGCAAACAGTTCTGTTACTTGGTGGCATAATTCACACAGTACTTGCTTCAGCAAATTATTCCACTTTTTTGCTCTTAGGGTATGGCTTTTTCAGTTAATTTTCTAAAAAAAAAAATTCGCAACAAAAATGATAGAGATAACTAGATTGGATTAAAGCACTGATAGAGAACCATATGAGCTTCAACTCATTAAGGTGTGTTTCTCTTAGCATAGTATGCAGATTTTAAAAAGCTCTTACTCTTGTACATGCTTGAAGAGTAGACATTTGGGAGTTTGCTGTATTTAGTGCTTGTGCATCTGGATAGGATTGGGAATGCTCTGCATGATCCCCTAGGACTTTCATAGTACAGTACTGCATGTCCAGGGCTCCTTGGGAATGACGCTAGGACACTCCTATTCACACAGGGGAAACCTTCATTGACTGGCTTGAATGTAGGTATTGATAGGACCTGGCTGCTCACTTGTAATGGAGTATCATTTGGGCAGTAGGCTAGACTAAAGGAAGGGTGTGCAATGTAGATCATAGGCCAACTTCCAATGGGCCACCAAGCATCTATTAGTTTCTGGGACACTTAGTAAGAATGCAGGATTTGGTAGTCTTTGTTTTCATCCATTTATTTTCTGAAACAAGTCTAAGAATGCATACTTGAGATTAATTAAAAGAGATTAGTTAAGAGACCTTGAGCACACGATTGCTTCATAAACTTAAAACAAATGGGTAGACCATTGGGATTCTAGTTCTGAGGTGGGAGCAGATAATGAAAAATTGAAATCAGTCACTCTTGGAGTTTGGGCAGGAGGGACGCATTAGGACCCTCCTGCTTTCTAGTTTCTTGTTCCTGGAAATATGAGTTCTGTATCACTTCATTTTTATAGTAAGTCTACAGAAGATATTATGCACCAGTTTGGCCTTTGTCTGGGGTGACAATCTGATGTTAACTTTAAGATTAGGTTATGGCTTCTCATGGGTTTACAAAGCTGTATCTTCTTATCTTGTGTTCTCCTAAACTGTAATAGGAAGCATACTGTTCTGGAAAGCAGCTTTTTAACTGCATGTTGCCCAAAATACTTTCATTTTATTTTTACCTCTTAATGGTTACAGTGAGCCAAACTACTAGATCATGCTGTGTTCTCAGCGATCTTGTAGGATAAGGTGTCCTTTCATAAGGACACACCTTTACTCATTTTAATCTAATTGTGCTCTATTTGAAAAGGTAATTAAAATAACGCAAGACTCAGCTGGCTGTACCACAGAGAAGTGAGAGCTAAAGTGCACTTGCCTTAAATGCATAAAATAAATTTTGTTACTTGTGAGATTTGACAGTTGCATGAACATTCCTTAGCTGAGGGCTGCATCATGTTAACCATAGTTATGTTCACTTTTCTGAAACTTGCAAATTATAACAGCATTATGCATAGTGGGTGGGACTATACTCTTGGCAGCAAGTCTTGCTTCCCTGTGTGACAGCAGTATTTCTGCTAGACTTGGAGGAGAACCAGGAGTTGATGAGGTTATTGCAGATGGCGAGCTCTCTGGAAGAGGAATTCCTACACCATTGGCTTTGCTTGGAAGAGGCTACTGGCTGAGCAAATGGCTTTTGCCATCTGTGGCATATTCCAGACTCAGCACCTGCTCCCAGGTCTAAGGGGGAGTCCACCGCACCCCAAGCCTTGCCTGTACATTGTGTTGCATAGGTTTGAGATAGGAGTCTTTCATAGTTGCTGTCTAAATTGATGTATGCTGCTCTCGAAACCATTGAGCAACATGTAGCCTTTTTGTCGTATGTAAAGACTGGAGGCAATGACTTTGAAGTGGTCTACAGGGGTCTCGGAGATGGCTCAGGAAGATGCTAGTGGTGATGGAGAGCAATGCTGTAAACAAAAATGGATGGCTTAGAAGCACGACTGATGTGAAACTTGAGATTGTATTATTGAGTGCTTCCCTCAGTTATTCTCCATAAAATGTACCAAAACTACTATACTTGTTGCTAATTTTACAAACAAGTTTAAAAAATCATTTAAAAAAGAGTTGATTAGTTCCTTAGCTGCTTAATATTTTGGCACAACTAAGTTGGTAGAATTCCTCTTCCTGAAGGTCATCAAAGGTCATTTTTTCCTTTACTACACCTGTAGCCTTCAGTATTATTCTGGACCTTTGCCTTGTGCACTGTTTGTTCAAGAGAAGCCACAGAATATAGTGTTTGACTGATTTGCATTGCCTTGTCTGGTTCTCCCTAGAATAATCCTAAACGCATCTGACTATAATAGTCAGACTCCCATTCAGCTGTTACTACTCAGTGTTTGGGCTGCCATTGACTATACTATCTGAGCATTTGTATCCCAATATTAAACATTTTTAAGTGGGAAGTGAAGTAACACTGGTTTCAATGGGATTTTATTTTAACTAACTACAGTTTATTACTTAAGCAAATGCCTTGGGCGTTTTTGATTGAGAGACTTGTACTGATTTAAGGAAAATGCAGTATAAAGTGCTTCATATTGGTTATGATTACAACCTTAGAATTATTTTTAAATGAATCAATGGAAGTTTACTTCTCAGAGATGTGTCGAAGAATGCTTCTATTTTTGTCAAGGGAAATTGATGTCTTGCATCTACATCAATTGAAAGACATTCTTCATATTAAAATAAAATATGATTTTTTCTGACCTTTTAGTGTGCATTGTGAACTTTGGTCTGGTCGTCTCAAATTCCCCTAAAATTAGATATTCCACTAGATGAAAGTGACATAAGTACAAACTCTGGATCCCCCTCCTTTTAAGAACAGGGAATCTCATTGCAGTATGTGCATGTATAATATCCAATATTAAGCCTTGGACATATGTTTGAGATATTTTTACTGATTTAGGGAAAGTGCAGTTTAAAGTGCTTCATATGCCCTATTTTAGTAATCCTTGAACAAATTTGCAAGGTAGGCCAGTATCTCCATTTTACAGATGTGAGAGGTTGCTGAGAGAGTGACTCCTGAATAAATGTGCAGGTGAGTTCATGACTGAGTTGAAATTTGAACCAAAATTTGTTCTCTCTGCTCATTCTTAATTGTTGTGTTAGACCAGCTCTTTGAAGTAGCAGAATGACCCAATAAATAGACTTGTTGGATTTGCAGTGGATTCAACTGTCATCTACTTGCTTACTTTAGTGGCTGCTGGCAGGATTCCAGAATATTTGCTTCTGGGGTTGTGAGCAGTAGTGATTGTCCCTTTGAAAGGAAAGCTTACACTGTGCAAGCTAGATTTGTGTACATGCTGATAAATCCCTTAACTTCAGTTTCTATGAATGGAATGACAATATTTAGAAGTTTGCCACAGACTTCTTAGCCCTCCAAAAGCAACTTGTGCGTCTCTTCTCTCCCCCCTTCCCCCCACCCCCCGCTCCTCTGCTCTGTAGTGCTGGGGATATCTTTTCCCTTTTGTTCCACAGGAGTACAGTCCTTCTCCAGCTGGGTGCTTCTGGCTGCCATTGTGATTAGTCCAGAATGAGACTAAAAGTTGTACACAAATTATAGAAGGTATCTGGAGTAGAACTGACTGGGGTCCTGCAGAACCCAACAGCGCTACTTCTGCTCACCTACTAACTATTTGGTTAAGATTGACCTTTGTATATGGTGACTTCTACTTTCCTAATGGATTCTCTATTGTACAGTGGGGGGTCTACATAGGTTGGTAATCTGTTGTCCTGGCTGTGTTAGAGACTCTCTCATAGTTTAGGGAAGATCCTTTGACAACTTTGTCCCTTCTCCATGTTTATAGCAATTGTAATTCTAAAGCAGCCAGTAAGACACTGCTTTTTGCACTTACTGCCTCTAAGCTTCCTGTTTTTCTCTTGTATTATTGTTTCTACTTATGCAGTGCCACCATGTGCATATCACTTTAGACATTCATGAGCAAAAAAATGCCAGGTCCCAGCCTCCAAGGAGCTTGCATTTAATGCCAAGAACAATGAAGATTGCTTGTGTTGGGATGATGGGAAGCAGAGTAGAAGAGAGGGGGCATGAACACACATTGTTGCTTATTACAAGTTGGGGATTGTTGTTGGGGATTATGCTAAGGCTTCACAGAAGAGGTGTGGAAACTCTCTTGTGACACCTTAAATATTTATTTTGTCATAAATATTTATGCACTAGGGCCCATCTGATCAAATACATGAAGTGATGTCCTGCCTTCAATTGACACACTATATATAGTGTCAATTATATATATTATAATCCATTTAATCCATTAGGTTCATGTGTGGATCCATTTTATCCTCTGTAGTGAGGGGCAATGTATACAGTGAGAGCAAAAGGACATGAAATGCAAGAGGTACAGTTTTAGGAAGAAAGATGTAGAGTGTTCTTGGATAATGTACTACAAGCTTCTGCAAAGAGTTGTTGTTGTTGTTGTTAAAGTTTCCTTTGGCTTGATGTTTTGTCTAAGCAATTTCTAAGCAGGAAATTACAGGCTGGTTAGTAATCAATTTTGGGTAAATTGATGGAAAGCATACTTAAGAATAAAATGATTAAACATATAGAGAAGAACAGGCCTTGCTGAAAGAGAACCAGCATGGCTTCTTCAAAGGTAAATTTTGCCTTAGCAACCTTCTGGAATTCTTTGAGAGTGTCAACAGGCATTTGGATAAAGGTGATTCAGTTGAAATAGTATAGATGGACTTTGAAAAAATATTTTGACAAAGTTCCTCATCAAAGGTTCTTGAGTAAGTTTAGCAGTCATGGGATAAGGGGATATGTTCATGTGTGGACTCCAACTATTTGAAGGACAGTAAACAGGGAAGGAATAAATGGACAGTTGTCACAGTGGAGGGGAGGAGGAAGCACGGTCCCCCAGGGATCTGTAGAATATTTAAATTCAAAAAATTTAAATATTTATCCATAAATGATAAATGAGTTGGGGTAAGCCTTGGGATTATTAGGAATTTGGGATTATTAGGAAGGAGATTGAAAACAAATATGATGCCCATATACAAATGCTAAGATAATGCTCATATACAAATGTGTGGTGCAGCCACATTTGGAGTAGAGATGTGCACAATATGGATTTTTCATTCTGTGTCGAGCTCAGAAGGAAATGCAAATGGCCAAAACATTCTGTTGAAACTGAGGTCAAGTCAGCTCTTTCGATGGGACAAGTTTGAAACATTTTGAATGTTTCAGCCATAGGGAATAATGGAGAACTCTAAACACCCCATTGTTCCCCATGGGAAGCTTTTAGAGACACCAAAGCAGGTTGGGTGGTAGGGCATGATGGGTGCTACCTACCCAACCCACAAAAGAAAAGAGCAAGCAGGTGATCTTAAAAAACAAATTTTAGCCTTTCCCCCAAACCCCCATAGGATATTTGTGAGTGAAGCAAAAGTTAGTCTCAAGGCCAGTCATGGAGCTCATCACAGCAATCACCAAGAAATATTACACACACCCCTACCTGCCATTGTCCATTTCTTGCCATTGTCTATTTCTTGCCACAATATCCAAGTTCTGCCTTTGTCAATCTGAGATCAGCAAAACTAGATAGTTGTTACAGCAGTGATAGCACAGCATATTATACTCAGTGATGAGAAAAGAAAACTGCAAAAATCAAATCTTCCTTCCTCCTCCCCTGATGTATCCTCTAGGTACAGTATATGGGCTGTCTCTGCCTCCCAGTCCTTTGAATAAATTTTGAAATTCCTTCCATTTGTGTTCCCCCCTTCCTTTCCCCCAGCCACAGGGGTCACAGTTGCCTATGACAACTCTTGATTTGTATGATAAGCCAACCAAGGAGATCACAAGCCAATTGGAAGCCAGTGTCAGAAAACCAATCAACAAGGGAAAAACAGACCTCCAAAATGGCGCTCGGAATGTCAAAACATTTCAATCAAAATTGGGTTCTGCTCTGAAAGCAGAACCTTTATTTAAAGGGTGTTCTGTTTCAAGCTCAAAACACTTGAAATGACCCGTTTCAAGTTGAAATGTTTCGCCATTGAAACGTTGGGAGTACTGTGTACAGCTAGGAAACATAGGAAACTGCCATATACTGAGTCAGACCGTTGGTCTATCTAGCTCAGTATTGTCTTCACAGATTGGCAGCAGCTTCTCCAAGGTTGCAGGTAGGAATCTCTCTCAGCCCTATCTTGGAGAAGCCAGGGAGGGAACTTGAAACCTTCTGCTCTTCCCAGAGCGGCTTCATCCCCTGAGGGGAAGATCTTGCAGTGCTCACACATCAAGTCTCCCATTCATATACAACCAGGGCAGACCCTGCTTAGCTATGGAGACAAGTTATGCTTGCTACCACAAGACCAGCTCTCCTCCCCATATGGTCACCATATTGCAAAAGGGACATTGTAGAATTGGAACAGATTATCAAGGGTCTATAGCACCTTCCTAATAGCAATAGCAATAGCACTTACATTTATATACCGCTTTATAGCTGGAGCTCTCTAAGTGGTTTACAATGATTTAGCATATTGCCCCCAACATTCTGGGTACTCATTTTACCGACCTCGGAAGGATGGAAGGCTGAGTCAACCTTGAGCCCCTGGTCAGGATTGAACTTGTAACCTTTTGGTTACAGGGCGGCAGTTTTACCACTGCGCCACCAGGGTCTATTTATGGCTACTAGTCTTGATGGCTATGGGCTACTTCCAGGCTTCAGGGCAGGATGCCTCTAAGTACCAGTTGCAGGGAAGCAACAGAAGAAGAAAGAACATGCCTTCATCTCTTGCCTGAGGCTTCTTGGAGGCATTTGGTGGGCCACTGTGTGAAACAGGATGCTGGACTGGATTTGATCCAGCAGGGCTATTGTTTATATTCTTAAGCTAAGGCGTACTTCACAGAATTTTAGTTTTTCTGTGGGTTCCTCTGTATGTTTCAAACACTTCTGTTCTATGAACTCTCACCAGTAATTCAGGAATTAAGCCACTGGGTCAAAAAGCCTAGTATCTGTATATATATTTAAAACAGATAAATAGCTGAAATCTTAGTGATTGGTTTCAAATGAGACACCCAAATTTATTGACCTGGATAAGGATTAGCAGGGGGGAAAGCAACTTAATATTGTGGCCAATCAGTGTGGTTATTTAACCCAGCTGTTTTGCTTGTCTGAGCAGCAACAATAGCTGGTAGGAATTGGGAGCCAAGTATCACTGTTGAACGAATAAATTAACTGGGGATTGGACAGTTGGAATTAATGGTTATTTTTATAGAAAGGTGTTTGGAGAGCACCAAGAGAGGCCTAGAACTCTTCCTCCGGGGGACAGAGGGAATTCAGCTGGAACCAGTTCTGGAATGTGTGGTTTATTGTTTCTTCCATGAGACTTTCTGTGTATGCTGGTATGTTTCGAATGCTAGCTACATTCAAAAGATTAGTGATGGTGAAGGGTGTTCACCCTGCTTTCCCAAAGCAGGATATAGTTGTACCTTCCAGTGTAGTATGTTGGAATTATATTAGAATATGCAGTTTTTGTATTTACTGGCCAACTGATTTTATTAGCCAGATGGGGAAGGAACTCTTTAATCAACATCAGAACTGTGTGCGTTTAGGGATTTGATAGTATGGAGGAGGGAAAGGGGAATGTTGATAGAGAATGCTGTTGCTTGGACCTGTATGCTTCATAGATTTACAGCTTATTATGTTCAGGGAAGCTAGGAACATTCTAGAAAAGGAGAGTGGTAGGTGGGTATTCATGTAGAATCAGCAGGACTACCTAGCATTAAAAGTTAAACTGCAGTTGACTTGTTTCTTCCTATTTTATCACATTTCTATGCTGACCTTCTTCCAAAATGTATGTGTGTTTCTCCCCAGGTACAATTCAAGGGACTGTTTAGTCTCAGATACCGTAGCACGTTTTGCTCCCAAATGAATCTGCCTAACAAGACACATTGGAAGAGCTCTGCTACTTGCATCAACACATTCATAGGGACATTTGTCATGCACACACGGCAGTGTCTTTTCCACAGCTGCTGCCAGATTGTGAATCTCCCTCCCAGATGAGGTCCCTAGTGCTGCCTTTCACCAATCTCAGACAGACATCTAAAAATTGCTAATCATTTGGGCTTTGGGGCAGCAAGGTCCGCTACCATGACTGTTGTGATTTATTGACTGCCATTCTGGGGGTGGGGTGGGGGGTGTCCTGAAAAATTGTGTGTATGTGTGTGCGCGCAAGCAATGTTTTTAGACTCTGTACTCTGCCTTGGGGTGTCAGAACAGAAGTCAGTATATGTGTGTAAGAATAAAACAAACATTGCAACACCAGCAATGATCTACCACCTGACATCAGATGTGTCTATCGACTCATATGAGTGCTGTATTTTGACCAGTAATTCCCAAAATCCAAGGGTCTCTACGGACACCCCCCTACAAGCTCCTGAATGCAAAACTGCCTTCTCTTCAACATATGAATGCACAGACCCCTCAAACACAGCCACATATATGTACACACACTGTATATATGCACACATAAGGACCTGTGGGGTTGGGAACCCAACACTAGAACAGGACACCTCAGGGTCTGACTAAAAATGATGTGAAGCCCATCATGAACAGATGAGCTTAAACCAAGAAGCAGACTGGATGTGGTTCTTTTATGTTCACATTAAACCATGGAGGCCCATGAGCTGGCTTGGGTGTGCGGCAAATTTCACACCAAAACCTGCCTCCCTATAGGAGCTAATGGCCCCTGAAATTCCACCCTCAAATCACACAGGCTTGATGTAAGGATAAAATGGGTGGGTGGGGAGAGAAATGGGCAGCTAGTGCAACTCCATCAGGATCAGTGTCATGTGCAGATAGGGATGTGGTGACCAGATTACTAAATCTGCTGTTTCCAAATGCTTTTCAAGGGTAGCTCTGTGTAGACCCCATTAGAATAATCCAGTTGTGACGTGACCAAAGCATGCATAAAACTGAACAGATCTGCCATCTTGAGAGAGGATTGCAGCTGGAGCACCAACCGAAGCTGCACAAAGGCATTCCTGGCCACCACTGATGCCACCTGATTAACCAGAAGCAATGCAAGGTCTAGAAGAAATCCCAGCTGTACATCTGCTTTTTCAGAGGGAGTACAATCCAATCCAGAACAGGTTGAATTGCCTCCTTGCTTCTGAACACCAGGATATCCAGCTTGTTTGTCCACATCTGGCTCGTTACTGTTTTTAGCCCCTGACTTAGTACTTCTGTCTCCTCTCTGTGGTCTGATGACATGGCAAGAGAGAACAGAGTGTCCTCTGCACACTGATTACCTCTTCCAGTCCTGTCAGGTAGATTAGTAGTAGGCAACCTGGCTCTCCAACTTCTGTTGAACTGCAGCTCCCATCATTCCCAGCCACAATAAATTGTGGCTGAAGATGATGAGAGATGCCGTCCTACAGCAGCTGATGAGTCAAGGTTGCCTACCCTGAGGGGAATGTCCATCATGTTGGTTCCGGACTAGAGAAACATTTTTATATTTTGACTAATCTGTTGGAGTAAAACAGTACATGTCTGTGTCTCTCCCCTTCCACAAAACAGAAAGATAGCTTTTATTTGTTTGTTTGTTTGTTTGTTTGTGTGCATTTATCTTATCAAAAGTGGTGTATCCCACCTCCATGAAGTAAACAAATGTATTACAAGGTGAATCCTAGACAGAATTAACTCAAGAGTGAGGCCAATGGACTTATTGGTGGGATTTATTTCTGAGTACAGGTGGAGCCTGATATTCGTGGGGGTTCCGTTCCAGGCTGCAGCCACAGATATGGAAACCATGAGTAGTGGGATCCTGTGGGATTGTGGGGGTTCCCGGTTGGCCGAAAAGTGCCAAAAATCAGCCAAATTTCAACAGCGGGGGCTTACCTTGCTCTGCTGCCACCTGAATTGTGCTGTGGCCCCAAATTGGCCAAAAAATTTGCCCCCCCCCCCCTTTAAACAAAGACAAGAGCCGTTTTGTGGCTCTGTCGAAGAAAATGGTGGAAATGACCTCCATGGTTATTTCTGGCCACCTCCGACCTGCGGATACATGAGGGCGGCATGTTTTTTGGTGGGGAAGGGGGCTGTTCGCGTATGCCAAGGTTAGGTGTCTTTTCCCTGACTGTGGATTCCATATCAAGGTCCACCTGTACATGCAATTGTAGTACATGTGTGTTAAAAGTAACAAGCCACTGCAGTGCATGTGGGGAATACCATACTGTGCTTATCAAAACCAAGGCATTTTTGGCATGTTCAGTGAATCCATCAGCTATATTTGTCAGGATTTCAAAAGTATCTGATATTCTTAGCTGCTTGCATCAGACCTCTAGATTCCAAGTGACACAGAGTCTTGGATTTTTCCAACTCTGTGTATAGTGTAAAGCTGCTTACTAGTTAAGTAGATGGCCTAATAAAACATTTAACCATTTCAAACATAGAATACAATGTACTCACACTCCTTTCCCTCCCAATCTCTTCTACCCTTCCCTGTCTTGTATGCATTGTTTAACTTTATATCATGAGGAAGTTATTCAGTGGGCAATTTACTACAAGCAGGTACTGTTAAATATTAAAAAAACCAGCCAACCTTAGTAGTTGAAGGATTTCATGAGTATGTGATGTCCAGGATAGGCCTTGCCTTGATCTTGCAGTCTGCCATTTATAAAGGTGGTTAAAAACACTTGTTGTGGAGTGGCTATATAAAGTTGTTATTGCAAAAGTTATCAATATTTAAAACTCCTAACTATTAAATCACAAATTTAACTAAAACTTAACTAAATTTACACTTTAATAAATATAACTAGGAATTCCTTCTGGCAGGCAAAAGTTTTAAGGCCTACCACACCCTTTAAAACAAAAAAAAAAAAAGCCCATAGGGAAATGATGCGCTGAGTCTACTTCTGGGTGATCTCTGCACATCACACTTATGGGTATTCATGCCTGTGCACAGGCGCATGTTGAAACTTTCTAGAGCTTTTGAGGACTCTCAAAATGCAGCAAAGCATTGTTCGGGCAGTTGACTTGTGACCGCATGCATGTACGCACGCCTTAGAGGGAACAGTGCTACTGTTTCGACCTTGAAACAACGCCCTTCAAACGAAAGGCTGATTTCAAGCTTGGAATGGAACTATCCTGTTCCGAGTTGGGACGTTTCAAGTGTTCCGAGCACTGTTTTGGAGGGCTGGTTTTCCCTTGCCAACTGGTTTTGGCACTAGCTTGATGTTTTTACTGGTTTTTTACTGTATGTTTTTAATTTTTGTAAACCGCCTTGGGGTTTTCTTTTAACGAAAGGCGGTATAAAAATGTAAAAATAAAAATAAATAGATAGATAGATAGATAGCTTCCAACTGGCTTGTGATCTCCTTGCTTCTTGGTTGGCTTGTCATCATGCAACAAGCAAACCAGGAAGCAAGGAGATCACAAGCCAGTTGGAAGCCAGCACCAAAACCAGTTGGCAAGGGAAAAACAGCCTTCCTAAACGGTGCTCGGAACACTTGAAACGTTCTGAGCTTTTTCTGACAGAATGTTCTGGGCGTTTGTGTTCCATTCCAAGCTCGGAACAGAACACAAATCCTGCTTCATGCACATCCCTAATCTGAACTGGTCAGACTGGTTACCTACTAACCATAGTCTACCTTCTACCTCCAAAGCAAGGGTTGAAACCTGAAGTCATGCTGTGGTCGCCTATTCTCAAACAGCTTCTTATTCTTTTCTGTACCAATCAAGTGGATCTCATAATGAGGATAGCACAGGGCTGATTTCAACATAATAGAAAAGCTCAGGAGTTTGGAGCTTTTCTTTAAAATCCTTGTGGTTTTTGCTTTCTGATGTAATGTTTCTAGAGAATGTATAGAACTGTCCTGAATTATGGAGCCAGAAGTATGCAGACTTGAGAACTGGTTGCATAATTTGTCCAGTGCAAGGAACAATTGCTATATGTTTGATATATAGTTAAGTTGTCTAGAGGGACTGAGAGTAGGCCTGTGATGTTCAACATAATAGGACTGACTATATGCCAAAAACAGGATCTGCAAAGTAAATCAGAGCTTCACTTGCTGTTTCTGCCACAGCTGGAGAGACAAGCTACTGTTCAGCTTTAAAGCATCTTGTCTCTTTGGAACACTTGGGTGGAAGCAGAGGGGGCGGGCACAGCACTGCTTATAGTTCTGGCTCTCTCTTACCCATTCATATCCGTATACTGGAGGGGAAGTAGGACCAAGATCTACTCAAAACAGTCTGTCTTACTAAGACCTGTGATAGAGTTCCTAGTAGAAGAATGGCTGCTTTCTGAAGGAAACAACTGGAACTGTCTGATACATATGACCTGTCAGAACATAGCTGACCCTCAGTAAGTCAAGAACTTTTCTGCCATAATGAGCTCCTATAACTCCTGCCCCATATCCTATCCATCTCCAGCACAGAATCCCTCCAGTGGCTGTCGTTGGGGTCTGTGTCTCTTTTTTTTAAGATTGTGAGCCCTTTGGGGACAGTTAGCCATTTTATTTATTTTATTTCTCTATGTAAGGAAACTTTGGAAACTTTTGTTGAAAAGCAGTATATAAATAATGTGTAGTAGCAGTAATAGGACTCACTACTTTGTGTGTGATCAAAAAATGTCTGTCTGCCATTTCCCAGGAAATAAAGTTGTCTGTACAGAATAATAGAATTTGGATGGGAAGGGACCTTGGAGGCCTTCTAGTCCTACCCCCACTCACAGCAAGAAACTGCTACGTCATCCCTGGCAAATGACCATCTAGTCTCTGTTTGAAAGGTTCTAGAGAAAGAGAACCTACTACTGTGAGAGGCAGTCTGTTCTACTGTGTAACCGCTCTTACTGTTAGGAAATTCCTCTGAATGTCTGAACCTGCTTCCTTTTAATTTTAACCCATTGATTCTAGTCGCTCTTGGAAGCAACAGAAGACAAGTCTCTTTCTCCTCCTATATGATGATCCTTTAGATATTTGAAGATGCCTATTGTATCTCCTTTTAGCCTTCTCTTCTCCAGGGTAAACATACTCAGCTCCTTTGACTGGAAATTTGGTTTCCAGACCCCATACCATCTCTGTTGTCTTCCACTGACCCAAGTTATAAAAGAACTCCTTAAAGTGCAGTACCCAGAATATTTGCAGTCCAATTTGTGTGAGGAAAGGAATATTATTGATATGGCTGGGATTAAACCTCATCCAGACCTTAAGGACAGGACTAGTTTTGTAGGAAACAATGAAAATTGGGAAAAGGTCCCCGATGGTAGAGAAGGATCAGGAATGCTAACTCTGCTCTATCTAAGCATCCATCAGTCAGCAACACAACTTTTTAAAATTTAGAAATGTATCTTATTTTGCAACATACGATGTAATACAATGTAACAATGTATTAAATACAATAAAGTGAAACAATCAAATAGGAGGCAAATTTTGCATTTTAGGTTCCAGTGGTTATTAGGCAAAAGACCTCAAAGTAAATAGATCTTCCAGAAAGGCTATAAAGGACTGTTCAAGAAAATCTGGTGGACTTCTGAGGAGAGGAAAACACTTAAAAGAGGTCACCACCAGTGTTCCTGTAACAGAGATTTCCAGATGTTGTTGACTACAGCTCCCAGAATCCTCAATTGCACTGGCGTTTGCTTGGGCATTGTGGGAGTTGTAGTCAACAACATCTGGGAATCCCTGTTAGAAGGAACACTGGTCACCACCAAACATTCTGATGGCTGTCAGTTTTGCTTCTGGTGGTGGTGGTAGGCATATCACCTACCACCATGCTCCCCAAATGCTTCCACCTTTCAGTTGCCTTTCTAGTGATGGGTGGAACTCCTGAGAAGGATCTTGTTTTAGAGAGATGTGCTACAATTCTATTGCTTTTTGAAAGATGTATCAAAAGGGGGACAGCTACTTCAAAGGAATCAATATTGATAAAATACTTTTAAAAAAATTCTGACTCTAGTCAAACAATGAATTATTGAGTTAAACAAGAGTAGTCACTGAACTGTTTGTGCCAAAGCTAAAGCATTGCTTCCTGACGCAAGAAAAAAACTTATTCCAGAGTATGTGTGAAATAGCTTGAGAGCAAACATGAAGTGACATTTCAGTTTCACAAAAAATGTTTCCTACTTTATGGGTCATTCCCCAGTGCTTTTGTCCTTTTCTTTTAATATGTTCTCTCAAGATAAGATGATAACATAAGAGTTACTTTCAGTTCTGGATAGGAAGTTGGCATAGGTTACTAGATCAGTCTACTATGCATGTATTCCAGTCTTTCTAAAATTGCTAATGCTATCCACTTATGAGTGAATTTGTCTTTTCCCGAACCCCATCCAAAGCTGGGCATCTTTTAAACTTCACATTATTTGAAGGTTGTTGAAGGGAAAGCATTTGGCTGAAATCAGTACATGATACATCAGTGTCTTGGGGCACAAGATACTGTGGCCACTTATTGTGCAACCAGCAGTGCAACTGGATAATGCTGAGACTGAGATGGCTAGTGTGCTGTAGAACATTTTAACATAGCTTGGTTTGTCCCCACGTTAGCACCCCCTCCACCTGTAATGCTCTTCTAGACAAGGGCATCAATATAGAGTGAGAAAATGGTGTAGGGCTTGCAAGCAGGCATGGCAGCCAAAATCAGAAACTACAAAATGGTACAAAGAGTTCCTTCTCCCTTACCAAAAAAGTAGCTTGTATTGCATTGATACTTCACTTGCAGTCAGAGTTGCACAAACCAAAAATAGGTTTCCTTGAGAGATTCCAGTGTTTTTGTTTTTGTTTTAAATTGGAATGGCTACTGTGAAGTTTGGTTTAAACTGTCTGCCATGTCTGTTGCCTCTTTATATCCTGTAGCACCTACAAATGTCAGGGTTTCTTGGCAGCTGGGCAGAGGGAGTATAGGTCTTATAGGCACCTTACTAGCGATTAAAAGACAGCGCACAGGAGCTTGGTCACCAGCTGCTTCATGAGTAATTGGACATTACTTGTGTCTTCCTCTTTCTTAAATCTTTATACCTTCTCTGAAGCTTTTACAACTCCCCACATTGACAGAGGGGCTTTTGGTCTTGTGGCACAGGAAAGAAGGATTTTGTTACTTATCCAATTTGCAAGGTCTTATCAGGAAAGTGGGGGTCAAGGTAGAGAATGTCCGTTCTTTGCTGTCTAGGTGCAGATATGTAATTGGGAGAAAAAGCAGCTGTGATATGTGAATGTGTATGTGTGTCCAGAGAAGCCTTTTTGCTTCAAATAGTGTCCAGTCTAAGTTGTTGCATCTTAAGACTTTCATGTATAGTTCATGAGTACAGTTACCTACCAATGAATTACTTTTCAAGTACTATTTAGCCATTGTCTCCTTATCAGTCTCTCAACCTGTTTTCTTTCGCCCTTCAGCTGTTTCCCAAACAGTTTTGCTGACCATTCTTTTTGCTCCCACTTACATTTTAACTTGATTAATTGGGATGGGGGAAATGGGCAGAGAGCTCCAGAGACAAGAGGATATGATGGAATACTTTGTGAGACATCACTCAAAGGAAGGATATTCATTTAAGAATCTTTATGTAGACTTTAATAATTTGCAAACTGTTATAATCGTGCATTTTTTTTTTGTCTTCACTTGATAAAAGAAACGTTAATGGGCAGTCGGGATGTTGTTTTGACCCTGGCAGACCAGAATCTGGAGAAGACTGAAGAATGGGTTGGCAGTTAGTAGAATGAGGATGAAGTGGCTGGATCTTTGCATGGCCGTCACTATTTAGTAGGGGCAGGCAACCTTGACTTGTGGCTGGGGATGATGGGAGTTGTAGTTCAAAAGCAGCTGGATTGCCAAGGTTGCCTACCCCTGTTGTTTAGGTTCCAAAAGTTGTGCTTTAACAAGCTGTCAATCGTATAGCAATGCTAACTTTTCAAATTCTACTGAGATGAGCTTGATTTCTCTTCCTCCTTTCACCCGCCCCCTTCTTAGATTGTGTGAGGTTGGGAAGGGAGCTATCTTAGCTTTTTATTTTAACCTAGATCTTAAACATTTTTCCATTCCTAATTAGACTATTGGCAATTTCTAGTTTCATTTTTGTTCTCCTTTACTCCATATGGAGGCTGCTCAGGCAGAAGAGCTGCTGCAAGGGTCACTTTCAGAGGGCCTGCAAGTAGTCCAGCAGTCCATCACAAGAGCCCTTCAACTCCCCTACTTGGGAAGTTTGGCCTTGCCTATGCAAATTGAAATTCCTCCAGCTGATCTGGTGGTTGCTGGAGTAAAGGCGGCTGTTGCATGGAAACAAGCTGTAAATAAATGAATAAATCAAAGTATTGCAGGGATTGGGCTGAGTTGACTAAAAAGTAACACAAATTCCTGCCTGCCTCTATGCGCGTTAGCGAGTGCCTCCTGATTAAAGCAATATCCTGCAGGGTTCCGTTTTTTGAGGACTTGCAGCCAGCTGTAAAGCCAGAAGTCCTTGCGAGACTCTCCAACCCCCCATACAGGCTAGGTCGGCCTTGCCTATGCAGATAAGTCCTTGCTCCCACCATTACAGCAGGTACAGTTGCAGTGGCGGTTCCGACTCACACCAAAAAGCCGCAAACAAAACCAAACGCCACATGATACTGGCAGAGCCTCCTGAGTCCTTCTCGACTCAGTGAGCATATCTCTTTTAGGCACGTTGCCAATGAAGAGGCAAGACGTGCTGCCTCCCAGGTCCCTTGGTGGAGCAGGGCATGGAGGAAATGATGACCATCATCCTTTGGGGCAAATTATTGGCGTCTAAGCAAACCACACAAGCAGCAATGCTGGTTGAGGGGGATCCGGCTGGTCGTCCCGCCCCCCCCCCCCCCGCCGATCCCATTGTTCCTGCTGAAGAGGACATGGTGATTGCTCCAGCTGTCCCCCTTTGAGTCCGCACAGCCAACGACTCCTAAGGGCTAGCCCCCTACCACAGGAGCTTGCTGGCAACCCTGCTGGAAACTATTGTGGCAAACCTACTCAGCGCAGTCTGTAAGTAATGCCTCCCTCTCCCATTCAGGATCAGTACCATCGTATTCCACCAGGCGTGCCCAACTGGAACAAGATTCTTGGCCAGGGAGTGCCAGCATAAGTGTAATGCTCCCCTTCACAACATATGACCTCCCACTGCTCCTTATTTCCTCGCAGAACCCTACACTCAGCTAGGCAACTCCCTCCTCCTTCCCAGGCCACAGTCCTTGAGGAGAGGCCATTCTCATTTCGGAGTGGGGCTGTTTAGTGCCCAGGAGTTCTGATTTTAACATTCCTCCTCTCTGAGGCATCTCTCCATTTCCCAAACAGAACTAGCAACCTGTATTGCACCCGAAGAGGGTGGGCTGATCCTTTGTTGGGGGTCAACCTTGGTTGCATGGAATGTAAGACAACAATCTAGCTCCTCAGTTGTTCCCGCCTGCTCCTCTGTTTCTCCCCTCCCATCCTTGCGTTATCCCTGCTTCCTCCTATATCTCCTCAAGCCTGCACAAGAGGAGAGCTGGTCTTGTGGTACCCACCATTCCCTCTAAGTGTGAGGCTGTGCGTGCACAAATCCCCCAAGCCCTCTGTGCAGCTTTCCCAGAGTGCCGCTCACTTCTGCTGTGGTGTGGCTGCTGCTCCCCAACACCACTGGGGCTTTTTTGAAGGAGGGAATCGTCTCCCTTGAGGACCTCATGCCCTCTTCTGAGCCCAAGCGGTGCCTCTGCCCACCTGCTACTTGGGCTCTTGTGAAGGAGGGAATTGTCTTCCTCCAAGTCCTGCTGCAGTGAACGGGACTCTTCTGTCGCATACTGAATCCCAGGATGAAAGATCTTCCTCCTCATGGGAGGTTCTGGAAACTGAAATCTTGCCTAATTCTCAGGCCTAGCTAAATTTAGTAAACTAAATTACTCATGATGCAAACTGCTCAGAGATGTGAGTTTAAAAGACACCTTTTAAAGTGGTGATACTCTTTTATTTAGCAGAGAGAGAGCAATTAGCCATATCCAACCCCAGCCCAGCATCCCTCTTGTGGCTGTTGCTGGTGTCTACCTTGTGTAGATTGTGAGCCCTTTGTGGACAGGGCACCATCTTATTTATGTATTATTATTTTTCTATGTAATCCGCTTTGGGAATTTTGTTGAAGAGCAGTATATAAATATATGTAGTAAGTTTGGGGCATTATATAAATAGAAAGGTAAAGAGTGCCATCAAGTCGGTGTTGACTCCTGGTGACCACAGAGCCCTGTGTTTTTCTTTGGTAGAATACAGGAGGGGTTTAACATTGCCAGCTCCCGTGCAGTATGAGATGATGACTTTCAGCATCCTCCTATATTGCTGCTGCCCGATATAGGTGTTTCCCACACAGTGTGTGAATAAAAGGGATTCAGAGAAAACTGCAGCGTTAATCCCTTCTGTTTGTTTGTTTGCAGTAACTAACTAATTATGTAAGTGGTGCAGTAGTTCTGGGATGATGGCTGTGGTGACTTGTGAATGATTGTTGGAGCCAGGAACCTGAGCATAAACTACGTGAATAAATTTAATCCCTACCCTGATCAGAGATCTCAGATATAGGCTTTATGCATGGTAGGCTGTGAACCAGAACTTTAGGTTGTATGTGCTTGTCACTGCTCACAGATTAATATCCATATGCCTGGGTCACATGCCAATTCCTATGCATGGATTTGGCATGTACTCATGAGACTTGGCTTTGTAATCCACCACATGTAGGTTGTTAGTAGAATCTCCAGTATCCAAACTGCCCTCCAGTCCTGTGAGTCGTGTAGAGAATTCTACTGTTTATTTGTGGGCTTGTTTGTTTTTATAGTACAGGTGGTCTGAAACAACTTAGTATGTGGCAGATACATTTTTCCTTGGTCTCTTGCTCTTCTAGCTTTTCTCCACTGCAGCTTGCACATACTGTAGTTAGATAGGAACAGGGCCAGAAGGAAAAGATGGCAATCTTATCAGAGTAGTGTAAAACAAAACACCCCCCCTCCCAAGACATAGCGGGAAGGGACTTAGTGTGTTCTGGAGACTAATCGTGGGGTACAGTTCTTAATGACATCAGTCAATTAGTGCTTTATACAGTTGGGCTCTGCTGGAAATTTGCAGATTCCCGCCCCCCCCCCCATGATCCTTAAGGTTATGTGCATGGGTGGGAGATAACAGCAAACATCTTGCTCCACACATTTGTAAAGAGGGTGTGCATCCTGTTAGGACAGGAGTGGGCAAACTGAAGGCATCCGGGAGCTCCTTTTTTTTTTTTTTTTGCTAGAGCATTAGGAATTAGCAGCACAAAATATCAGCTAGGGGAGGTGGAGCCAGTCACACAAAAAAAGCGGCTTGTAGAAACATTTCACTTTTGACAGAATAGGGGACAAAATCTCTGAGCTCCAGGATATTTTTGCTGCAGTGCAGGAGGGGGAGCAAGAGAGGCTGCTCTGTAGAAGGAAGAAATGGGAGAGATAAATGGGAGGAAGTAAAAGCAACCCCCATCACACAGAGATTTTAAAAGGCATGGCCATACCCCAGCCATCCAATCAGATGTGCAGTATTGGCTGGAAGAGAGGGAGAAGCAACCCCAAATTCCTGGAGAGGTGCTTCAAATAAACTTGGTTGCTATTCCTGAGCAGCCTAAGCTGCCCCAGTGTTAGAGGGTTGAACACCATGGAATGACTTGCCACTTGCTGGAAAATGTGCAGTGGAGAGAAATACAAAACCAAAGTGTCCACACACCCCACTGTCCTGCTGGCACTGTTTTATTTTGCAAGCCTCTTAACTGACCTGGAGTGCCACTGATCCAGCGTAATGCAATTGGATTGTTGCAAGTGCAGGCATAAGGCTAAAGGAACTGGGGACTCCTGGGCAAGAAGGTGGTTTGCAAGATATTTTCAGTAGTGGCTTGATGTTTGACTTGGAGTTTGATAAACCCAGTTGCATTTGATCAAGAACATACATGGCCAAAGAGTTTGAAGTTTACATATGCTGTTCCAGGAACAGTTCTTATCTCAGCTACCTTTTGATTGGTTGTCCATCTGCTGTTCTGTTTCAGTTTACAGCAGGCAAGTCAAAAGAAAGTGTTATCTTGTCTCGATGGAGTATGTCAGGTGCTGTTGATAACTAGTAAAGTAATTTTTTTTATAATCTTGTGCTTGCAGGATCTTGGTTAGTGAAGGTGCGTCTTGGCTTTTGGATGGGAAATACTCTTCAAGCATTTTGTATTTCAGCTTTGTGAATTATCTTACCTTATTTACTAGCTGGTAATGTGCCTGCATTCAGAGAAGGGAATCGAAGTTAACAAACCTGTTCGCTTTTCTGGGAATGTTTTCCAGATCTGCCAGTACTAGGAGCTATTCACACAACTGGGGGTGGGGAAGGTAGCACAGTCCTTACCTACACACACACACACACACAGTGGGCAAATGATCCCTACTGGGAGCACTGGCCACAATTTTATACCTATAAGTGTACAGGATTGGGAAGAAATAATCAGGATTTGGATTTGCTTAGGGTAAATGTGAGCACTATCTGTTAAACTACTAATAGACGCCTTACCTTTTGAAGTGTTAAATTTATAAGCCACTTGCTCAATTCTTGCTTGGACCTGTCAGGCATCCTGAATGTCCAAATATATTGACCTTGTTAAACGTTTGAATGTGTAGTTTCCCAACTCTTTAAAAAGACTTTTAAAAAAGGCTCTTTGCTAACTAAGCAAAGAGGCACCTTTCAAAGTGGTGATTCTCTTATATTTAGCAGGGAGACAGCAGCTGGCCTTATCCAACCCTAGCACAGCATCCCTTCAGTGGCTGCTGTTGTTACCTTATATTTCTTTTTCTTTTTAAAAATATTTTTAAATGCTTTTATTAGTGTTATAAGTAAAAACAGAAAATGTTACATCTCTGAGATTCCAGCAAACATACATGTTTACAAACAAGATCTTATCCATCATAAAAAAACCCATTTATAAGATACAAAAATAGTAAGAGTGTGTGTGTATAAAGAGTAAGAGATATTTAATTTACTAGGCACACAGAATCTAAATCTAAGCATCCATATGGAATTTTGAACCTCCCAGGGAACCAGCTGGATAAAGAGAGAACCAACCCTGCTATATAGGTAATAGCAATAGCACTTACATTTATATACCGCTCTATAGCTGGAAGCTCTCTAAGCGGTTTACAATGATTTAGCATATTGCCCCCAATATTCTGGGTACTCATTTTACCGACCTCGGAAGGATGGAAGGCTGAGTCAACCTTGTGCCCCTGGTCAGGATCGAACTTGTAACCTTCTGGTTACAGGGCGGCAGTTTTACCACTGCGCCACCAGGGGCTCTAATATAAGTGATTCAAACACATACTGTGTTCTGCAGTAAAAGTACCCATCTCAGACATTAAACTATATTCTTTAGAAGGAATTTAAATTTCCCCACTACCAAGTCATCCTTCATCTGATCTAAGTCCTATGTGAATGGAGAAAAAAGAAAAGGAAGAAAGATCTAAAAGCTATTCAGAAACTTCCAAAATCCTAAATCTAATTAATCTGATGAAAAAAGTATAAATTTAAAAAATATTACTGTATTTTTCAGCACTAAATACTTTTCTAAATAAGAAGAAATTTTTTTAAAAGTCATAGATCTTCTATTCTTTTTCATTCCAGCTTCTCTGAACAGTAAATTTAAAAAGTTCCATACAGGATAATGAGTGATTTATGCACTTATATTTCTTTTTTAGATTGTGAGCCCTTTGGGGAGAGGGAACCATCTTATTTATTCATTATTTTTCTATGTAAACCACTTTGGAAACTTTGTTGAAAAGCAGTGGTGGTAGTAGTAAAAGAGAGAGGGAGAAGTAAGGTACTGGGTCATCTCCAGCTTTCATCCAAACTGGTGCTAGAACATTGTTCTTGAAATAAACTGCTGCTTGTCGCATTGCTTGCTATTCAGAAGCTCCTTAGCCAAATATGCTTGGTTTTAAGTCACTTTAGGCATGTTGAATGTTGCTTTCTTGTATTGTTGTCAACAGATCTTTTTAATATAGTGGATGTGTTTGGTTAGTAAGTGTTCTTACCACTTTTTATGCATTGCCTAGCCATACCATGAAGCAAAGTGATGCAGTCACTTTGAGCAGCAGATTCCAGAAAGAATCTTTTTTTCTTGCCTTTTACTACCATTTTTTGGTGTCATTAAATTGATCTGGGGAAAGAGTTGTCCACACAGTTCTTGGAGATGGAGTGACTGACTACATGTAGGATGTTGCTTGCTGCTTGTTATGGAATGTTGCATGAAACTAACTGCTAGCTTTTGTTTTTAGACCTACCCAATGATTCAGCTTCTACTAGGCTATTCTAGGACTTGTATGGTTCTATAGTGGTTGAATTTCTCATGGTAAGACCGATGACCCCTGGGAGAGGGGCAGGGCCATCAGAATAGATTCCTGTGAGTATATTTTGAAGAATACTGTTGCTTCGAATTTGGAGCATGTTGTCGACCTGAAGAATACAGAACTGTACTTGTTTGATTAAATAGTTTAAACATTTGACTTCTATTAAGGAGAGTTAGGCACTGGCTGGAGTATTCTGTTCTGGGGTAGGGGACACAACAGTGATCTGTGGGCTGGCATTTGAAGCTGGTGTTTGCTTTAAGTTGTTGATAAGCCGGGGCTCTCTGTGCTCTGTTCCTAAAGGACCTCTGGTTGTATGACAAACACCTCACCCATACTCTTTTGAACTTGCTAAGGGAAGCTTTCAAAGGCTTTATTACCTTCCACAAATGCTAGTTGCATAGCCACATGTTTGACCAAGACAGCAAAAGATGTTTAAATGCATTCATATTGAGTGTTCTTGCCACCTTTAACAACTTTAACTTGTTTTTGAAAAGCAGTGTCTCCTTAAGTTTTTTTTTTTTTTTGGTAAACCTTAAGTGAGTGTGTTCGTGCATAGTAAGTAAAGTGAAGTGTGCCCTCGAGTCAGTGTCGACTCGTGGTGACCACAGAGCCCTGTGGTTGTCTTTGGTAGAATACAGGAGGAGTTTACCATTGCCATCTCCTGTGCATCTTAGGTGTTTTCCATATTCTGAGAAATTTACCAGCGGGGATTCAGACCAACAACCTCTGGCTTGCTAGTTAAGTCATTTCCCCACTGTGCCATTAGGTGACTTGTGTTCATGCATGCTTACTCTTATATCAGTGACTGCGTGCTTCCTGTGGCATGAAAGTTTTTAGGCTGCTGTGGCCTTGAGGACCATATGACTCAGTGGTAGAGTAGCATTCCTTGTATGCAGAAGTTCTCAGGGTCAGTCTCTGGCATCTACAGTCAAAAACAGCTTGGGTAGCGGGGTTGGGGAAAGACCTTGTCCTGCAGCTTGGTATAATGCAGCTTTGTTTTATTCTTATCTGATAACTTAGGCTTGGAATGCTTGTGTTGCCTTGGATGTCAAGACTTAAGGGGCCTTGTCTCTCTGGTGTGAGAGCCATGATAATCTGGCATGGGAGCTTGTGCGAATATGGATCTTGCCCACCTGATTGAAATCGACTTGATGGCACACTTCACTTTACCACCTGATTGCTGGTCTCAGCCCAACCTACCTGCTCATTCACTCTGTGGCATGAGATTAGCTCCCCAGCTGTCCCCGTGAAGAGGGCCATGCTTTGTATGACATATATCGCACTGGTCCAGAGAGATACTTTAAATCCCATGGAAGAAATAGGGTGCACGGCGCTGGCATGCACATGGCTTCCACTCGTGTGGAGGCAGTTAGAGGAGAGCGCTGCTGGTCACGCAGATAGCTGGTGGGGGGCACCACCAGGGTGGTGGTGAGCAGAGGAGCAGCAGGGATGGACCTGCTCTACTCTGTGTTAAAGGGGCTAGGTAAGCCCTCGATTTTAAAGGGATTGTGCCATGAATCAACTTCCAAATTACGTTTCGGCACATCCCTATACTTTTTATCATCTCTCAGAATTACTACGTTCCCCTCTTGTCAATTCCACACTCTGTATCCAGGGACAACAGGTGACTTTGACCAACCAGCCTCCCTCAACATTGTTTGAATTAGCGTAGAGTCAAGGAAGCTCTCCACTCACCACTTCTGTGCGCATAAGTGGTCCAGACTTTCTGCTTTTACTGTTGCTTCAGCTCCCATAACTCTTATCCTGTCCTACTTTTTTTCACTAAAAGAATATGGACTTAGTAACTCTTAATTGCAAGTTCACCTGGCTGCCGTCCCTACATTCCATCTACCATTACCATCCAGCTTCCTGTCAATGAACCACCTTATTAAACTATTTTTCTAGAGCCTCTGACACTTACATACTTTGTGACTGGTACCCATACCCTCTTGGGATCTACCCCTGGTCCTAATTCAGCTCATGTCCAAACATTTGAACTAATGGACCTGTGTGACTTATGTCTTTTTTCCCCTGAGTAGGAGATCCTCATAATGGGTATTATACTGCGCATGCCCGAGACAGGACTGGACGACGTGATTGCTTTGTGGGCGTTACTGCCTCCTAGCCCAGTTCCAGTTCTGTCTCACTCGGGACAGGTCGTATGGGAGAGAGCTCTTCTGAACAAAGTTTGTGGCATCTTTATTCTAAACCATTTCTGTCGTTTGGCAGGCATTGGAGGCTTTATTGTTCGAAGATACTCCCTCTTAATTCGGGGAGCACTTCGCTCCGTTCTTCTATCCGTCTTCTGTCTTCTCTTTCCCGCTACCTATCATTATAGTGTGCAGGGGCGGGAAGGGGGTCAGCCTCCACATTTTCGGCACCAAAATGTTTTCCTTCTACCAAAATACGTTCTTTATTTCAATTTGACTCAATTGGCTCGCCTAAAAGGTTTTCGTTTTGTTTTGCTCTCTTTTGTTCGGCGTCTCCCCATGGAGCCCGCCCACGCAGACGAGATCCTACAGGGGTCTCTCTCTGAATCATCGCAGCTGCCGCAGTCCCTGGGCAGCGCGAGCTCCAAGGTAGACCCAAGGTAGACCATGCCGCGACTCAGCCCAGCGTCTCTGCTCCCTCCCAGGCCACCAAAGCGACAGCCTCAACCAGCGCAGGCACACAGGCAGCCGCAGCCGCGGCGCAGCCCGGCACCTCCGACCCCGCCCGAATCATCAAAGCGGCAGCTTTAGCGTCGCAATTGTCCGGGGCGCAGCAGTCTGAACTGCCTGCAAAAAAAGCCCCGATGAAAAAGAAGAAGAAAGACAACCATCGGGGCGAAGGGAGGAAACGCCTAAGTGAGCGCCTCTTAATCCAAGCAGTTTGCCACAAATAAAAAGTGAAAGCGGCTAAAAACGGTGCCAAACACAGAGCGGAGCCCAACAAAAGCATTCCACTGCAGGGAGGCGATCAGAGCCCGGTGGGCAATGTACCGACGCCTGTCCCACAGCCCCTTGTGAACCTAGATCGTGTGGGGGAAATGGCTAGCCAGAGTTGTCCCCCCACGCTGCCTGCATCTTCACCCACTCCTCAGGAGCAGCAATCCTCCCCAGTGAGTAAAGATCCCTTCTCCCCCAGGGCTACCCAGTGGTTAAGGGACTTCTTCAGGAGGGAGTTCTCCATTGAGCCACCTGCGGCTCCGAGTTCCAATACAGGGGCACTATTGTCTGTTAACTGTCCTACAGACAAACACTCTGCCCCCACGGGACCAATTCAGATCTCTGTTCCTCAGGACAATGAGTCTGGTGTGGGGCAAGTGAGACACAGACGCAGAATGGGCAAACTTTCGTCCTCCTCGCCTGATTCTAGCCCACGTCGCAGGGCTATCCCTAACTATGAACGTGGCCTTTTTATTAACAGACCCCTGCCTTACAGGCGCAAACGGACACACAGAGATATTTCCCCTTTCTCTCCATCTTCAGATACTGTGGAAGGGAAGCATAGAAGGTCCAAAGTCCGCCCAGCCCCTGCCCCTCCGCAACATCCCAACTCTCCTCCCCAACCACCACCCATTAACCCTATACCTCCACAAACCTCTGGCTCCTCATCAGAAGGGGAATCCACCCCCCTCTCCTTCCATTCCAGACAAAGAAGAGGGGGAATTGTCTGAGGAGGAAATCCCCCCCTCCCATTGCTAACTCTACCAGACTTTTCTCTTCAGTCGAGTTCGAGGTTCTTCTGGCTAAAGCCAAGCGCACAATAAACGATGTTACTCCAACGGATCCAGCAGAACCATCCTCAGCCTTGGACCAGCAGGTTTTTCCTAATGCTGAAGCACCCTCTCTGGCGGTTCCTTTTCCACCACTCTTCCACAAGGTGATTTGTGCGGAGTGGCAGCGCCCAATCTCAGCCAAACCTGTTGGCAACCCCCCCAAAAACATTACCAGCTCCCAGGGGACATCTCTAAATTATTAGCTGTCCCAAAAGTGGACCTGCCCGTGGCTCAGTTGGTCTCAGGGGCCATTCTCCATGCAGAGGGTCAAGAGCAATTCAAATCACAAGAGGAGAGAAGGGCAGAGGGCCTATTGAAAAAGGTGCACGAGGCTTCAGCCATGTCCATCAAAATTTCTACTACCAATTCCATTTTTGCCAGGGTGTCACTTTTGTGGGCCAAAGATTTGGCCAAGCTTGTTCCCCCTGGGATCCCCAAACTAAGACAGGGCATCAATAAGATGGCCAAGGCTGCGGCCCTTATGGCCGATGCCAGTCTAGATGGTATACAGTCATTCTCCAGGGCAATGGTAGCTGGTGTGGCCCTTCATAGGGCACTATGGTTAAAAACATGGAATGTAGATTACAAATCTAAAGCGGCCCTGACAGCAGCCCCCTTCGCAGGGGCGGACCTATTCGGCCCAGTACTTGATCCAGTCCTAGTCGAAACACGCGATAAAAAGAAGGCGATGCCTTCATCGCGTAAAGACTTCCGCAGGTCCTTTCGGGGCTCACACTCCTCCTTTCGTCCATATAGGAGATCCTACAGTCAACCATTCTCACACAGAGAACACAGACCTCAGCTGACCAGAGATTCCTACAGAACACAGTGGCGTCCCCGATTCAGGGGCAATTCCAGAGGCTCATTCAACAAGTTCTCCCCCCCCCCCCCGTCCAATCCACACAGGAGACAATGACACCATTCCCGTAGGAGGCAGGCTCGCGGACTTCTCTACCACTTGGATGTCCACCACCTCCAACGCTTGGGTCTTACAAGTAGTCTCAGAAGGCTACTCCATAGACATTTCTTCTACCCCCCCACACCGATTCATCCCCACACCAAGGCCTTCAAACCCTCGCAAACACCACCTGATGTGCCAGGCAGTGAAACATCTACTTCAGATAAGAGCCATCGAGCCAGAACACAGGCACACGGACATCTATTCCATCCTCTTCCTTGTTCCGAAAAAGGACGGATCCTGGCGGGCGGTTCTCGATCCAAAGTCCCTAAACAGATTTGTGTGAAAAAGAAAATTTTGGATGGAGTCCCTGCATACTATAAAGGAAGCCATTCAGCCAGGCGATTTCCTAGCCTCCATCGCCTACCTTCATATCCCTATCAATCCCAAATCTCGGAAGTTCCTCCGTTTTGCCTACAACGGCGAACACTTCCAATACAGGGCCCTGCCATTCGGCCTCTCCTCAGCACCCTGGGTATTTACGAAGGTAATGGTAGCCCTCATTTACCATTTATGCCTCCAGAGCATCCGGGTCCATCCATATTTGGACGACACCCTTCTTCGAGCGCATTCAAGGTCACAAGCCCTCAAAGATGTGGAAACCACACTTCTAGTCCTCCAGGACCATGGCTTCGTGGTCAACCGGGACAAGAGCCACCTCACCCCCTCACAACTACTAGTGTACCTGGGAGCCCTATTTGACACGGCACGGGGAACCATCTCTCTCCCCCCAGAACGTTGGGACAAGATCACCAATCAACTCCGCTTCTACACAAACGTGCAGAGGACCTCATGCTGCTAGCACAAGCCCTAGGCTCCATGATAGCCTGCCTGGAACGCTCCCAATGGGCGAGGTGGCACTCATGCCCTCTCCAGTGGCTCCTGCTCCCGTGGCAAGACGACATCATGTCAGTTCACCACACTCAGATTCCAATATCCCACTCCGTCCGTCAGTCCCTAGAATGGTGGCTATCCCCGAATCTCCTTCAGGGCCGTCAGTTGGCGGAACCACGGCAAGTCATAGTAACAATGGACGCCAGTCTGGCAGGTTGCGGGGGCCACTGTCAAGGCCAACTAACTCAAGGTTCTTGGTCCACATGGGAAACCAGATGACCAATAAATTGGCTCGAACTCAGAGCGGCCCGGCTGGTACTCCAAAACTTCCGACACCTGGTCCGGAACCAACACATTCTCCTCCAAACCAACGTGATGGAAAAGGCACACATAAATCGACAAGGGGCATGAGGTCCAGACAACTGATGAGGGAAACGGATCGTCTGTTTCTTTGGGTGGAAAACAATCTGCAGTCCATCTCCTCGGAACATCTAAAGGGCGAAGAGAACCGTTTAGCAGACTGGCTCAGCCACACCTCTCTGGACCCAGGCGAGTGGGCGTTGCACCCGGCAGTATTCCAACGAATCACTCAGGTGCTGGGGAGCCCACAAGTGGACCTGTTTGCATCCCCAACCATCAGCTGCAACGCTTCTTCTCCAGGCACCACTCACCTCTAGCGGAAGGAATCGACGCACTCCACTCCCCATGGCCTAAGGTTCTGCTCTACGCCTTCCCTCCCACATCAATAATAATGAAAGTCATCAGGAAGTTGAGACTCAAAAAAGCGGAACTCGTTCTGGTAGTTCCTCACTGGCCCTGCAGACCGTGGTTCCCAGATCTAGTCGATCTGGCAGTCCGATCTCCATGGTTCCTACCATCTCGGAAAGATCTACTCAGTCAAGGGCCGACCCTCCATCCCAATCCCCAATGGCTACAGCTGTCCGCCTGGAGGTTGAACGCTCACGCCTAAAGGACGAAGGTTACTCCCGCCAAGTTCAGAATACCATCCTAGCCTCCAGACGACAGTCTACCATTCGAATCTACCAGGCTACCTAGTCAGCCTTCCGCAAATGGTACTTAGCACGCCAGCAGGACCCAATATCAGCAGGGGTTCCAGAGGTCCTAGCTTTCCTTCAATCCGGCTTGGACTTAAAACTACGCCCAAACACTCTCTGTCGGCAGGCCTCTGCACTCGCATCCGTGCTCCATATCTCTACATCGGCACCACTCAAGCCTCTCTTCACCCTCATATCTCTAAGTTTCTGAAGGGAGAAGCTAATCTAGCCCCTCCCCCTGTCCGACGGTTTCCCTCCTGGAAACTCAATAAAGTACTGAATGTGCTTACCAAGTCACCATTCGAACTGCTGACATCTATTTCGCTCAAAATATTGACATTCAAAGTCCTGTTCCTTGTGGCAATTACGTCAGCCCGAAGGGTTTCCGAGTTAAGCGCACTCTCTGCGGCAGAGGAGTTCTGCACTTTCCAATCCGACGCCATGCTTCTCCGTTTAGACCCTACTTTCTTACCCAGAGTTAATTCTGTTTTTCACTGATCCCAAGTTATAGTACTCCCATCCTTCTGCCCATCCCCATCCCACCCTAAGGAAAAACTTTAGCACCACTTGGATGTCCTCAGGGCTCTGTGCACATACATCCATAGAACTAGACCCATTAGACATTCTGATGCTCTCTTTGTATCCTTCCACCCACCTACCTTGGGAAAGAAGGTATCCAAAGCCACACTTGCCAAATGGATCAAATCCTGCATCCTCTTGGCCTACTCTGCTCTCAACATTCTGCCACCAGGTGGCATCACGGCACATTCCACTAGGAGTGCCGCTGCGTCTGCAGCATTCGCAGCCCACGTCCCCCTCCAGGAAATCTGCAGAGCGGCAACTTGGATGTCTCTCACTCTGTTTATCAAACACTATAAAATATCGGGGTTCTCTAACGCACAGGCGGCATTTGGCCGCACAGTTCTCCAACAAGTATTATAGATACAGCTTCCCCTCCCTGGGACATCTCTTCTGCAGCTTGGGCAAGTCCCATTATGAGGATCTCCTACTCAGGGGAAAAAGGAACATTGGCCTTACCGTGAAGGGTTCTTTTTCCCTGAAGCAGGAGATCCTCAGGCCCTCCCTAGCTGTATTTCCTGTGATCCAAACTTGAGGGTTGGGGATTTAACCGGATGACTTCGCGTCCGGTGGGGACCAGAGGCGACCCCCAGGGTCCATTAGCATATAGTAGGTTCCTATGTTACTCTTGTCTTTCATTTTTCTCTGTTTTCTCTGAGCTCTCTCCACGAATCACTACTTATCTCGCTTGCCAGCCCTGGAACTGGGCTAGGAGGCAGTAACACCCACAAAGCAATCACGTCGTCCAGACCTGTCTCGGGCATGCGCAGTATAATACCCATTATGAGAATCTCCTACTTCAGGGAAAAAGAACCCTTCACGGTAAGACCAATGTTCCTTTCTCCTTGCCATCACTTTGGCTCGCTGTGTTGAAGAACTTTGTGCTGCTCAATCCAATCACCCACCCTTGGTATTCATCCCTGGAACAGAGTAATTCTTTGGCCAGATAGAACCTATCTGCCTAAAGTTGTTTCTGTATTCCCTCTAGCAGAGGACACATCTTTCCCTCTGTTTTATTTTCTTCTTATCATCATCATCCAATGACAAGAGGTTGCTCTATTCCTTATACATGGCATCTCGTTCTGTGTCCACAGAACTTTCTTCTTCCAGCAATCTCTTCATTTCTTCATCTGTTACTTTGGACTTGTAATTGTCTGAGTCTCCTCCCAATACCTTTCATACTAGATATTATCCACAAACACGTCAGCATACCAGTTCATTCACTACTTGGTACAGACTTTGATTTGGACCCACTGTGTGGGCCATGGTAGATTCTGTAGCCTTAGTCATCCTAGACTTATGCAGAACCACTACATGGACTCAACCATTGTAACTTCATCAAATGATGAATTCCCCCTCCATCAAAAATGTTGTAAATATTCATCAAAAATGCTAGATTTGTGTGCGTGCTGTGATGCAGCATTCAATAGGGAGATTCTGCTCTTGTTGCTGCACCCTTCTTACTTTGCTACTCTCCAATAGGTATGAATTAACAGATACCATGAAGAAAAGGTTGTCTTCCTGTAAGTGATCTATGAGTGGGCACCTGTGCAGTTACACAGGGCTCCTTCCTTCCTGATTCTTCTGAAGCAGTTTATTTGAACAGAGGGAAGAAGTGCAGGCCACATCTATTTGTGCATGTATGCATACCTCCATAGAGGTATGGTTCATGACAAAGCACTGGAGGTTTAAGTCTAGAAAGTTCTTATTGAAGCTCTGCACAGGTGTGAATACAGAGATGACCCTTCAGAGAACATCAGTTACAGGTAAGCAACCTTTTCTTTACCAGGCAGTAGTCTTGGTCACTGCCAGCATTGCTACTCTGTCTTTTAAAAAATGGGTTAGCTGTGTCTTTTTTACCATCTTGTGTTAAATTTTTTTCCTTGTAAACCGCCTTGGGATTGCTTTAATGAAAGGCAGTATATAAATTTAACAATCAATCAATCATCACCCATGATTTTAACAGAGGTAAACAAAATAGAGGAGATGAAAGTGTAACAAAAGTAAATTCCTCTTCAACTTGAATATTTTGTCTATTTACTTAACATATTTGTATATTGCCCAATACTTGTCTCTTAGCGGTTTACAATAAAAACAATACAAATTAAAACATTAAATTTTAAATTATTTTAATATTTTAACACAATGTTAAAGAGGTGAAGAACTAAATCTAATTAAAAGCCTGGGCAAACAAATGTGTCTTAACTGCCTTTTAAAAAGTTGTCAGAGAAGGGGAGGATCTTATTTCAGCAGGGAGTGCATTTCAAAGCCTCGGGGCAGCAGTGGAGAAGGACCTTCCCTGAGTAGCCATCAGATGAGCCGGTGGCAACTGCCGATGAATCTCTCCAGATGATCTCAATGGGCGGTGGGGCTCATAGCAAATAAGACTGTTCTCTTAAAGAGGGCCTAAGCTGTTTAGGCTTTATAAGTTAACACCGGAAACTTATCGGCAGCCAGTGTAACTCTTTCAATACAGGAGTAATATGGTCTCTCCGAGATGACCCAGAGACCAGCCTGGCCACCTCACCACCTCATTCTGTACCACCTGTAGTTTCTGGACTGCGTACAAAGGCAGCCCCATGTAGAACACATTGCAGTAGTCAGTCTGGGGATTACCAGCATATGTACCACTGTTCTCAGGTCATTTATCTCAAGAAATAGACACAGCTGGCATATCAGCTGAAACTGATAGAAAGCACCTCTGGCCACCGCCTCAACCTGGGACACCAGGGAGAGGTTTGGATCCAGAAGCACCCCCAGACTGCATACCTGTTGCTTCTGGAAAAGTGTGAACCCATCCAGATTCAGCATAACATAATTGTTTCCCGAGTTCCGACCCCGCACAATAAGTACCTCAATCTTACCTGGATTCAGTCTGTTTGTAATCCCTCTTCCAGCCCATCACTGCCTCTAGGCAGGCATTTATGGAGGTTATGCCTTCTGATGATGTTGACATGGAGAAATCGATTTGGGTGTCATCGGCATATTGGTAACACCCTGCATCAAATCTCCTGATGATCTTGTATTCCAGTAAAATTTTATTGTATTCCAATAAAACAGAGCAATTTGCCCAACTTCTTTTTTGTAGCACTGTCCAGTTTATTCATCTTTACAATGTTCATAGATTAGCACTTTAACTACTGGAGGTTAGCAGTGTTCCCTCTAACAGGGATTCCCAGATGTTGTTTACTACAACTCCCAGAATTCCAGGCTGCAGTGTCTTTTGCTTGAGGATTATGGAAGTTGTAGTCAACAGCATCTGGGAATCCCTGTTAGAGGGAACACTGGAGGTTAGGAATGTTTCCAGTTCTGAGCTTGTTGCCTCAGCAATTAAGATTCATAATCCGCTATTTTAATTACAGATTGTCATGAATGGGCTGGAGGTGTTATGTGCTTAACTTACACACTCATGCCTCAGTTCACCAATTAGAACTCTTAGTATGCTGCCACCACTCCTTTTCCCCAGAAAGAACCATCGTTCTCTGATCCTTTAACCTCCTTATAGGTTGGTCTCCTCTCCTTGCGGAGCAGGAGCATTCCACCCCATGATAGGATTACTCATGAGCAAGTAGCTAGTCGCGTCCCTGGTCACTTAGGATGCAAAAAGCTTCCGAGCTTCCAAAACCACATGGTTATGGTGAAAACTCCCATCATGCTCCATCACTCTTGGAAATCAGGTAGATATGGAACATAATATGAAAAATTCTAACTTGTAACACAATCTATCTAGTGGCAGTATTTACAACTGTTGGTCCAGCCTGGGTCGACATACAACTTCTAAAGGGTTGACTCCCAGTCAGGGACCGGCATTCAACCCTTCGCGGACCGGCAGCGGTCCAGGGACCAGTGGTTGAGAAACTGTGTTCTAAAGCATCCTTCCAGGAAGGAGCACCTAAGGGGTGGGCACCTCACCCTCCAGTCAGCGGGATTCCACATGGACAGGATGTGAGATCTCTGGAGGAGCATTTAGGTCTCTCTCTCTCTCTCTGTCTGTCTGTCTGTCTGTCTGTCTGTCTCTCTCTCTCTCTCTCTCTCTCTCTCTCTCACACACACACACACACACACACACACACACACACACACACACACACACACTCTTTCTCTCTCTCTCTGAGTTCAAGGAGATTTAAATAACACTCTCCACAAGGGTAAGGAAGTTGACAGTTTCAGGGGAGAAGTCTATTTCCTCTGGACTAGACAGGTGAAGATATTTGAGTACAAGAATGCAATATCTGTAGGCTCACAAGCGTAGAGGCGATTGGAATATCTTCCAGTAATATCTGCCCTAACTGTCAGTGAAGGATCTACAAACATTACTCTGGGAACGTACTGACCATCAGGTGAGAGATGTTTGTCTGTGGTTTCATAAACAAGATTGAGGAGAATGAACTTTTCAGCCAACTTCTATAGTTCTTTGTGTTGTTCAGCAAATACCTTCTTCAGTGCTTGGCTATGAGAGCAGTCTTCTAAGTGGTGGAGGATCATTATCGCTGTGAGATCCTGCAGGAGATGAATCCGGGAGAGACCTGACATGCTTCCTTCCATGTTATGGTGGAAACTCCCATCATGCTCCCTCGCTCTTTCTGTACACATATATATTCTGTTATATTAAACTATATTAGCATAGCATCTATAGGAAAATTACAATGTGCAAGTTGTGAAATAATTCCTAACTCATAATTGTATCCAGCAAGTCTGTGCTGTGTGAGAACCCCACTGATGATCAAGTCCATGGTTGGATGCTGCTTGCATGGAATGCTACAGGTTTCACCTATTGGAAAACTTTTGACTGGCAAAATGCCAGTTTGCACCAGTTTGTTCTAAACATCATGTTTTTGTCTTCTCACAAACCCAGATGTACTCTTCCATTTTTTTTTTTTTAATCATTGTTACATTGATATTGGAGCTGCTTCTTTGCTGAGCTGCATTGATCTAGAGTTCTGCAATGTAATTTCTTCACCCTGCCTGAAAACAATCCATCAACTAGACTCCTAATGAATAGTGTGAAATTGTGCAAATGTCTGTGAATATCCATGGAGTGGCACAGTATAAAGATGTTAATTTAAAATACATTAAAAAGGGAGTCTGTGAGTGATACTTTTCAATTAAATATTGGTATTGATGATCATTCAATTCTTAAAAGTAACCTCAAAATGTACATAAAGAATGCCTCTTCTGTGTAAAACTTATTCTATTTGAGAAAAAATCCTGTTATAAGAGATCTTTTCCTGTTGAATTAAAATATGCTGCTTGTGTCTCCAAAAAGACAGTGAGTGAGTGACTGTCTGTGTCTGGAAAGACAAGCCATATGCTGTAAGTGCAGCATGCTTTTGAACTTGATGAGAGAGGCTGACTCAGCAAAAAAGTGGGTTTGCGTTGGGTTTGGGGATCCTCTCCCTATCAGTGCAATTGGTTGCTTTCCAATGTATACCGTATTTTATGGACTATAAGACTCACTTTTTTCCTCGAAAAATATCCGCCAAAATTCAGGTGCGTCTTATATGTTTTAACAGTTTAATATGTTAAAACTCTGAAAAACTGGATTAAAATTAAGGTGCGTCTTATAGACCGTAGCGTCTTATAGTCCATAAAATACGGTATATTCTCCACCCCTTTTCTTTAATACACCATCGGATGTTGCTTGTAAACAATGCATGCTCTAAAATAATGATTACTGTTCTCACCCACGTGTTCCTCCTTCTGTTTTAATAGGATCATGTCCTGTTTTTGTTTCTTGCAGCAAATGTTTGCCTGGGTTTTGTATGGCCTTTTTTGTATTAAACTGAAACAGTGTCCAAAGTCCAAAAGACCAAAACCTAGCTCAAATCATTTGCTAATTTATTCTAATTATGTTTAGTGTACATACAGACTTTCCCCACAATATTTCACAATACACTGCTCTTAATGGCCAGAGGGTTGCACATCTCAGCAGCCATTTGAGGTAGGTCATGTTATATAGTTTGGATGGTTCACTCATGGCATAGCCAGCAGTATGTGGTATACACAGAGATAGAAATAGAAGGGGGCCAAGAAGCAAGCCCACATTCCCATCTTCTCCTAAGAAGCAGTGCTTCTGATAGCTCCGTGGCCCAGTTTGCTTAAGGCAAAATTGCACCAAGGTGTGGAGGTCTACATTTATCCGATGCACTTGGTCATCCTTTGGATTTGATTTGTTACACTTGACAAAAAGATGACCATCAATGTTTTAACTGTTTTGGGTGGTCTATAGCAATGGTTTGCTGACTTGTTGCAGTTAATGGACAAGTGCAATGCAATGTGCTAAACTGTTATATGGCTTTTATGTAATGGAATGGTGGGCCAACTTAGATTTTTCCCTATTTAGCTATAATTGAGGAGAAGGGGGAGGTTGCAGGAAAGGGGATCCATGAAGAATTCAGTACTGCACATACATAATGAACAGCATTTCTTCCTTATTTGCATGATGAATATTATAGGCCTGAATCTAGTGTGTTAGAATGGGAGGAAACTTTTCATTACTGTTTCCTAGTAAGAGAATACTGCCAGTAGCAGTTTGTAGTGGTTAGAGTGCTGGACTAGGACCAGGGAGACCCAAGTTCAAATCCCCATTCAACCATGATACTAGCTGGGTGACTCTGGGCCAGTCACTTCTCTCTCAGCCTAACCTACTTCACAGGGTTGTTGTGAAAGAGAAACTCAAGTATGTAGTACACTCTTCTTGGAGGAAGAGCAGGATATAAATGTAAAAATAATAATAATAACTAATAAGTACTGCAATTGCATATTTAAACTTACTTTTAGATTTCTTGAGCACTGGGGAAAATACCTTGTGCTCATGGAAGTACAAAAGTGGAGAGGGGAGATTTCACCAATTTTCACTTCCTTCTGCTGTCCTGATGCCCCCTGAAAACGTTTCTAAAGGTTGGGGACCTTCAAGGACTTATAGCTGTGACTTATTGATAGATAGATAGATAGATAGATATCCATTGTATTTGGGCAACATATTGTGGATCTTCTTATCTTAAACTGTTGCATTTGATGTGTGATATTGATTTGGTTGGTTGGTTTAACCAATTTTTAAAATAGTTAATAATAATAATAATAATAATAATTATTATTATTATTATTATTAATTTAAAATATTTCTATACCACCCCAAACTTGCATCTCTGGGCGGTTTACAATTAAATGATCTAAGGATGTGGTTGTGTAATTCATTGTATTATCTTATACTTTGCAGTTCACACATGTGGAAATCTAGATTTCCACACACTTTCGTTCTTCATTTCAAAGGTCTCTTACCGCCAAACTGGATTTTCCAGAAAAGGGAAAGAAAAGCCATGTTTCAGTTGTAAAAACCTGCAGGCAAAAAGCTCCCTGTTGCACAGTTAAGGTCAGTGCAGATAGCAGGAGAATCTTGTTTAAGAATCATGTTTAAGTATGATTCAAATACAGTTCAGTGTAAAGTGATGCACATTGGGACAGAATATATCCTAACTTTATATATTGGGGTCCAAACTGGCAGTTATTAGATAGCTCAGTGAAAATGACTATGTGGCAGCTGTTTTCTTGTGTGTGTGTTTTAAGACAAATTCTATGTTAGGGTTCACTAAAAATGGCAATGAAAATAAAAATACTGCTATAATACCCTTCCATAATTCTGTGGAGTGGCTACCCTTAGATATGACAACCAAAACTGTGCACACTGTTATGCAATATTTTGTACAATTCTGGTTGTCCTATCTCAACAAGGATATTGTATGGCTGGAGAAGGTGCAGAAAAGAGCAGCCAAAATGTTCAGGTGCCTGAAGCATCTTGGCTAGAAGGAAAGGCTAACACTTGGGGCTTTTTAAGTTAGAAAAAAAATACTGTTGGGATGCATGATAAATGGTTATGCAATTATGCATGGTGTGGAGAAAGTTTTCTCTCCCTTTCCCATAGCATTAGAACCTGGAGTCTTGCAGTGAACCTGGCTGGAGATTCAGGGGCAGACCAGAAAGTACTACTTTGCACATTGAATAGTTAATTTAGGGAATTCATTGCCGCAAGATGTGTGATGGCCACTGGCCTAGATGGCTTTAAAGGGAGATTAGACTGAATCATAGATGATATTAATGACTACTAGTCATAATGGCTCTGAGTGAACCACTATGAGCGAACCAATAAATGAATAAAAGTTGGCAACCCATATTTTAACTATCACCACATCATGGAGATTATGATTATAAGAGCGGGGATAGCTCACAGGATTCAGAGGCAGTTTCTCTGGGATCACCCCTGCTTGGCGTCCAGTCGGACTCGGAACCAATCTCCCCGTCAGAAGACCTCAAACTGTGCATGGCGTATGTGACGCCAATGGCTTCAGCTCCGGGGTGTGAACCTGGGTAATCAACAGAAAGGAGAACTAGACCCGCAGTTCAGTCTAATCGATTCTGAGGCCAAGATTTCTATTGGGTGCAATTGGGTGAGGCTACATCCTTTTTGAAAAATCACCCCACCCCAAATTCAGTAGTTGTATAGGCGTCCCTGCAAAGGACCAGAGGCCACAGTCAGTTGGCACCGAGTGTTAAAGAGGGCAGAAAGTTGGACTCTTTTGGGAGGCGACTATACTCTGCATCAAGCACTACATCTGAGAGTGGCAAATTACCAGGCTTAAAGATGCAACCAAGTCCTTTGCCTGAGAGGCCATTCAGGTGGCCAAACAAGAACTCTATTCAACCCACTATTCGGTGGAATGTGCAGCTAAGGTGATGGCCACGTCGGTAGCACTCTGAAGACACACATGGTTGCGGTCATCGGGACTGCACTATGAGGCCCGATCGAGGATTGGGGACCCACCTTTCAAGGGCTCTAGACTATTTTCTTAGTAAACGGATGATATGCTTCAGAAGGTACAGAGGTTGAGGAACACCGCGTGCTCCATGTCATATGCATCACCTACTAGTAAACCACAAAGGACGGCCAAATGGTCTCCTTACCAGTCAAGAAAGGCCCCTTCCCAGCAACAGTCACCTTTGGAATGGTCCTTTTGTGGCTCCAAATTCCAAACGAAATATAAGTCGGGAGGCCAGCCCAGTAAGCCAGCCTTTTAGAAGCAGCGCCTGGGTGTACCCCAGAAGAAACAATGATTTGGGGCGCTACAGGACTCACCTGGCTCCATTCTTGGCGAGCTGGGACAAAGTAACTATGGGCCAGTGGGTCCTCACGATCATATGTCTAGGGTATGTCCTGGAGTTTTGTGGGACACAGCCAGTGTCCGGGGTTGTTGTGACTCCTTGCACCTCGGAGTTGGAGCAAGAGGTTGCTGCCCTCCTGGAAAAGGAAACGATCAAGAGAGTCGACAGCCCTGGCTTCTACTCCCAGTACTTTCTGATGCCAAAGCCAGATGGTGGTCAGCACTCTATACTAGACCTCAGGGCTCTGAACAGACATTTGGTATACAGATGATTCCAAATGTTATTGGTACCAACCATTATGTCCATTCTGGACAAGGGCATGTGGATGGTATAGCTGGTCTTAAAAGATACGTACTACCACGTTTTAATCTGCCCGCAGCATCGATGCTTCCTGTGTTTTCAGATCGGGGGGGATCCCCTATCAATTCAAGGCCCTGCCGTTCGGCCTCACGATCACACCGAGGGTCTTTACAAAATGTCTGGCTCCGGTGGTAGCGTTCATGCAGGAGCAAGGCATGCAGGTACTGCCGTTCCTGGACGACTGACTGATCGTGGTGTCCACCAGGCAGGATTTTCTGGACACCCTCAAAATTATGGTGGACACTCTGCAAGAACTAGGTTTCGAGATAAACTTCAACAAGTCTCATTTGGAACCCATTCATCGAATTCAGTTCATTGGGCTGATATTCGGCACAACTGTGAAGAAGGTCCTCCTTCCCATGGGCCGTATAGTTACTCTTTGGAGATTGGCAGCCGCTTTCATGGCTGGTGGCCCGCAAACCATACACACTGTGCAGTGCCTGCTGGGTCACAAGGCATCGAGTACAGATGCGTGTCATTCAGAGATGGTTTTTGGACATGTTCAATCCCCTTCGGGATCTGGGCCATCTCGAGTACACTCCTCCTCCTTGAGTACGAGCAACAGCAGAGTGGTGGATGGAGTTTCAACACTTGCGGGTCAGTACTCGCTTTCAAGCCCCTCAGACCAGCTCAATGGTCATGATGGATGCATCGGAGCTCAGTTGGGGAGTTCACCTGGACGGGCTTTGTCTGAGTGGACATTGGTCCCTCGAGGAGAGCACACATCCGAGGAGAGAACACCAAACACATCAGTTATCTGAAGCTGTTGGCCATTTTCAACACTCTCAAAGGTTTTCTGCCCCTGATTGGGCGTCATTCAGTACTAATAGAAACAGACAGTACGATGACGAAAGCCTACGTCAATCAACAGGGCGGCATGTCCTCGAGGAGCCTAATGTTTCTGGCTTGGATCTGTGGCATTGGTGTGTGGCACATGTGGTGTAACCGCAGGCAGTTCATATCCAGGGTGTGTTGAATGTCCAGGCGGACACTCTGAGCAGGATGACGGTGGTCTCACACAAGTGAATACTGCGTCAGGGTGTTCTGCCCAAAGCAGGAAAATCGAGCTTGTTAGATTCCGACGAGGTCTTCTGCGCAGGCGCATAGCCCATATGTGTAGAAGTACAGATGACCACTAGAAGAACCAACGTTACAGGTGAGTAACTGCCGTTTCCCCATAAACTTTTGTGGAAAAAAATATATATATTAAAAAAACGAGCCACAAAATGCCTCCTTTCCTTAAAATGGTGGCTGGAAATGACTTCTGAGGTCATTTCTGGCCTATGTGGAAATCAACCCTTTTAAACCTCTTTGTCCCTGAGTATGTTGAGGTTCGGTGTCTATTACCCGACTGTGGATATGCAGAATCGCGGATGTCGGGTCCATGAATGGTGAAGTCGCCTTTACTAATTCTTAAATTGCATGCACGCAGGTTCTAAGGAAGGAGGAAAGCAGGAGAAGAGACCTGGTCTTGTGGTAGCAAGCATAAATTGTCCCATTTGCTAAGCAGGGTCTGCCCTGGGAAGCTACCTGTTAGCACTGTAAGATATTCCCCTTAAGGGATGGGGCTGCTCTGGGAAGAGTATCTGCATGCTTTCATGTAGAAGATTCCAAGTTATCTCCTTGGCATCGCCAAGATAGGGCTGGAAAAGATTCCTGCTTGTAACCTTGGAGAAGCCACTGCCAGTCTCTGTAGACAATACTGAGCTAGATGGACCAATGGTCTGACTCAGTATACGGCAGCTTCCTATATTCTCTTTTGCATGCTAAAGGGCCTGATTCTCTTCTTATTCTCTCCTGTTTGTGTGTTGGAAAATATTTGTTTTGTTTTCAACATTAGGAAAAACATTTGAGATGATCTCCTGTTTATGTGTCCTTTCAGGTTGAAGTAAATATTTTATATTGTTATAATAACAGCGTATGATATATCAGTGCAATATCATGCCCGCCTGCCAGCAGTTGCTCAAAAAGAAGGCTGTGATAGCTGTTCAGGGTGGCTTACCTCTTGATGACTCTGCCGGTGGACATCCAGTCCTCGCATGTTAGTTTCTGTAAAGTGCAGAACAAAGATATCTATCTCATGATGTTAAGAAAAAAATAATTATGATATTTCTTGTATGAATGACTGCTCACTGTAGTATGTTTGTTACATTATTGCCTTCATTCTTGCACAATTTTAAGGCAGCCTTTCTGCATAGGAACTGTTATATTATTCTATAGAAGTTTCCTTGTAGTCAGAACTGAGTGAGAAATGCTCTCTCTCTGAAGGGAGTGAAATTTTAGGCACTTAAGCAAGTAGTAAAACTTGCATCAAGATTCATTCTCTTTGCTGCAGGGCCTGTGCTTAGACAAGCAATGAGGGCATGGCTATGTCATTATAGAACAGTAACTTAAGCCAGGCCTCAACAAATTTTCTTTGGCTTGAGAAGCTAGTCCAAAAATGCAGGAACCAGACTACTTTCTATCCTGGGGGCAGGAGATAGGCTTGCAGCTTGCCTTCAGCAATGCTCTCTGATTTATGAAAAGGAGCGAATTCCCCTCATTGCTTGCTTGCTCGTCCTGGTTGCATCCATCTGGCTCAGGCAGGCATTGGACCAACATGACCAGGAGGATGAAGGAGCAGCCTGCCCCTGCCTTGTTTCCTCACTCCTCAGCCTGGCCGCATCTGTCCATTGCCTGGCACAGGTGCCCTGCTTAAATTTCCAGGCACCATGGCAGGCTGGTGCCTGGGAATTGTCAAGCTGTGACTTCAGCACTCCCAAGACTCTGAAGAGAATCAGAAGCATTTTAAATTAGGTTCTGGAACTCGGCTGCCAACTCCTCCTTGGCTCATTCCTCCCTTTGGCCCTTGCCAAGGTGGCCTGCTGCAGAACTCTTTACTCTCTCCTCCATGGGCCAAGAAGCACAGTACATCCTCCTCGACTGCAGCTTATCCCTCCTCTGCATCACTTGCCATTCTGTCCACACTTTCACACAGGCCAGGTACCTTGGCACAGGGAGATGCAAGAAATCTGACAAATTGTTTTAACTTGGCTTGGGATAGAGATGGGTGGCCTCTTCAGTTTTTCATGTTGGAGGGGCGGTGGCATTATTTATAGCACTCTGCTTTCATAGAGCAAGATTTGAGTCATGTGACTATTTTCTGCCTCCCTTGGCTGCCACTCTCTGCTGAGATCATGTATCTGAATAGGTAATAATTAACTGTTAACAAGCTTTTCATTAAGAGGCCAGGCTGCATGTGTATGGGGAGGCAGAGCTAGGCTCTGTGGAAGAGCCTGCTTGCTTTCTGTCTTCATGGATTTCAAGTTACTATTCAAATACTCTCCTAGCATTTATTCCCTCAGCAAATAATCATTTCAGTTATTTCCACACTGCTGTGTATATTCCTTTATAGTTGAATTCTTTGGCTTCTGAAACTGTTCATCAGATGGGGTGTTCAAGTGTGTTGAGCACAAAGGAAGGTTCGACCTGCAGATTTTTCACCAATTTCAGCTGGTGGCCTGTTAAGCTGCTGTGCCCATTGGCTGAGCATAACTCCGTAGATCTGCCCAGGTGAGAACAGCATTTGGAACCTGGCTGTTCCCATTTGTGGAGTTGAGTTGTGACAGCTGAAAAAATGTGCAGCTTTTCCCAAGACTTGTCATGCAGTCCCAGCCCAAGGTCATGATAGACAGACACAGGTGGAAGGACTAACGTGGCATTTAACTGGGATGCAGCTCTCTTCCGGGAGCGTCAAACACCAGCCCACTCTTGTGCGTGTGCTCCCTCCTCCTCTTCTGTTAACAGTTTCTTCTACCTTGCGTCTGTGCTTCCAGGTTGGACTACAGACTTCGACTCCAGTCACAAATGTGGGGGTTTGATCTGGCGACACTGGAGAGAGCTGCTAATTAACTCACTTACTTCTGATTCCTGTTTCTGAAAAAGCAGTCAGCCACTGGATTTTCCCCAGAAATCCTTTTCTTCCAGTGTTAACATGCTGCAAGTGAGGAGGTACATGTGTTTAAATAGGACCAAGCTGTGCTCTCCCTTTCCTTTCCTTTCCTTTCCTTTCCTTTCCTTTCCTTTCTCACCCCCCTCCCATCTCTAGTCTGCTTTGAAAAAAGGCATGATGACCTAGCAGTTTTTTAAAAGGGTATTGGGATGCCCTTTGAAATAAAATGAGTATAAATGTTTGGGCAAATGACCTTGAGCATGTAAATGATTGCCTTACTCTTTTTTCCTGACCAGCTCATAGAGCATGGGGGTGGGCGGGGGGTGGGGGGAGCTAAGTATTCATTTGTTGCTAATACCATACTTGTGTTCATAAGTATTTTACTGTTTGAAGGTATGTTTCTTTTGAAGGTGTGCCTTATTAGTGTAGGACCTCTGCAGGAGTTAAATGGATCGGTGTAGTATTTCACTGCTTAGATGAGAGAGGGTTTGCAGATGCTTTTTGCTGGAGAACTTTTATTTTTACAGCGGCAAGGTGGAATTACTGTAATGCCCTTCCCACAAATTGCAATATTTAAGTAAAGGGACTCTCTTCTCTCCCCCCCCCCCCGCCCAAGATACTTGAAACCTGACACCAAGGTGCTGGTACTGCAGCTTAAGGTTGCTTTTCAGCATTTCCTTTCATCCTGTGCCCACTTATTCAAGGTTTTAGAACTTTTTTGTAACAGGATAGTGTCTTGCCTGTAATAATGATCTTTATATTATTTATGTGTATTATTTCAGCATTATCTTGGTGGCTTTTCCAACTCTGAAGAAGAAATGATAAAAATAGCACGCTGCAGGGCAGTGTGAATTAATGATTCCTAAAGGAAGTGTGTGTTTCTGTTACCATGTGAGTTATATTGCTAGGTGCCCTTTAGGAAGTCTGCTTTAAAAGTGGACTCTGTTTTTTCCCCTCTTTAATTTTAATATTCTGAAAGAGTTAAGTGTGTACCTTCGTTCTTGGTGCAGAAATATTTTGCCTACTATAGATAGTGTATTCTTCATCTTTGCCATTCTACCTTGGTAATAGGTTGGCCCGGGTATCTGCCTTACCCCTTTTGAGGTGGAAGGTGTTTGGCCCTCTAGACAAGGCCTCAGAAATCGGGAAGTGGGTTGCCTTCACCCTTGTCCTCCTCCTGTGCAGTGAAATCTTAGACCCAGTGCCTCTCTGGGAAACGAAAGCTCTCTCTGCTCACCCCTCTCATCACCAGCCTGGCTACTTTTAAAGGCTACCTCACAGGCCGGACATCCGGGCTCCTCTCTCTGTGTTCCCTCCCAGAGTACTTAACTGCCCCTTCGCCCGTTGCTCCTCCCCCTTTTCTCCCTGACTTCCTCCCCATGACTCAATCTCTGCCCCTGCACGGCACCGGCCTCAGCCAGCCTTGTCGCCAGGCCAATGTGATCCGTGGGCACAGGCTGCCCTGCTTGAAGAAGTGCTGCCGTCCGGATGCCTGAACTGCCCACACCTCCCCAACTCAATGTGGCAGTCTTTGGAGAGGCACTTGCCGTGTCCGAGCTTCTGCATTGCTCCTCGGCTGGGCCAGCTGGACAATGCATTCTGGAAATTTCTGCAAATTTAACATTAACAGATCCTGCAGAGGAACTAACTTCCCACCTGAATTAAATGAGCCGTGCAAAACATTTTTGATTAGGCTAATGTAAAGCAGACATTGATTGACAATAATATTTTGAATGCCTTTATATAGAAGAGAATGGAATCGGTTGGTGTCTGTAATCTAACTTTAGGCTTAAGGGTGGAATTAGAGCTTTCCCTCAGCCTTGTCTTACCTCTTTACTTGATGCTCTGATCTTGTTTTCTTTTCATCAACACATTGTACTTTGAGGACTAAACTAAAAATGATGTGTAATGCTCCACTAGAAACAAACTCAGTGTGTAAACTGCTCTTTTATACTGAATTTATTTTGGAAGGGTGTGGACATACCGTAGGTGGCAGAGTGAGATGGACCTGGACTTTGCATGGTTGGGATGTGAATATGTGAAATACAAGGAAAGTACTTAAGTGGCACAGCGGGGAAATGCTTGACTAACAAGCAGAAGGTTGCCAGTTCGAATCCCCGCTGGCACTATATTAGGCAGCAGCAATATAAGAAGATGCTGAAAGGCATCATCTCAAACTGTGTGGGAGGAGGCAATGGTAAACCCCTCCTGTATTCTACCAAAGAAAACCATAGGGCTCTGTAGGCACCAGGAGTCGAAATTGACTTGACGACACATTTTACTGATCCTGTAGTAAAGATGCCAGTATGTTTTAGGAGCTTTATAGATAAATGAAATAGGTTTGAATCATAGTTGAGTTACCATCTTAATTCTTGATAACTGTTCTTGAAGTCTTCCTTTGTTCACAGGAACTTTTGATAGATGCTTCTCCAAGTTGCCTAGTCATGGTGTATAGAAACGACTTCAGCAGAGAGATAACTTGAAGACAAATGTGTTGTTACAACCCCATGCTCTCTTCTGCTTAACAAGATTCCATATAATTGCTTACTGTGAGCTGGTTCACAGGCATTTACATTGTTTGATTTCTTTTCATGTTGGTTAGTTGCATTGTGTGCTCTTTTTTAAAAAAAGAAAAACTCTTTACCTTCAGTTCCACTATTAGGGAGCTTTGAGGACATGACAAAGACTATTCCATTATAATGATATTGTCCTCCTCTCTCTTTCATGAAAGGTCAGCAGAATGTTCTTTTAAATAACAAAGTTAAGGCTTTTGAACATCCTTTTTGGAAACTAGAAGCCTGGGAAGAATTGTACCTCTTCTAGCACATACTGAAATTCTGAAAGAAAGGACCAAGACGACCTTTGTCCTGTATCTTGGAACCAATATGGCTACTCAGTAAGACAAATGAGTAGCAGATAGTTAATTTGATCAAATTATCATACTTAATAGCTCATGCAGCAGAATTTTGAACAGAGTATTAATTCAATAAACATAGCTCGATCTCTGCTAAGCCCTTAGATCAAGCATTTTCTGCTTGAAGACAGTGTACAGTTCATGTTGAGATTACTTAGGATTCCAGCACTGTCTACTGTTTTGGCTTTCTGCAGATTACCCCCTGCCCCAGTGGCACTAAGAACTTTGGAGTTTGGCAGTATAAACCTCACCTTTGCCCCTTCTCTAAACTGTGGGTTGGCATGTGGGGGCAGCAAAAACAGCTTTTGGAATACAGCTTCTTCGATGTGGTCACTGTCTTTTACACTAATGGGCTATGCGCCTGTGCAGAGACCTCGTTGGAATCTAACAAGCTCAATTTTCCTGCTTTGGGTGGGAACCCCGCCCCAGTCTCTGTATGTGGCTGTGCCACTCCTCATCCCCTCAGTCTTTCTTCATCCGTGTTTCAGTGAACATTGTGGAGTCTGCAGCTCGACAACGAGTAGGATCTATTTATCCTCTTGTTGTTTTTCTCCCTGCGTCTTCATTTTTTTCTTTCTTTGTATAGTATCGTGTTTTTCTTGGCGTTTTGGTTTTTATGGTCTCTCTTTCTTTCGGAGCTCTGATCCCGGCTAGGACAGAGCGTAGTGGACAGAAGGCCTTTGGCGTTTATGCCAGGCACGGTGAACTGTCGGTCTGACTATTCGGACTATGTTCGGCCCTACTATGGGTCTCATTACTCAGATGGTCCCACATATGGGAAACCTTTAACGATGAGGGGTTGGCATGAACCCCCCCTCACACTCGGAAGGGAGGCTGCATTCCCACTCACTTCAGTGCTCCCCAAGGGATCGAAACGACTGTCACAAACCACCCCCTTCAGTTCCAGTGATACAACAAGGCTACTGTCAGCAGGACTTTCCGCTTCGGTACCAGACACTCCGGATAGCAAATCAAGCTCCCCTTCGGGTTCGGTGGCTGTGGCACAAGACCATTTGGTTTCCCTGGAGCTCGAATATAAGAGCAATGCTAGTTCCCAGGTCTCTGAAGTTGTTTCCCTAGGCTCGTCCCTGTTCGACATACAGTCGGACTAGAAGCCTGTCTCCCCGTTGGAGGACTTCAAGCTGTACTCTGCTTACATGACCCAAATGACTTCGGCCTTGGGAGTGATCCTCGGTACTAGGGAGAACTGGACCAGTTGCTCAGCCTTTTTGATTCAGAGGCCAAGGTACCAGTTGCTTTGCCCTTGAACCCAACGTTGTTGAGGGTCATCCGGGGTTACTGAAAGAAGCTGGCAATGCTTTCTCAACCTAACAGGCGTTTAGAGAATTTCTACAGGGTGCAATTGCAGGATGATACGACCTTTTAAAAAAAATAAATCATCCCACTCCAAATTCAATTGTCGTGGAGGCATCCTTGCAAAGGACCAGAGGTCACAGCCAGTCAGCACTGAGTGACAAAGAAGGCAAAAAATTGGACTGCTTTGGGAGAAGGCTTTATTCAGCCTCGGCCCTCCACTTGATGGTGGCCAATTATCAGTCTTATAATGCCCAATATAACCACTTTTCGTGGGAGAAGGTGGGTCCTTTCCTGGATCTCCTCCCACAGAGACAGATCCGGCAAAAGCGTTTTTCCGCAAGGCTGTTCAGGCGGTGAAGCAGGGATCTTATTCGGTCCTGCGTTCTGTGGAATGTGCAGCTAAGGTGATGGCCACATCCGTGGTGTTCAGACAACACTCTTAGCTGCGTTCACCTGGACTGAACTATGAGGCCCGTGCTAGGGTCGAGGTCCTGCCCTTTGAGGGTTCTAGCCTCTTTTCAGAGCAGGCTGATGACACGCTCCAGAAAGTTCAGAAATTGAGGAGCACAGTGTGCTCCATGTCATATGCTTCGTCAGCTACCAAACCGCAGAAAACTGCCAAGTGGTCGCCTTGTCAACTGCAGAAGGCCCCTTCCCAGCAACAGTCGCCTTCGGAATGGTCCTTTCGTGGCAACAAGTCCAAGTCAAGATACAAGTCAGGTATCTAGCCCAGTAAGCTGGCCTTTCAAAAACAGTGCCTGAATACTTTCCAAAAGAAGCAATGACTCGGGGCACTTCAGGACTTGCCTGGCCCCATTCTCAGCAAGCTGGGACAAAGTGACTAGGGACCAGTGGGTCCTTACAATCATACATTTGGGCCACGCCTTAGAGTTTTGTGGAACATGGCCGGTGTCTGGGATTGTGGTAATGGCATGCACCCCAGAGTTGGACCAGGAGGTCGCTGCTCTCCTTTCCAAGGATGCTTTCAAGAAGGTCACCAATCCTGACAGCCCGGGATTCTACTCCTGGTACTTTCTTGTACCAAGACTGGATGGCGGTCAGCGCCCCATACTGGTCCTCGGGGCACTGAACAAACATTTGGTCTACAAAAGGTTCTGAATGCTGTCAGTACTGACCATTATGACAACCCGGAGGGGGGGGGAAGCATGTGGATGGTTTCCCTGGACTTAAAAGATGCTTATTACCACTTCTCGATATGTCCTCAGCATCATTGCTTCCTGTGGTTCCAGATCTGGGGGATCCCCTATCAATTCAAGGTCTTGATGTGTGGTCCTGGATGCCTTCGAGATGGCGGTAGATACTCTGCAGGATCTGGGTTTCCAAATGAATTTCAAAAAATCTCAGCTGCAACCGATCTGACAGATTCAGTTTATTGGGCTGATATTCGATATGACCTTGGAAAAGGTCTTCTGATTGGCCGCATAGATATTCTCCGGAAGCTGGCAGCTGCTTTCTTATCCGGAGGCCCCCAGACTAGGCACTATGCAAAGTGCCTGTTGGGTCATATGGTGGCTACTACATATTTGCTGCCTCAAGCGTGTCTTCAAATTCACATCATTCAGAGATGGTTTTTAGATGTGTTCGATCCCCTTCGGGATCCAGGCCATCTAGAGCATGCGCCCCTTCGATGGGTACAGGCGACGGCAGAGTGACAGACAGAGTTTCTGCACCTGAGTGCTGATACTCCCTTTCAGGCCCCTCAATCCCGTTGGGTGGTCACAACAGATGTCTCGGAACTCGGTTGGGAGGCACACCTAGAAGGGTTTCTGTCTGAGTGGTCATTGGTCCCCCAAGGAATGGACGCGACACATCAGTTATTTGGAGTTGGCAATTTTCAACGCTCTGAAGGGCTTCCTACCCATGATTGGGGGTCACTCAGTGACCATACAAACAGACAATACGACAGCAAAAGCCTACATCAATCGACAGGGTGGCACGTCCTCAAGAAGCCTTCTGTTTCTGTCTCTGGACTTTGGCATTGGTGCGTGGCTCATGTGGTATCTCCTCAGGTGATTCATATACAAGGTTCCCTGAATGTCTAAGCGGACACTCTGAGCAGGATGACTGTGGTCTCCCATGAGTGGGCATTGCAGCAAGGTGTTCTCAGGGACATATTTGTGAATTGCGGAGTCACAACTCTGGACTGGGTCGTAGCCGCCTCTCTGCAAATCTCCAACAAACACTTCAAAGCAGCTCCCTGCTCTCTCTTCATTCTCCAACAAACCCAATAGTGCTTCGCACTTCAAAGCAGTTCCCAGCTCTGTCTTCGCAAACAAGCAAACCCCGATAGTGCCCCGCACTTCAAAACAGTTCCCTGCTCTCTCCAGGGATGGGAAGTGTGTGAAGGTTTTGGAGAGTAGCCTGCTCCTGCCAGCAACCAGCGGACACGCCGTTATTACTTTATTTGAATTTGAGTCGCAACCAGCAAGCCCGATAGTACCCCGCACTTCAAAACAGTTCCCTGCTCTTTCTATAGGGATGGGAAGTGGTGGAGAGCAGCCCGCTCCTGCCAGCAACCAGCAGATATGCAATTGCTTTGAAGTGTTTGTGGGAGATTCGCATTGAGTTCTCCCTGCAGTGAGTCGGCCGTGTTGAGGTGTGCCGCAGTGAGTTGGCCACAGAGAGTTGTCCCATTCTCCTCTGGGCCTATTTGCTTCCTGGGACAATGTACAATGCGCCCTCTGTTGCTCCAGGGAAGGGTGAGGGTTCTCTAGGTGATGCCTTGTCCTGTCTTGGATGGGCCCTCTTCTGTATGTGTTTCCCCCATTTCCCCGCATTCCAAGGGTCCTGCTCAAACTGAGGGTCGATCAGGCCAGGGTAATCCTGATAGCCCCGTGGTGGCACAGGAGGCCTTGTTTTTTTAGGCCTGAGGCGCTTTGCGGTGGATTGGAAACTCCTGACTGCCCTACTGGACCTGCTGTCACAGGAGAAGGGACTGGTGCTCCACCCGGATGTTTGGTCCCTCAATCTGATGGCATGGAAGGTCCTGTCAACTTCCCGTTGAGACTTAAGGAAGTTTTGGTTGCTGCCAGAAAGTAGCCCACACAGAAGTCATATGATCACAAGTGGACCCGTTTCTGTTCAGTCACTTCCCTGAATGAGTTTGATGCATTTAATCCATCTGAACAAGATATATGTGATTATCTGTTGTTGCTTAAGGAGTATGGTTTAAAGCTTTCATCCCTTAAGGTGTATTTGTCTGCCATTGTGGTGCGTTCCCCTGCTAACCGGGCTTCATGGTTTAAAGATCCGGTGGAGAAAAGTTTTCTGAAAGGTTTAACACACATGTTCCCAGATGATCTTGTCATGTCACCAACCTGGGACCTATCAGTGGTATTGGCTGGTCTCCTGCGACTGCCATTTGAGCCTTTGGCTTCAGTTGATCCCCCTCTCCTGACCTGGAAGGTCGCCTTTTGGTGGCCATTACCTCCGCCAGGAGGGTAAGTATGTTGAGGACCCTGAGGGGTTGACCAACTGTACCTTCAGTTCCATAAGGACAAGGTCATACTCAGACCAGATGTCCAGTTCATGCCCAAAGTGGTCTCTATGTTCCACCTGCTAACTTTGCCCGTGTTTTTTCCAAATTCTTCCTCGGATGCAGAGAGACCGTTACATTGTTTGGATGTCCAAAGGGCATTATCCTTCTACGTTCAGAGGTCTGCTGAATGGAGGAAATCTCCTGCCTTGTTTGTTCTGTACGATGGGCCATGTAAAGGGTCTCCATGTGTCGGCCCAATCCATGTCTAGGTGGATAATTTCCATAATTGAGCTTTGTTATTTATTGGCTCATAAGCAGTTGCCTGCGACAGTTAAGACACACTCTGTTAGGTCTGTGGCAGCCTCTGTGGCCTTTGATCATGCAGCCCCATTGGACACTATATGTCAGGCAGCTACCTGGGCTTCGCCCCATTTGTTTATCCATCATTATGCAATTGATGCCGGGGCATGGAATGATGCTGTATTTGGCGGGAGTATCTTGCAATCCATTTTCAGTTGATGTACTGAAATAAAAATACTTCTGGCAGATTACATAGTTTCTTTCAGATTACATAGTTTCACCTCCTTGGGTGCTAGCTTGTTATGCACCCATTAGTGTAAAAGACAGACCATGTCGAAGAACAACAGGTTACTTACCTGTAATTTTGGTTCTTCTAGTGGTCATCTGTACTTTTACACGCCCTCCCATCCTCCCCGCAGGGTTCACTGAAGTTGGACTCTGTGACTGAGGGGATGATAGTGGCACAGCCACATATAGCGGCTGGGGGCAGGGTTCCCGCCCGAAGCAGGAGAATTGAGCTTGTTAGATTCCGATGAGGTCTCTGCGCAGGCGCATAGCCCATTAGTGTAAAAGTACAGATGACCACTGGAAGAACCAAAGTTACAGGTGAGTAGCCTGTTGTTCTCTAGATGTTTATTGTGTCAAAGTACCTCAGACATGTTATAAAGCAGCCTAGGAGATTCCTCCCTTTGGGGATGGGATTGCTCTTGCACATCTCATTGTTGAACCATGAGAGGGGGATTTTCTGTTCTTTCTGGAGTACTCCCATTCTGATCAGTAACACGAAGCCTACCCCTCTATACTATCAATTTCTGGTTTGATGTGTTCAGATGGAGGTTTCTGCCTTGGGCATTTGTGTCAATTTTAGTTAATCCATATATCTTCTAAGGTCAAGTTCAGTTTCTTCACAATGTCCCCCAGTGGGGGTTTGGTTTGTTGGTTAATTCCATCTTGGAGGGTGCCAGCCAACATTGGTGCACTTCCTGTTCCATGATTGGCCATTTGTACCTGGATGAGGTTTCAGCCAAGAAGGACAGATCCTGTACCTCTCTGACGTGGAAAGAGAGTTTCCGCTTTCCTGGGGTGGTAGCACAGGCATTTGTCAGCCAGGAGTTTGGAGGTATACTCCGGTGATAACAAAAATGCTTGTTTGTACTTATTGCCATTGTTATTCCCTGATAAATTAAAAATTGATGAATGTAGTATCTCTCTTCAAGTTAAAAAGAACATATCAATTAAAAGTTGATAGGGGTTTGATGTGTTTAGAAATTTTTAAGCTATTTGCAAGCATAAAAACAGTAGAAAGTCAGAATAAGTTATGCATCAAGACCAAAAAGGCTCTAGTCCAGGCCTGCTCAACTTAGGCCCCCCAGCTGTTTTTGGACTACAACTCCCATAATTCTCAGCCACAGCAGCCAATAGCCAGGGATTATGGGAATTGTAGGCCAACATCTGCAGGAGGGCCAAAGTTGAGCAGGCCTGCTCTAGTCTGTGACTGAGGTACAGGTGGCCTGTGTTATCCGCCATCTTGGCACCTGCGGTTTTGCATATCTGTGGTCAGACATTGCATACCCAACCTTGTTATATGCAGTTTGAAAAATAGCAAACATTCACACATCCACGGTTCCTGGGTGTCCAGAAATGACCTCCAAGGTCATTTCTGGTCACCATTTTGCTAAATAGAGCCATTTTGTGGCTTTTTCTCTAAAAAAAAAATTGCTCACTTTTTGCAGGAAAATGCCATAATTGATTATTGGGGGGAGGGGGGCATTTCTGGAAAGCTGGAGAGGATGGTGTGGTACTTTATTTATTTTATTGCTTCTTTTAAAGCCATTTAAAAACCTTTTTTCCCCACCTCCCAGAAACCTAACTTGCCCCCATTCCAATTGCCTCAAGGTATCATTGACTGTGGCTGTAGGTGAGACTGGAACCTCTGTGGATAACGAGGGCCACCTGTACAGCAAAGTAAATGCTGCCATCTGAACTTCCTTCAACACTGAGATGCCCTCCTTCCCCACAAAAAAGGGACTACAAACTTTTGCAATGTAGCAGGAAGAAGAACATGAGTCTTTGTACATTGAGGTAACCTTGGTCCCTATCCCTCTTTATAGACCAGAACTTCATAGAGGCTGCACAAAAAGGAAGGAGAGATGAGGAAATGTGTAGTTCTTCTGAGTAGAACAAATGGAGCCTACATTCCACCGTTTTTAATACGGTAACACTTTCCTAGGCGCCTCTCATCTTTATTGGCCACTGTGACTAGATATGATGGGAGTTGTAGTCCAACAACAGATGGAAGGCCAAAGTTGTGCAACCCGGTTGTATAAAGTTATCTGTATTTTGGTGTTTAATTTGTGGTGGTTCTACTTTGTGTGTGGTGTCCTTGGATGCTTGTATCATGTCTGGCATTCGAGAAATCGCTTGAGTCTTCAAGAGTCACTTCCTGAAGTAAAATAGAGAGGAGTTCTTTGAAAGAAGAGAGTTGTACTTCTTGAATGCCCTGAGGTACAAGAGTTTACCGTACCCTTGGAGAAGTGTATTTGAATAGATAAAAGAGGAAAACCAGGTCATAATACGTAATAATGTGTTGCAGTCTTTTCACTCAGTCTACACTTGTTTATTTGGGGCAGACAGAAATACCACAAAGTTGTATTGAATTATATTTGTATTGAATATAATATATTTGTATTGAATATAATATATTTGTATTGAATTATATTGTATTGAATTATATTTGAAGATGCATGCTCTTTAAGAGCCGTGGTTGTCCTCTGTAGAACAACTATTTAGGCTCACTTTGAATCCAGGAGCTGCCTTCCTGCTGTTGCCAAGTGGGTTGCAACTCTGCATAGGTCATAGGAGGTGCTGCATGGCTCCAGGGAAGGATGATTAGCCAGTTCTGAAACTTGAGGGGTGGAGGATAGGGAAGTGCAAACTGGTTCAGGGGTTTGGTTCGCAGGTTCAGGGTCTAACCGAATCCCTCCTGGTTCTGTACAGACTGGGGCCAAATCCTCTCCCAGCTCGCAAATCCCCCCCCCCACAATTTTTTTTAACCTTTTCTTTCCTCCAGGGGAGTTTCTAGGGGCAGCAGGGTGGGTGGGTGGGGTCTGTGGAGGTTCCCCTCCCACCATCGGCCTTCAAAATGCCCCCCTTGGGCCTTTCCAACCTGTTTTCGGGCCTTCCTAAATTGGTGCAGGAGCCGCCATTTTGGCCACTGCAGCAATTTACGAAGGGCCAAAAAACTGGCCGAAAAGGCCTGAGGGGGGCATTTTGAAGGCTGGTGGGGAGAGAGGGAACCTCCATGGACCCCTGCCCCTAGGAACTCCCCTGTAGGGGAGAAAAGGTTAAAAAAAAATTCTGAATGGGGGGGGGGAATCCATGAACCCCTCTGGACCGAACTGGGGCGGTGGGGTTTTAGGGTTGCCAGACCGAACTGGTCCGGTCAGGTTCGAGTCTAATTCGGACTCTAACTGAACCGGGCCAGCCAGTTCCACGAACACCCCTAGTGGAAGATGATAGACACTCTGTGGCAAGAGAAGAGAGGTTAGGCATACAATGGTGTGACGATGGCAACAGTGGGAGGGGAATTGAGGAAACTTGGGAAGAAACTTGTTGATCTGGAGACTGCCTTCTATATAATTTACACTATTCCATAGAACCAGATCTGGGCAGTGTTATCGGTGTGTCGCTCACCTCAGTATTGTGTTTCATCCCTTGACCGCACCATTCTGTTTGAAAATTTCTCTGCTCATAATGGATAAATCCACGCAAAGCTTGGTAGGCCCTTGGGGTCATTTCAAAATGTGGCAAACATTCCTTTTTCCATCCTGTTGAGCAATTTGGCATTCTAAGAAGACACTCCAAAATAATTGCACTGTGCTTTATCTGTTTGTTTTCTCTTATGGAATGAGGGCTCTCAGCCATTTTACTGCTGAGAGTAATAGCTGTCCATCTAGGTCACATTGCAGCAAATAAAATGTTAATTTGGGGTTTGCTGCATTGGTAGCTCTTAAAAGTTCTGGTCTTCCTCCAAGTCATTCAGCTGTCAGAAAACCAGTTCATGATTAGGATCAAAGTTCTGACAGATGTGGTGGATTTGCTTTGCATTTATATGTATCTAAGAAATGTAAGCTTTGAAACAGGATTGTGTGGTGGAGCAAGGCATGAAAATGTTGCTAGTGTGAGTGGTGTTGAGTATGTTTTAAGATTTACCTGCATGAGTGTGGTGGCACTTACTGGTCTTTGAAAATAAAATCCACATCAGCATGCAGCAGGAAAAGAAAAAACGATTTAATGCTGAGTTCATAGAAAACCAAGCCAGAGAAAATCACAACAGTGTCAATTCCTTTTATTCAAAGCAAATAGACATAAGCAAATAGACATATTCCACAGTAATGTTCTCCCATTGGAAATGCTGCCTGTAGTTGCAGAAGTATAAGCAGAGGTTGCTGACTCTGGCTGTATGGAAGCAAGTCTCACCAGCAGTTCCTTGTCATATTCTGCTCTTTTGTTCTGTTTACAATGGCAGTGCTATCGCATCCATGCAAAAGGTGGGGGTGGGGAAAAACTTTGCTAAAGGGTGATAGTGGGACAGTTAACAACTCCCTCTGGCTCAACATGGTGAATAGCAAGAGTGCTGACTTTTGAGTGCTTTCCTTTTTGAGGGTGTGGAGAGCACAGTTGCCACTCTCTGCGCTTTCCTCCCCCTTCAATAGGATGAACAGATCTGCTCACTGCTACTTCCAAGGCCATGTCTATATCATAACAGCACTAAAAATTGCAAACTTTATGTTCCTAAGCTGTGGTCTCTGTCCATGCATAGTGAGTGGTATTGTATCTTAAGACCATACAAGCTGAAAATATGTAACTTTCAGTAGTGTTCTTGCACGATATTGATGTTAATTGCAGTGTTTGTCTTTTTTACACTGGGAAGCAACCTGCCTAGAGAACAGGAGGCTGTTGCTTGCTTTGTATCCCCGCTGGTGTGTTTCCCAGAATATGGGAAACTCCTATATCGGGCTACAGCGTTATAGGAAGGTGCTGAAAGGCATCATCTTATACTGCATGGGAGAAGGCAATGGCAAACCATTCCTGTATTATACCAAGAAAACAACATGGTTCTGTGGTCGCCAGGAGTCAACACTGACTCAATGGCACAATCTTTCCTTTCCCTTTCCCTTTTTTGCAGTCCTTTGAGAATGGTTGTTGTTTAGGATTAGTATTCCCTGTAGGCTGAAAAAGACTCAAGTTGTGGCCTTAGATATGAATTGTGTGACATGGCAATATTGTGAGCTGTAGGTGTGGTCCCACTATCCATGAGGTGTGTTATAGAGATAATTTCAGCACGCTGTAGGATGTGTCTTTCTGGCCATAAGTTGCCTACTAGAAGTGATCCTGCACTGCCAGCCAAATGCAGCTGTGACTGTACCTCCAACTGGCTTTGTGGTATCATTGTATTTTAAATCATCTTTATTTTGGCTGCTAATCCAAAATAGTACTGGACCACATTAAGCTTCATTCTTCCCATCCTTCTCTGTTCCGTTGGTGAGCACAACTAAATGGTACAGCCATGGAGCATGTTCTGGGTGCCCATGCACAGTCAAATCCTAGGATGATAATACTCAAAGGGGATTCTGTTGAAGCTAGCAACAGAGCCAAGAGATGGCATACTCTGTAGTTTGCTGCATGACCAGCTTCTGGCTGATGTGCTGTTAGCTTTTGCCATGAATGGGGATGTGTGTATGAGAGAGGATCTATTTGAAGATCACTTATGTTGAACATTGTTCCATCTAAGAGCGAGTTACACTTTTCCTGGGCACAGATACTTAAGTAGCATACTGAAAAATCCCAGTAGACTCATGGCTTGAATATCACATCTCAATCTACTGATCTTTCTAGTAATTCTGCAGAAGAGATTAGGTTCTCCCAGAAGCTGAACTATTCAGCTGTTAGAAGAGAGAGTAAGCATGGTTGCATGGAATGATGCAATAGGAACTGAAGGCTGTGGGTTATATGCATAGGTAGTCTTATTTTTATTTATTATAACTATTTTTATCCTGCCTTTCCACATTACATAAAAATGTTCAAGGTGAGTAACAAGAAATAAAAGTACAAGATGATAGAATAAATGCAATAATTGTATTACTGTAAATAAAGGTACTTTAGTGAACTGCTTAAAATGTTAATATTTTGCTTTTTTTCCCCTCCCCTCACCAGAACATTCAACTCCAGCCAGGGTGGTAAAAGCAGCAAACCCGAGGCAAAGGAAAGGCAGCAAGGTACTTTTTCTACTTGTGTTTTGTCTTAGAGAAGCCATTTTGAAGTAATGTTTTGTTCTGGTATTGTCCAAGTACATCTGTGCTTTGGGGGACTTGCCTTGATATAGTCGCATATCAAAATGAATTTGTCATTTAAAAATTCTAATATTGGGAGATGTTATGATTGTATGGAAACAAGACCCTTATGTACGTGCAACATTATGGTCACCTGGTCACTTGAAGGACTGGGCTAGCAGCAAATGAAAGTTTTTTGTAAAGTGGATGCCTTCCAAGAAAACTCTCTGCTTGTCACCCTAGGTTGCTTGGAAGTGAGATGTCACCGGCAGTCCCAAATGTATTGTTATCTTACACTGTCATATTCTCTCTATCCTTGCGAGAACCTCTCAGCTACTAGGTTCTGTCAGGATGGTTGCATGCTTCTGTACATTATGTTCAGTCCTTTCAGAGTCCACAGTGTGCAAATGTGCGGTGTAACTATTTAGTGTTATGGTGATTGATATAATTCAAAGGCCTGTTGTGTGTTCTGCCAGCAAGTAAATTGAAGTCCTTGGAGTTGTACTGCTTTGTCTACAATCCACAAGTACCCCTTAGAAAGCAAGTTAGGGTGTCTGTCTCTATAGTCTCCTACGTCTGACCTCCTGCTTGAGTTGGTCTGCAGATATGCTTCTGACGACCTGTGCTGTTGAGACCATCTATTCATAGGATTTCCTTGCTTTGAGCTGTCATTATTCACTTTGATGCACCTGTTCTGTGCTTGCAGCATGCAGTGATCAATGTGTGGATGCTGGTGAGTGATTCTGTCTTGTGGCAGAGACTTGGTTTGGCCTTTGGATATACATTTCAGTGTTGACTTCCTTTACCATCTCCAACTTTGGGAACCATGCCAGTTGTGCTGTGTTGGGGAAGATGTGATACTTCTGGATGTGAACCAAAGTCACACATCCTTTCCTATGCAATCAGACACTGATTCTTTAACTCAGTTTGTCTATCTGCTGCTGTTTTCTGGATTATGTGTGTAGTATGTTTCCCAGACTATGGGAAACACCTATGTCGGGCAACAGCGAGATAGGAAGATGATGAAAGGCATCATCTCATACTGTGCAGGAGATGGCAATGATAAACCTCTCCTGTATTCTACCAAAGAAAATCACAGTGCTCTGTGGTCACCAGGAGTCAGCACCGACTCAATGGCACAACTTTACTTTTTCTCCCCTCCTGCTGTCAAATGGTACCTATGGAGCAACTTATGAAATCTCGTCACATAAGTATCTAAACCTGGGGTTATCTACCGCCAGGCTTGCATGCTTGTGTGAGTCAGGGCAAAAAATCCTAAGCCCTGGTAGTCCGAATCTGGGTAACCCTGCTTCTAACCCTGGGTCTTAACCCCGTTTAGAGCACAACAGGGACCCTGGTACCTGGGTTTGTGAATCATGTCCTCTTTCCACTCTGTGTGTAGGTCCCGGCCGCCATGTCTGTTAGAGTGCTGTGGCTGGAGGGTCTGTGATCTATGAATGTGTCACTCTGCACAGTCCTTTCTATGATCACTTGCTTGAATGTCTTGAATGGGGCTTGACCCGCCTCCTTCCCCCTTGTGGCCAGTAGGAGTGCAGCTGCTAACATCATGGGGTCCTTCACCTTCTGGCTGTTTGGTGCATTGTGAGAAGGCTCTCCCGATTCTCAGAGGCCTTCCTGGCTGCAGCGTTTGGGAATGGGGGTTGCAGAGCCCAAGCGCTGATGAGGCTTTGCTCGTCTGTTCAGGATGGAATAAGGATTCTTCCAATCGTAGAACTCCTCTTTCTGATTGTGTGCAAGTGCCCATGGTCTGTTTTGCAGCATTGCAGACTCTGAAGCATTTTCATGTTAGGCTATGGTTTGTTTGTAGAAGTTGTATGTTAGGAGGAAAAAGCTTATATTTGTGCTGCTATTGACCCCAAGGCAGTGGAGTCTACCTCCCTTAATAACAAAGCATATTCCCTGTAGTAGGTAGTCACTAAAGTATCATTACTAAATGGGTAAAATGGCTCTTTTCCGTGTTATCTGTTTTTATTCAACCCTCACCCCTAACCCTTGTTTCATATGAGGATGCATACTGATTTTGTGGGTGGGGAGGGTGTGGGACAAGATACCTTGCATATGAATTTCTGATAACATTATAGTGACTGCAGTACAAGCTTTAGAGATCTCTTTTAAGCTGTTGCTCCTAGTCTTTAAGACAGACTAGGAGAAGTCCCTCTGGGATATCAAGGGTTAGAGATTGGTCACAGTTGAGAACAGGATATGCCATTGATTTGATCTGCAGATAAAGGCCTTGCTGGAGGGCAAAGCTCAAGATGTCCTTGCAAAACAGACACTCTGCCAAGTTAGGCTCACTCATTCACGACAAAGTTTGCTGAAAGTAGCTCCTACATACTAGCCAGTATTTCTAGGCAGACTGTGAGATGAAGAAATGTGCTCTCATTTGAGAACACAGTGGCAGTAACACAGCAAGAAAGTTTGGCTCCATAAGGGAAAGGACTGCTGGTGGTTAGCTTTATACAGTTGATTAAACAAGTAAAAAAGAATTGTCTTGTCATGTGTAAGGACAACAAAATCTTCCCAGAATGAAAGCAGCCTTTTGTGCAATGTCATCTGAGTGCCCCTGCCTTCTAAGGACGACATTTACTTGCTATTTGATCCTCTTTTCTAATGCTTCTAGAGGCTGTGTTCCTTCCTTCACTACTAGTTTTGAAAGAGGCGCCTCTCCTTCCTGCTGCCTGCTTTGCTCACCACTCACTTCAAATCCATGTAAACAGAATGAAGTCAAACCTCTCTGCTCAAGCAAGCTTTTTGTATAAGTAAATTGTGTCCTAGGGTGGCTTTGCATGGCTACAGGAAGGTCAGAGAAGCACATGCACAAGTGATTTCAGGTCTAGTTCCTGTTCTTCCAGGGCAACTTGCATGGGAAGAGATGCAGATGCTCCAGAGGTGTCCACCTTGTGCATATTACTCCAAATGCACAAAAAGACTTGCATGTGGTACACTGGTGCACCTTTTTGGCTTTCCATGTCTGAAACATGGAAAGCTGCCCTTCAGAGCAATTTGGAATCCTAACATTTCAGGGAATAGCCACCACAGTCAAAGACCATTCGTATTGGCCTTACTGTATGGGGGTCATTATTGTATAAATTGAACCCCAACTTCTGTGTTTGCATTACTGTATTTCCAAGCATTTGGTTGAAGTTGTGCTGCTTGTGTACATGAACATATTGTTCACTAGGTGGCACTATGTGTGTATAAAATTTTAGTTATGCTTACTTACCTAAATCTTGTGATGAGGCAGCTTCTCCACTGCATTTTAAGGAGAACAGCTCAGCGGTACTTCACAAGGCTGTGGAAAGTAAAGGTTGCTTGAGAGAAACAGTTCAGGTGCTAGATGATACTTGCAGCAAGTGTACACAAAGCACAAACATTTAAAAGCAAATTAAATACCTGCCCTAACAGTGTTAGCACAAATGGATATCTGAGAGGAAGAAAGGGCAATATTTTGCACTTTAACTATTTAAATATGTAAATAAAGACATGGTGTTAAATCCATGTCTTACAGAATGACACAGATCTGAGGCTAGGTATGGCTTGCTTTTAAAATACTGTAAACTTAAAAGCAAACCATGCGTATTATTGAATAGATATTGACCTTCCTTGTTGGCATTGCCTTCTAGAATATTATTCTTGATCATTTTGAGGGACGCAGAAGGAGAATTCGTTCAGCCTCATATAAAAATCCAAAAGGAAAAATAGTGTTGATTAACAAATAGGATGCTGCTGCTATGTAATACACTCTGATTCCATATCTCTGTTTCTTCTTATTAGGTTGGTGACTTCGGGGATGCCACAAACTGGCCAACACCAGGTGAAATAGCTCACAAGAGTGTCCAGGTAAAATGTGTGTTCTTATCTGACAAGATGTAAGCTTTTGTTATTTGGCATGGATGTGGACAAATGTGATTCTTGGAAGCAGAACGTTGCATCTAATATAGAGCAATTATCTTTGGGGGTTCAGTGAAGCTGCTTCCTGTATCAACATAGATTTCTCAGAGTATAGAAGAAAAAAACAAGATCATTTTGAATTTGGTCCAAGCCCTCTAGGTTGTGGAGATATTTTTGCCCAGTCACTGAAAGCTGTTTTGAAATACAGTAGATCCATTACTGCACAGGTTAAAGAATAACTGTTTGTGCAGTGGGCAAAGTATAACTTCTTTATACCCAGATTCTCCATTGCTTCATTATTTATCCATGTCTCTGCTTCTGTTATATGAAGTTATATGGAAAGAAGCCAGATGTCCTTTGGCTGATGTTTCGCTACTGACACTGTAACATGGTGCTGTGTATAAAGGGAAGAGGGTTAAAGGGCATCTTCCCTCTTCTTGTGTATTTCCCATCGTCACCCCTGACTTTGTTTTTCTAGCCTGTCTGGGACCCTATTGTATTCTTGAAAATGGTTGTCTATTCTCCCCCACCCCCGAAAGAACCAACTTTCTGTGTCTGTCCCTTTTATTCTCCATGCTGATTTTGGCCTTTTGGAACCTCAGGATTGAGACCTGGGAAGGAAATAAGCCACCTGATGGCACAGCAGGAAATCAACCAGCCTAGAGAGCAGGAGGCTGTTGGTTCGAATCCCCTCTGGTTTGTTTCAGAATATGGGAGACTCCTATATCGGGCAGCAGCGATATAGGAAGGTGCTGAAAGGCATCATCTCATACTGTGCAGGAGAAGGCAATGGTAAACCCCTCCCATCTTCTGCCAAGAAAACCACATGGCTCTGTGGTTGCCAGGAGTCGACACTGACTCGACAGCACAACTTTACTCCAACTTTGCACTTCCTATGGGGCACTTCCATGTAGCAGGCCCCCTAGTGTCAAAGTATTTGGGCATCTCCAAATATAAATACTACAAAACAAAGCCACAAGAGGCTTTCTTAAAAGAAACAGATTTGTTGGGTTCAGAACTTAGAGAGGCATGACCTTCTTTTGATCAGAAATGATGTTTGCCCCTCACACACTACCTGGCATAAAAATAGTCACTGAAGATCATTTTACATAGGATTTTACCAGTCTGCTTTCCTGCTGAAGCTGTCACATGCACCATTCTTGTACAAAATGACAGATTAATATTTAATTTCCTCTTCTTGAAAAGTTAGGAATATTTGACTCAAGTGTGTGTGTGTGTGTGTGTGTGTGTGTGTGTGTGTGTGTGTGTGTTTAGACTCTTTGGGAGCAATAGAGGCTGTAACCTAGGGTCTGCCTGTTTCTACCCTACTATAGTGCTGAGAGTTTTGTCCGAGCAACACTTTTTGGGGGTGCTAAGTTTCTACATAGGAGAAAGCCAGGAATAGCACATTACAGATCTTGGGCAGAGGATTTCCTTTTAGGGTTTCACTGCCCACCATGCTCCCTAGCTCAGCGATGCTATTCTGGGACACCAGCCTGGAGCCCATTTAAAAACCTGTCCACAGTGAACCTCTGCAGAGAAGGTAAAATTTACCAAGCATTTGTGCAAGACCAGGTTTACTGCAGAAAAGAGAATAAAGCATGTGGGGAGTGGTCAGCACCAAGCCCAACTACTTAAGCTGGTGTCTTGTACTTGACTTGTGTAGGGCTTTATTGTGGGTGGTATAACCATCCAAAGAGGGGCACGACATAGATGCAGAAGTGCTTAAGATGCTTCTATTTTAGGACTTCCCTCCCCTTTGGCAGTGGCTTCCTAGCTTTGCAATGGCCTCTTGTCAGCTGTCCCCTCCTGTGGGCTTGGTATCCTGCCCTATCTTCATTCACCAGGCTTGCCTTGTTAGGCTTCTGAATGAATCAGAAATCATAGGGAAGACCTTGTTTCTGTAATGCCTCTGCCTCAAGTGCACTTCCCTATAATTTTACTGAAGTTTTGTTGGTATCCCATCTGCTTGGGACCATGATGCTGCTCTATAACTCTGCACAGATTTCTTTGCTTCCAAGTCCTGCTTGTATCAAGCTGCTGTTGCTTATGAATTGGATGTCTCCTGAAGGTAACTAATGTTCTTGTGTCTTCAGGCTCTGTGCATCCAGTCCTCCTCGAAGAGGTGGGTGTATGAATGATTGTGAATGCATCAGGGAAAGAGCCCACCCAGGCGATGCTTAAATTATTTAGCTAAGCCAGTTGTGCTCTGCCTTTGCTGAGCCTCCATTGTATGTTCCACCTCACATGTTTGGTTCATCTTTTCCAGCAGCTGCCGCACAAGCCCCAATCACTCCGGAAGCTGCCTATTAAGAAAAACATGAAGGAGCAGGAGAAGGGGGAAGGAAGTGATGGCAAAGAGAATATGAAAACCCGGTCAGATGAATCGGGAGAGGAGAAAAATGGAGATGACGACAACCAGAAATCAGCTCAGAAGAAGAAGGGTGAGAAGAGACTCTTTGTAGGGCTTGAGGCATTGATGGAGCTAAGATCTTGAGTACTGCCATGTGGGCAGTCAGGTCCATGGGCTTTCTGTTGTCTCATTTTTGACGGGAAACAACAATAAGTTTCTCTTTGAAAAGACATAATTTTCTAAAACCAAAACTGCTACTACTTAGTCAGTTATTAGTCAAAACAAGTCACATTGTTATTGTGTTCTGTTCTTTGCTTACATTTGGAATGTGAGTTGCCTCTTCTACCGAAAATTAGAGAAACAAGCAGAAGGGGACTTGCACTTACAAAACAGAAACAATTTCTATGGGATCAGGTAGAATGGCCTAGGGGCACCCAGTGTAGCCACCTTGCTGAAGTTAAGCTTGTCAGTGCCTGGATGTGTAGCTGCCTGGGATCTTGTGTGTGCCACCTTTAAGTTCAGTGTTGAAAAAAAGGTGGAGATAAACATAACATGCTCCAGCGGCTTCTGTGTCAAAATTGAGCTGCTTCGTGTACTCCAGTGAGATAGTGTCAGATGAAGCATGAGTGACGTGCTGCTCTTCTGCCCATGCTTCATGCATTAGAATCAGATGCACATCTATGTCTTCTGAACAAATGGGAGCATGGGGATAGTTGAGCTCAAGTTTCTCATCCATCTCTCCATTTCTCTGGAATGCCTGAAATGGTTCACCCAATCCTGGCAAATAAAGTCCCGAAAGGTAGGCTTGTTATGAGCCAAGTACATGACCTCATGCAGCATTACTTGCTGGAGCAAAAGATCTTGGAGAGAGGTTGTAGGGAATCATGCTGGTATGGCCTCTTGCTGATTGTTCAGTAGGTCTGGATCTAGTCAGTGTTTGGATGGGAGACTGCATAAAGGAATCGCATGTTGTACCAGGTTGAGTCCCATCATAACAGAGAGGTCGGAGTATACATTTAATAACTGGGAAATGCTTTTGCAGGCTGTGATGTAGTTTTGTGCAGGAAAGGAGGGCTGAGTGCTTTCTCTTGAAACTTTGTGATAGGCATGTTTTCCTATGTTGCAGGCAACAGACACAAATGGGTCCCTTTGCAAATAGACATGAAGTCTGAGGTGCCAAGGGACAAAACCGCTTCTCGCAATAACAGGCAGAATGAGCAGCATCGGCACCCCTCCAACAACCGGAGCGAATCGAAAGGTAACAGCTGTGTGTGTGTGTTCATTCCTTAAATGCTTAGGCCAACATGTTCCTTCAGCTCCTTTTAAATAAATTCCAATTATTCTGGGGTCTCAAATGCTTAGCAGTTTGGTAGGGAGCTACTTTGGCCAGTGGATGAATGCATGTTTTTGATAGGTGGTGGGAGCTGACTGTTCTTCATCAAAATAGTATTGCCAGCTAAGATAAAGGAATGTTATATACAAGAAAGACCAGTTTGATTTTTTGACTAAGCCTTGTTCAGCACCTGAAGAATTGGCATAAGGGAAACGGTTTTTGCCAGCATTCATGACACGCTTAGGATATCTAACCACATCACTTCACAGATTTGGGGGTATGTTCTTCTCTGATGTCTTCCCTGTACCTGCCCAATTATCCTGCAGCTTGGCATCTGGATAACAAGCACGAACGGAGCTGGCCTGACCATGATGAAACGTCTAGTGTCAAGAGTGAGGGGGCAGCTGTGCGTGGTGCCTTCAGGGGCAGAGGCCGTGGTCGGGGACGGGGGAGAGGAAGAGGAAGAGGAGGTACTCGCTGTACGTATAAGCCCTTAATGTGCTTTTGTGTATAGGACTTTGTCAAACTGTTGGCAGGCAACAGACTTCTATTCCACTTGGAAAATTGACTGGGGTCCATTTGATTTGTTTTGGCTAGACTGTGTCTCAGCACATTGAGTTGCTCACTAAAATAAGTGTGCTGTTGAAATAAACCACAGCATTTCTTATCTAAAGTGGTCAGTACTATTGGAACCGATGGCCATAATAACTAGTGAATATTTTTAAATAACTATTGGATATTTTAAACTAAAACTGCTGCAGAAAATGTATAAAGCAAAAGCATGGTGAATGTGTATCTTGTTTATGGGTGTAACAGTCATTCAAGATGGCTGGTTGATAGACCTTGTTTCTAGGTGGTATGGAAAGAACTTGGATTTTTTTCCTAGTTTAAGATGCACTTCTGTAAATATTTGCATTCTAGTTTCATTAAAAATTGAATTAATCTTAAGAAAATGAATTCCAGGAGCACCTTGCTTTGCAGAACTGCTCTTGCCCAGCATCCTTCCAGTGATTGACTACCTTATGTCTACCTACCTGCTGGTGTCTACCTTATTTTTCTATGTCAATTGCTTTGGGAACATATTTGAGAGAAAGTGGTATATAAACATGGTTGTTATAATAAATTAGTCTGCTAAATTATATTTGAACCTGATCTTCATACCTTACTGTGGGATTGGTGTTGACAATGTTCAGTGGTAATGTCCATATTGAGGCCTTAAATCTCCTTTGCTCCTTTCCCTTGCAGCTCACTTTGATTATCAGTACGGTTATCGGAAATTTGATGGCTCTGATGGCTCACGTACTCAGAAGTACACCAGTAATATCACCTATTACTTCGACAACATCAGCAGCACTGATCTCTACAGCGTTGACCAAGAATTGCTCAAGGACTATATCAAACGGCAAATGTATGTATCAGTTCTGGCCAGGCATCCAATTAGACTTGAGGGCAGGTAGTGTAATCAGTCCCTCAGTTACATGAATTTCTACACAAGGACTTTCCATAATCTTCCTGAAATGACACAGGAAAGGCTTTTCAGAATTTCTGAAACATCTTGTGCAGTTCTCTTGGAGAAAGCTAGAGCCACATCCTCTGCCAGTAAAGACAAAGGTGTATAGTCTTAAGACTTGCTGTGCAGGAAAATAAAAATAACTAGAAATGGGCTTGTTGTACCAGTTCAGCAGCTCATGATGATTTTGCAACATCTTGTTGGTATATTGTACCAATATACTGCTACAGATGTTTTAAGGAAGGATGGTGAAATGGAGGTACACAAGGCTTTGGCTGGCCCTTGACTTGTAGTAATAGAGGTTGGCACAGTGTACTGGTTTTTATTAATATTTTTCATTTTTAAAAAATGTGTATTTATTTAACAAATTTGTACACTTCCATCTCTGGTCGGTTTACAACAACATAAAACAGATTAAAAAATAAAAACTTTAAACGATTTAAAACCGCAGCCAAGTTTAAAAGCTTGGGTGAAAAAATAAGTCTTTAGGGACTTTTAAGTTGTCAAAGATGGGAAGGCTCTTATTTCAGCGGCTTAGGGCAGTAAAAGAGAAGGCCCGTCCCTGCGTAGCCACTAGACAAACTGGTGGCAGGTGCAGATGAACCTCTCTGGATTATCTCAATGGGTAGTGGGGCTCATAGTGAAGAAGGTATTATCTGAGATACCCAGGGCCTAAGCTGTTTAGGGCTTTATAGGTTATAACAAGCATCTTGTATTTTGCCTGGAAATTTATTGGTAGCCAGTGTGGCTCTTTTGGTATAGGGGAAATGTGGTCTCTCCGAGATGCATCAATTGCTGTTTCCGGACTATGTACAAAGGCAGAGGAGACAAGAGCTGGTCTTGTGATAGCAAGCATGACTTGTCTCCTTAGCTAAGCAGGGTCCACCCTGGTTGCATATGAATGGGAGACTAGAAGTGTAAGCATTGTAAGATATTCCCCTTGGGAAGAGCAGAAGGTTCCAAGTTCCCTTCCTGGCTTCTCCAAAATAGGGCTGAGAGAGATTCCTGCCTGCAACCTTGGAGAAGCCGCTGCCCGTCTGTGAAGACAGTACTGAGCTTGATAGACCAATGGTCTGACTCAGTATATGGCAGCTTCCTATGTTCCTATGCAGCCCTATACGGAGCACATTGCAGTAGTCAAGTCTGGAGGTTACCAGCATATGTACCACTGTTCACAGGTCACTTACCTCAAGAAACAGAGCTAGCTGGCATATAAACCAAAACTGATAAAAAGCACCTCTGGCCACTGCCTCAACCTGAGATTCCAGGGAGAGGTTACGTGCATAACTATTCCTTCTGGGGAGGTGTGAACCCATCCAGAACCAGCATAACATAATTGTCTCCAGAGTTCAAACCCCGCACAGTGAGAATCTCCGTCTTATTTGGATTCAGTCTGTTGGTTATCCCTCATCTAGCCCATCACTGACCCCAAGCAGGCATTTAGGGAGATTATGGGGCTATTCTCACGATCAGCAAAAATCAGGCTAGGAGAGCCTAGCCCGATTTTTGCTGACCGTGTAAACCACCGGGCTCACAGGCGATCCTGGTGGTTTACAAGCGGGTCACCCGCTTCTGTAGCCCTCCCCTTAGCCCTTTGAGCGCTCCTCAAACCCGGGCTGCTCACGAGTAGGCCCCTGGAGGGGAGGCTAAAAGCTCCAGGGGTCTCCCCAGTACGCCCTGTGCACTCACGCAGGGCATACTGGAGCTTCTGAGGGCCACACGACCCCTGAGCTCCCCAGCCCCCTGCGGCTCTGTGACAGAGCCAGCAATCGTATGGGCGGCCGATCCAGCCACCCAGGGCTCTCTCCCCGCTCACGGTTCGTGAGACCCGGCTCTATGCCTTCTCCAGTTATGCCCTGCTCTCAGTTGAGATTCCAGCAGGGGAAGTAAGCTGCTCCTACCACAAGCTGCATGAGAACACATCATCATGCCATTCTGTGCCATCATGTCATTCTGTAGGGTCTGAGGTAGCTGTCACTTCTCTGAGATGAAGAGGTTGCACCCTGTACCTCCGCAATCAGGCTGCTTAGGTGTGCAGAGAAAGTGGGCTGCTCACCCTGCTCTGGAGCTGGTAGACTTAAGTTGTAGAGATTGGCTGCTCCAGGGAACTAGTTGCTCCTCCCCTGCCTTGCAAAGCCAAGCAGAGAGGTCCTGTACTGCATGAGTCCTCTTTCTGTCATGGAGCCAATGACCTCTCTGTTGAGGGAGGATCTGTCAGTGCCGTCTCTTCCCTAAGTTGATTAGGGCTGAATAATGTGTTCCCCAGGCTTAAAAAATTTGGCCATCCCTGGCTTAGAGGAGTAGAAAGATGAAAATTGGAGTACTTCAGCTGAACTTACTGGAACAGGGTAGCATCTTTAGAAAGGTTCTCTTGCCGCTGCCACCATTTAGGTTCTATTACTCATAAATGTGTGTAGAGGTAGGAATGTCTTGGCTTGGACTGGTTTTAGATGAGAAGAGAGAAATAGATTAGAGAGAACTTCCTCGTGTTCAAATAAACATGCTCCAGCACTGACTCAATAACTTTAGGTAGTTCCCCTGAATGTGACTTAAGCAGTGCTGATGGGATCTGTTTTAGCATCTTCTTCCCTAAAAGTGTTGGTGGGTTCACCTTCTCCAGGACTGGAGCCTTTTTTCCAGGAATCCTTTTGCCCTGGGCAGAAGAATTAGTAAAAGAGGCGGGCTGGAGCCCCCTGGCGGCCAAAGTGATTTGTTCTATGAAGCAATACTATGTGGTGAAGCCAGTCTGGCAACTGAGGACTCTGAGGCATCTGTGTAACTCTCTTCCTGTTACTTGTATTTAGCGAATACTACTTCAGCGTGGATAACTTGGAACGAGACTTTTTCCTGAGGCGAAAGATGGACACAGAAGGTTTCCTTCCTATCACCCTCATTGCTAGTTTCCATCGGGTTCAGGCCCTGACTACAGATGTCGGCCTCATCATCAAGGTGAGAGGTTTTCTATGTTCTACATGGTCTCTGTGCATAATACCGGGGCTCTGCACATGTGTAGAAAGATGTGTTGGAATCTGGGACGGAGGGTTTTTTGGCGGTAACTCTGCCCACCCTGCCTTGTCTCGGGGTTTCACCAACTGCTGTGGTCGCTCCTTGGAGTCTTCTCTGCAACAGGTCGCTTGAATGTTTGTGAGATTTGAAAAATCTTTCCTGTTTTATTTAAAGTTGTTTCCCTATCCTATCCTAATCTTGTTAGTTTTCTCTCTTTTTATGTTTGGTGGTGGTCTTTCCTCTGTGGTCTGCTCCTTCCCCCCACCCCCAGTGGGAGAGACTGAAGTTCTGTGATTGATTTTCATGGGTCCAGGGCCAGAATGGAAGCCTTGTGGAATCCTAAGTTGAGACTCTTGCTCCATGCCCTGGGACCCTGCTGAAATATACATTTGGAAACTTAAGGCTTTTGTATTGAAATACTGAAGACTTGCCGACCCGCACAGAACATCTGTGCGCTCTTTGGAGCCGGCTGTTCTCCCCTCCCTCCCGCCCCACTCTCTTGCCCATCTTCCCTCCTCTCTCTTGTTCTCCCCCGGTCCAAATCCGCGGCCGGGCGCGCCACCGCTGCGGCCCAGCCACTACGGCCCGGCGCGCTGCCGCTTGTCTCCGGCCAGCCCGCCACTTGCCTCCTGGGTGCGCTTCAGCCAATCAGGCACCTCCGCCACCCAGCCAGTCAGCTGGGCGCCGGGATGCACATTCTAAGGCACACCCAGGAGAATTAATAATATAGATGTTCTACGATATGTTCTGTCAAATTATGCCACCATGCTTGGGATCTGCAAGATAACCTTCAAATGTTCATTAATTCCTCTCCCTCCCCCCGCCATTTCCCCTTCCCAGCACTGTTCCAAAAGTGTTGAGTGCCAGTGTCTACTGCACATTTGTGGCAGTCCCCTTAGGACCCTGCCTTGACAATGGTTTCTTCCCCCCCTGTCCCCAGGCATTGAAAGACAGCAAGGTGGTAGAGATTGTGGACCAGAAGATCAGGAGAAAGGAAGAACCAGAGAAATGGCCTTTACCTGGCCCTCCCATGACAGACTACGCACAGACTGACTTCTCCCAGCTCATCAACTGCCCTGAATTTGTGCCCAGGCAAAGCTTCCAAAAGGAGACAGGTCAGTACTGATGAAGAGTGCGAGTGAAGCAAGTTGCTGTTCTGTAGCAGCAGATATGTCTGAAACATTCTTCTTACAATGGCATAAGACTGTAACTGGTAGCTAGTAATGAGGACAGCTTTCAGCTCTCTGTCATTAGCATCTATCACTCTGCAATATCAACAAGGGATTACTATGCTTATTTCTAGACAGTGGGTGATTTCTCTCTGTTGGGTGGCAGATTCTTTTAGAAGAAAGAATGTCCAAGTCCTTTTGTGGTGACTTTGGAAGCTTTTAGCTGTGGCATCCTAATTGACCAAGACCTTGGAAAGTGGAGATACAACGCACATATGTGTGTGTTGTCAAGCAAAAACTTAGGTTTGCTATCAGTGTACTTGTTTCTAAATTGCAGAGATGTGGAAGTCTCAACTGGTGAAAGGAAAATTGGTCAGACAGCCTAATGAACTGGGACTAGTTTCTAGATCACAATAGAACGTGTGATTCCTCCCCCCTCCCCCGCCCGTGCACACTTAAAGACAAATTAAATTGTATTAAAATATATAAATGACCAAAACTCTCCAGCTCTTCAAGTTTTCCTTATAACTCTTCGGTGGGGGTGGGGGCAGCCCCCCCTTCTCAGTCCCATTTATCTCTGTGATCAGATGTGTTCTGTTCACAGTATGGAGCGTATCTTTGTTGGTATTTGTAAAGGGCTCTTGGGCACATGTACAGATGTTTATCTCTTGCTAAAATATATGTACAGAATCTGCTCCTGGGTCTCCTCGCTCTGCCAGTCCCGTGCCAACCAAGACTGAAGAAGTCAGTAATCTGAAGACAATGCCCAAAGGCATTTCTACCAGTCTGCCATTCTTGGACTTAGAGACGTGGATTGAAGTAAAGAAGAGGCCTAGGCCTTCTCCAGCCAGACCGAAGGTAGTTGAATTACATTGACTGACATCCTCAAATAAATTAGATCTCCCCATGGACAGATTGCTTGGTGTTAAGTAGAAGTCCTGAAGATTCTAGAGAGAGTGTGCATGTAATGTTTTACTTATATTGTTTTGAGCGTTCTGGGTCTAAGGTGCTGCTTTTTTCTTTTTCCTTTGGTCAGAATTGAGTAGTACTGATTCACAAATTTTAATTTTCTGAGTTTTGAAACTACTGTTGAATTACTTGAGGGTTAAGGAAGACTCAAAGATGATCCATGTTTTCACAGAAGTGTCCATCTGGTTCATGGAACCTGGCTATACGTTCATAGCAGTGGAGAGTTTGTACTCTTACGTTGCCAGGCTTATTCACTTTCTTGGATCAGCAAATGCAGTGTTACACAATATTATCTGGTGCCATCTGGGCTTTATGCTGTCATGCTGGGCTTGGTTTGTTAGGCATTGACTTTTGTAATTGACCTGAAAACTCACTGCCTGTTATCTCAAGAGTTTTATAGTAGCTAAGTCTTCTACTGCCCCATCAGTTCCTTCTGCAATGTTATCTGTTTTCCTTTCAGAGACCAGAAGAATCCAAGACACCACAGAAGCAGAAGGACCAGGATGAACCTGAGGAGCTGGACTTTCTGTTTGATGAAGAGATGGAACAGATGGATGGCCGTAAAAACACTTTCACTGATTGGTCAGACGAGGACTCAGACTATGAGATAGATGACAGGGACGTGAATAAGATTTTGATTGTGACACAGACACCGCCTTATCTGCGTCGGCACCCTGGGGGAGATAGAACAGGCAACCACACTTCCAGAGCAAAGATGAGCTCAGAGTTGGCCAAAGTGATCAATGATGGGCTGTATTACTATGAGCAGGACCTGTGGACAGAGCAGTTTGAGCCAGAGTACTCTCAGATAAAGGTGAGACTCCAGCGTTTCCATTTTGGTACAAAGAGAGAGTGTGATCCAAAAGGCAAAGCTGGCAAGGGAGTGAGCATTGTGTGCCTGGTTTTTCTAGTGCAGCAGTGAGGTAGTTGTCACAATTGTACCTGAGAAGGAGAGTACTGTTATAAAGTTTATGCCTTGTACAAAATGTTTGTCAGCAATCCTACCTGTGTGTACCTGTGCATCAAGAGAGCATCTCAAATGGTGAGTCTGGGAAGCTACTGCTAGATGTGGGCATGTGGCCAACTTCAGAGATTGCCTATTGCAGTTTTTCCTCTCTTGTATGGAGGCCAATAATGAAAGGTGGTTACTGAGGACTTCCTGATCTTTACCTTATGCTCCTGTTCTTTTATCTGAAGTGTGGTGAGTACACTACAGTGATGAGTACAGTACCATGGTGGGTACAGTGGGTTTTCCTTAGGTGAACACTGGAATGGCCATTGCCCAGTTGCTTCCAGGAAGTGGCTCTTGGGCACAAGAATGCCAAGATCAGCCACCCAATTCAGACTCCCGTCTGGAACTGCAGGGCTTATGACTGGACTTGAATGTTCTAGCAGGAGATGTTTGAGATGGGCTGCTAGAGTTGCTCAGAGAACTGCCGCTGTTCAGTGCTGACTGACGATCGCACAATGAATCAGAGAATGTCTTTTTCCCCCTGCTGAGAAAAGCCCTTACTGTGAAGAACAATGCTCAGAATAAATTTTCATAAGTGACTGCCTCTTGTCAGGGAGAGAGAGAGAGAGAGGGAGAGAGAGAGAGAGAATATCTCGGCGGAGGCTGCATGAGGGATTTGTGGCAGTTATATGTTGCTGGATCACGCTACCTCAAATGGCAAATTACAAGTGAACTGCAGGACAAACCAAACATGATGGGCTCGGCCCATTCACACACAGAGCTGGGCTGGACGGGAAGTACAGTATTTTTAATAGTACAAGGTGTGCTTGGAAGGAGGAGCTCCAGTCACTTCCTCTGTTCTCAGCTTGGATACTAGAATTGAGCTGGACATGGAGCGAAAAAGTTAGAACAGCAGATTGAGAGTTAAGGAGTATGTGCAGGGTGGTAGAGGCGGCGGCACAGGTTCAGCTTCTCTCTCCTATGAATGCCTTTCTCTGTTCAGAGGAAGACCTCCCCTTCCCCCCCCCCCCACGCGTTCACTCATTCTGTGAACTGGATGGACATGTGAAAAACTCATCTGCGACTATCAGCAATGTAATGAAATGTGTTACACTCCCCTGTTCGGCATTACCTTGTTCAGTCAACACAACGTACAGGAGCATTGAGTTGTAAGACGTGGCTGCATTGCCAGGTTCTGTATGTAATAATTTCTGATGAATTTACTAGGCAATGAATCCTGGTTTCATTGTTCTGTCCCCATCAACTGTGATGTCTCCCATGGTTAGGATTCTTAGTGAAAGCTTTTTCTTTCAGTAGTGGGGGAAGCTTTGGCTCAGCAGAGTGGTGCCAGCCATGAGTTCACAACATTCTAAGTGGTGAAATCAAAATGAGCTGACTTAGCTGTGGATTTCGATACTGTTGGATTTGGCACTTCTCCATGCTTCAACAGAAGTCTAGTTTGTGGTGAACCATTTTGTTCAGTAAATGTGTATATTGGTGGTTGAACCATTCTCAAGGACTGCTTCAGCACACACAAAAACTGGCCAAAAAACACCAGGTATTGGTATAGAGTGAGCAAGGAGATTAATATATCAACCTGCACTTGGATTAAACAGGAGCTTCCACCCTACACTCTCCTTGTCCTCTTCCCAGTATCTTTCAAGAGATACAACCACACATGTTGAGCGAGCAGGAATTGAGGGCATTTGTGATCTTCAGGCATGACTTTGTATTGCTTCCCATGACCATATCGTTTTGGATATTCTTAGGACAACCAAAGAGCAACCTAGTTATGATGGTATTACCTCCTGGTTGTGCAGCAAACCATCCCGATCAACTAAGGATGAAGAAATTCTAAAGTAAAGTTGTGCCATCGAGTCGGTGTCGACTCCTGACGACCACAGAGCCATGTGGTTTTCTTTGGTAGAGAGGTTTACCATTGCCATCTCCTGCTCAGTACCAGATGATGCCTTTCAGCATTTTCCTATATCGCTGCTGCCCAATATAGGTGTTTTCCATAGTCTGGGGAACATACCGGCAGGGATTCGAAACAGCAACCTCCTGCTCCCTAGGCAAGTTACTTCCCCACTGTGCCATTAGGAGAAACGTTCAAATTGGGCGACAGCTTAGCTCAACCTTTTTTGGTTTGTACCATACACATGCACTACTGTTTGTGTATGCCCTAGTACCTTAAGAGGGGAACCAGTGGTATTGTATAGATTTTGTAGCAAAAAGCTTACCGGTGGATAGCTGTGCTATATTTCATTATTTAAGAACTCTTCTGCATGGGGGAAGACATAGGAAGCTGCCATATACTGAGTCAGACCATTGGTCTATCTAGTATTGTCTTCACATCAGTATCAGTATTGGTCTATGAGTATTGTCTTCACAGACTTGCAGTGGCTTTTCCAAGGTTGCTGGCAGGAATCTCTCTCAATCCTGTCTTGGAGAGGCTTCCAGGGAGAAAACTTGGAACCTTCTGCTCTTCCCAGAGCGTCTCCACCCCCCAAGAGAATATCTTACAGGGCTCACACATCAAGTCTCCCATTCATATGCAACCAGGGCGGACCCTGCTTAGCTAAGGGGACAAGTCATGCTTGCTACCACAAGACCAGCTCTCCTCTTACATAAGCCAGAACTTTTGGCTACTGATGTTCTTCAGGTCACTGTTTGCTTTATCTATAATCTTTGCACACAAGTTATTTTAACTCTTTTCAAATGCAGCAAGAAGTAGAGAACTTCAAGAAGGTGAACATGATTAGCCGAGAGCAGTTTGACACTCTGACTCCTGAGCCCCCTGTTGATCCAAATCAGGAAGTCCCTCCTGGACCACCCAGATTCCAGCAAGGTAGGAAGCCAGATTATCTGTGGCATATGCTGCTTATGCTAGCGATACCCCTATTTACTTCTACTAGAAACCAGAGTGTCTTTCTGCCATTTGTATATGACAGTCCTCCATTTTGATTTAAAAAAAAACAAAAAACCCACTGATGACACTTTCTTGCTGTCAGTTTTCTCAGGTCACTAGCTGGGGGATGGAGAGAAATTCCCTTGGCAAATGCTTGAAATCAGTGTCTACCTTATTAGCATAAGAATATGGAGTTTCAATTTTACTGGGTTTTTCTTTTCTTTTCCACATTGTAGTTCCTACAGATGCTTTGGCCAATAAGCTCTTTGGTGTTCCAGAGCCTTCAGCTATTGCCCGATCGTTGCCAACAACTGTGCCAGAATCTCCCAACTACCGCAATGCCAGGACCCCCCGGACCCCTCGCACACCTCAGTTAAAAGACCCAACGCAGACACCTCGTTTTTACCCAGTGGTTAAGGAAGGCAGGTTGATAGATGCCAAGGTGAGAACTATGTGCCAGAGGCTTGCCGCGTGTATGGAGGGTGGAGAGGGGAAGAGATGATGCTCATAGGTGTTTTGAGTCTGCTCTCTTACCTATGGTGCCTATGAGACATTGCAAAGTACCTAAATCCTCATTTGAGACCTTGCTTCTTTTGTAGACACCTCGGAAGAGGAAGACGCGGCACAGTTCAAATCCCCCACTGGAATGTCATGTTGGTTGGGTAATGGATTCCCGAGAGCATAGACCTCGAACTGCATCTATCAGGTACTGGAAGGCCAGGAGTTGCTAATCAAAGACTTATCAGTGACACTGAAAACAAAGATAGGAAGAGAATTAAAGGTTGACTCAGGAGGCATTGATTGCAGTCTCCTCTATTTCCTCATTAAGGGATTGGAGTTATTTGTTGCTTCACTTTCAAATGTCTTTTCAAATGTCTGTTCCTCTAGGGTGATTCCTCAGTCTGTTAGCATTTGCTCACAGATGCATGCCCATTAGAAAAGATCCTCTCTTTGTCCTTGTGTTATTTCACTAGCTCTTCCTGAAAATTTGATCAATTTTGCTGACTACTTCACTGACAATGTTTAACCTTGCTCAGTTCCAGCCCCTCAGAAGGTACTCCAGCCATTGGCAGCTATGGCTGCACCCCACAGTCATTGCCCAAGTTCCAGCACCCTTCTCATGAACTCCTCAAGGAGAATGGCTTCACACAACATGTCTACCACAAGTATCGCCGGCGCTGCCTTAATGGTGAGTTGTACAGACAAAGCGGAAGATCTGGATTGTGATCCATTGTATCCATAAGAACTGGGTTTCTGCGCCTGCGCAGGGACCTCCCGGGCTGATTAGCTAGCTCCTCTTTGCGCCCCGCCCGTCAGCACATGCCTTGCAGATTCCGTTGGAATTGACGGTTGGGGTGCCTTTCCTTCAGTTTGTACAGCACTTGCATCAAACATTAAAAAATCAAGTGTAGGGTGAATTGCAGATATTCACAACTGTCCTGCAACTTTTCTGTGGACTGCCTGGGTGGAACTTGTGGACCACCGGTGTCCACAGGCCGCAGTTTAAGAGTCTGTGGTCTAGCTGGTACTGAATACAGGATTCAATTTAAGTATAATACAAGTATTATACTTAAGTATAATACAACTTGCTAGAACTGTGTGTTACGTTAATATGTTCCCTGCACTGAAACGAGAGACTCTCTAGAGCAGGAATAGCCAGTAATTTGACTAACAAGTCTCAAAGTGCAATCTAGAGCAAGTGTGTTGACCACCTGGCATCCAGAACTGTGTGCATTCATTAGATCTGTTGTGCATTGAGGTGCAGAGCATTGTCTGGTGTCAGACTTGGCTTCTTGAGAGTATCTGTTTTTTACGAGCCCTGATGGGAAAGTGCTTGAGGCTTGAAAATGCACTATGCAGGACATGGATTCCAGCAATTGAAAGAGACGGGTTCTGTGCCATGATGCACATCTCTCTGGCCCCAGTTCAATCTTCCCATGCTTAAAGGCACAGGCAAAAATGTGTTAGTGTCTCTTGTCTTGATTGATGTGGGTAGTCTTCCAAATTAAGTTTCCCCTTAATTTTAAAGCCTTTCTACTTCCGTTAGGCATAAGATGGCATCTAAGATTGCTAGCCCTTGAGTTAGTGAAGGATAACTTTTATAGACCTAAGGAATTTGTGTGTGCTTTAATATGGAAGGATGCCGGATGAGGGTGAGCTTTGTGGATTTTCCCTCAAAGTAGGACTGGGGGAACTGCCTTCATTTGTGTATATTGTAAGCCAGCCTGAGCTGTTGTCATGGTACAGATGCCTTTGGGAGAGTTCCATGAGTCGCTAAGTTCTTATACTCCCATCTCTTCCTCCTGAACAGAGCGGAAGCGACTGGGCATTGGTCAGTCCCAGGAAATGAATACTCTCTTCAGATTCTGGTCGTTCTTTCTTCGCGATCACTTTAACAAGAAAATGTATGAGGAGTTCAAGCAGCTGGCCTTGGAAGATGCAAAAGAGGGGTACAGGTAGGTTCAGGCACATTCAATGCTCCAACATTGATTTGTGTTTCAAAGGCTGGAAGTGGCATGGAGATTGAGGTTGGGTCAGGAAGTGGATATGTGGAAAGAGATAAATCTGGAGATGGTATAAGAGCAGAGGAAGGCAGAGAAGTAAGGTTCTTTTGCGTGGTCTTCTGTGCCTTACACCATAGGGCTTTGCACCTGCACAGAAACAATTTCTGAACCTTCCAAACTTCTTTGAGTTCAAATGGGAGCCCCACCCCATCCCCTTATGAGCCTGTGCAAGCTTCCTGTTCCCCAGTCTTTCTTCATCCGCCGACAAGTAGATACCTCTCCAATCACTCCGAGCTTCAAAAAAAGAGAGACGAAAGAGTTCAGCTAAGTTGCTTTACCCCGCTATCGTTTCTCTTACATCGCATTGTTTTTATATCATTGTTTACTTTCCTATCAGAGTTTCCTCCTCTGTTCGTTTGTGTTTTTATTTTATTTGGTCTCCCCCCCGTCCCCGGGACCTATTCCACATATGGCCCCGAAAGTAACCTTTAAAAGGTGTACCTGCTCTGCTGCCAAACTTCCATCTACGGATGGCCACAGTTGATGTTTGTTCTGCCTAGGGGGAGACACATGACAGAAACTTGTCCCTAAATTTTACCAAACAAGCCTGCAAAAAACGGGCTTCTCTGCTCCGTTCGTGGCTGTGGGAACAGGTGTTTCTTTCTTCAAAGACAATAGCATCAAAAACCAGACAGGCCTCTCAAAGTGAGCACCCCACCCTCTGCAGCAATGGCAGCTGCACCCTCCGGGACAGCAACGGCTAAACAATTGGGACATAGCACGCTCCCAAAGCCGACCCCAGAGCCTGTGGCTCATTTGGACTTGATGCCAGGACAGGTGACCCAGGATCCAATCTCCCAGCAAAGCCTTCTGAAAAAGAAGAAGAAAAAGCATCCTCTACAACCCTCAGAGTCGGGATCCAGCTCCACCCAGGCTAAGAACAAAAGAAACGACCAGCATCGGATGACCCAGCTCTGTGCCTGAAAAAGATGTCCTCCAGTCCTTCGGATTTTAGTGCTCTTCAACAGCTCCTCACCTCGGATTCGACAATTCAACCTGGTCAGGAGTCCCCCCAACTCAGGACACTCTGAACCGGAGAACATGGATCCCGTCTTTCATCCTGAAGAATTTGAAGCAGAACCAGAGCACAGGGAGACCCAGATTCAGAACAGGAGGATGTTGACTCTGATCCAGACCAAATTACCCGCTCAGTTATTTCAGCTCTACACTCTGAGTTTGGGCACCTCTATTCTCCACTCCTGGACCATCTGGATCGAGGAAACTCTTATTCTCGGTACTGAGAACACACAAGCCTTACTATCTGACCTATGGCTCAGAGGCAGAATTCCCAGCGGAACTATTCTGCTACTCTGATTGTTACCAACCTGCCTTCCGTCCTAGAGACATGTATTGCAGAGAATTTGAAGACCCATGGGACGATGGATACAGAACATATTCATGAGTCCACTTGCAGCCTTGGTCCCCTTCACCTCACACCTGTACTCAACACCATCCAATCCCGAAAGTCCAGACACTTTGAACCCTCCCCCCACCGAATGAACTCCAGCCTCAGAAACAGCTGCCCCAGACGACCACAACTCAAAAAAGATACCTGCTAAAACAGAGGCTAGCCAATTGCTAAAAGACCAACCTCCAACCCCGCCTCAAAACCCAGACCTGAACAATCAGGACTTGGGAGACAAGGAGGAACAGGAGGCAAAAGATGTTGAAGGTTCGCTCTTACCACAATCCGAGGGTGCATCCTTAATCTCATCCCCCAATGACCAATTAGTAGACCACAAGTCATCCTCCTCAACAGAGGACTACAAAATTCATGCAGATTACTTATCACGCATGGCTTCTTCACTGGGTATCCAACTGAGCCAGCAAAAGAATACCAACTTAGATCCCCTTTTTGGCTTCATAGATGCTGATGCATGTGCACCAATACCTTTACCACTCAATTCAGCCCTACTAGACATTAACAAGTCCTGTTGGAACAAACCATCCTCCCTAGCACAACCGACAAAACGCCTGGAGAACTTCTATAAAGACCACACTATAGTAGTGACACACTACTATAAAGACCACACTACAGGTAAATTCTTACAAAAACATCCCATACAGAACTCGGTAGTAATTGAGACTTCCCAAGTCTGCAACAGGGTTCACGTTGCCTCATCCCCAGCGGACAGGGAAGGCAGGAAACCTGAATCATTTGGACACGGCTATACTCCATATCAGCATTACACCTCAAGATTGCCAACTATCAAGCATATAATGCAAAATACAATCTATCAGAACAACTCTGGTCTCTCTGGTAGACCCTCCCTCCTTAAACTTACACAGGGACGAGTTGTATTGCGTCCAGATGTTGCCTTTTAACCAAAAGTTGTATCTATCTTTCTTTCATTTGCAACGGTTAGTTTTCCCAGCATTTTTCCCATTGCCTTTGAATCCTGCCCAACACAGACGCCACACCCTAGATGTTAACAGAGCGCTGGCTTTCTATGTTCACTACACGGCCCCGTGGGCGATGTTCTACTGCCTTGTTCGTCTTCTTTGCAAGCCCATAAAAAGGCTGGCAAGTCTTGTCTCAAACGTTCTCCAGGTGGATCGTGAACACCATCCAACTAGCCTATCAGATTGTTAAGGTGCCTCTCCTCTTGCCGGTGAAGACCCCAAGCTAACTTGGCAAAGAGGCACCTTTTACCATGGTGATTCTCTTTATTTAGCAGAGGTAGAGTAACTGGCCCTATCCACCCCAGCACAGTACCTCCAGTGACTGTTGCTGGTATCTATCTTACGTTTCTTTTTAGATTGTGAGCCCATTGGGGACAGGGATCCATCTTATTTATATATTATTTCTCTGGGTAAACCGCCCTGAGCCGTTTTTTGGAAGGGCGGTATAGAAATCAAATTATTATTGTTGTTGTTGTTGTTGTTGTTGTTGTTGTTGTTGTTTACACAGTCAGACAGGTGTTATTGACTGGTTTGTTTTATCCAGACATCGAGTCCTTCCCAAGGACCTGGGATGGCTGAATTTTATTGTCAATTGTTATAGATATCGTCGCAGAATATAGGCTGTTCCCTGTAAAGCTGCTTTTTGTAATTGGCTGATGGTGATTTCTGTGACCCCTATGGTGTTGAGGTGCTCTTCAAGGTATTTTGGAACTGCACCCAGGGTGCCAATTACCACTCGGATTATTTTGGTCTTTTTCTGCCACAGCCTTTCAATTTCAATTTGTAGATCTTTGTATTTGGTGATTTTTTCTATTTTTTTCTTCTATTCTGCTATCCCCTGGTATTGCTATGTCGATTATTTTGACTTGTTTTTCTTTCTTCTCGACTACAGTTATATCTGATGTATTGTGTGGCGTCGAGAAGAAAGAAAAACAAGTTGTTCTTCTTCTTGTTGTTGTTGTTATTAAAAATAAATAAACCCCCAGTGAGGCACTACCTTGGCGTGGTTGTGGGGCTTGTGTGCTCTGAGGAAGGTGAGAGCTATGCCAGAGGTCCAACCATACTGGACTGGTCTCACCAGAGGAGCCAGACAAAGAGTGCCTCTCCCATCAACAATATGGTGAGACGTAACTTTAATAAATCTATATCGGATCGGTCGTCGCCCGGGTCAACAAGGACCGCGCCAGGTGCTGGAGCCCCTGGACATCTGGTGGCAAGTGGGCAACAGGACTCAGGATCTTCAGTTGAGCAACCAGGGCTGAAGACAGCAAAGTTACTGGAAGAAACGTCGCTTAACCGAAAAAAATATACGGAAAATGCCAACAAGGAAATAATGATCTGCTATTACAAGTCTAGTCCAACTAGAAGAGGTTATTTAAAAAGAATGTACCAAATTTGGAAAGCGAAGCATCTAGATACAGAAATAACAGAACAAAGGCTAGCAGACCAGAGAAGATTCATAATAAGAAATAAAGTATTCACAGGAGTTGAGCTGAAAGAACTGCAAAGAGCAACACAGGCTCAAGACATGGAAGAATTACCACCAACTGAAGCAGTTGCTCAGGCGCAGTTGGAGGAGGCGTTAGAAATAGAGGATGCCACTGTTGCTGAACTGTTTCAAAATCAAAACCAGGCAACCTCCCCTTTGCCTTCACCTCAAAAACCTGAATGCCATTTAACAGAAAAGCAACAAGAAGTAAAGCAAAAAATAACTGAGCACATGAACCAAACAACCACCAGGGTTCGACTTCCCGCTCTAAAAACAGTTGCCAAAAAACAACTTGCTCAGGCATTAAAAGATGTCAATGCTGCACTTGCAGAAATAAAAACCAAGAATTTGCAAGAAACAAACCAACTAATGTACAGTGCAGCAACAATAACAACACAAGAGCTCGGATATAAGATCAGTGGACCTGTAAAAAAAAAAAAAAAGCAGTACATCACCTAAATGGAAGATTAGATTAGAAAATAAAATCTCCAGGCTTAGATCAGATGCTAGTAAATAGAAAGAGATGAAAGACAAGAATCGGAAGAATGAAAACACCAAACAGTATCTGATCCAAAAATACCACCTAGATTCAAGGAGAATTAGAGAAGTCCTGGAAATAATAAAGCAGCAAATAACAGCAGTGTCAAAGAAGATTAGCAGGTATGAAGCCAGAATTACACAACACAGGCAGAATCTCCAATTCCAGTTGAATCAGAGACGTTTCTACCAAAGCCTAGAAGGAGAAACTGCAAGAAATGTAGAAACACCCAAATAAAGAAGAAAAAGTGCAATTCTCGAGGAAATTATGGGACAATCCAATAGATTATAATAAAAAAGCAGGCTGGATGAAAGAGGTCAAAAAATGTAACCAACAAATGCAAGATCTAATAATAACACCAGAATTAATAAGTGAAAGAGCAAAGAAAATTAAAAATTGGACTGCACCAGGCGACGATGAACTGCATGGCTTTTGGCTTAAACACCTAACAAGCCTTCATAAACAACTATCAAAACAGTTCAATCACATTTTGCAAGGAGGTGATATTGAACAATGGCTAACAACTGGGAAAACTCGTCTCATCATGAAAGACCCAGCAAAAGGTGCAGTTCCAAGTAATTATAGACCGATAACCTGCCTGCCAACCATGTTCAAATTATTAACTGGAATAATAGCAGATGAGGTGATGCAACACTTACAGGTGAAACTCGGAAAATTAGAATATCGTGCAAAAGTCCATTAATTTCAGTAATGCAAATTAAAAGGTGAAACTGATATATGAGACAGACGCATTACATGCAAAGCGAGATAAGTCAAGCCTTAATTTGTTATAATTGTGATGATCATGGCGTACAGCTCATGATAACCCCAAATCCACAATCTCAGAAAATTAGAATATTACATGGAACCAAGAAGACAAGGATTGAAGAATAGAACAATATCGGACCTCTGAAAAGTATACAGTGTACTGTGCTTGATTGGCCAGCAAACTTGCCTGACCTGACCCCATAGAGAATCTATGGGGCATTGCCAAGAGAAGGATGAGAGACATGAGACCAAACAATGCAGAATTGCTGAAGGCCGCTATTGAAGCATCTTGGTCTTCCATAATACCTCATCAGTGCCACAGGCTGATAGCATCCATGCCACGCCGCATTGAGGCAGTAATTGCTGCAAAAGGGGCCCAAACCAAGTACTGAATACATATGCATGCTTATACTTTTCAGAGGCCCGATATTGTTCTATTCTTCAATCCTTGTCTTCTTGGTTCCATGTAATATTCTAATTTTCTGAGATTGTGGATTTGGGGTTTTCATGAGCTGTACGCCATGATCATCACAATTATAACAAATTAAGGCTTGACTTATCTCGCTTTGCATGTAATGCGTCTGTCTCATATATCAGTTTCACCTTTTAATTTGCATTACTGAAATTAATGGACTTTTGCACGATATTCTAATTTTCCGAGTTTCACCTGTATTAACTAACAAACAACTTCCAGTTGAACAGAAAGGAAATTGCCCGAACACCAGAGGCACAAAAGACCAGCTGCTGATTGACAAAATGATTTTAGAAAATTGCAAAAGAAGAAAAACCAATCTAAGTGTTGCATGGATTGACTACAAGAAAGCCTTTGATTCATTGCCTCACACATGGATACTAAAATGTTTAGGAACAACTGGTGTCAGCAAAAACATTCAGATATTTATTTTAAAAGCAATGAGCATGTGGAGTACACAGTTAACAATCAATGGCGAGACACTTGGACAGGTTAGCATTAGAAGAGGCATTTTCCAAGGGGACTCACTATCCCCTCTGTTGTTTGTAATCGCCATGATGCCACTTTCACAAATACTAAACAAAACAGGCCTCAGATACCAAACATCTAAAACATCAAGTAAAATCAACCATCTGCTGTACAAGGACAATCTGAAGTTGTATGGAAAGTCCCAGTCAGAAATCGAATCACTGCTAAACACACTAAACACTAAACACTACATCTAGCTTTTTGTATAACTTGAGTGGGATAGCCCCTTTCCATTAACTGAGAACTCAGTTTATCAGCTGCTGACTCAAAATCCCTGGAATGTGAAGAGTTTCTTTTAAGCCGCAGAAATTGACTGTACGGTAAAGAATTTTTTAATTGAAAAGGATGAAAAGAAGAATAGTGTAAAAATAAATTTCTATCAGTGGGTTTGGTATACAACGTAAAATATATTCTATTAGACTCACTGATATTCACCCTAGTGTCAAGAAAAGGAATAGTCCTACGATGTTCTTGACTGGTGAATTTTATGTTGGGATGTATGGTATTCAACCACTCATCAAATCTCTGAAATTTGTCCATGTTTTTAAAAATTAAAAAGATATCATCCAAATACCTTTTGAAAAAGAAGATTTCTTTAAAAAAAAAGGATTTCGAAGTGGATTTAATATAGTGGTATTCTCCAAATTTGACATGAACAAATTGGCTAGATTGGGGGCAATTTTATTCCCCATGGCTATGCCCTTTATTTGCAAATAGAATTGGGTTTTAAAATGAAAATAACTATGCTCAAAAATAATATCCACTAGTTCCAATAGAAAATTTGGAGGCACGGCCTCCAAAATAGCCACCGGGCCATCGGAAGAAGTCCGAAGAGTGCCGGCCAAACTGGCTGGAGAGGGGCATATTTTTAATGGAAAAAGGTCCGCGAACCCCCTGAACTTTCAGGGGTGTTTGGTCCGGAGTCGAAATGAACAGGCATGGTTCGGGAACTGGCTCGATGTTTAACTGGTTGAATGTCGAGCCGGTTTGCACACCCCTACTGCCAGGCTGCTACCTGGTCTTCTCCGCTGTCCTTTGTCCCCCACTATGCTCTAGATGTCCAGTCCTGCAGGCACTCTGCCTTTGGGAAAGCCGTACTATAGTCGCTCTTCACTTGACTCCTGCCTCCAGGTAAGCCTCAGCTTGGGATGCACCCTATGGTGTAAGGCACAGAAGACCACGCAGAAGAACAACAGGTTGCTTACCTGCAACTTTGGTTCTTCTAGTAGTCATCTGTGCTCTTACACATCCTCCCTCATAAGAACATAAGAACAGCCCTGCTGGATCAGGCCCAAGGCCCATCTAGTCCAGTATCCTGTTTCACATAGTGACCCACCAGATGCCACTGGGAGCCACAGGCAGGAGTTGAGGGCATGCTCTCTCTCTTGCTGTTACTCCCCTGCAACTGGTACTCAGAGGCATCCTGCTTTTGAGGCCCTCCGACTAGTAGCCGTTGATAAACCTCTTCTCTATGAAGTTATCCAAACCCTTCCTAAAGCCATCCAGGTTGTTGGCTGTCACCACATCTTGTGGCAGAGAATTCCACAAGTGGATTATGTGTTGTGTGAAAAACTACTTCCGTTTGCTGGTCCTAGATTTCCCGGCAATCAATTTCATGGAGTGACCCCTGGGTCTAGTGTTATGGGAGAGGGAGAAGAATTTCTCTCAATCCACATAATCCACACCATGCATGATTTTATAGACCTCTATTATGTCTCCCCACAGTCGTCTTTTTTCTAAACTAAATAGCCCCAGGTGTTGTAGTCTTGCCTCATAAGAAAGGTGCTCTAGGCCCCTGATCATCTTGGTTGCCCTCTTCTGCACCTTTTCCAGTTCTACAATGTCCTTTTTTAGATGTGGTGACCAGAATGGTACATAGTGCTCCAGGTGTGGTCACACCATAGTTTTGTATAAGGACATTATAATATTAGCAGTTTTATTTTCAATCCCCTTCCTAATGATCCCTAGCATGGAATTGGCCTTTTTCACAGCTGCTGTACATTGAGTCAACACTTTCAACGAGCTGTCCACCACAACCCCAAGATCCCTCTCCTGGTCAGTCACTGACAGCTCAGATCCCATCAGCGTATACTTGAAGTTGGGATTTTTCGTCCCAATGTGCATCACTTTACACTTGCCAACATTGAACTGCATTTGCCACTTTGTCGCCCACTCACCCAGTTTGGAGAGATCCTTTTGGAGGTCCTCACAATCCGTTTTGGATTTCACTACCCAAAAGAGTTTGGTATCATCTGCAAATTTGGCCACCTCACTTCTTGACCCTGCTTCTAGATCATTTATGAATAAATTAAAAAGCACTGGTTCTAGTACAGATCCCTGGGGGACCCCACTTCTTACTTCCATCCATTGTGAAAACTCTCCATTTATACCTACCCTCTGTTTCCTGTCTTTCAGTCAGCTTGCAATCCACACATGTACTTGTCCCCTTATCCCATGACCGCTATGTTTCCTCAGGAGTCTTTGATGAGGAACTTTGTAAGTCCAGGTAGACTATGTCAACTGGATCACCTTGATCTACACACTTGTTGACACTCTCAAAGAACTCCAAAAGCTTGGTCAGGCAAGATTTTCCTTTGCAGAAGCCATGCCGGTTCACTCCCAGCAGGGCCTTTTGTGTGCTTTACAATTTTATCCTTGAGGATGCTTTCCATCAATTTGCCTGGAACAGATGTTAAGCTAACTGGCCTGTAATTTCCCGGATCGCCCCTTGATCCCTTTTTTAAAATTGGTGTTACATTTGCTATTCTCCAGTTCTCTGGTAGAGAGCCTGATTTCAGGGATAAGTTATATATTTTAGCAAGGAGGTTGGCAATTTCACATTTGAGTTCTTTGAGGACTCTTGAATGGATGCCATCCAGCCCTGGTGATTTGTATGTTTTCAGTTTTTCCAGACAGTTTAGAACATCATCTCTTGTCACTTCTGACTCAGTTCTTTAGCCTCCATCCCTAAAAAGCCTGGTTCAGGAACAGGTATATGCTCAGTATCCTCTGCTGTGAAGATGGACGCAAAGAACTCATTTAGCTTCTTTGCAACCTCCATACCCTCCTTAATAATCCCTTTCACTCCCTCATTGTCTAATGGTCCAGCTACCTCCCTGGCAAGTTTCCTGCTTCTGGTGTATTTAAAGAAATTTTTGTTATTCCCCTTGATCCTTTTGGCTAAATGTTCCTCAAACTCTCTTTTTGCCTCCCTTATTGTCACCTTGTATTTCTTTTGCCAGCGTTTGTGTTCCTTTCTGTTCTCTTCATTTGGACAGGCCTTCCCATTTTGGAAGAAAGTCTTCTTCCCTTTTATGGCTTCCTTGACAGTACCCGTTAGCCATGCTGGCATCCTCCTGGACGTAGTGATACCTTTCTTCCTTTTGGGTATATAATCTAACTGGGCTTCTAGTATTGTGGATTTGAGTAAACTCCATGCACTCTGGAGCGAAGTGACTCTCTTGAGTTTCCCTTTCTGCTTTCTTTTCACCATACCCCTCATTTTGGAGTGGTTTCCTCCTCTTGAAATGTAAAGTATCTGTTTTAGACTTCCTTGGTGATACTCTTCCCACATGTATGCTGAATTTGATCACACTGTGGTCACTGTTCCCTAAAAGGTCCTCCTCCCCTCTCTTCTTATTCATTAACTGGCAGATGAGACTGGGGAACAGGAGGTTTGCACAGGTGCATAAGACATTTTGGGCGTGGTTCCCACCTGAACTCAAAGCTTGGAACATTCCAAAATGCTCTCTGCGCAGGTTCAAAGCTCTATAGTATAAGAGCACAGATGACTAGAAGAACCAAAGTTACAAGTAAGCAACCTGTTGTTAGTACAAATCCAGGTGCCTAAGAATTATGCTACTCGAAATGCAGCCTGAGGAACCTATGCACTGTTGCATTGACTGATTGTATCATCAGGATATCTACAGGTGAAACTCGGAAAATTAGAATATCGTGCAAAAGTCCATTAATTTCAGTAATGCAAATTAAAAGGTGAAACTGATATATGAGACAGACGCATTACATGCAAAGCGAGATAAGTCAAGCCTTAATTTGTTATAATTGTGATGATCATGGCGTACAGCTCATGAAAACCCCAAATCCACAATCTCAGAAAATTGCCGCTAATGAAGCATCCTGGTCTTCCATAACACCTCATCAGTGCCACAGGCTGATAGCATCCATGCCACGCCGCATTGAGGCAGTAATTGCTGCAAAAGGGGCCCAAACCAAGTACTGAATACATATGCATGCTTATACTTTTCAGAGGCCCGATATTGTTCTATTCTTCAATCCTTGTCTTCTTGGTTCCATGTAATATTCTAATTTTCTGAGATTGTGGATTTGGGGTTTTCATGAGCTGTACGCCATGATCATCACAATTATAACAAATTAAGGCTTGACTTATCTCGCTTTGCATGTAATGCGTCTATCTCATATATCAGTTTCACCTTTTAATTTGCATTACTGAAATTAATGGACTTTTGCACAATATTCTAATTTTCCGAGTTTCACCTGTATATATACTGATTGTTATATATATTTATATATATATATATACACACACACACTGTTGCATTGACTGATTGTATCATCAGGAGAGAGAGATATATACTGATTGTATCATTCATATATATATATATATATATATGGATTCAGTAGCTTTCTAGCAGCATATTTGGCTTTGATGGCTTGACCTTCCTGGTTTTGAAGGCCATTGGGAGTTTGAAGGATCCATGTTCATTTTCCCTTTGTAGCCACCTGGTAATGCAGATGGTTCTCTAGACAAATGTTCTAGAGCAGTTATCTGTCCATATTATCTGGTAGATGATGTGGTCCTGGGCGCAAATAACGAAGTGGCTATTATGGTCTTCCAGGTACGGTCTGGAGTGCCTTTTCAGATACTATAGCTACGGACTGGAGAAGAAATTCCGACCTGATATATTTAAGGATTTCCAAGAAGAAACTATAAAGGATTATGAAGCTGGTAAGTGGTATCTAAGGACCTGTTCTCTGGCAGCTGGTCCAGGAACTTCCTTGCGTGACTTCCTTATGGCAGTGAATGGAGATATTGCCCATGATAATCCAACCCATCGTTGGGCGAAGAATTTGCAGTCATTCAGGGAACACATTCCAGACCGCTAGTACAGTATTGCAAGTTGAAGTGTTATGAGTATATTCACTGGTAGAAAATCTGTGTGAGGACATCCTCAATTTGTACCTAAAAGTATCCGTTTTCAATGCCAGAATTAGCATCAGGAGCAGCCCTGCTGGATCAGACCAAAATTTCCATCTAGTCCATCAGTTGGTTTCATGGGGGGCCAACCAGATAGCTCGGGAGCTCAAGCAGGCTTGAAGGCAGTAGCTCTCCCCCACTGTTGCTCCACAGCAGCGGCATATTGCCTGTGAACATGGAGGCTCCCATACAGCCGTCATGACTAGCAGCTGTCCATAGACTTCTGTAAATTTGTTTAATCCCTTGTAAAACCATTTAGGCTGGTGGCCATTGCCACAACTTTTATTGTTGTGAGCTGCCCCGAGCAATAGTGTACGGGAGGGGCAGGGTATAAATATTTTAGATAAATAAACTTATTAGCAATGAATTTAATTAATTATGCATTGTGTGAAGTAGTACTGTCTTCTGACTGTCCTGACTCATTTGTCATTCAGTTTTATTGGATGATCTCAAATCTAGTGTTAAGAGAGAGGAAAAACTTCTCTCCATCTATTTCTCCACACCCTGCATCCTTTATAAACCTTTATCATGTTGTCACTCCCTCCACCAACACACACAAAAAACACCCCACCCCCTAAAACACCCCACATGCTTTAGCTTTTCAAAGTGTGCTCTGTGCATTCACCCATTGGGTCAAAGGTGACATTTGTAAATTTGTAGAACTTGGAGAGGCAGGGATGCACAAGTCCAATACCCTGGTGGGCCAGAACCAAGCTTCTGACAACCTTTCATCTTCCCTGTCCCCCATGCACTTTCAGCGTTTGCAAAGATCAATTTTGAAAGGTTGCTGACCCCCACCATGTCCATGGGACAAGTTGGCATTTTTCACCTCACTTCAAGCACCACAATACTTTGGGCCACCCCTGGGGCCAGCACAAAAGTCCATGCCAGCCGGATCCAACCCCTAGGCCTGATATTGTACAGGCTTAGATGTTCTGCTCCTCAGTTGCGGTTAGCACATGCCCCAAGAGGCATGGCCTGCTCCTGTCTCCTCTCTGTAACGCACGCTTGCATTGGGCATCATTTATGAATACGAATACGATGAATATTTATATAGTACTTTTCAACAAAAGTTTCCAAAGTGGTGGTTTACATAGAAATAAATAAATAAAATGGCTCCTTGTCCCTAAAGGGCTCAAATCTAAAAACGAAACATGAGATGGCAATAGCCATGGGATGGATGCTGTTCTGGGGATGGATAGGGCCAGTTGCTCTCCGCCTGCTAAAAAAAAGAGAGAGAATCACCACTTTAGAAAGGTACCTCTTTGCTTAGTTAGCTGGGGACCAGCTTAGAGATAGTTTTGGAACACTTCAGTCTGCTTGGAGTTTCGCCATTTCTAAATAATTTGGTGTCATCCACAAACCTGGCCACTCTGTTGCTTCCTCTGAATTCTAGATCATATGAACAGGTAACGTTTTATCTCTGCTTGGCAAAGAGTGCTTTTCATTGGTTATTCTGAAATTTAGATAGGTTGTCAATGTCTTTTCATTGTGATTCTGAAGCTAGCTTTTACTGACTTACACTGTTGATATAGCACCCCCGCCCTTCTCTTTGTTGCCTTTTTTGCTATTGTTAAATGATGCTTTTGGAAACTCCTTTGTGGGGTGGACTGACCCTTGTCTGTCTTTCCCTGCATAATAGGGCAGCTTTATGGGCTTGAAAAGTTCTGGGCCTTCTTAAAATATTCTAAAGCCAAAAATTTGGATATTGACTGCAAACTGCAAGAATACCTCAGCAAATTCCGGCGTCTCGAAGACTTCAGAGTGGATGTAAGTAGAAATAATGGTTGGTTTCTTAAGTTTTTTAAAAAAACAAAATTATTTATAAATACAGAAACTAAAATATCAGACATCTAATCCCAATAACTAATACCCAATAGATTATAGTTATATAAATTTAAGCAAAACAAAGTGAGATAGGAAACATGAATGAATATGAGAACACTCAAAGGAAACTGAAAACACAAAACGAAAGAAGTAATTTCATTGAAGTCAAAAAGGGAGAAGAAAAAAATCCTATGGCACATATAATTCAAAATTATAGAACTATAAATTAAGCTTTTATACTAGCTTAACCCACACAAAGCATCTGCATGCTTGTACTTGATTGCTCCCCTCACCCCATGCCACAACCCCCTCACCTCAGAGATCTCTCCATCCTCACCTGAGCTGCACTCCTGCTCCTCCTCCTCCATGCTTCCATCCCCCTCACCCCTCTTGGTCACTCACGGCTGCAGCGTTGCCGGCACTTATTGGCCAAGCTGCAGCCCCCTATCCCCAGAGACCTCCCCATCCTCACTCTAGCCCCGCTCCTGCTCCTTTCCACAGGAGCAGTAGCAGCAGTTGACTGGGCCCTTCCTCACTGCTGCCACCACCACCATGGTTGCTCATTCCCCTCAGGCTGCTGACAGGCCCAGGCCTGTCCTTGCCTGCCTGCCTCTGCCAATGGCCTTGGAAGCCTCAAACAGCAGCAATCGTTGACTGGGTTCTTCCTTGCTGCCATGGCCACTCACTCCCATCAGGCTGCTGACAGGTTCGGGCCCATCCCTCGCCTTTCCTTCTCTCTCTCACTCTCCCTTCTTTTTTTCTCTTTCCCTCTCCTCCGCTTGTTCTCTTTCTATCTCCCCGTTCTTCTGTCAGTCAGTTTTGCATTGTTTGTCCCCGCCCCCAATTATCTGATGCAGACTAAGATAAGTTTTAAACTCGTTAAATCCTGTGTGGGAAAGATCTCACCCTCAGACATCCATGCGAAGTGTCTTGCAGGTCTCGGAGAAGCACAAAGAGTTGAACAGTGCAAGTTCTGCCTTGCCTTTACGAGACAGGCATGCAGGAATTGGGCCTTAAGACTTCGCACCTTATTCTGGGAGAAGGCCTTATGGGCGAACTCTATCTTACAAGACATGCCTGCCCAACTTAACAACAAGGAGCCCCTTACTAGTTCCTCAGTCATGCAATGTTGAGAGACGGTGGAGGTGCTCAAAGCTGACATGGCACAGATGGCCCTGCCAGTACCGAACCCCAGCCCCGTCCTCGCTCCATTGAAGGGGCAGCTGCCTCTAGCACTCTCGAACCCGAGGGCTATGTCAGGCATGTTGGGCCAGTCTGCTGATCTTCCTAAAAAGGGAAAATCTTCCAGGGCGGGGCAGAAAGGAAAAGAACCAGACCGCCCAGCCAGATATCAATGTGGCAAAAGTCTCTGTGGCAGTGTCTCCAATAATAACAGTTTTCTCTGACTCGGAGGAAGAGCTCTGCCCTGACATAGAACCTGACTCAGATGGGGGTGGTAATCCTGATTGGGAGTCAATCCCGACCAAAATTCAGAGGAGGACTTGGAATCCCCTAATAGGGATGTGCATGGAACCGCAGATGGCTGGTTTGACAGCCAGCTTGAAAAGGGTGCTTTTCTCCCTGCTCCCAACTGCGTTTCCCCCACCAGCATAGTGCTATCTGTAAAATTGCTGGGGCAAGGCAGCAGTGTACCCTCTTGCTGTTCTGGTTAGCGTCAGAGCGGCATGGCCGGTGCCCGTGCACACCATGAAACCAGTTTGGAGGTCTGTTAAAGGGCCTCCGAACTGGTTCATGCACATCCCTATCCCCTAATAGAGACAGGCATATGGGGTAGGGAATTTGGTGGCAAACGCCTTCTACAATAGTCTCCTAATTACAGATATATGAGGTCTCTTCAGACAGATATAATGAATGCCGCAGGCCCAGGCTGGAATACATGCTGGCTGAACCTAGACCCAGTATGTACCACTCTAGAGGGCGCAGCTTTTGAGTGCCAGATGACTGGGAGGGATACCGCTTCTGCTGTATCTGTGGCTCCTGCTCTGCTTCTAGATCACCACCTGCATCCCTTACCCATAAAGCTACTTTAATAGCACTGGTGAAAAGCAAACTGAGCAAGAAGCCCAAATCTAACCTGAAGCCTAAAGAATGGGATAATCAAGCTGCCATAAAACCTACTCCAGGCCCACCAGTACAGGAACCAAGGGCTCTAAGCCCTCCAAATGACCCACCACAGTCATATGCGAAAGATGAGCCCTTTCTGAAGGGGCTTCAGATTACCAAGCAGCAATTACATTCAGCTCTCCATGAAGCGGACTGTTGATCAAGGGCCATGGCAGCAGCAGTTGCCTTGCAGAGACATGCCTGGTTGAAGTCTACTTCATTCACCTCTGAAACTAAATTGAGGATCTCTTTTTTGATGGAGAGAAACATTTTGGAAAATAAACTGATGATACTCTGGAAAGAGTACACAAGTTGAGAAATGCAAAATCTATGGGCTTGCAATTTTAATACCACCTGCCCAATCAGCGCATTTGGCCATCACAATTCAAACAGAAGACTTCCTACCAAGCTTTCTGTCCACATGACTAGAGACAGAACAGATATCAGTCCTTGCAGCTCCTTTTGGAAGACCACCACACAGATTCCCAAGATCCGCATAAAAGCCCAAGACTACTTACCTTAAACGAACCTGATACGATACTATCGGGATCCAGACTTGTTCCTTAAGCAGAAGCGTGGCAGAATATAATCACAGATCAATGGGTGCTAACCAGTGTTCCCTCTAATGTGTGCATGCGCTCACAAGTTTTTTGATGTCCGCTCAGTTAGCAAGAGTGCATAACCTGTTGGAGAAAGATGTCATACAAACACTGTGCCACAACATCCACTACAGTTTCTACTCTCACTACCTTATGATCGCTAAGAGGGATGGAGGACTACAACCTATCCTGGATTCTATCCTATCTGCAGCCTCAACGACTTCATCTGTTCTCATCTTTTCTGGATGTTTACACTCAGTCACATCCTGCAACTACTTGTTCGAAACTGGTTTGCATCAATAGATCTCAAAAATGTGTGGTTCCATATCTCCATCGGCCCTATCCATAAGAAGTATCTGCAGTTCTGCATAGAGAACAAGATCTGCCAATACATGGTCTTGCCAGTTGGCTTCTCCACAAGTATTTACCAAGTGTATGGCCATGGTAGCAATCCATCTGACCTATGCCAGCAATTCATCTGACTCTTTCAGTTCTTGGCTCCTAGTGGCGCAATTGGAACAGGAACTCCGCCAGCACATCAACACAACCCTACAGTTACTAGAAGAGCTAGGATTGCAGGTAAATTGGGAGAAGTCCAAGCTTACCTCCACAACATCCATAGAATTCTTCATCGGGTCTCTACTCAACTCTCCGTCCATGCTGCCCACCTTGCCACAGCATGGGATCACCAATATCAGAACAATGGCGCACCAGCTCATAACCTCAAGGGTCCACATGGTGCACTCCATTAAAAACTATTAGGGGTCATTGTTTCAGCTATGGCCATCTTGCTCCCTAGTGTGCCTGCAAATGTGACCACTGCAAGTGTGGTGTCTCTGCCTTCTGCTCACAAAGGAACCACCCAAAAGACATGTTCCTAATATCCAGAGTGCCAGGACACTCAATCTGCTGTTGGACAAGGCACTCCAGCTTACAGAAAGGCCATCCCTTTGTGTATAACCCACCAAGCCTCACACTATTTAACTCAGGATGGGGGGTGTATTGCAAGGAAAGGAGTGTATCACGTTACTGGCCCAACCTCGAGCTTGCTTTTCACATCAACCATCTAGAACTCCTCGCTGTATGGAAGACCACACGGGCATTCCTGCCCCTCTTGGGGAAATCTGTACTTGTATTAATGGTCAATGCAATGGCTGGGGGAGGGGAAGCGAACCAAACTTGGGGAAGCCTTCCTGCTCCCCTGGACTTCAGAACTCTTATACATGTTTGTCCCATTTCCTCTAATGTCAAGAGTGCTCTGAAAAATTCAAAGAACTCTGACAGTATCTTCATTGCCACAAAAAGAACCGAAAAGATCCCCCACGAAATTAGCCAGTAGATAGGGAAAAAAATCACAATATGATGGAAAATGCTATATTGAAAAGTGTATTCAATATGAATCAGTTGGGTATAAATGAACAATGATATATACGACGACGATAGAATCCACAGTAGAAATAACTGTATGAAAGATAGAGTCCATGGACTGTATATCAAAACACAGCAAATAAAGTCTATAGCTAAATTGATGGTAAAAACGTCCACACATTATGGTGACCGGTTGAACCTCCATTTTGAGGTGATTCTTTGTCAACTGATGATGGATGTGGACCTTGTAAATTGAAATGTATCAATATACTCAAAAAAATTTATATTCTGAGAAATGAAACTCAGTCATTATTTAAACCTCTTAACATGTTTCAAAAACATATCTCCCCAATGTATCCCTACAAGGGATACTTCATAACCTTTATCATATAGATGAAATTGAACAGGAAGTTTAAGGAAAGAACTTCTTGTATTGTCAAATGTAGTAGAACCATTCTTATCTCAAAAAGATTTTAGCTGAAGAAATACTCAACTGGTGAGGGATATAAAGATAAAAACCTTATCAAAAGACTATTACAACAAACCACAACAAGTCAGCAACGTATAGCACTTACTATTGTGCTACCTCTGATTTATCAAAAATGCTCTTGTAACAGTAGGTGCAAAGCTTGCTCTTACTTCAGTCACTTACAACCTTGCTTTTATACCTATTAGCAATCGATTGTAATCAAGATCGAAGGTGTGCTGACTGTGGTAGGTACTAATCACAAAACAACTTAACAATTGTTGAAAACATAACTATTTATCATACTGGACATATGCCAAAATGCAGGTAATTAGCAGCATAATAATGAACATTTTCATGCAGAAGCCATTTATGACTAAAGTTTGTAAATATAAGAGATATAGAGTATGACACTTGTGTTCTCAGTAGGGAGTGCACTAACATAGCTATGGGAAAACCAAAATAAATCATTGTGTGACCGACATTTGCAGCCGTAACAAGACAAAGTGCTTCTCCATCTGGATGCTACATACTTAGCAAAGGTGGTTTCACAGTACCATGTCTACCAAGATGTCTGCCTGTTTGTCGCCTTTCCTAATCCATCTTTGGACTCAGAACGCTCCTGGCATAACTTGGATGTCAATCACACCTTATCCTTCTACTTAGACTGAGCAGGGCCTTTAGACAGTCTACTGCCCTCTTCATCTGCTTTGCTGGCCCTCATAAAGGGAATTAGATCTCCTGTCAATGCCTTTCAGCATGGATCCCCTCCACAATCAAACTGGCTTATATCCTAGCTAAAGGGGACCTACCTAACACCATCCATGTCTATTCAACAGGAGCCTTAGTGATCTCCACAGTCTTTCTCCAAGGAGTGCCACTGGACACAATTGTAGGGCAGTAATGTAGAGCGGACCACTTTCGTATGCCCGGCACTACACTCTCGACACCAAGTCCCGGGGTCACTTGCAGTTTGGAAGAGCAATCTTGAATACAGTCCTACAGTAGGAGCCACACAGATGCCCGCTTTACCCACCAGCCAAGTTAGCTCACTAGTCTCCTTACTGTGACTGGACAATAGGACTGCTGCAGAGAAAATTAGGTTACTTACCTGTAACTGTGGTTCTTGTCCATTCACACGACCCTCCCTCCTCCCCACTGCAGCGGTCACTTTTAAGGTACTATGTGGTGATCAGAGACTGAGGGAGTGGTCAGGTAAGTGCTTCTGTTAGTATGAGGGGGTGCAGTTACCACCAAAAATGGGATTAGTTCTGGACGGTTCCGAAGTGTGGCCTGCACCTGTGCAGAATTCCTTAGAGTGAATGTACAGTGGACATAAGAACAGCCCTGCTGGATCAGGCCATGACCCATCTAGTCCAGCATCCTGTTTCACACTGTGGCCCACCAGATGCCAGTGGGAGCTTACAGGCAGGAGCTGAGGGCATGCCCTCTCTCCTGCTGTTACTCCCCTGCAACTGATACTCAGAGGCATTTGAGGCTGGAGGTGGCCTATAGCCCTCTGACTAACAGCCGTTGACAGACCTCTCCTCCATGAAGTTATCCAAACCCCTCTTAATAAGAATATAAGACCACTACGAGAAGTACAGTTACAGGTTAAGTAACCTAACTATTCTCCATACTGATCCAGTATACAGTGAGGGACTCCTTTTTAAAAGTGTTTGAAATACAGTACCTCCTTCTTATAGAACTGTGACTCTGAAGCTCTTGTCAGTGTGTATCTGCGGGATTGCTTACAGCAGTGATTCTCAAACTTGGGTCCTCAGGTGTTATTGGACTTCAACTCCCATAATCCCCAACCAAAGGCCACTGAGGCTGGGGATTATGGGAGTTGAAGTCCAATAACACCTGAGGACCCAAGTTTGAGAATCACTGGCTTACAGCTTCCACTGAATACCCCTTTCAGAGGGCAACAGTAAACTCTCGTATTCAAACCAATCATTTTACTATTTTGTGTCTTTCCCCTCAGCCCCCAGGCAAAGCAACAGATTATGTATAAGGGAATAAAAATAGCTTCATGTTGGACAGATGATAGTAAAACAGTGGTAAGATCCGACTCTCTACTTTTTGTGTAAATTATAAGACGCCAAACTGGAGGTAGAGTAGAGTTTCAGAGGAGAGGGGTTTTTTGTGTGTGTTGAAGGCATATGCAGGAACTAGTCCCAGTTTGGGAGAGTTTTGGACACTGAGGGAGGCTAGTTTCTGAACTCAGCACTGATTGCCTCCACCTTCAATCCTCTTGCTTTTATGCCCGCTCTGCTACATCTTTCCTTGCTGCTCTTAGCCATCTCCTCTGCTGGTGGATGTGACTGGAGAATGGAACAGATGTGAGGACTGTTAGCTACCACAGTAAATTCTGACTGAGACTTCACTGCATGCACATCCACCAGTCGAGGACACACGAACTCAAACAAGTAGGATTTGAAGAGATGGGGAAAGATTTTCTTAAAAAGAAAAGGCAGCCAAAAATGCATGGTGTGTCTCGGAATGAGGAGTGCTTGAAGGGGTTGCCCAAGTGCTCTATAATTAAAATGGTTATTTCTGTTTCAGCCCCCTATAGGAGAAGAAGGTGGCCACAAAAGATACCCGTTGACGTCGGGAGTAGAAGGAAGGAAGCGATACCCATCCCAGTCTTCCAGCAAACCAGTCAGCCAGACCCTGTACAATCAAGTCTTTGTCTCATCCAGCCAAGTCCCCACCTCATTTAGCCAGCCTGTGCAGGAGGATGCCAAAAACCTGAGCCAGCCACAAGCGGTTTCCACAGCAACTGTGGAAACTCAAACAATGGGGAAGTAGACACACCAGAACTTCCAATGGAAAGGGGGCAGGGACGCAAAGGGAGTTGGAATGTGGGCACCCAAGAGCAGGCTGCTTGCGGGAGGTGGGGACTACAACGCACATTATGTCTCTTGTTAGCTGGAACGACGAGGTGATCCAAGTTGAAAACATCTTTTTCCTCGCTGTGATTAAGTCATTAATTGGAGCCAGATCCTCACGTTTTCATGTCTTAGCGCCTTTCAGGGGTTGGGTTGGGAAGGGAGAGATTTTTATAAATATATATATATATATATTATATATATATCAAGTTTTAAATTATTGATAGAAGAAGTTTGTTTGGATAAACCAAAACCATTCTGCATCATGCAGCCACATGATCCAGCTCCTTTTCCTCCTACTGGACACTGATCAACTATGCAGCCCACTTGGAAAGTTGGAGGGGTTGGGCACAACCATGAGGTTCCCTGTGAAACCTGGCCCTTTGGCTTTCCGTGCCCAGCAGGCACCTCCCATTCCAGATACAACCAGGCACAAGGAGTCCCTTGCCACTGTCACCAGTGTCATTTCTGTTATGGCTCCCTTCCATCTGCTCATCCTTTCCATCATAGACTGACTACTGGAAGTCAACCAAAGGACCCTGGCTGAACATGGACCCACATTGCATTGGGGTTGCCCAGTTCCTTTTGTGTGATGGGCAGAACAAAAACTTGCACAGTGTCTCCCCTCACATAGGATTGCTAATCTCATGATGAGATGAAACTTTGCTGAAAGAGCTTTCTCTTACAAAACAAAACAAAAAAAAATCACAAAAACCTTATCAAAAAGAAAAACAAAACAAAAAAGTCTGTTTCTTTGCTTCCTTCCTTGAAAATAATGAGTTGCCTTATTGTGGAGTTAGGAACTTGGAAGCATCCCTGACTTCTCTGAACACGTCTGGAGCATGGCGTCTGTTTTGGGACTCTGCCAGGCGGTAGTAGTCTCTGCTGTTCCTCTGGACCCTGTCTGCAATGGCTGGTGATCTCCCCTCAGACCCAGCTGTGATGGGCTTTGACTCTGGAGCAGTACTATCACATCTAGGTGAATGTTGGTTCAATCCACATGGACAGTTTCCTTCTGGAGCAGGAGCTGCTGCGGGCACTTCAGTCTCAGACATTGCTATTGTGTAGTTGATGCCAGCGTACATCTATCAACTGTTAAGAGTGCCCTTCCTGCTACAACTACTACACACGCTATTGCCTCACTCAGACCTCCAGGTGCACTGCCATTTTCCTCCCCCACCAGGGCAGACCAGGAGCTAGCCTGTTCATCTCATGAACTCCTTCCTCTCCCAGGGCAGGCAGGCAGATGTACCAGCAGTGGGTAATTTGCACAGGGAGGATTCATGGGAGCACTTCCTTGCTCATGACATATGTGGTTGAAGAATGTCTACATGGAAAAATCGGCTTTAAAGCAAACAGTGCGAGAGGTTTTTCTTTTTTGTGGTGGCTTCCAAATCAGACGCAGCTTGCTAAGTGTTAACTTTATTATGCAGACTTCCCTCTCTGTAGACACTTTTAAGACTGGCGTGCTAGCCTGCCTTCCTTCCCTGGGTTGACCATGTAGCCAAGGAGGACACTGCTGTTTAGACTCTTCCCTAGCTACAGACACCTTGATCGTCTTGAATCATAAGATCACTTCATGTATTGGAACCGTGTCCATTCATACTGTGTCATAGGACTTTATACAAAGCACCACGCTTGACTTGGCTGCACTTGGGTTAGTTGCTGGAGCAAAGTCTGAGAGTTCAGTGTGTGCCTACATGGCTCTTGACATTGTAAAAACAGCTGGTACTGGAGCTGTAGGAGTGAACTTCAGAAAAGATGGAAGTGTATGCATATGGGCAGTTTTTCAGATATCTTTGTTTCCCGCATTTTGTCTCCCTAGAGTATTGTCCTTTCTCTGAAAGCCAGATAATTCTGTGGGGAAAGGAAGATCTGAGATTACTTGGTCATTGGGTCCCCTCAGGTTGTCATGACTCTGAAAGGGGCACCATGTTGGTTGCAGAAATGGCACAGTCCCATTCATCTGGTCCTACACAACATGGCTTGGCCCCAAATATCCCTCTTCTCCCTCTTCCCCCCAAATGTGTGAGAGGAAGGTGCTTCTATGCATGGTTTTTCTGCCTTTTCTCTCTCTCTCTTTTTGCCAATTTCTCTCTTAGCTCTTTGAATCCCTTGTATCCTTGAAAAGCTGCTCAGGAGAGTAAGCCACCTTTGGGAGGGAGTTTTGGGGAGATATGGAGGCAGTTGGCAGAACAGTGAGCAGAAAAGCTCCCTTGCATGAGCATGGATCCAAACTAGTCAGGGTGTGGAGAGGGAAAAGAGAAGTCTTCAATACATTTTCAGCTTTATGTTCCAGGCTTGTTTCTCACATGCGTAGTGCATGATGCAACAAGTGTGGCTGTGAGGCCTGTATCAGAAAAGGGTACTCTGTGCCTGCTGTTCAGCCATTTAGAGCAAATATTTATGCCTTTAGGGGTGCGGGAGATGTTAGTTGACTTATTCATCCTGTGTGTTGGTACTGCAAGTGTAGATAATTGAGGAGATGAGGCTTACTGCCTAGGGTCTATTCTGTCAAGCTAACATTGTTTCCTTTTTAGCTGTGTTGAGCATGCTGTTGATAGGAGTCTGTTATGGAGCACTTTTGGGAGACCATGCAGTTAAAGCACAGCCTGTGGTTCCATCATGGCTGAGTAGCTTGTGTGGGTGTTGTGGTGGGGTTTTTTGGTGGGGGGATGTGTTAGACAAATCCTCAGCCTGTCATGTAACATTAAAAGGTATGAAAATAAAAGCCAGTTTTCACTTGTCCACCAGGTGTGACAGTACCCACTCATCTTGCTGAGTGTATTGCAACAGTAGAGGCGTGCTCCCATGGAACTGAATAGTCTGGACTTTCACTGCTAGCTTTGGGTTTTTCCAGCTCTACATGCTCAGCTCCTCTTTCCTTGGAAATCTGGCTGGATTTCAGTTTGTAGAGACTGAGAAATATTCTAGCATATTAATCTTGTTATCTTCATCACAATACAGATATAAATAAGGCAAAATGTGTTGAGCTGTTGCTCATGATGCAGTGACAAGGAGCAAGTGTTCAGGCCCTGATCCAGTAGTAAGATAACCAATGCATTTATTAGGGGGGAAAGCTTTTCTCTTAAAAAGGAAATGGTATTGAAAGTTCACTCCAGTGGTTTAGGGCTAGCTTCTCTGGTTGATATGCTGCTTATCCCTGCTGAAGAACTGAAAGCAAAAGAGAAAAATGTCAGTGGTGATGCAGAAGTGCACACTTTCATAGTGTTTAGAAGGTATCTTAAGGCAAGGGTAGTACATGGGAAGGAAGAAGGTGAATGTGACAGGGCTATAATCTCTACGAATCAGCACACTGATGCTGATGTGGCCCTTCCTGGATGTACCATAAGGGCAGATCACAAGGTGATCTTCAGCTTGTCCCTTGAACAGTAGATAAGATACTTGCTGTTGAAGGAACCCTGGCCTTTTGCAGCTCTGTTTGTAGGCATGTCACCATCACGTACTTGCTTATTCAGTGCCATGGCTGTACAGTGGCAAGAGGTTGTGGTGCTAATCCTAGAACTATAGGTATTTGTTCCTTGTGCTGTATACAGGGAGCAATCTCGAGGCAGATGCTTTGCATGGCTACTGGTTAAACAAGTCTCTTCTCTCCACTCTGTATCTACAAAAAATATGGAAGAGAAGATATAGCTTCTGGCTCAAGCTTTCCCAGCAGAGAAGGTGGTTCTTGTCACTATATCATTTGAGAAGAAAACGTATGTTAAAGGGACTCCCTACATTGTAATAGTTTTGTTTCCATTTGTGTTGGTTTTCAAAATGGACCAAGTTCAAGAGACAGTGATCTCCCGTGCTCTGATGCCTAAAGTGGTTGTACCTTCTGGGATGAGAATTGCTCAGCTGTATTGCATTTAGGACATCACCTGCTATCAGCATGTGAGGCTACTGTCAAAGCAGAGAAAGTGAGTGTTTCCCAAAGGGCTGGCTTTCTTATCATAAGCAAAACGGTGTCTGAAAAGTTTGTTTCATCCCGGATAACTGGTGTAGTTGTTTCCTTAAAGGTATATTTTGCTGAGGTTCCTGACGTTTGGTTTAGCATTTGACAGTGAAAATGAGACCTTTATTGTTACTAAGTGCTAGTGCTCTGTCTGTCCTGTTCTTTTTTCTTTTTACCCTTTCCTGTGTGTCCTTTCCTACCTTTGTTTTGTTTGTAGTTGTATTCCTTCAAAGTTATGCACTTGCCTATCTTGCTTCTGATTGGTTAACTGTACTGTTAACTCCTGACACAGTAACCTCAGTACTCCGCCATACATCAATTTTTATAGAGTAATGGGATGGGAGCCATCATTCATGCCTTCCTCATTATTATTATTTTTTGGTTAAGCAAAAATAATCAATTAATGCAGCAAACTCTGCTGTGCTCTGTTCTCTCCACATGGATCCTCTTCTAAGACTTGGATTTGTCAATAACGTTTTAAGAATCAGCTAGGTTTTTAGAAGGGATGGGTAGCTATGTTATTAAATGCTTCAGTTTTTTAAAAAAAATCATATATGAGTGGCTTTATGGAGGGTGGTGGGAAATTTCATCTCATTAACATGGGTTTGGACAAAGTGGTTTTTTAATAAATTCTAAGGAAGTCATTTTTGTTAGTTTACATTTTCACTTTCTGAAGACACTTGAACATAGGACCGATGTATCTGTGATAAGGACACCCTATGGTTGGAGGCATGGAAAGGTTTAAAACCATTTCTGTGTGGTTTTACAGACTGTTCTTCCAAGTCTGATGGCCTTCTGTTGCCCTCCATTGTTTATTTCCTCAATGGTATTGTTCCTACATCTATTCATCCTCCCTCCCAGAATATAAATCTTGGTATAACAGGGTGGCCTGGGCCACTGACGTCCCTTGGGGCCAGGGATATTGATGCCCTTGGCAGAAGCATTTGTCCACCAAAGCCTTCCTGCTGCAGTAGCATTGTGTGGCTGTGGAACAGAAATGGCTGGTTCCTCCTCTTCTCGTTGGCTTTCTCCTTGCAGTAGTGCACTACCCTGATGGTTGGGATCTCCGGCCTGTGAAACTGTGACTCAAAAGTCAACGCTGAGCTTTAAATGGTAAGGGTCGAAGTTTCGTTGTGTGAAGTCTGTATTAAGCTGCTAAAAACTTTGCATAAGCAAACTGCAAAAGATTTAAATGATTGTTTTGTATAGGTATCTGATGACTCGGTCACAGTGGAAAAGAACATCAATTTGGTATGCCTGCTCTCTGTGAGCAGACCGTTTTGTGTGTGCGTACTCCACCCTCGCCCGTTCTTGCTAAAACAAAAAACCCCAAAAGTGTTTGCAATCACTTTCAACTGTATTTATTCTTGAAGTAAACCTTAAAAACTGTTACCATATCACCTGGGAGGAAAAAAATCTTGTTAATATGGTCCACTATACACAATCCCATCTCTTGTTAATAGTATGTAATTCTTAACTCATGTGCTAGGATCATCACATCACATTTGGGGAGAAAAAGGAAGAGGAAAAAAAATGTAAAATACTTGAATGAGAGCCTGTATTATAAACAGTAATATTATTCAGAGTATCTGCTTTCTAGGCTGATGTGACTCATTATTCTAGTAGTGCTTTAGTCCTTTGTAATTTGTGGTAATTATGCTTTTTCCTTTTTAATACAAAAATGTATAAAAATAAAAACCTCAAAAGACCATGTAGTTTGCGCTCTTTTATACCTGCTTTTAGGCTATTGCTGTCAATGACAATCAGATGTGGAACATGAGACAGAGAAGCGTGTGTTGTGAGGACACAGGGAAGAGCCAAAACAGTACCATTGCGCTGCAGATGAGATCAGAAGCAGAGCTGCCACTTCTGGTAGCAGTTGCGTGCTGAGCCTTTTGTCCACCGTCAGTATAATGTTGTTGAGTGGAATTTCTGGCTGCCTTTGTTATTTCCACTATTTCAAAAAAAGAAGAAGTCAAATTTACTCGGGGGGGTCTAGTTCTTGCAGGTGATCACCTGTGGCTGGATTTACCACTTCAGGATGTAAGTTTGGGCTTGGATCAGGAATTACTCAATCACTACAACAAAAGAGCCTACATGTAGCAAACTAGATGGCAAGGAGAAGAGGTTCTAGCCTAGCATGCTCTCCCTGAAGGAAAGGGGCCAGGTGCTGGCAGGAAGGGGAGAGAGCATTTCATAATGAAAACCTTTGCAGGGCGTCTGGTGCAGTTTTGCCACCTCATTTGTTGATTGGGAACTAGGCCTGAATGAAAGTAGGACACAATTTCATGCTGTATTAATTATAACCATTTGCTGCCTCCTCTAGGATTACCTAAAGGTAAAGTGTGCCGTCAAGTCAGTTTCAACTCCGGGCACCCACAGAGCCCTGTGGTTTTCTTTGGTAGAATACAGGAGGGGTTTACCATTGCCAGTTCCCATGCAGTAGATGATACCTTTCAGCATCTTCCTATATTGCTGCTGCCCGAAATAGTACCAGCAGGGATTCAAACTGGCAACTTTCTGCTTGTTAGTCAAGAATTTCCCCTTTGCGCCACTTAAGGTAACAAGATTACCTAGTAGGTGATAATTCTGGTAACAATTAAGGCTACTCCTGGCATAAGAACAGCCCTGTTGGATTAGGCCCACGACCTATCTAGTCCAGTGTCCTGTTTCACACAGTGGACTACCAGATGCCTCTGGAAAGTCCACAGGCAAGAGGTGAGGGCACGCCCTCTCTCTCGCTGCTGCTCGCCGGCAGCTGGTATTCAGAGGCATCGTGCCTCTGAGGCTGGAGGTGGCCTCTAGCCACCAAACTAGTAGCCATTCTTAGACCTGTCCTCCATGAACTTGTCTAAGCCCCATTTAAAGCCACCCAAGCTAGTGGCCACACAACCACATGTCATGGCAGAGAGTTCCATAGATTATGTGTTGTGTGAAAAAGTACTTCCTTTTGTTGGTCCTAAATTTCCTGGCCTTCAGTTTCATGGGATGGCCCCTAGTGTTGTGAGAGAGGGAGAAAAAAATTCTCTCTTCACACTACTCCAAGGTTTCTTAACCTTGGGTCCCCAGATGTTGTTGGACTACAACTCCCATCATCCTCAGCCACAAAGGTCATGTCTAGGGATGATGGGAGTTGTAGTCCAGCAACATCTGGGGGCCCAAGGTTAAGAAACCTTACTCCATGCATAATTTTATACAACTCTGTCATGTCTCCATAGTTGCCTCTTTTCCAAACTAAAAAGCCCCAGATGGATGCTGTAGCCTTGCCTTGTAAGGAAGCTCCAAGCTGCTGATCATCTTGGTTGCCCTCTTCGGCACCTTTTCCAGTCTACAATGTTTACTTGATTGATTGATTGATTGATTGATTGATTGATTGATATACCACTCTTCCAAAATGGCTCAGGGCGCTTTACAACAGCATAGTAAAACCAACTGTGCATCCACAACTAATAGAACCATGGCTGTCCGTTTTCTTGATCACTCAAAGCATCTTTATGGATCTCTGCATTCCTCCTATCATGGATTTGTGCAAACATGAGTGTCTCATGAGTGTTTAATTCCTTTCAAAAGGCACAACATTTTGAACAAGGTTAGTGGTGTTTGGAGAAGTGATGTCATTCTGATTTCTTGGGAGAGTCAGGGATGCATTCTGTGAGAGGAGTGAGGCCCAGCATGATAAAGTGTCGCTGATAGGATTTTGTTTGCTTGAATAATGTGTCTGTTCCATGCAGGCGATCCAGCACCCCCAAAACCCCATAGCACTGGTTGAACCTGGTGGTAAAGAGCAAAAGGGGAGTGGGGGAGACAATGCTAGAGGTTAATGAGCATGGTATGAGAGCGCAGAAGCTTCTCTTCTATATGAGTCATTTCCTCACATCTGCTCAGTAGCCTTTGCCCTCTTATATTCATTCCCATTGTTTGCTCTGAAACTCTCATTCTGCTGTTGGAAAGACGTGACTGTTGTCTATAGCAGTGTTTCTCAACCACCGGTCCATGGACCAGTGCCGGTCCATGAGCAGTTGAGTGCCGGTCTGTGCTGGTCCATGAAGAATTAATCCCCCCACGAAACAATTTCGAGCTGGTGGGGGCCTCCGTTGCTGGGAGCTCTCCGGAGCTCTTTTCTACGGCTGGGGTAATGTTCATTTCGAAGAAGCTAAATGAGTGTAATCCCAGCAGTGAGGGCTGCCCGCCTAGAAATGAGCTCTGGAGAGTTCGCAGCAGCGGTGCCCCCCCCGGCTTGAAATTGTTTTGGGGGGTGCCTGGGGGTGGGGGGCGAGGTGGGGGGTGACCCCTTTACTAACTGCTGGTCTGGGAAACTGCGCACAAAGAATGTACCGGTCCATGACTCCAAAAACGTTGAGAAACACTGGTCTATAGGAGAACCTTTTGGGAAACACTGTAGGGAAGGGGGTGGTTTAGCTTGCTTGCGTTCCATGATGCATTCATGGCAGCAGAGGATTAGCAGCCCTGTTGAGTCTAGGGATTCTTACCAGGTGATCTGAGGTGGGTGTGTATGCATGCATGCCTGCACGCCCAATGAACTGCATGTGGAACCACAGCTGGGTTTATGTACCTAGCAGTTCTTGTGCTCGCTCATGCCACTGTTTTCTGTCTACACTAGGGGCAGAGGGTTGGAACATTTATGGACTAGGGTCTCCAGCTCCCATTTCCACCCCCCCAATTTTTATATTGTTGAGGATCTCCAGTTTAGCACACTTCTGGCTTACTGAACTTCTGCAGCAATTCTCCCCCATCCCTGGCCAACCTCCACTTCTGCCAAGACTACTGTGGCGCTGGGAATTGAAGAAACCATGTTTGAATGTATTTTTCTGTCTCCTAGTTCTTTGGACTTCATTGCTGTTTTCTTAATAAATCACTTATTGAAAATGCACTGAATCATTCCCCTTTCCTGATAGTCCTACTCAGGGGCGTAAGCTATAATTGAGCGGATGGGTTCAAAGAATGTGGGGGCCCCAACTCTGCCCCTCCCTATTTTCTTCATTATCTCCCTCACTCCAAGGGGCCGCCAAGGAGAGGGGCACACACAGGTCCTGTCTCCCCTCGCTACGCCCCTGGTCCCACTAATGACTTGGCTGCAGTCCTATGCTTTCCTCGGAGTAAGTCCCATTGAAGTTAGTGGGATTGGAGTAAACCCGTATCTTTTCTGCTGTTGTGACCAGTTTCTTCAGGTTTATCTTGTTACATTGCTGTTTTGATTATGTGGGGGGTGACATAGTGCAAATACTGCATACATTTTTTAAAAAATCGGGGATAAAACTAGGGGAAGGGAGGGCATTCAATTGAGCTGTAGCTTGAGAGAGAGAGGGGCTACTCAACTGCTATACTTGGCTGACCTTGCCTCGTCTTGCTTTGGCCATAGGCTATAATGGGAAGTTACAGTAATGGTTATAACTTTGGAGTGTTCTTGGTTGGAATGAGATGAACATGTTATGCATGGTAGACCCCTAAGGCTATATGCCATCTGAATTCCATGCAGATAAGTGATGAGATTTCTCTGCATGCAGACTTATAAAGTTCTGAGGCTTGGCTTTTGCCATTTAAATTCCTGTGCAGTCTGAACAATCGTGAGGGAAGCCATGTATCTAATGCCCCTATGTGGTCTCCTCATTCTCTGCAACTTTGAATCAAGAGCAGCAGCAATTGTTTAGTGGGGACCTGGGGTGGGCAGAGAGAGGAGAGGCTTGCGAGGGAAAGGGGGAAACTATTTCCTTCAAGTCTGAATGAAAGCTGACAGGACAGGAAGAGCAAAAATGAAAAATCCTCAATAAGGGTTAGAGGGTTTAAAGATCATAATATCTGCTGTATTTTTAAAATGGGAGAAATACTACATGATGGAAGAAATGGAAGAAAAGTGTGCACGGGCATGCAGGATCAACCCTCCCAAATGTTACCTAGGCAGATAACTACACCTCTACAGGTTGTGCTATGGTCTCCAGTTACACATTTTCCTCCTTGCACAATTTTCCTCCATGATAACGTTAAAATAAATGTAGTATGAAAAGATGCTGGTGTTGATCTGCCTAAACATTAATGAAACACCAGTATCTTTTCATATATTTGTTTCAAATTTGTTGAAAATAAATGAATGTGAAGATCCTCATCCCAATTAGTGAGTTGGTTTTTATTTTGATATTGTTTTGAAATTATGATTGGTTTTAATTGTGTTTTAATTGTTCCTCTGTGGTTTTATTGTGTTTGGTTTTTTGCAAGCCACCTTGAGACATTTGTGTTTGCTGATATAGAAACAATAAATAAATTTCCCTGCAAGAATTAGTGGTCATGTTGGAATAAACTGCCATCTGGAAAGACTGAATAGTGGTCATTCTCCCAGGAGCTCTTGGACCGGGCAGTCTTTTTCATGTTGGGTTAGCTGTTCCTCTTTAGTGTCATACGCAATGAAAACCTAGACAAGGGACTCCCCGGTCCCTCCAACCACCCATGCCTGTAAGCAGCTTGAACTGCTGCTCATGGCAGCAGCCAGTACCAACCTGTTTGCTACTAGAATGCCTTTTCTGTGCCTTCTCCCCCCCCCCCCACCACCCCAACTAGATCTGGGCAGCCGGCATGGCTTCTAGCAGTGCTGCTACTTCTGGGACTGCACCTGTGGCTGGGAAACTATCTTTTTCATCCATCCCTGTAGGGAGAGTCCCTCATCTGTGCTTCTCTTCATGAGGACTCTGGCAGCATTTTAGCAGAAGCACCAGCCCTCAGCTCCTTGCTCTCTTGGGAGTTTAGGTCAGTAAACATATGATGTGTTTTGAGAAGAGCAGACAAAGTTAGTATGTAAAGGCACAAAGAGTTACTTGAGATGATGGAAGTCGTGGAATTCTGGTGAGGGCAGGAAAGGCAAATGATAGCCGCAGTGTGAGATTGCGCTAGCCAGGAGGGCAAGAGTGAACCAAACCATGATTGAAGTAATATGAGATCCCATGAGGATTGGGCCAGTAATCACAGGCAGCATGTTGGAAACCTGGAATTCAAACATATCAAGTTGAATGCATGCAAGTCCAGACAAGCCCCTAAGCCAATCTTTGCTGAGGGAAACTGGAAAATATTTCTAGATAATAGGCTGGTGAACTAATTCTGTTCTGAAAATTTACTCAGGTACCCATGTGAAGCAAAACACCACTTAGTCTGTGAACATGTTTGTGCTTCCACATGAAAATCCACTCCTAAAGCTTCACTGAGTATCCTGTGGTGTGTCTGTGTGACTCCAAACCATCTCCTGTCCCTCCTGCTCTCAAAGTCCTGGATGCTGTCCCAGTGTTGCTGTTACAGTATGTGGAACCCAGCTGCTGCAGCAAAACTGCAGAATAGTATCAAGCACCTTTAGAGCAGGAGGTCGAGGAGATGTTTGCGATATCTGGACAGAGTAAAGCTTGCTTTTGAAAAAAGGAAGCACCATGGATGACGAAGGGGGAGGGGTGCTAGACATGATTTCTAGTGCTGGTACGTTCTTTGGAGGGTGGCAGTAGTTTATAAGCTGGAGAAGGAGAGAAGCAGGGCTACCTTGCATGTACATCCTGCTTTATTATGTACATCAAAACGTAATGATTGTGAACCGCCCCGAGACTTTGGTTTCGGGCGGTATAGAAATGTATGAAATAAACAAACACCTGAAGATGATGGCTTGTGCCATTAAGGTGGTTAATGTGGGCACAGAGAATTTATAGTGTTAGTCCGTTTATCACAGTAAATCCTCCCACTTCCCCGTGTTGCTCATACAGAAATTTGTCTTGAGATAAGACGCAGCAGCTGCAGGCAGGAGAGAATAGTTTGCGATACTTGCTCTGAAGTCTCTCTTCTCCCCTCACCACCCTCCGCACTTCGTCTTATCTCAAAAACACATTGCAGGAACTTGCCCCTTGGAAACATGATTCTGTTGGAGGCAGGCTTCTTCTGAACTGGCAGTCTCTAATCAAACTTCCAGAGGATGACAAGGAACCACTCTTAAGCTCCTAGACTTTCCCCAGCCTCTGAGGTGGCAGAGAGTCTCTTGTGGGCATGCCACCTCAGCTTCTGATGGAAATATACAGCTACCAAGGCTAGTCGAGATTGATAGCCTTATCCTCCACTAATCCGTCAAATCCCTTTTTAAAAGAATCAAAACAGATTGGTGGCTATCACACCTGGCAGCAGCAAATCCTATAGTTTGCATGTTGTATAAATAAGTACTTCCTTTTGCCTGTCTTGAATCTCCCAGCATTTAGCTTCAACAGATGAAACCAAGTTCTAATACTATTGGGTTTGGTGGGGGGGGGGGGATGAAAATTCTTTCCATTTTATCCACACCATGTATAATGATCAATGTCCATACAGTAGTACAGTTCCTATCTGTGTGCTGTATTTGTGGGGGGCCTGTAGCTAGGTTCCCCTCTAAAGTGAATATAGATTGTACAGTCATTCAAATAACATACATGTGTACGGACATCTGTATGCACATATAACAATGTCTGAATAGGGGTTCAGGAGGGTACATCAGAGACAGGACTCAACTGTATTCCAACACTTCTTGCTCCTTCAGTGACCCTGCTTTCTGCCTTTTGAACAGGCAGAGGGCCTGACATGGCAGGGAGGGAGGAAGGGCAGTGGCAGCAGCTAGTATACTGCAAAAAAGATGGCTGGCGTGCACTCCAGTGACAATTTCTGACCCACCGGACTGCTGTGTGTATGAAAAGCAGCCCTGCGGATGTTGCAGAGGTGAGCAGTTGTACAACTACTTAAAAACAGAATGTGGGTGCTTACAACACACTGGGATAGTATTTTAAGGAGTTAGATAGGAACACAGGAAGCTGCCTTACACCAAGTCAGGCCATGGGTCCATCTAGCTCAGCACTGTCTACACTGACTGGCAGCACAACTACCTGCCTCCAACACCCACAGGGTGCCTTTCCTGTGCACGGCAGCCCTGGCGGGTCAAACTTTGCCGTTTGTCATCTTGGCCCATGGGTGGGGGGATAGCAGGCCCAGTACCTCCACCAATCTGCTGCTTGAGGCAACATTCTCACCTTGCCTCACTGCTGGGGGTACCCCTGCATCCACTGATCCATCTGATTATATTTTAGTCCTGTTTTATGCTTAGTAACTATCTGATCTCTGCAACTGGCTCAGAATCGGTACTCCAATCATAAATAAATATTATTCTACCAGTCAGTGTCTCCCATCAGAGGTGCACCTAGGTAGTTTTGGAGCCTGGACCTAAAGGCCTTTGGAAGCCCCAACCCTGCAAATTAAGCATCATCATGCTTAGCATGGTGGTGCTTAATTTGCAGGGTGACCACACCATCCAGGACAGACTAAAAAGTATTTGGGGGGCCCCAAAGGCTGTGGAGGCTCTGAACTTTGGCCTGGATGTCCAGGGGTAAGAGTGCCTCTGCCACCCATGAATCGGGTGTATCTGTAGACCTGTAAGGTGCTCATCTCTTTGGGTGCCTCAATAAAGATGGACAGAGACAACACCCACCTTCTGGAAATTCTATAGGCGGAGCCAGACTCAGACCAAACAGACTCAGACCAAAAGAGATTGGTGCCTGAATGATTCTAGTAGATCCTGTATCCCCCAGATATGTCTCGGGACAACAAATCCACATCTGCTCACAGTGCACAGACTTCCATGCACTTGAGTAGTGCTCTCCCATTTAAGCTATTCAACCCAGTGCTCCAGAAAATACTTTAAAAGAGTCCCGGCGATGACCTCTGCACAGTGATTTTTAGAATTGGATGCCATGTCAATTATGTTGCAATTTTTTCAGCAATGAGGTAGGCATGAAGCCTGCTTCTCCATTTAATTCTAAAATAAACTTCACTTTTCACTGACCTCAAGAGACTTTATTGCCTTCCTTCCATCCTCAGCTACTCATTAAAAAGAGAGAGAAATAATGGTGTTCAATAGATCTTTTCAAAATTATGCTTATTGATTGGATTAAGCTTTTTCAAAAGCAGGTGGCTGTGTTTGTGTTCTTCAAAACCTTTATCCATGGGATAAAGGGCCTCTACCACTATTTTGGCTCATTGGCTAGGGTAAACATTAACCTTGGTTACATATCCTGACATCTTCAGGCTGCAGAAAGTATCTTGGTCCATTCTGAGCAGATTACTGCTACTTCAGCATCCTCTCTTGAGAGGGTCCTATTCAGAACAGCCAAGTAGATGTCCATGCCAATGTTTACTCAGAATTACAAAGTTAAGCTGCTTCCAAAGCGGCGCAGGCATCCTTGGGAGAAGTGTGCTGCAAAAGATGTAGGATTAGGACTATTTTTACTTGATGAAGGTTCCTATTGTTCACACTGCAACAAGTTGTGCAAGAGTATGTCAGTCTAGTAATGTTGCATGTATGCAATTTGCTCAAACACAAAAAAGGTACAGATTGTGTTACAAAAGAGTAAGTTCATTGGAAATACAAATTGCACAACTTTTCATTTACACAACTTAAGCAAATTGCACAAATGCAATGTTACAAGGCTGGTGTATTCTTGCACGGTATGCAGGTGTGTAGGGAGGCCAGTGGCAGCTCCTGTCCCACCCACTGCCCCCCCCCGCCATGCCCTCTGCGGCTGGTGTCAAATACAGGGGGTGGAGTTTTGTTCACAAACAGGGCCTTGTGCCCCATTTCTGAGCAAAACTTCACCCCCTGCATGTGACATGGGCATGGCTGGGGCACAGCGGCCCGGGTTCTTTGAACCCGTTTGTGCAATGGTGGCTCCACCCCTGGTGGTAAGTCAGCCAGTGTCTTTTTAGATCTCCAAGCAGACACTGAAGGCATCCAAAAATATATATATTTTACATGTGAATCTTATTCTCAGACAGTATTTCCATCTCTCATACCATTTTTAAAGTTGTGTCCTACATCTGAGCAACTCTTTCAGTTGGAAACCAGAGAGAGAGTTAGGAATTCCTTGTGCGATCTCCCTGTGGGTTTTAATTCTTAATTTTCCTGCTTTGTTCACTGGTCCTGAAAGAGGAACTGTCTACCTCACCCTCTCAGCCGAGGTTATTCCATCTTGAAGCTTTGTTGTCATTTTTAGTCTGGGGGTGGGGCTAGGGATGGTCCCTCATTTTCTACAAGTTTGGTTGGAAGGGACTATCCTCAAAGAGACTGGACTGCTGTCTCTCCAAAGACAGTTGAGAATGTAACTTCACTCAAGGTAGCAACAATGACCAATACCGTAGATGCAATCTTCTCTTCTTCTCAGCTCCCCCTTAAACCTAGCTCCCTGCTGGTAGATACTACACTGGACCTGATCCATACACATGGGGCTTTTTCTTTCAGTTTTAGCACTATTTTGGTTTTAAAGTATTCCTGAAATGATGTTTTTAATGTCCCTTCTGCTTTGTGGACTCAAGCTTCTGAAGTTTTTCCTCTGTCAGAAAAAACAACTTTCTCCTCTGTCAATTGACTCTTTTCCAATGTTAGAGCCACTTACCAAATGCTCTACTGGGTGAGCATAGAGAGCGACAATGGCAATAGGTGCTGTCCATTCATGATGTTTTTTATGTATGTGTTTATACAGGAGAGGGTGATGAACAAGCCTACAAGGGGAGAAGCAAAAAAGTCATTCTGTTCTACATTTACAAGTGAGCTGAAAATCTAAGCTCAGAAGCTCTGCAGATGAGGCAAAACTAGTAGGAGGGAATGGCAAATGGTATTTTATGCCACTTGTTCAATTATGCGACATACCCTTTGTTACAAGTTAGAACCCAGATGCTTTCACATCCTGTTATAGTAAACATGGAAATGGTTTATTGGGGGAAGGAGGTGCACGCCTTATCGCCAATTTTAACCTGAGCCGCATGAAGCCAACACAGGACGGATCCCAATTATTGCCTTGGGGTAATGAGCCACTTACCGATGAAAGTAATAGAAGAGCACTTCTTCCACAAGCGCAAAGATTGCCAGCTCAAAAAGAAACCAGTGGAAGGTGGGCAGACGCAGACTGCATGGTTCACTCCGTTTCATGAGGGGCAACATGATCGCCACCATGGGCAGCGAGATAAAAACGTAGTTGAACAGGGCCGTGCAGATAGCATTCTTCAGCTTTGCTATGTCAACCTAGGGAGATGTAAAATAAACCTGCAGCGACATGTGGAATAGCACTGTTGCCCACACACCAGGCTTCTCTAGCTACCTTTGCAGGCAGCTGCTTGTTGGCCAAAATGCACCAAGTAGCATTTCCTCTCCACTAGCCAAATGAGGAGGCACTGTGTTCTAAGCTCTTGTCCTTGGATTTGTGTTTTCATGTCAAATTCAACTCCCTTTGGGGGAACTTAGCATAAAGCCCTTGGTCAACATGATCCACAGCTGTCTGGTGATGGAAAGAGGGTTTCAGGAACAGACTTATGCAAGTAGAAAAAGCTTTTGGAGGGAGGAGAACGATGTGAAAAATCACTCCCCCTCCCCCTCCACACCTGGTCCTCTGTGCAAAGAAGCCTTCAGAACAGGGATGGTGATGAATTATGGTGGACTCACAGCCCTCCTTCCATTGCCAGAGGGCTGCGGATAATATCAGCCACTACGACCGGCATATATATACTTTTTCACAAAAGTGGATGAGCTTTCTTGTAAGTTCCTGACCCATGGGAAACTGCATTGGATTTTGGGGAGGGGAGAGACTCTGGGCCAGATGAAACTTATCCTCTTGGTTATTTTACCAGATTTGCTTATTTTCTTAGCAGCATCCTGCTTGGTCCAGTAGACTAGGAAGGTGGATAAGCACCCGGAGCAAGAAAGGAGGATTCAACCATTTCACTGCTCTTGAGGAAAAGAAGCCATCCCTGCCTTTGGAGGTGGCAGTGCCAAACCTGAAGTCTCCCCTGCCCCCGCTGCTGATTTCATTTTAATATGAAACACACACCTGGTGTGCCACGTAAGCTACAATTACTAAGGGGCAGACTACGTAGCTGAGAGCAATGAAACCCTGATGGCCGACAGCACCTGCAGGAGGGAGTAAGTACTTTAAAGTACTTTAAATGCTTCAACCCTTACCCTACTGCTCTGTCTCCGCAGCACGCATGCACACATTGTACAAAGCAAACTGCATGTATTTGTTAGGTTCCAAGGCTATGTTTGTGAGGTCCACATGTGTCCAGAACACTTGTGAGAACAAAAATGGTGGGAAGCATATATTACGGGGAATACCAGCTGGTAGAGGAAAGGTAAAGAACTCTCTTTGCTCCCACACCTTCTCAGGTGCTAGTTGTATGTGCCAAAGCAAACAGACCCAGCCAGCTCATGTGAGAAGAATTATTGCTGAGTCACCCCTCCCTGTTACCTGGCGAGCTGACTGGGTTTATTATTTAAGTAGCTGACCCCGCACAGAGCATCTGTGTGGCGCTTTGGGGCCGACTGTTTTCCCCTCCCTCTTCCTCCTGCCCTGGTCTCTCCTCTCTTCCCCTTCCCTCCAGCCCTGTGCTCTTTAGCCCTCCTCCCCTCCCGTTCCTCCACACACACAGAGCCTCACCAGGTGGTGGCCGGCCAAGAGGGGACCTGCTGCCGCGGTTTTTCTTTCCCCCACCCCATCTGCCCCCCCCACTGCTGCGGCTTTTCTTCCCCCCTCCCGCCACTTTTCTCTCACCTGCTGGCCGCCACCACCTTTCTCTCCTGCCCGCCCGCCGACCGCTTTTCTCCCCAGCCCGCCGCCGCTTTTCTCTTCCCCCCCTCCGCCCGCCTGCCCTCCCGCCCAGCCAGCCGCCACCACTGGCACTTTTTTCTCCCTCTCCTCCTCACTCCGCCGGGCCTCTCGCCTGTCGTGAGAGTTCCACCACCAAATCCTGGACACGCATGCCGGCTAAGAGAATTAATTATATAGATTAAACAAGGAATCTCCAGTAGACTGTCTCACTGCCACCAAGCATTCCTTTATTAACAGAGATTACCACCAACTGGCATCTGAATGCTAGAAGTTTCCAGTATTCTCTCTTCACGTTGCTAGCAGGTAAATATAAAAAGGTGGTCCCACTTATATAGGTTTAAGTGAGGAAGTAGCAGCTTTACAGTCCTTTTGAGGCCATGTACACTAGAGGCTTTCCCTCACCCAGAGTCAGTCAAGCACTCCAAGGGGGCTTGTAAAACAGAAAAACAGTTTATTAATTTACTACAAAAAACTAGTCCGTCTTAGGTAAAGTGTGCCGTCGAGTCGGTGTCGACTCCTGGCGACCACAGAGCCCTGTGGTTGTCTTTGGTAGAATACAGGAGGGGTTTACCATTGCCATCTCCCGCACCATATGGCTTCAGCATATCGGTTGCAAATAGAAACAGCTTAATGGTTACAAGAGTTTTTGGAAACGCCCAGATGTTCTCAGGTGACACTTGAAGTAATCAGTTACTAAGTTAGAGTTGAGGTAGTTAGTTACAAGGAGCAGATACTTGGGTATACAAAGCAACACACACAGAGAAAATACCTTCTCACGCTAGTCTTACTAAAACACTTTCTCCTAAGTCTAAACTTCGGATGCCATATTCCTTGGTTTCCTTCCCTTGGACCTCACCAGTAGGGATGAACATGAACCAGTTAGGGTTGGAGAAAATGTTGTTGAACAACAGTTGCTATTAATCTCATCAGCAAGCATGGACATGCTAATCTGACTTCTCTACTAGTAAAAGGCAGCTCTTGTTCCATTTACACTTCTTGGGCCTTGGCTCCAGTTTGCTTCTAAGGAAAGCTAGCACCATTTCATAATATGTAAATTAACCATTGAGCTGCCTTTTCGTACTGATTCAGGCCTGTTTTTTGTTACTGCAAGTTGGTGCTAGTTCACAGTCCCAAAGATAAATAGATGAACATCAGTAGCTAAAATTGTTCGTTTCATAGCTTGGACATTATCTTAATACAAAACGCTTCATTGGTATGACATCTTACATCTGTTTTGCCATAGGATATTTGGATTTCAAGTTGTTATGCACTGTGAAAGCTTAGGCCATGTAGCAAATGTAAGGATCGATAAGATAAAGCCTATTTAAATTTTCAGAGAAAGCACATTATAATCTTCCTGAGGCTGTAGCACTTCAAAATGCAAGTAGGAAATTGCATGCTCAAATGTCCCTTATGTCAAAGTTTCTCTGCATTTGGAAAGCTAGCAAGGCAGGGAGATTTTTTCTCTCCTAAATGCACTAATTGTATGTGCATGGTGTGTTTGATGTGAGAGATCAGATACCTGTATTCTGATGTGGTGCAGTCCCAGAAGTACTATACTATATGGCTTTACTGAGTGTTTGAAACATTTCATAGGCAATAAAGATATTTCAGCATGTCTTGTACTCATTCCATCTGTTAAATACCTACTTTAATGGTTTTATCTCATTTCCAAGCTCTGGATTTGTGGTAAGGGAGTTCAATTAAGGAGACACTGAGGCTGCCTTCAGATGTTCCACACACCCCTCCCTCTGCTCTCCCGCATTCAAATGAAATGGAGAACTCCCTCTCTGTAGTCTTGCTGACTGCAGAGGAGGGGGAACTGGCTGCCAGGGATTCCTTCTTTAATGAAAGACAGCCCCAGCAGCCAATAACACCTGGACCGAGGGGTGAGCTTCACCCTTCAACAAAGGGCATTGCAGAAGGGGGAAACTGCAGTGCCTGAGTTCAGATGCAACACTGGCACTGCCAAACCAGAGGTACAGGCAGCGAAACATAATTCAAACCTAAGGTACAAATTGGAGTCCAGGGAGGGAAACCATGGGTCCATTTTTTCTCTAAACTCCTGTTGCCCACATTTGAAATCAAAAGTGAAGGGATTCTCCCGGTCAGGGGTGTAACTAGGTAAAATGGCGTCTAGGGCAAGTACTGAAATCACACCCACCCCTGTCCTAACATTTGACACACATCTTTCAGAAAACTTGTCTTTTCAATGAATGTCTGGAATAAACTGATGAGGTAATAAATTCTTATCTTTACAACAATATTGTAAAGAATCATTAATTCTTTAATCTAAATCCTTATGATTGTGAGAATCACCCTCATCCTCCAAGTATTGTTAGGCCTTCAATTGGTTTAAGTAGGTTAATTATGAGAGCTCATTTTAATTAGTGATGGCAAATTTTTATCAGTGGGTTTGTGAGTAAAGGGGACTCTTTATGCTAGTACCTAGTATCTAGGTACTTTGCTAGTACCTAGGTTGGCATTATGGAGAATTGTAACTTTATTTAAAATCAGTTTAGTGATGCATTAGTTAAAATGCCAATGACTGATCAACTTAAAAATCTAGTTAGCAGCCCTGAGAAAAACCTCTAACTATTGTTAAGACATGGTAGAAACTGAGTGCTTGAACAAATGTTCTTATAACATACATTCCAAAGAAGCCTGTACATTATGCTGCTGTATTTTTAAACCTAAGCAACAGGTAGAAATTCAGTAGGCAAAGCCTCTAATTATTGCATTTTTATTTGCTGATTTTCTTCTTTTCATAAGGCATTTCAAAGCAGAAGGTGTCTGCCAGTAAAACAAAAACAAATTATTCTATAATGTTTTGTTAAATTTGAGGTGGAAGGCATGATTATTTCAAAGCAGTAAAAAGAGTAATGCTTGCTTTGAGTTCTTACATCAGTTCCCATGTAATTCCACAACCCTTGTCCTACACGAGCTGGATTCTATCAAATGCAATGAAGAACTATAATTAATACTAAATAACCTTAAAGAAGAAACTGATGTCTGCAGCAGACTGGATCCTTGTTATCTTTGGCCCCTTCCACAGGGGTCTTTAGCACAGCTGAATTCTTACAGCAGGTTTTTGGTTTTTTTTAAGCACCACACAAGTTAAAGGCAGGCACTTTCCAAGTTTGAAATCCCACAAACCTTATAATCAGATTGCTTGACAAATATGCAGATAAAGATAGAGCTCTGTATAGAGAATTGAACAGCATACGAATGAATATTTCCATTTTATTCCTTGCCTCGCCCCCGCCCGCCGCAACCTTTAGTTTTGCCAGCTTACAAGGTCTTAAACCAACATTGTCTTTTTAAGGGATGTTTTGTCCACTTAATTTTGTGCCATTTATATCTGTTTTTTAAATACTTGGGCCCATTGCCAAGTTCAAGTTTGCATTCTTCCAACTCCCTAGATCAGGGGAAAAACTAGACTAGGGCCTTGCAGAGGCCATTTGAGCATGTGAGGCAGCCAAAATGGCAGTAGCACATGCCCAAATGGTCCCTGCGAGGTTCTAGGTCTTGCCAGGCCTTGCAGAGGCCATTTGAGCATGTGCGGCAGCCAAAATGGCAGTCGCACATGCCCAAATGATCCCTGCAAGGTTCTAGGCCTTGCAGAGGTCTTTTGAGCATGTGTGGCAACCTCCAAAATGGCTGCCACACTGATCTCTGTATCAGACCGGGCTGGGCTGTGACAGTGATCTAAGTGGCTGGTGGGGGAACCATTGCAGGATCACACACACACACACACACACACACACACACACACACACACACACACACACACACACCGTGGCCTTTAGGAAGCCCCTCGAAGGGGCTACAGGATATATTTTTTTAAAAATCATTAATTGGGGAGGGGGTGGGGAGCAGCATGGCACTGGCGCCCCCCACAGTGGCACCCAGGGTATGTGCCCTGGCTGCCCCCCCCCCCCCGTTTCGCCTATGTTCCCTGTTTCGTGTTACATGCAAATATGGCCTGAGAGTGTATCTCTGTGTAGCCTTACTGCTATAGTTCACAACTGATGCATAGTCAAACCTTTGCAAGCTATGATGGAGTGTGATGGAACATGGTGAGGAGGGGGTGGGCGAGACAATTGCCAAGACATAAAAAATGAAACAGTTTACAATGCTACAAATAAAAAAACACAAACCATAAATTGCTGAAGCAATAGTAGAAAGTTCTGAGGTAATGGTATTTTTGCTGACTGACCCTAGGAGGAAATAAACCTCTATGTATTTTGCTTAAATTTTTGACTAGACTTTCCAACATGCTTTGTTAACAACATCTCAAGGATCTGAAGGAATGAATAATCCTCGATCCAAGATTCACAAGCTCTCTCACCATATGAAGATATGCAGTGCATTGCTATCCATGGATACAAACTGAGATATGACAACGGCCCAGTCAAAAAAACAAAAACACAAAAAGGGAGAGGGGAAAGGCGAGTCTACCTGCCAGTCCCCTGCCTGACCTGTAGAACTGTGGCCTTTGGCAGTTGAACTGTGGCTTCTGGCTGCTTTGCAGGATCGGGGCCAGGAGTGTGTCAGCAGTTCCAGCCTGTCAGCTGACCAGGGAGCTCTCTCTGGCCGTATATAAAAACGCTGCCTGTGGCGGCGGGCCCGCCACTGGTGGGGTTGCTACCAGCGGGGTGACACCAAAGGGGGTCACCCCTTTGAGGGAGCCAGTTCAGGGGGGAAAGCGAGGGAGAGGGCCAGGTCTCTTGGCCCAGGTATTTGTATGTGGGAGGCATTTTAATAAAGGGGCTTCTGTTTTAATTTGTCCTGGGAGAGGGACTTGTATGATGTGTCTGGGCTTATCTGGAGATGGGGAGACAGTCCACTGACTGTGGGGCAGCCATTCCGGTGGTGGTGGGGAACAGAAGAAGTAACGTTGGCAGGTCAGCAGGCCATTACAGGGGAAGGGAATATAGAAATCTAATAACTGTTTCCCCTTCTGGCTATCCTGCCAGCTCTTTGACCTTGGGGAGCAGTGCTGACCACCCATGGAACCTCACCTTGCTCCTCTGTAATGCCAGGTCGGTCCAGAACAAATCAGAAACCATCCATGATTTGATTCTGGATGAAGGTGCCGACCTGGTATGTATGTATGTTACAGAGACCTGGTTGCGGGAGGCTGGGGGCCCAGTGTGGTCCCGGCTTCTCCCTCCAGGGTACTCTGTTGAGGAGCGGGTGAGGGACCAGGGGCGGGGAGGTGGAGTGGCTTTGGTCTACAAGAACAATACCCCCCTTACCAGGATCCCTGTTAGAGTATCAGACCATATCAAATGTGTGTACTTACGTTTGGGGACCAGGGATAGACTGGGACTTCTGTTGGTGTACCGATCGCCCCACTGCTCAACAGAGTCCCTAACTGAGCTGACGGACTTGGTCTCGGACTTGGTGTTGGAGTCGCCCAGGCTTGTGGTACTGGGCAACTTCAATGTTAATTTCGGGACCAATTTGTCCGGGGTGACGCAGGAGTTCATAGCGGCCATGACAACTATGGGCCTATCTCAAGTGGTCTCGGGACCGACGCATGTTGCAGGTCACACGCTTGATTTGGTCTTTCACTCTGATCAGGGTGGTGTTACATGGGTGGGGAATCCTGTGGTTTCCCCTTTGTCATGGACGGACCACCATCTGGTTAAGGTTGGACTCACAGTCACACCCCACCTTCGCAGGGGTGAGGGACCTATTAGGATGGTCTGCCCGAGAAGGTTATTGGATCCCATAGGATTTCAAGAATCCTTAGAAGGATTCAGTGTTGGCTCTGCCAGCGATCCTGTTGATGTCCTGGTGGAGAATTGGAACAACAAACTCACCGGGGCAGTAGACATGATCGCTCCTAAGCGTCCTCTCCGACCTGCTTCAAAACTGGCCCCTTGGTATACGGAAGAACTATGGGGGCTGAAGCGGCGAGGTAGATGACTAGAGCGCAGGTGGAGAAAAACTTGGCTTGAATCTGACAGATTGCAACATAGAGCTCATTTGAAGACCTATGCTCAGGTGATACGTGCGGCAAAGAAGCAATTCTTTTCTGCCCATATTGCATCCGCAAGTTCACGTCCAGTGGAGTTGTTCAGGGTTGTGAGAGGGCATTTCAAACTGGCTTCCGAGCTGGCTATGGGGTGGAGACTGCCTTGCTCGGCCTGATGGATGATCTCCAACTGGCAATTGACAGAGGAAGTGTGACTCTGTTGGTCCTTTTGGACCTCTCAGTGGCTTTCGATACTATTGACCATAGTATCCTTCTGGAGCGTCTGAGGGGGTTGGGGGTGGCAGGCACTGCTTTGCAGTGGTTCCGCTCCTACCTCTCGGGCAGGTTCCAGATGGTGTCCCTTGGAGACTCCTGTTCTTCAAAATCTGAACTTTTTGTATGGTGTGCCTCAGGGATCTGTATTGTCTCCGATGTTGTTTAACATCTACATGAAACTGTTGGGAGAGATCATCAGGAGATTGGGTGCAGGGTGCTATCAGTATGCTGATGACACCCAAATCTATTTCTCCATGTCAGCATCATCAGGAGAGGGCATAACCTCCCTAAATGCTTGCCTGGAGGCGGTAATGGGCTGGATGAGGGATAACAAACTGAGACTGAATCCAGATAAGACGGAGGTACTCATTGTGCGGGGTCGGAACTTGAGAGACGAGTTTGATCTGCCTGTTCTGGATGGGGTCCCACTTCCCCAGAAGGAACAGGTACGCAGTCTGGGGGTGCTTCTGGATCCAAGTCTCTCCTTGGTGTCCCAGGTTGAGACAGTGGCCAGAGGTGCCTTCTATCCGCTTCGGCTGATACGCCAGCTGCGTCCGTTTCTTGAGTTAGAACTCAAAACAGTGGTACATCTGCTGGTAACCTCCAGACTGGATTATGGCAATGCGCTCTATATGGGGCTGCCCTTGTACATAGTCCGGAAACTACAGTTGGTCCAGAATGCGGCAGCCAGGCTGGTCTCTGGGTCATCCAGGAGAGACCATATAACTCCTGTATTGAAGGAGCTACACTGGCTGCTGCTATGTTTCTAGGCAAAATACAAGGTGTTGGTCAAAACCTATAAAGCCCTAAACAGCTTGGGACCTGGGTTTTTAAGAGAACGTCTTCTTCGTTATGAACCCCACCACCCATTGAGATCATCAGGAAAGGTCCGTCTGCATTTGCCACCGGCTCGTCTGGAGGCTACTCAGGGATGGGCCTTCTCCGTTGCTGCCCCGAGGCTTTGGAATGCACTCCCTAGTGTAATAAGAGCCTCCCCATCTCTGACATCCTTTAAAAAGTCCTTAAAGATGCATTTCTTCACCCAGGCTTTTAACTGATATTGTTTTGATTGTTTTGAATGTTGTTTTTAGAATATTGTTTTAAAAATTTTTAATTGTGTTTTACATTTCTTGCTTTTAAATTTTTGTTTTGCTTTGCTTTTGTTTTTAATTAATGTTTTACTTTTTAATCTTGTTGTAAACCGCCCAGAGACATAAGTTTTGGGCGGTGTAAAAATATGATTAAATAAATAAATAAATAAATAATTGAGTGCCCATAGGAGGCTTAGGAGCAAAATATTGTTTAAAATAATTTTAAACAAAATAATTTTGGCCTGGCCTTTCAGGGTTTTTAATTAGTTTTAATAGTTTTCATGTTAACCTGGTTTTCAGGGTTTTAATTGTTCTGATCGTTTAATTGGTGTTTATATTTATATTTCTGTTTTTAATTGTTATTGGTTTTAATGTTTTCTGTTTTTTAATTGTAAACCACCCTGAGCCATTTTGGAAGGGCGGTATAAAATTCGAATAAATAAATAAATTAAATATTAATAATATATTTATATACCAGTAGATGAGGTCATTTGTTGACCAGGTGAAGTCATTTTGTATAGACTACACCAATAGCAAAACTCAAGAAAACATATTTAGTAGAATTTCCTATTAATGTGCTTGCAAAAGGGAAGTAAAAGAACACTTTGAAATTTGTAGGATTTCAACTTCAAACATTATTCATTTTATTGAATAATGACCATATATGGTAAATTTGTATTATAGTAAATTTGAATCTGAGAAAAATCTGCTTTTCCTGAGCATGATGCCATTTTGGAATTATTGATCGGATAGTGTTAAAAGTCTGTTTAACAAAGATAGTGAAAATATTATGATGTAAGAAATAATTAACATTTCGCCAAGCTTATTCTGGTGTAAAAATTAGTTGATTAGTTGATTGATTGATTGATTGAGTGCCATCAAGTCGGTGTCGACTCTTAGCGACCAAAGAGATTGATTCTCTCCAGGATGATCTGTCTTCAACTTGGACTTTAAGGTATCTCAGTGGTGCATTCATTGCTGTCGTAATCGAGTCCATCCACCTTGCTGCTGGTCATCCTCTCCTCTTTCCTTCAACTTTTCCCAGCATTATGGACTTCTCAAGGGAGCTGGGTCCTCACGTAATGAGTCTGAAGTATGATTGTTTGAGCCTGGTCATTTGTGCCTCGAGTGAACATTCTGGATTGATTTATTCTATGATGCATTTGTTTGTTTTCCTGGCTGTCCATGGTATCCTCAAAAGTCTTCTCCAGCACCAAAGTTCAAAAGTTTCAATGCTTTTTCTATCTTGCTTCTTCAAAGTTCAGCTTCCCCATCCATAGAGTGTCACGGGAAAAACCATTGTCCAAACAATTCTATCTTTGTAGGTGTAGACACATCCCGGCATCTAAATATCCTTTCCAAGGCTTTCATTGCAATCCTATCAAGTGCATGTCTGCAGCGTATTTCTTGACTGCTGGATCCTTTACTGTTGACAGTCGATCCTAAAAGGCAGAAGCTATCCACCACTACAATATCTTCATTATCAATTCTGAGGCTGGTTGCTGTATCCGTTGTCATTAGTTTAGCCTTCTTTACGTTTAGTTGTAGTCCCATTTTTTCACTGTGCTTTTTGACTTTCATTACTAGAGCTTGCAGATCATCCACATTCTCAGCTATCAGAGTGGTGTCATCAGCGTAGCTCAGGTTATTGATGTTTCTTTCTCCAACTTTAAAACCATGCTCATCTTGTTCCAATCTAGCTTCTCTCAGTATATGTTCAGCATATAAAATGAATAAAGAAGGAGAAAGTAGACAGCCTTGTCTTACTCCTTTGTCAATCTGGAACCAATCTGTTTCACCATGTTCCATCTGGACTGTGGCTTCCTGTCTTGTTTATAGGTTTCTCATGAGAATAATGAGATGTTCTGGGATGCCCATTTTCCTAAGGATATTCCACAACTTGACATGGGCAATGCAATAGAAGTCTTTTCTGTAGTCAAAGCACACTTCTTTCTGGAATTCTTTGGCTTTCTCAATTATCTAGCATGCATCAGCAATGATGTCTCATGTTTCTCAGCCTTTTCTGAAACCAGCTCGAACATCTGGCATTTCCCTTTCCACATAGGGCTCTAATCTGTGTTGAATGATCCTGAGCTACGTTTTTCAGCTTTAGCTTGACTTGGAACTTGCACATGATCGGTTCCTGATCTATTTCACAATTGGCCACGGCCACATCTTTGCTGTTATAACTGAGCTCTTCTACCTTCCTTCACCAATAATGTAATCAATATGATTTCTGTGTACTCCATTTGGTGATGTCCATGTGTATAGGCACCACTTTGGTTGTTTGAAGAATGTGTTAGCAATGAAGAAATTATTGGCTTGGCAGAAACTAATAAGTTGTTCTCCTGCTTTATTTCTGTTTCCTAGGCCATATAGGCTGACTGTGTTTTCTTCCTTACCTTTTCCAACTTTGTCATTCCAATCTCTAACCACCAGCATCAAATCTTGCTTGCATGTTCTGTCAATTTCAGACTGAACTTGAGCATGAAACTCATCAACTTCCTCTTCTTCTGCAGCAGTCTTTGGGGAATAGACTTGAATACTGTCATGTTAAAGGGTTGTCCACAAAATCAAATTGATATTAGTCGGTCATTGACCGCATTGTACCCAAGTACTGTCATTGCTATATCCTTCCTGACTATGAAAGCAACATTGTTCCTTCTTTGGTTTTCATGTCCTGAGTAGTAAACGGTATGATTTTCAGACTGAAAGTGTCCCATTCCAGTCCATTTTAATTGACTGATGCCCAAGATGTCAATCTGTAGTCGATTCATTTCCTCTTTCACTGTGTCGAGCTTTCCCATATTCATGCTTCTTACGTTCCACGTTCCCATTGTAATTCTGTCTTTGCAGTTTCGGATTTTCTTTTCCCGCATGGCAACATCAGCTGCTAGACATCCAAAAGGCTTTAGTCTAGCCGCATCATAAACACCATCGGTTCTCTGAGATATCCTCAGCTCTTCCTCAGTAGCATGTTGAGCACCATCTGACCTGAGGGGCCCATCATCTGGCACTACATCGACAATCATTCTATTTTGTCTATCCATGTGGTTTTCTTGGTAAAATACAGGAGTGGTTTACCATTGCCTTCTCCTGCACAGTATGAAATGATGCCTTTGTCATTGTCTCTGAATTGATTGCCCGCCTCCAGCACCTTCCTATATTGCTGCTGCCCAATATAGGTGCCTGCTTGCTTTAGTTGGGCAGCTGGGGTGACCTTTGCGCTTTGGGTGATCCTACTGGGAGTATACCTCCTGGCCTACTTCTCTCATCCTTCCCAGGAACACCCCACCACCACGATGAGGCAGCATAGTGGGACTTGGTGTGGGGTAAAAGGTAGTACATTCAGCTAATTTAAGTGATAGGATTGTTCATGCAAACTTTGTAGGCAATCAGAAAGAAAGACTTTATTTTGCAAAAGCAAACATACACACTCTTCAAAATATATAATAGACTTCAATGATTCTCTATCCCAGAAGGGCTCACAATCTGGAGAAAAAAAAAAAGGAAGACACAACAGCCTCTGTTTGGGATGCTATGCTGCACTGAATAGGTTGCTTTCCCTGTGCTACATATAGAAGAACCACCACAGGCACCTTTTTGTTCAGTTAGAAGGGTTTATTTTTTTAAAAAAGTTATCAATGACAGGTCTCCAGGCAACAAGGCCTATGGATATTTGTTACTCTCATTTGTGGATGAGAATGTATAGATAATGAAAGGCCAGCTGGGGCTCTACTAACTGGTGGTAGAGCAGGTATTTTCAGAAGGTAATTTAATTAATTAAAACAAGAGTTTTGGGAACTCTTGAAAGACTTTTAAAATCCCTCCTTTCTGATGTCTTAAAGGGAAGGCAGAGTCACCATGTATTGCTTACAAAACAAATGATTAAAGTTACTATGACTGGAATCCTATGGACTCTTCCCTGGGCACAAACACCGCTGGACTTGAGTGAGCATGCATAGGCTTGTGCTGTATGACTTATCAATTTAGTAGTTTTTCTTATTGACTAACAAAAACAGTGTTGAGTACCAGTTGTCCAGCAATCCATGCAAAGATAAGGATATCCATATTAAGTGGTAAATATGATATTTGTGATAATGGGTGAAATAGGTTGCTTCAAGGTGTGGAGCTTAGTATAGGAATGTGGATGGACTCTTTTCCAGTTTCTTTGGGAGTGTGTGAATAGTTTTATAAGAAAATTAAAAGTATAATTTTGGTTTGTTGCTTTCAGTTCCTAGCTAGCAGCTGATAAGCAACAGCAACTGTGTCCTCTGTGAACGGGAATAAATGCTAGGCAGTTTGTACTTTTTCTGTCATTTCAAATGGTCATTTTTGCCATTTGGAAATAAAATCCAAGGCACAAGGATTAAACCACTTTCCAATATCACAACTATTTCTGCAAAAATGTGCAGTTGTGATCATGGAGATAGCTGGCAATTTCCTGTATGTGCAGTCTTATTCACATCAGACCCAAATGCATGGTCATATGGAGGAATCCAGCAGTGTAAACCAACCCATAAAAGTTCTGGAAACATAACCTGACTGATTTTGGACCTTACTTCTATGACCTTCCAAATGCACTGTATGCTGTTTAACTGCAGAATTCTCAAATTCAGCCTGTGACAGCGATAGGCTTTGTGTGTGTGTCAGCAAGGTTCAGCTCTTTACCCTCAAATAAGGGAGCCAACTGTAAAAAATACTTACAGGGTCATTCTTCCCCAACTGAATTCGGTATCGCGTAATGAAGTTTGGCTTCCCAGTCACATCTGCCACCATCAAGATCCCGTGGAAGCACCAGGAAATGAGGCTAGGAACAACTGCAGAGCCTTGGACATGAGGCAACAGAGTGGGTAAATATGGACAAAATAATTGGGAATTCCTGTAATTTGGCTGCGACCCAAGTATCCACGGTTTGGTGAGATATTTTTGTGATTTGGGGTTTTAAAAAATGATTTGGGGGAGTTTCCAGGGTGATTGGGAGGGTGGTTCCCTCTCACTCCTCTTGCTGACTCTTGGTGATTTCATGGATTCCAGGTGAATTTGGGCAGATTTTGCATTTTTTCTTAATTTTTCTGCCTTTTCACAACCGCAATTCCCCTAACCCCATTTCCAATGCTTTTCAATGGCGCACCAACTGCAAATTCATCAGCTGTGAGGCTTTCCTAGAACGGAGCCCTCGTGGTTGGTAAGGGGTGATTGTAATAAGATTACAATCAGTTATTAATAAATTAAACACCTTAAGTGTGAGTTGGGTTGTCCTTAGCCTAGATTTTTAACTTTCTAGCCTAAGGACAACCCAGTGAGAAACATAAAGTGGGAATGAAGAAGAGAAGTAAGATGACAGTCACAGATGTAGTTTTGAATGAATACACAAAAGGGTCTAAAATTTTGCTATAGGACAGATACTAATGAAATTGAAGAGGGGTTTATTATCCTTTAGATAACAGATGGAGGATTACATTTCATCCCGGCTACCTCTTAAGTCATCATTAACAATTGATACTTTAATATCAAAATCATCATTTTCTATTTGTTATAGGTGAATGTCAGTCTGCATACTGACATGCAGTACATAGGAATTGGTGAAAATGATGGCACAACACTATCACCGATGGCACTGCACGAGTGTTGGGAGCAGAACTTGTTTCTACTGCTGGGGCAGCAGGAGATGGGGCTCTCTCAGTACTGCTCATTCTCTTCATCTTTTGCAATATGCATGGACTATAAATCTCTCTCTCTCTCTCTCTCTCTCTCTCTCTCTCTCTCTCTCTCTCTCTCTCTCTATATATATATATATATATATATATATACACACACATACACACATATACATATACATACTAAGGTCATACATGGCAAGGCCTGCCGACACAGTGCTTTACCAATTGGAGGTAACAGGGCAGAAGCACCGTGGTAATTGGGCAGTGGGGAATGCATATCCAGATAGGGAAGAGGAGTGGGTAGGAAGTGAGTGAGCGAGTGGTGGGGAGGGGGTGAGCGAGTGGCAGGGAGTGGAAAGCTGGTCTTGTGGTAGCAAGCATGACTTGTCCCTTAGCTAAGCAGGGTCCATCCTGGTTGCATATGAATGGGAGACTAGAAGTGTGAGAACTGTAAGATATTCCCCTCAGGGGATGGAGCCGCTCTGGAAAGAGAAGAAAGTTCCAAGATCCCTCCCTGGCTTCTCCAAGATAGGGCTGAGAGAGATTCCTGCCTGCAACCTTGGAGAAGCTGCTGCCTGTCTGTGAAGACAATACTGAGCTAGATAGACCAATGGTCTGACTCAGTATATGGCAGCTTCCTATGTTCCTATGAGGGGGCGAGCGAGTGGTGGGGAGGGGGCAAGTGAGCAGCGGGGAGGGGGCGGCTGATACTGAGCAATACAGCAGGGGCTGTGGGGGCGGGGGCAAGGAGAGCAACAAAGTCCTAGCGCACAGATGCTCTGTGTGGGTTCAGCTAGTTATAACAAATATACCTAAAGCATGTAACTAAAATCCACTCCCAGCATGGCATGCCTCCAGTGGCTGTTGTTGGTATTTGCTTTATGTTTGTTTTTAGATAGTGACCCCTTTGGGGACAGGAGCCATTTTATTTATTTATTTATATCTATGCAAACCACTTTGGAAACTTGTGTTGAAAATGGCATATAATTATTCATTGTATGTGCCATCCAAGAAAGCTAGCCCAACCTCATCTAGTATTAAGAGGTTTTAAAATGGCAAGCAGCCAAATGTTTATCTGATGTGGAAAAGATTTGAGGCTAATGATTTTCTATTTAAATTCCCTTGTATATACCATAAAATCTTCTCTGACAAGATTTGACTCCCGTTCAAGTTTACTCACCTAAAAAGAAAATGGTCCATTCATTTCCTCCTAGAATATGGTGCAGATTCTCCCACTGGGCCTGCCAGAAGCCAGACACTCCCCAGAACTTCTGAAGATGCCTGAAAAGCCAAGCAATCCAGTGACAGGAGTATGTCCCACTTTTTTCAGAAGAAGAATCTCTTCTGTCTTCCAAGCCATGAAGCTATAGTATCTTGATGAGCTTACCATGTGATTGAGTTCCTGAAGGCAACATACATGAGCAGGCTAGAACCCAGGATAAAGGCAGTTGTCTTCATGGAGTCCCAGGGCTTCCATGCCTGAGAACAGCCAACAGAAATCAGAACACTTTCATGGTTAAATAAAAGAAAAACCAGCACATGATATAGGGAGGGACATAACAAAAGCAAAGGCAAAATATAATCTTTGAATGGTCAGCACAATATACATTCCTCATGGACAGGTTAGGCCACTTTCCACTTCCAGAGGAAACTTTTCTTTGCTACCCAAGGAAACTACCTCCATGCCCTGGAAAGGATTCTTTGGCCCAAGTGGCTTTATCAGAACCTCAAGAACAGCAGGACTGACCAAGGGTATCACCTTCTTATTGACCCTGCTCCTGTATTTTTAGTAGTAACCTCAGATCTAGAAATCCAGCATGCAATGTTTTATTTAAGTAGGCATGAAGTTTTCCCTGGCATGGGAAGTGAGACGGGGGGGAAGCCTTTGCATGCTGGATTTCTGCATATCAGAAACCGCCCAGAGACGTAAGTTTTGGGCAGTATAAAAATCTGTAAAATAAATACATAATTAATAAATATCAGGCTGCTGTTTGAGGCAGAGGAGTATGGCCAGTAAAAAGGTGGCAATGCTACTATCGATGTGGAATGGCAACAAGATGGGACAGGAATCAGGGCAACATCTTTCAGCCAAGGGTTAGAATGCAGCATCTGATAAACATTCTAACATAGTTAAACACACCATTTGCAGAACATAAAACCTAAAAAATTCTGATCTCCCAATAATGTCCCCATTATTTCATACCTTTTATGGATGCCCCAGCCCTTGGACATACCGTATGTTTCTACAAAATTCTGGCCTGTGGGGAACAGTGTAGCAAAAGTGCTGGTCTCCCTCTACACCAGGTGAGCCAGAAAGATGCTGGGAAGATGGGCCAGCTCTATACCTTTATGCAGCTGGTTTTCTCTCTCTCCCCACTATCTGCTGCCAATCAGTTTTTCTTAGCTGTTTTGCTTCCAGAGGAGGAGGGTTATGCGAACCGGCTCGACGTTGAACTTGGCTGGCTCAAGAGCTCGCCCCGGCTCAGCCTCGAGGTGAACCAAACTTGGTTCTGCTTGAACTCAAGCCGAACACCCACCTTCCCCGGCTGGTCGGGGGGGGTCAAACAAATAAAAAACAAAAACAAAACTCACTGCTTCGGGGGGGCCTGGCCGCAGGGGAGTCTCTGGTGGTTCCCCCTCCCCTCTGCCAGTCCCCTCACAGTCTCTAATTGGCCCAGTTTGGGCTGTTTCCCAGAGACTGGGAGGAGGGGTAACCACTGGAGACCACCACTGGAGACCACCACAACCACCACGGCAGCGCCCAAGGAGATGGTGAGTTTTTAAAAAAAAGTTTTCTTCTTTTTCGTTAGAACCCCTGGACTGGCTCAAATTAGTGCTGAACCGGGGGGGGGGGGGTAGTGTCTGTTTTGGGGAGAGAGGCACAACTGAACATGCCCAGTTCCATTTGTATCTAGTTCAGACTCAAACTGAATTGAGCATACCGGTTTAATGCACACTCCTAGTATATGCTTAGTATCCTCTGCCTTGAACAGAGATGCAAGTAATTCATTTAGCTTCTCTGCACTCTCCATATCCTCCTTAATAATCCATTTCAATCCCTCATTGTCTAAAGGTCCAACCACCTCCCTGGCAGGTTTCCTGCTTCTGATGTATTTAAAGAAGTTTTTGTTATTCCCTGAATACTTTTAGCTAAATGTTCCTCAAATTCTCTTTTCACATTCCTTATTGTCTCCTTGCATTTCTTTTGCCAGAGTTTATGTTCCTTTCTGTTCTCTTCATTTGGACAGGCCTTCCAATTTCTGGAGGAAGTCTTCTTCCCCATTATAGCTTCCTTGAATTTACTTGTTAGCTATGATGGCATCCTCCCAGACTTGATGGTACCTTTTCCATATACATTCTAACTAGGGATGTGCATGCACTTCCGTTCCTGCACAGGTTCGGCACCATGGGGTGAGGAGCAGGATGTTTTTTAAAAAGGAGAGCAGGTCCTTACCTGCTCTCTGCTGCTGCATGCAGCTTCCTGCTGTGGCGGTGCTTCACCCAAGAACCCCCACGTGACGTCAACACACACATGGTGTCTGCACATGTGCACGTGCCATTTGTGTGGTCATCAACACCATGCTGACCATTCAAATGCTGCCCAAACAGATGCAATGTGCCTGCTGGCACCGTGCAGGGTTTCTTGGGCTAAGTGCTGCTACCGCAGGAAGCTGCAGAGGTAAGCAGGTAAGGACCTGCTCTCCTTTTCAAAAAAGATCCCGCTCCCCTCCCCTCTGAACTGGTTCAGATGTTTTCCGAATCAGTTCAGTGTCAAACCTGTGCATGAACCTTGGATCATCCCTAATTCTAACTGGACTTCTGTTATTAAAATAAACTCCATGTATTCTGGAGAGAAGTGACTTTCTGGATTTCCCCTTTCTGTTTTCTTTTCACCAAACTCCTCATTTTAGATAAGTTTCTGAAGTTCAAAGTGTCTTTGTTAGACTTCCTTGGTGATTCTCTCCTTGAATATATACTGAATTTGATCACACTATGTTGTTATTATTATTGTTTATTATTTATTACATTTATAAACCGCCCCATCCAGAGGCTCTGGGTGGTGTACAACTTTAAAAAGACATAAAAACACCCAATTCAAAACACAGTGCTAAAAGCAATATAAAAACAATTCAAAAACAAAACCACTGAAAACCAATTAAAATACTTTTAAAAAACAACACTACTTTACAAGCCTTGGAAGGCCAGGCCAAACAAATAGGTTTTTAGGGCTCTCTTAAAGGCTGACAGCGAGCCTAAACTGCGGATATCTGCCAGGAGTGCATTCCATAGACCAGGAGCAGCTACAGAAAAGGCCTGGTTCCGAGTCGCCACCAGACATACTCTCCAGATGACCTCAACAAGCGATGGGGATCATACCGAAGAAGGCGCTCTCTAAGGTAACCCGGATGCAAGCTGTTCAGAACTTTAAAGGTAATAATCAGCACTTTGCATTTCGTCCGGAAACATATCGGCAGCCAGTGCAGCTGTTTTAAAACATAATATGGTCTCTCCGGGTTCGTTCATTCGATTTCTATACCACCCTTCCAAAAATGGCTCAGGGCTGTTTACACAGACTCAACCCCATAGCCCACTCTAAAGCCAGTTTGAAATGGGTCTAGATAATCAGTTTCCTCCAAAACCACCAGGAGCTAGTTAGCCACCACTCTTTCAATCACCTTGCCCAAGCATGGGAGATTGGAGACCGGCCTATAACTATCCATCACTGAGGGATCTAGGGGAGGCTTCTTAAGAAGTGGTCTAATCTTTGCCTCCTTCAAACAAGGAGGCATCTCACCCTCCCTCAGCGGTGAGTTAATGATATTAACTAAGCCATCCCCAACAATCTCCCTGCTAGATAGAAGCAGCCAAGTTGGGCAAGGATCCAGAGAACAGGTGGTAGTCCGCACCGCCCCAAGCAGCTTGTCCACATCATCAGGCATCACAGATTGAAACAGATCCAACCTAATACTGCAAGAGGGATTGCTGGATACCACCTTAACAGAATCTTCAGAAACAGTGGGATCTAAGTCAGCCTGAATACAGGAGATTTTGTCCACAAAGAACCCATTAAAAGCATCACAGCAGAACAAAGTCCCCGGGGATTGGTTTCAACTGGAAGGAGCCTGAATCAAACTCTTCACAACCCAGGACAGGTCTGCTGGACATGAACCCGCAGAAGCAATGCATGCAGACCAGAACTGGTTTTTTGCTGCACGCACCGCCTCCACATGAACCTTTGAATGGGATTTATGCTGTATCCTGTAGGGGTGTGCACAGAACCGCCACACTGCGGTCCGGCACTGGGGTGGGGGGTAACTTTAAGAGCGGCGGAAGGGTTTACTTACCCCTCCCGCCGCTTGTCCGCTTGGCGCGGTAATCTGTAGAGTAATTGGGGAAGCAGGATACCTCCCTGCCGCCCCTTCCCCGCTGCTGGTCTGCAAAAACTCCCAATAATCCTTTGCGTGCGTGCAAAGGATTACTGGGAGTTTTTGCAGACCAGCAGCGGGGAAGGGGCGGCAGGGAGGTATCCTGCCGCCCCAATTACTCTACAGATTACGGCGCCAAGCGGGAAAGCGGAGGGAGGGGTAAGTAAACCCTCCCGCCGCTCTTAAAGCTACCCCCACCCCCAATCTGAACCACCCAGGTCCAGACCAGTCCGGACCGGTCCAGAGGCCTTTTCAATGGCCTCCGGACAGGTCCGGGCCCATCCCTAGGGTGTGGCTATCCCCTGAGTCTGACGCCAGATGCAGGGGGCGGGGCTATCGGGGTGTCTGCTGCGGCCGCAGGCGGGCTAGCTACGCCCCTGTTCTCCTCACAACAACCCTGTGAAGTAGGTTAGGAATTAACCATTGGACATGGCTGTTAGTTTTATTCTCTTTTCCCCAAACTGTCTCTCAGTGCCAAATGCCCGCCGCGTGCCTATAGATGCTGACCATCAACTTGAGGGAGGAATTCCTGCAGCGTTACTCTGTAAACAACATTCGCCAGAGTTACACAACAAGCCTTCTGCTGGGAGAGGGGAGGCGCTGGGATTCTCCTGCTGTTCCTGACGTCACTAATCTGTTCACGTGTTTTGGAAAACAAAGAATTAAAAAAAACACCAGGCAGGTTTGGAGAACAGCAGGAAGCAAGAGAAGTCATAAGGAGGGAGCTGACTAAGAACGCACTAGGCACTCCATTCTCCACCCACCCTCCCTAAAAAAGAAAGGAAGGAAACGGAAGCAGAATGCAAAGAGCTCTCCTTCATGAAACAGCAGCAGAACTGTTTTCAGCTCTCCGCGACTGTTTCATGAAGGCAGCTTTTCAAGCTAGCCTTGGATCTCGATCCTCTTGCAAAAAGGGAAAAGAAGAGGAGGAAACGGAAACACAACACAGCAGCCCAGAGAGAGAGAGAGAGCAACTGGAGAGCCAGGCGGGTAGTCTCTGTGCCCCTTCCCCTTGCTTCTCCTATCCGGCCTGGGCACATATGTACAGTTCCTAAGAGATAAGAGCTCCAACTAACGGAACGCCCTCCTACTCAAAGCTCCCCCCGCCCCGCCTTTTCTTCACAACCAGCAGCAGGGGTCAGGGAGAACCGGGCAAGAAAGCAGAATGGGAGGCTGCCGGAGAGATGCTTTTTTTGTTTCTTTTAAAGACAGCGCTTCCTGGGTGGGGATGGGAGTGAAGTTGAGAGAGAGATTGTGCTCCAGATCTGATTTCCAGAGGGCTCCCTGCTGCCATGTGCCCCGGATGGAGCTGCTGCTCCCGAGCCCCAAGCCTCTAGCCTTTCCGCAATGAGCTCCACTTTGCCCTCCTGAAACGTTTTGAGAACACACTGAGACGGAGGATGCCAAGCCAACATGTTTCAAAGGAAGGTACTCACAAGTGCCTTGGAAGTTGCTGCTTGCCGCTCCTCTTTGATGGCCATGGTCAGCCTGCCTGCTCTGATCGCTGGGTGGCTAGTCAGTCAAGGGGACAAGGACATTCCTCGACCACCAAAAGAGAGGGGGGAAGCACTTCTGCCCAAGACAAAACTTACTGCTGCCTGCCAGAGCCAGCACTTGGAGAGTGTGGATGCAAGAACTTGGGAGAGCAAGCAGCTGTGCCTCGCCCTGTGCCTCCGGGAGTTTCCTCTTGCTCCTTCTCCTGCTGCTTTGCTTCCTCCACCTGTTCCACCTAGGTAATTTTGGAGCCTGGACCAAAAGGCCTTTGGAGGCCCCCCTCCACCACTGCAAGTTAAGAATCATCGCTCCACACACACATAAACCGTGACACACACACGCGTCCCCACTCCCCCACTGTCTCTAAAGCACCTGGCACAGGCCATTGGCAACCACAACACCCAGGACAAACAAAAGAGGATTTGGGGGGGCCCCAGGGGCTGTGGAGGCCCTGGACTTTAGCCCAGGATTTAGACTTTAGTCCAGGATTAAGAGCGCCACTGTCCGGAGTAGCTGCTAATGTGGCTCTCATTCCCTGAGGGTGCCTCAAGTGTTGCCACTCCAAGGAGGCCAAAAAGGAGCGTGGGTGCCAGACCTCAAACTAGGTTGGTACCTAATTTGTTTTCAGGATGTTTTCACTCGCCAGGCATCATTTTTTGCCGTCACAGATGACTAGACAACTGGATTTCCTCAGCCCTGACCATACCATTGAACATGTTAGTTTTGTTCATCATCCACTTATTAATTTTATACTCTTGTACAGTACTGTCCAACAGAGACTACTCTGTTCTCAGGGCCCACCATTTAGGAATAATCATCTTCAGGCTGGGTGGCCTTTTCCAAACAGCCACCATTCTTTGGAGGATTAACACAACACTAATGAAGAGCTGAGATTTCAGTTTCTTTGTATGTTTAATACTAACGTCAAAGGTGGATTCTTTCAGTAAAAATGGCACTACAGTACAGTCAAGTACTCTGTTGCGGTTCTAATTGGTAGACTTTCTGAAGGACTTTAGACTTTAACTGTCCCATGTAATTCACATCATCATCAAGAACCACAAATGCTTTAATATTCACTGGCTGAAGGTTAGCTACATAATAAAGATAACAGGCAGCAAGAAGTCTGTTACCAAGGGTAGAAAATAAGTGTCCTGACATAATTAACTATTTAAGAGAAAGTATTATGTTACCTTGATGCTCATATCCTTGGATTGTAGAGATTATTCTCCTAGATCTGCAAGGTCAAGAAAGACATTTTTTCACAATTTGCTCATTGGATCTGAAACTATAAAATTTTAATGTATAATTTGAGAAAGAGGAGAATTCTAGGAATGTCTTCCAAATGTTACTATCCATTTCAGAAGATTACACACAGCCTACAGATCATAGCTGACATCCAAACTAATGAAGCACTCATGTCATGATGCTGCACTGGTGCTACATGGGATGGGAGATTTTTTATCTCCCCTTCCTTCTAAAGCTGACTGTGGCCAGATCTTCCTAAATATAAGTATTTAAAATATGTATTTTCAATACTTTTGTATTTTGTATCTAAAATACAATTGCCCAGGTATTTTGTATTTTAAAAATACATTGCCGAAACCATAATGCATCTCAGCCAGTTGTTGCTTTGCTTTCTTGCTTCAGGAGTTGCCTTTTTATTGCATGCGGGAAGCCCATTGGCTTTCAAGCATCTCCATATGTGTGCTCTGCTTCTCCCCTGAAGTTTGAATAGTTTTACTCTGCTGCTGACTGGTCAGCCAGCCAAGTTTGAAAATCAAAGGAAAAGAAGAAAGAGACTGTCCCTGTGAGTAAAATGGGAAATGAGGGGTGAGGGTGGCATGTGAGTCCATGGTGGGGGGGAAAGGGAGCAGTCCCTCTCCCCTGAATTTGGGAAACAAGATAACTCCATACTTCACAGCTTGCTTTAAAGTTTCTCTGTCTCTTTAGCTGCAACTAGAAACCTGAACTGATGAGGCTGAAGTTTTTCTGGTCCAGTCTCTGTGTAAATTTGCTCCTTGCCTAAGGCTTAGCGGGTTGTTTGCAGAGTAGTTTACAAACATCTCCCTGTCTGTGTCCCCTGTTGTTTACTGTGACTGACTAATGGTAGCAAATGTCCATTTCTTTCCTCTCAATGAAACAAAGCATCAGCATACTCTGTCTGAAGTTTACCTTTAAAGTGATTTGTGTTCAGATTGCTGGAGGGCATGCAGAGTACATAGCTGGCTTTCCAGGTTACCTGGCTGTGGTGGTAGAGGCTATTCTCACAATTGTGGAGAGCGGGTGGGGAGGGCACGGCGGGCAGGCTGCTTTTAACTCCCCTTCTCCAGATGACCAAGTCCTGGGTCTTTGGCACACCTCCCACGTGCCCAGATGAGCAATGCTCCATGGGGGAGCATGGAGTGATATGCATCCAGAGCTCATTGTTCTGGCCACCACATATCCCACAATGCACCATGTGTGGTGCATTGGGGAATTCCCCTTCTGTATCTCCTTGGGCTGCATGAAGAGACACAATACCTGACATCCAGGTTAAGGGTACACTCACACCCTTAGCCTCGGCTAACAGCCAAGTTTAATAAGGGGAGCCAGGCTGCATGGGAGTGCTGAGATCCACAAGGATCTCAATGCTTCACAAAACCAGCCTAACCCAGGCTGGTCTGCCCTAACCCAGGCTGGTCTGCCCAGAACAATTCAGAAAATCAAGCAGCCATGTTTGCTTAGACTGGATTAAAAGCTTCTAAAGTTTTAAAAGCCATCTTTTTGCTCACAACAGCCTGTAAAGGAGAGAGACTGCCTCACAGGAGCAGATGACTCCATGTACAGTATCCCAGGTTGGTTTCCTCTCATTTTATCATCACAATAATCCTTTGAGGTATGCTAGGCTGAAAAATAGTGAGTGGCCAAGATCATACAGTGATTGGATTGAGTGAGAGCTTCAACCTGGGTCTCCCAGTCCTCATCCAACAACCTAATCATAACACCACATTGGCTTTTGGGACAATTGGAATCTTCTTTATTTCGGGGAAATGACTTGATTAGCAAGCCAGAGGTTGCCGGTTGCCCTGTTGGTATGTTTCCCAGACTATGGGAAACACCTACCAGTATATCGGGCAGCAACAATATAGGAAGATTCTGAGAGGCATCATCTCATACTGCACAGGAGGAGGCAATGGTAAACTCCTCTGTATTCTACCAAAGACAACCACAGGGCTCTGTGGTCGCCAAGAGTTGACACCAACTAGACAGCACACTTTACCTTTACCTAGGAGGATATACAAATCAATCTTTTTTTATTTGTATAGAAACTAGAAGCTATCTTACTAAGTTACAGCTTGGGTTTAAGGGAATCCTTCTGAGTCACTCCTGTAAAGACACTCCACCCCAAATTGCTCTCAGTACTTCAAGAATAGCATAGAGAGAGGATTAATTGGGGTAAAAGGTTCTCCTCCCCATATGATTGCTTAACCATAAATACAACTTGCTACTCATTTGATTATGACACAGCTATAGTATTGCAGTCTATTGAAATAACTTTAAATTATTTCAATGGGTCTGCTCTAAGCAGGATTAACATTGGGTACATCCTGTTGTGCTTGGATTACTATTGACATACTTTGTGTAAGTTTTGCCCCACCCACCCGCCCCCAGATAAAAGCCTACAGCCACCAATGGAGAGTGGTGAGAATGAAGAAACATAGCAAACATAGCAAAAAGAAACAGGGTATTATATTGTTTTGGAATTATTGATCCAATTGAGCTGGAAACCTGGAAATACTCTAGTTTTTGCAGGACAAATATAAGCACATTAGTATGTTGGATGGGTATCCCATTGTCCAATGGCTTTTAAAAAAAGATATAATACAAGTCTAACATTAAGTGGTCCCATAGAACAGTTATTTCCTTTTGCCAAGATGATTCACAGCCCCAGAAAGCACAACTAGAGTGATTTAATTTTTGAAAAACTTGTATTGCTTAAAGGAAATAGAAACAAGTTCAGATAAGGAACAGGCATCTCAAAATTGTTTCCTTTTTTTAAGGCACTGTATTTTGTATTTTTATTGGTTGTTTATCAAGTATTTTGCATCTAAAGTACATTTGCTCAGGTATTTTGTATCCAAAATACTTTTTAGAAGTATTTTGTCCATCTCCGACTGTGGCTTCCAAAAAATATGTCCTGATGGTCACACAGCCCTTAGAGACATATTTCTGGGAGTAGCAGTGGGCATCAGACAGAAGAGCAGATTAAAAAATCTTGCATCCCCTGCAGCACCAGTGCAGCATCATAGCATGAGCATTTTATTAGCTTGGATGTTGAAAATCACCCAGCCATCATAACACTAGTTCACCACTAGCAGCACCAGCACTTCCTTAGTCTGGATATCGGTCCATGTTACTAACTTAGAAAACATCACTTTCTGATATTTTAATATACTTTCAGGATACATAGCAAGGATTCTGAAAGATATTCATTAGACACACCTATATTTCAGATTAAGGATTCATGACAAACCTGACGGAAACAAAAGGGATGGGAAAGGCAAGGGAAAATTTAAGCCTCCCTGGTCTTCCTGCTGAACAACAACATCCTTCATAGACGTAATATATAAATCTGTACAGGATGGAGCTTCATTTCTACCCCACAATAGACTTTTTCCTAAACTGTAAGGCAAATGGGCTTCACAGCACACATAACATTTTGGACAAGGATTTCTTCAGTTCTCTGTACTTTTGATTAAGGCTATATGGAGTAAGTTTTCTCCATTCTTCCAAAGTCCCTTTGCTCATCTTATAGCCTCAATAAACTCGCACTGCATTATTAAGTTCCATGATAATATACCCATGTTATCTTTCAGATATTAGCAACACTGTTTGCTACAAGAAGATCAGTGTGCTTATTTAGCAAAGCATTTTGGATATTTAAAGTGCTCTTTTCTTCAGAGAGGTCACTTTGCCCCTTCATTAAGCTGTCAAAGCAAATGTCAGAGATGAATAATCTTCAGGGACAGTTTGACTGAGCACTTCCCCCCCAGCCTCCACTAGCAGGGATTAATAGATTGGGATTATAACAAACTCTTTCCACTTACTTCTCTTTACTCATTCACCTAATCAATACCCATTGCATTCTGCCCTGCTCTTTTTATCAGAACATCTTCTGGTGGTGTTGGGCCTGCAGTAGTATCTTTGCTCCCCCAAACCCCACCCAACATTCTAGAGACCCTACCCGTTAAACATTCTAGAGACCCTACCTGTTAATTGTCCCTGTGCAACAATCCCATTTGTCATTCTTTTGCTGAAGGCATATTTCCTCAAGGAAACATTTGGGTTGCAAGGATTCTACCTTTCCCCAGTGTTCAAACTGCACTATGTTGTTGAAAATGCAGTTTCCCCAGATTTCCAACACTTCAATTGTGATTCTGAGTGCTATGTAGAATATGACTGTACCAGTGTCAAGGGCACTTATTGAACAGCATCTGTGATATCACTAGTGATGAGTAAAAATTCATCTCCGGTCATTTTACAAACATTTGGAAACTTTCATCCCATTGTGCCACTCAATGTGTGTGTGTGTGTGTGTGTGTGTGTGTGTGTGTGTGTGTGTGTGTGTAAATTAAAGCTGTAATCCAGGGGAATCTGGGTGGACTAAGCAATCCAGGTGACATACTTAAAATCCGGGTACTACCCAGAAAATTGGGGGACATGGCAACTGTATGTGCAACACTATTTTACTACACAAGGACTTCTGCCTGCCAGTCCAGTAGAATCAATAGCTATTGATAATGCTAGGGGCAGGATCTAGGCATCATGCAGCAGCTATGTTATCAAGGGTATATGTGCGCACAGAGACTCTGCTTTTTGTTCCAGTACAGCTTCTCCTTCTGCTCACGGTTCCTTGGATCCAAGAACTTTGGATCCCTGAGCCATTTTGGGCTCCAAACAAATCAAGTTAAAGGCTACTTTTTAATGACTGCTGGCCATCAGGACCTATTGCTGATCTTTCTTTTAGACTATTTATTGTATTCATAGCTGAAAACATCCAAACATTAATTTTTAGAAAAATTAGCTCTGGAAAAGGCCCATCCATTTGTCCAGCTTGTACAATAGATGTGTTGACAAACAGACGACGTTTGTGGATGATGAACAATAGGAGATCTCCCCCCACCCATTTACACTCCTTCTCTTGCACCCAACTCTCACTTTCCAGTAGGGATGTGGCCAGAACTGTTCCGGAGGTGGCAGGGGTGTTCTCTTAAGGGCGGGAGAGGGTGCACTCACCCCTCCCACCGCATTTCCCCTGCCGGCGCACCATTGTTTTAAAGTCCCTTGGGGTGGCAGCATTCTTCCCTGCTGCCCCGTTGCCATCATCGGCTGGAAGTACCGGGCATGCATGTGCCCATTGCGTGTGCACGTGCGCCTGTCTGCCATGCACGCACGTGCATGTGACAGGCGCATGCATGCCCGGTACTTAAGGGAACACCCCCGCTGCCTCCGGAACACTGAAATGGCCCCGGTAGCTGAAATGTTTTGGAGGCCTCTATAATGGCCTCCAAAATGTTTCGGGCTCAAGCCTACTTTCCAGCTCTGTAGAGCTGAATTTAAGGAAAACATTATAGCCCTTTGACAGCAGTTTTCCCAGCAGACTCAACCCAATAAAAATGGCTCTGGGGATAGCCACTGCTTCACCTTCCTCTCTGCTGCAGTTGGAAAGCAGCTATTTCTGAAAAGTGTGTGTGTATTTCCCCCTGGTAGGGAAATGAGTCCTGCAATAGGATGTAATACAGACCCAGCTAATCTAATTTCCCTTCCTTCTATAGACTGGTACAGCAGCAAGTTATCTAGACTGAGGGAAGACAACAACTCTGTGTGCTTTTTATTATTTGGAGGTGCCAGATTGGTCCCTTGACATCATCTGGCTTTCCAAGCCAAGAGGGTGATTGACTGCATAGTGAATGATCTAGATGGAATTATTTGTAATTTTCTCTTCAGACCAGCATCCTTAGTGGTAAGGAAGCTAGTCTCTAATCCACAGGACTCCTAGTCTGAGCCTGGCAATGCCTAACATATAAACTCTTGCTTTGTATCAACTTCTTTTAATATAAGATGATGCATCCTAGTTACACAGAAATCATTCTCACTGAGGCGAAACACATCATTGGGAGCTATGCCTTCTTTTCTTCTGAGTGGAGCTTGTAACTCACAACTGTTAGAAATTCTGATGTATAGTGTACAATCTATTAGTAGATGAAATATTTAGTATCAACAGAGCATATTATTAGTATTAATAATAGCACACATAGGTGATATGTTAGCTTGGTTTGAGCATAGCAACTGAACTTTAAGAGCAGTATTACCTCCGATTTCAGATGTCTGCAAAAGGTCAGTCTTATTTTCTGCAACTGTGGTTCCATTTGCCACACGGGGTCAAGTTTCATGGTCCTGATTAAGCTCATCTTCTAGGGAAAGGTCTAAGGTCATAACTTCTAACTCAGCCCTGAACTTTCAGTTATCCCACTGATAGTGTCAAAATAAGTTTGTTAAGGAAACATATAGCCCTTTGCAAAAGCGATATTAATCTACATCAATGGATATTCTCTGCATGGGTACAGAAAGCAGAAACCCACAATTGACATACACATATCAGGTGATATGAATGGTCAAGAAATAAAGGTTATAGTCAATCAATATTCCAAGAAACAAGGAAAGGTCAAGGGTAAAATATCTGAAGGGGAAATGAGTATGAGGTGTTGCCAGTTCTGCAGAGAAAGCTCTGCACTAACTCCCCAAGGCCTGGTCACCTCAGCTAGCAAAAAAGAATTGTATTCATCTTGACCAGGGGTAAGCACAATAAAGTACTTTTATATTAACTGAATAATTGTGTCCAGACTTTTTTCTGTGGGTTAATAAGACAAACAGTTCTGGAGAGCCACCTCTGACAATTTTTAGAAAGCATTTGAAAACCCACCTCTTCATCCAAGCTTTTTCAGTTCTTTAAAACTTTAAGTTTTTAATTTGTGGATGATTTTTAAACTGTTAAATTGTTTTAAGTTTTTGTATATATTTTAACTTGTTTTATGCTATTGTTGACCGCCCAGAGACAAAAGTTTGGGGCAGTGTACAAATGTGATAAAATAAAATAAAATAAAATAAAATAAAATATGTTCACTCTGCCTCTGCTGGGGATACTGGCCATATCCCAATAGTGAATGTCTCAAGATAATAATACTTTCTTAAAATAGGGAACATGCAACAGAGATAATTATTACTCCCAAATTCATTGCACCCTGTGGTTTCCCAGGGTGAGAAAAACATAGTGAGAGCCAACTAGATATTCAGAAAAGTTACATGCATCCCAATAATAAACCAGACAAGATTACTTAAAAGTATGTGTCTTAATTTAAGTGAGTCTTCACTGGAACTGGCACAGGATAGTATAATATCATTTACTACTTAACAAGACCACAGTAACCACTCTTTCACTAGAAAAGTTGCACTGAAATAGAATATCCTGTAGCAGAATATTCTAGGTTTTATTTCAAGAACATGCAGCTTTCATCCCTAAAATTAATATAAGAAATCATTAAGGCAAAACAGCTATTTTAATTGTGCTCTCATTATTCAATTTCCTGCTCACCTGTTCTTTACCTTCCCGTCTTTGCTTACAGATTACAGCATTGGGAAGTTCTTTGTGTCCCCAGCAGTCCAAAGTACGGTCCCTGTTTTCTGCGCCTTCTGTTTTTGTCATTGCTGATGCAGGTGAAATTTATCACAGCTGCTGGCAAGGCAGGAGGGGGTGAATCTCAAAGCAAGCAGCTCACTCATCTCATTTCACAAATGTCATCCATGAAGTTACAGTTCAGCCATTACTGGTGCTGGCAAAACTTTCATCAATGAATGACTGCTTGTGTTGGTAGATATTACAATGATACATGATCCTGAAGAAATACATTTTTAAAAAACTAATAAGCAATGTGTTGGGTCCTAAGTAAACAGGAAAGCTTTAGTCATGTGTAGCCAGATGCACAGCTCCGAGATAAGCTGCTGTTATGAGACAATGCACAAGCAACCCATTTGCTTGGAGAGACAGGAACCCTATGCTCGAGATCCTCATTGACAAAATGATTTCACAAGAGCTCCTAGTAGGAGATACTAGGAGGGCTAGAATATACTCCATGATACAACAAAATGTAATAATTGCTGCCTTAGAAGAAATCAAGAAAGGACAGAAAAGATGAGAAGGTTAGAGATCTAGGTAGGAGCCCCCTACATGGATCTCAAACCCTCCCATCTTATCTATTCTTTCTCAGTTTTTCTCTCTAAAGCATCAAATCAAATATTCTTGTATTGTGGACCATTGTATGTATTGTGGACTGGTTTCCTTGTTTTTTGTAGGTTGCCATGTTATCTGATATTTTAGAAGAAAGCTACTTGATAAGCTTTCAAATTAAACACAATTCCTTCTTTTTTCTGATGCAGCAGAATGTATGTGGAGAAAGAGGTGGTGCTGCTATCTAGGTGATGCTAGGTTTTTGTGTAAGTACCAAAGTCACTGAATCATTGGCCGATCAGGACACTCCTGTTCAGGGCTGACTAGGTCAAGTTTTTGTTCAGTGCTTGCCACTGCTTGCTCTGGAAAAAGACCTTCAGTGTTTTCCTCTATGTAAAATACCACAAAGAGCATGGCATACTACAGTTTAGCACGGGCTGAGAGAATCTAGATACCAAAGGAGAAATGCATAAGATTCATATTTCTGGAGAGACTTTGTGAGTGCAGTAGTCAAGGGATGACTTAGGAAAAGTTACTGCCTCGCTATCCAACCTGTTCTTCAACTGGCAGACAATAGTAGCACGTTAGGTTCTCTGCCTCATCTCGTCACTTTGTCATAGTTTTTCATATCTTTCCTACTTGCTGCCAGTGCCTCAGTCTCAGATGTCCAAGATCATAAGGAAATTTGGCAGACATGACTGGGAGCAACAGTCTCAGAAAAGTAGTGGCCCATGGTAGAAGGCTCTAGAGATGGTGGAATGGCCTTTTCACCTACTTAAAAAAAATAGACTGATGCATTAAATTTTGATCTTGAACCATAGTTGATATTCCTGAAAATGTAATCATACAACTGGGTGATGTGTGACATACTCAGTTGATAATGTCTGCACATTCTTCACACTTTCAGGTGTTTATGCACCAGTGATTATGCATACAGTATTATAACTCATATTAACCCCAGTACATATATACCATAACCGTCTTATCAGACTGTTGAGGAGTCATCATGCTAAGTTAATGTTTATACAGTAGATTCTGGAAGAACTGCTTATGGCTTGAAGCCCTGGCCCAGTAGCAATGTTCCCATCTCCAGAGCATAATTTGCTGACACAGGGGGGGTTGTATACATTGCTGTTATTTAGTCTTAAAAATATATTATTTGGTTAAGGTAATAATGGAATACTGGAAATCTGGTAGTATCTGATGTCTGATATAAAATGGGTTTCGTTTCCCAGTCACAAAATCTAATCATCACAGATAAACTTATTGACATTGAACCAGTCAAGGACTAATATATAACAAGTGAATTTGTATAATTTGAATTTTGCTGTAGTAGGGCCCATGCACCTCCCCCCCACCCCACCAAGTCCTGCTATGCTGCCTCATTGTGGCAGGGGAGTGTGTCTGTTCCTGGGAGGGATGAGTGAAACACGCTGAAAGGTATACTCCCAGAAGGGTCACCCCAGCTGCCCAGCTAAAGCAAGCAGGCACCTATATTGGCCAGCAGCAATAAAGGAAGGTGCTGGAGGCAGACAATCACTTCAGTGGCAACAACAAAAGCATCATTTCACACTGTGCGGGAGAAGGCAATGGTAAACCACTCCTGTATTTTACCAAGAAAACGACATGGATTGACAAAATGGAATGATTATCGATGTAGTGCCGGATGATGGGCCCCTAAGGTTGGATGGTACTCAACATACTACTGAGGAAGAGCTGAGGATCTCTCAGAGTACCAATGGTGTTTATGACATGGTTAGATTAAAGGCTTTTGGATGTCTACCGGCTGGTGTTGCCATGCAGGAAAAGAAAATCCAAAGCTGCAAAGACAGAATTAAAATGGGAATGTGGAATGTAAGAAACATAAATATGAGAAAGCTCAGCACAGTGAAAGATGATATGAATCAACTATAGATTGACATCTTGGGCATCAGTGAATTAAAACAGACTGGAATAGGACACTTTGAGTCAGAAAACCATACTGTTTACTATTCAGGACATGAAAAACAAAGAAGGGATAGTGTTTTCATAGTCAGGAAGGATATAGGAATGACAGTACTTGGGTACAATGCAGTCAGTGACCAAAAGATCTCTGAACTCAGAAGGAGGTTCCAACCGCAAATTGGTATGTTAAGGGATGCCAAAGGATTTATAGTAATTGATTCAGGGAAGAATAAACAGAGATGGAAGGAGTATACTGAAAATCTGTACATCAGTGACATCAACATCCAAGATAATCTAGAAGATATTCCCTACTTGCAAGATCATCTAGTACGGGAAGTTAGATCAGCACTCCGGTCATTACTAAGTTGGAAGGCTACAGGAATTGATGGAATAGTTACAGAAATATGGCAGGCAACAGAAGAAGAATCAGTCAAGGCTCTAACCAAACTATGCCAGCAAATTTGGAGAATGGCACAGTGGCCAACAGATTGGAAGAGGTCACTCTACATACCCCTACCAAAGAAAGGAGACTTAACAGATTGCGCAAACCATTGCACAATATCCTTAATTTAACATGCTAGCAAAATAATGCTCAGGATCATCCCACGCAGATTAAAGCCCTATGTGGAAATAGAAAGCTGGTTTCAGAAAAGGCCGAGGAACAACAGACATCATTGCTGATGCACGCTGGATAATTGGGAACGCCAAAGAATACCAAAAAGAAGTCAATATGTGCTTTATTCCACTCTATGGATGCGAAAGCTGGACCTTGAAGAAGCAAGATAGCAAAAGCATTGAGGCTTTTGAACTTTGGTGCTGGAGAAGACTTTTGAGGATACAAAAATTGCCATCACCCAAACTTTGCTAAGTGCCACAGAATCAGAAGGGAGAATGTGTTACAGGGTGTGTAGAACTCATGTAGCAACTTCTTGGCTCTTGAGCCAGCGATTTCAGCTTCTGATAGTGTTGCAGTATATACCAGTGGGGAATCGAATCCCCATGCATAGGATGCTCAGTGTTCATGCTGCAGCTGCTATAGTGCTACTAAACACATCTTAACTGTGGTTAAATTAATTGCAAAATTGCAGTAAAAACTGAAATCCTATGAACATTTACATGAGAGCAGCATACTGAACAGTGATGCCACCTGATTATTAACTATTTGACTTGTGCAGTGCAACCCATATTTATTCAGAAGTAATTCCAGCTGTTCAGTGACCCAGGCAAGCATGCATAGGATTGCACCCATAATCTATTAATAGATATCTGTTAAAGAAGTTTGATGGGGCATAGGGAAGAATACCTCTTCTAAGAAACTACTTCTATTAAAAGTAAAACTTGTTTTAAAATGTGTTGCTTGATTAATCAGGGGCAGATTTTTGCCGAGCTAAAGGTTTTTAATCTAGGTAAATAACCACTGCAGCCTTATCTCTGAGTTAACATGCATAATATTGGGCTGTAAAGTTTTAAATGGAATGGAACTGGCTTAACTCCAAGTGCTTGCTTCCTGACCTATGGATTGGACAATAATGAGGAAAGGAGATTATCATTTCTTGTCACAAAGATAATTAATTACCACTATGCAACGCCCTTGCATGGGGTCTTTTGATGGATAGATTGATTAAGTGCCATCAAGTCTGTGTCGACTCCTAACAACACCCATAGATAGATTATTTCCAGGATTATATGTCTTCAACTTGGCCTTTTAGGTCTCTCAGTGGTGCATTCATTGCTGTTGTAATCGAATCCATCCACCTTGCTGCTGGTCATCCTCTTCTTCTCTTTCCTTCAACTTTTCCCAGCATTATGGACTTCTCAAGGGAGCTGGGTTTTCACATAATTCGAAGTATGATAGTTAGAGCCTGGTCATTTGTACCTCAAGTGAAAACTGATTTGTTCTATGATCCATTTGTTTGTTTTCCTGGCTGTCCGTGGTATCCTCAAAAGTCTTCTCCAGCACCAAAGTTCCAAAACGTCAATGCTTTTTCTGTCTTGCTTCTTAAAAGTCCAGCTTTCCCATCTATAGTGTCATGGGGAAAACCATTGTCCAAACGATTCTAATCTTTGTAGGTATAGACACATCACGGCATCCAAATATCCTTTCCAAGGCCTTAGTTGCAACCCTACCAAGTGCTAGTCTGTGGAGTATTTCTTGACTGCTGGATCCTTTACGGTTGATGGTCGATCCTAAAAGGCAGAAGCTATACACCACTTCAATGTCTTCATTGTCAATTCTGAGGCTGGTTGCTGTACTCGTCGTCATTTGTTTAGTCTTCTTTACACTTTAGTCTTCTTTACACTTTATTGTAGTCCAATTTTTTCACTGTGCTCCTTGACCTTCATTACTAGAGCTTGCAGATCATCCACATTCAGCTATCAGAGTGGTGTCATCAGCGTAGCGTAGGTTATTGATGTTTCTTTCTCCAACTTTAAAACCATGCTCATCTTCTTCCAATCCAGCTTCTCTCAGTTCAGCATATAAATTGAATAAAGAAGGAGAAAGTATACAGCCTTGTCTTACTCCTTTGTCTATCTGGAACCAGTCTGTTTCACCATGTTCCATCTGGACTGCGGCTTCCTGTCCTGTTTATAGGTTTCTCATGAGAATAATAAGATGTTCTGGAACACCCATTTTCGTAAGGATATTCCACAGCTTGACATGGCTGACGCAATCAAAGACTTTTCTGTAGTCAATAAAGCACATATTGACTTCTTTTTGGTATTCTTTGGCTTTCCCAATTATCCAGGTGCATCAGCAATGATGTCTGTTGTTCCTTGGCCTTTTCTGAAACCAGCTTGAACATCCAACATTTCCCTTTCCACATAGGGCTCTAATCTGTGTTGAATGATCCTGGGCATTATTTTGCTAGCATATTAAATTAAGGATATTATGTGATGGTTTGTGCAATCTGTTAAGTCTCCTTTCTTTGGTATGGGTATTTTATTTATTTATTTATTTATATCCCACTCTTCCTCCATACTTGAGTTTCTCCTCACAACAACCCTGTGAAGTAGGTTAGGCTGAGAGAGAAGTGACTGGCCCAGAGTCACCCAGCTAGTTTCATGGCTGAATGGGGATTTGAACTCGGGTCTCCCCAGTCCTAGTCCAGCACTCTAACCACTACACCACGCCGGCTCTCCAATCTGACCTCTTCCAATCTGTTGGCCACTGTGTTGTTCTCCAATAGTTTGGTTAGAGCAATAGTTTGGTTAGAGCCTTGACTGATTCTTCTTCTGTAGCTATTCCAATCATTACTGTAGCATTCTGACTTGGTAATGACTGGGGTGATGATCTAACTTCATCTTCTCGTACTAGAGATTCTTGCAAGTTGGGAATATCTTCTAGAGTATCTTGGACATATATAAGTACCATATATAAGCATCCTTATAAGCACCCAAAACTCAGAGTCACCCCCTCACAGGTGGCTCCAAGCTGGGGCAGATGAAATTAGTGTCCACAGGTGGAGTTGTCAGGCACTCAAAAAAGGAACGAAGAAGCAGAGCAGCAAACTAACAGCTAGTCAGAGCTGGTCTCCTAGCTAGCCAAGCTGGGCTAGACACAGTACTAGCTGGGCTATCCTATGCACATATTTTTGGGAGTGATCCTCCTTGAACTGATGGGATTTAGTTTCAGTTTTAGTTGCATAAGCTTAGATTAGTCCTTGGCAGACAAAATCTCTTGTATTCAGGCCAACTTGGACTCCACTGCTTTTGCAGTCTCTATTAGGGTGGTATCCAGCAATCCCTCTTGCAGTATTAGATCGGATCAGTTTCAGTCTGTGATGCCTGAGAACGAGGACAAGATGCTTGGGGCCTACCACTTGTTCTCTGGATCCTTGCCTGACTTGGCTGCTTTTATCTAGCAGGGAAATTGTTGGAGATGGCCTAGTTAATATCATTAACTCATCGCTGAGGGAGGGTGAGATGCCTCCTTGTTTGAAGGAGGCAATGATTAGACCACTTCTTAAGAAGTCTCCCCTAGATCCCTCAGTGATGGATAGTTATAGGCCGGTCTCCAATCTCCCATGGTTGGGCAAGTTGATTGAGAGTGGTGGCTAACCAGCTCCAGGTAGTTTTGGGGGAAACTGATTATCTAGACCCATTTCAAACTGGCTTTAGAGCAGGCTATGGGGTTGAGTCTGCCTTGGTCTGTCTGATGGATGACCTTTACCAGGGAACCGACAGAGGGAGTGTGACTCTGCTGGTTCTCTTGGATCTCTTGGCGGTGTTCGATACCATCAACCATGGTGTCCTTCTGGATCACCTTGGGGAGTTAGGGATAGGAGGCACTGTTTTGCAGTGGTTCCATTTATATCTCTCAGGCAGATTCCAGATGGTGGAGCTTGGGGATGGTTGCTCTTCAAAATGGGAGCTATTATATGGAGTCCCTCAGGGCTGCATTCTGTCACCAATGCTTTTTAACATGTACATGAAACCGCTGGGTGAGGTCATCAGGAGATTTGGTGCAGGGTGTTATCAGTATGCTGATGACACCCAAATCTATTTCTCCTTATCATCATCATGGCATTCACTCCCTAATGAATACTACGGTCCTACAGGCAGAAATGGGCTGGATGAGGGATAACAAATTGAAGCTGAATCCAAGCAAGATGGAGGTGCTCATTGTGGGGGATTGGAATTTGAGGGATGAGTTAGATCTTCCTGGCCCGCTGCCGGGCCGAGTGCCGCCTTTGCAGCCGGGCCCGCCACAGCAAGTGCCGACTCTGCGGCCTGCCAGGCCCACTGCCGCCGCTTGCCAGCCTCTGGGGCCGACTACCTCTCCCCCCACGCCCACCTTCTGCCCCAGTCTCCGGGCAGGGACGGTCGCAGGCTGCCGGGCCGAGTGTTGCCTCTGCGCCCGGGCCCGCCGCTGGCCAATTCTCCTGGGTGCACCAGCCAATCAGGCGCCTCCTCCGCCCAGCCAATCAGGCTGGGTGCCGGGATGCAGATTCGAAGGCACACCCAGGAGAAATAAATATATAGATTAGCATGCTTTTGTTTGTTTGCTTATTACATTTATACACCACCCCCTTCCAAAGGCTCTGGGTGGTGCACAACAAGTTTTAAAAGACATAAAAACAAATAAAATTTAAAAAACACTGCTTAGAACAATGTAAAAATAATTTTAAAACAATTCAAAACCAATTAAGATACCAAATACACACACACACACACACACACATATATATATATAAACCTTGGAAGGCGAGGACAAACAAATAAGTTTTTAGAGCTCTCTTAAAGGCCAACAGCGAGCCTAAACTGCGGACATCTGCCAAGAGTGCATTCCATAGGCCAGGAGTAGCTACAGAGAAGACCTGGCTCTGAGTCGCCACCAGACATACTTGAGACAGACCTCTCCAGATGACCTCAACGTGTGGGGATCATACAGAAGTAGGCGCTCTCTAAGGTAGCCCAGACCCAAGCTTTAAAGGTAATAACCAGCACTTTGTATGCTCTCGGCCAGGAGGCGGCAGAACCAGCTGCCGAAACCAAGCACTGTGGGATGCTGGGGTGAGAGGGAACCGGGCGGCGGGACTTCCCTGTTCGCCGCCCAGGAGGAGGAGTGGTGGTGGTGGTACCCTTTTTGGCCGCCCGGTAAGGAGAGTAAAATGGGGAGGAGGGAAGGGGGAAGAGAGAGTGGGGAAGGAGGAAGGGTGAGAGAGTGGGGAAGGAGGGAGGGCAAGAGAGCGGGGGGAGAGGGGAGGGCAAGAGAGCAGGGAAGGGCAAGAGAGCGTGGGGGGGCAGGAGAGAGGAGCAGGGGGAGAGGGAGGGAGGGAAGGAGAGACTGGGGCAGGAGGGTGAAAGAGAGGGGTATGAGGGGGCGGGAGGGCAAGAGAGAGTGGGGTGGGAGGGAGGGGAGGGGAAGAGAGGCAAGAGTATGGGGCAGAAGGGAGTGAGCGGGGAACAACCAGCCTCAAAGAGAACATAGATGCTTGGCTAGTCCTTTTATAAACTGATCCTGTTTATTTGGAATAAAGTATTTCTGGCTTTGAAGGAGCTTGCTTCTAAATAAACCTGCAATTTCATGCACAGTTATTTGAAAATAAGTTCTAATCACCTCAGTGGGATTTATTTCCAAGTAAAAATATACAGGATCAAGCTACAAGTGTGCCCTTACAGTCAGACAGTCAGTTTTGCTGTGCGTTTATTCTGAAATAAGAACGGCTAAGGTCAATGGGGTTTAAAGGTGTCCAGGATTGTAGCCTGAATTGCTGCAGTAGGGTTTGTGGGCAGAAAGAACTGAATCTCCTCAGCGTCCCTCCTTCCTTCTTGGAGCCTGCTAGTGACTCCCTTCCCTGGAACCGTGAGAGACGTAGTGATTCGTCAGCGTCACTGACCTTTAAAAAGCCTGGTGATGAAAAGGCAAAGACTTATAAAAACTAGAGGGCTACACGCGGGCGATTTCTCTAATTTTCTTCTTCCCAGCTCAGATGTGCGAATTTCCGCAGAGAATTCCAGGATGTCAACGTAGCTGTGATCGAGCAGTGACGTGTCCTGTCCTCCCAAATAAAGGCCGGATTCAAAAGATAACTGACTCTTTCTAACTCAGATTAGAAACACAGAAATTAAGTGTTAAACAGTGTGGTTTTTTTCTTTTTGTTTTAATTTTTAAACATTTAAAAGTTTGTGACGTGCCCTCAGTTAAGTAAGTCAATGGAGTGGAAGGCTGGATTTAGACGGAGAGGGGGATCTGGGAAAGCCCTTGAAGGAGAATGGCCTTGACTGTCGTCGCTGCAACCTGGACGGTGTTTCGTAAGCAAGAGATTTGGGGCTGGAAATCTAAAGCAGCCTCGACAGCACCTGTAACCAACCCGAAGACGACACTGGATAAGCAACGCTCAACCACGGCGCCTCTGCCCTGAAATATGAACACGGGGCTGCAGTGCACCTCTCATTTCCGCCCGGGAGAAGAATTCAAAAATAGTTTCTGCACCGAAAGCCCAGAAATAACCCGCCCGCCCAGATTGTGTCAAGTAACACTCCGCTCTTTCTCTTTCTTTAGATTTCTGGGGCTTCTACGAACTCGAGTCTCGGCTAAGACAAGCAACATTTGTTGTTTGAGATGTATCTCTTAGAACTCAGTCAGTAACCGCCCCGCCCTCTCTTATGCGCCTGCGCAGCTGGCTCCCCCCTTCCCAGTATCTGAGAAATTAGCATAGAGGAAGAATTCCTGAGAGAGACCCGGATGTTTTCTGCCTGTTGTCGCTGGATAGCGCGCATGCGTGTGCGTAGGAGAGGGAAAAATATACACGAAGCCACCGAGTGATGGGGAAGAGGTAGGCTAGAAGGGTCTCTATCAGAAGAGGAAGGAGAAGAGGCGGCGGCGGCGGCGGCAGGAGGGACGGCCCGGCGCTCGGTTCCTCAGCGCCCTTGGTGAGGTGACGGCGGGCCCACCGGGCTTCAGTCTTCGATCCCAGGCCGGGAGGAGACGCTGGAGAGAGGGCGGGAAGTCTCGAGGGCCTGGGGCGGGGCAGTTCTTTTGTTTGCGAACCGGATTTCCTGGTTATGTTTGAAGCCCTGCTTCTGTCTTTCCCATTAGTGTGGCCGAAGTGACAGCTGCTCCCGGGAAACCGTGGGAGCATCGGTTCGGGCCTTCGTCGCCGTCTCGACTTGACGGTGGGCTCCAGTGCTGCTTCCTCAAACAAGGAGAAGCTCAAGTTCCTCCTGTGTCGAAGGAGGAAAAACAAAATAAATACCCCCCCCCCAAACTGCTGCCTGCCTGCCTGCGAGGACCAGTAATTAAATTAAATTAAAAATGCCCAGCCACTGTTTCTGGCGCTAGGACGAAGGGAGGAGAAAGGACTCAGCGATTGGCCCTTATTTATGGTCGCCATGGTGCAGCGGGCCAGGGATGGCTGAGTGATAGCGAGGATGGCAGGGGCGGCTTCCAACAGCCCTGCAAGCGGTCCAGGGCTCCTGTGCAGGCAGGTGCATTGTTGTGCCCCTCTTGCCCCCCTTGATAGCGATCGAAGGAGAGCCCAGTCCCAGACCGGCTGTTTCTTACTCCAGGCTGCAGCCATTTCCACGGGCTGCGTTGGAGTCAGCCTGGCAGGAGGTGTGCAGGCGAAGGAGGCTGGAAGTAGGCAGTGTGGGGTGATCCCGGGAGAGGCGGGGCTCCCTGGGCAAGGAGAGAGCTGGACAGGACGCAGGCAGGCAGCGAGCGAGGGTCTCTGGTCCGAGAGTGTTCTTACTGCTGAGTTTGAGGGCAGCAGGGAGACCTTTGGGCAGAGTGGCTTGTGAAGCAGGACTAAAGGCTGGTTCAGAGCAGAATTTGGAAACCCTGCTGCTGTGCTTCCTGGCCTAGATTGTATATCCTCTCTTTGGTGGCAGGTGGTGGAGTGCCTTGAACCACAAAGGTTTTCTTTTCTGCTTCTGGGTCTACCACGGTGGGATAGCTTCCTTGTTGCAATTAGCTTCAGCAAACAATCAAAGCTGCTGAACAGCTAGCTGTCCAGAATGCAGGATGTCTACATTGTCCTGTGTGGTGGTGGTGGTCTGTTTTGATAAAGCAGAGTTTGACAAACCAGGGAGCCATGGCACCTAGAAATTTAACTGTGGTGCCTAGACTAGAATATTCAGAGATATAGTTATTAATAAAATCTTTATTTGTCCCAGGCAACCCTGTTCCTGTTCTAAGGATTTCAGTTATAAAGGGGATAAAAAGAAGCCTGTTTACACTCCTCCACAATGTCTTGTCACGAAGTCTGTTAATTTTGTCAAGCGCCCATTGTCTGGCTCCTAAATTTTGGAACTGGCTCCTAGATCCAAAGAAGATTTGTCAAGGCTTGTTAAGAATGTTGAATCAAACATTGGTTGTAACTCTGCATAAACTAAGTTATACTACTTTTCAACAGCAGCAAACAATCTCCAAGCAGTTTACATAGGACAACAACAACAATTATAATAGGGTTCCCTGCTGAAGAAACACAAGGGAGATACCAGCAACAGCCACTGGAGGAATGGGGTGCTGGGGCTAGATAGAGATAGTTGCACACCCCCTGGTAAATATAAGAGAGTCACCACTTTAAAAGGTCCCTCTTTGCCCAGTTAGCAGGGATTCTTAAACCCTTAGAGAGAACTCTATGTAATAGTACAAGAAGTCCCCAACTTACAAATGGGTTGTGTTCCAAAAGTTTGTTTGTAAGTTGAATGTTCATAACTGGGAATGCATATCATTTTGGGGTGCCAAACGTTACTTTCCAAAACCACACATCTGACAGCATGTCTGCCAGATCTCAGTCATTTATCTTGGATTGATAAATTGGATTGATTGTGGTGAGCTTAAACATTTAATATTGCAATGGCATTTTGGATTTTTAGCTGCCATATTAGATTTTTTGGGTCCCTACCTTTACTTTGTAAAACCACACATATCTGACAATATTTCTGCCAAATTTCAGGCCTTTATTACTCTTTGAATGATTCTGGGGAGTTTAAGCATGTAATGTGACATCATGTTGAATTTTGGATTTTTAGCCACCATTTTGGATTTTGGGGTTGCCCACCTGTATTTTCTAAAATGACACTTCTGACAACATTCCTGCCAAATCATGTGCTTTATAGACCAAAGTGCACAATACTATCCACTAGCTGTCCCACTAGTTTTTCAGAGAATCATACCTTCATTCTGCCTGCAAAATACCTTTACATGGCATTTATAACTTGGAAATATATTTTTGGCCTTGAATAAAACATAAGAGTAATTTTGAACTTCAGAATTGTTCCAACTGGTATTGGGAGCACATTCAGTTTTCCTCTTTAGAGCTGTTTCTTTGTTTTTAAAAAACTGCTTCATAATCTACAAGAAACAAGTAATCACAAACAAAATCTCCCACTCCCACTTCCCATCACCATTCCTGCTCTTCAGCTTTTTTTCCTGTCTCCTGCCCATATCAATGTCTCTTAATCAGACAGAATGTCAACAGTTCTGACATTTGTCATGGGGATACTAACTAATTAAGAAATAGGATGGGAAGTAATGTACCTGGTGACTCTGCCAAAGAAAGTACATCTCCTTGTCTATACGATACCAGGATATAGTAGAAAATAGAACTTGAAAACTTGGCTGTGCTGATTTGGATGCCGGGGGTGGGAAGGTGGGTGGGTTTCCACTACGTGTGTACACTGTGTGTGTACTGTAATTTACCAAAATAAAGTTTTTGTCAACATTGAAGCAGATCATGTACTAAAATATTGATCTGAAAATATTTTCCTTGGTTGCACAATTATTGATTTATGTGTGTTTAACTGCCTCACATAAATGCTTTTTGTTTCTAATAACTATTTTTGATCTTTGAAAGCTGGCAGTTGCTATGCATGATCATCTCATAAACTTCCCCTAATGTAGTTATAAAAGTTTAAATTACAGCTGTGTGGTTTAGTTCCTGCTTCATTCATACAAACAACACATATATTTGAACTGGAGATCTAAAAAGGGGCAAGGGAGTGATACTTTGCTGCCTTTCTCTCAACTTTAAATTTTGGGGCATGTTTTATGTTGCAAAAAATCTTGTTGGAGCAATACTATATTTGTATAAGTGAAATGTACTATTTAGAGCTTATTGGGAATTAGGTTGCCCGTCTAGTATGTTGTGGAATGTGATGTTTTTCTTGTTAACTTAATTTTAGGTATGTTGGAATAAAGCACTATGCCTCTCTTCCTTCATATATACACATACATGTAGGGTAGTTTACTGTGACATCTTGGAGCTCCTACTTGCCATTGTGACCGTGGTGCAAATCCTTCAAGATGCCAGCAGCACTTGCAGAAAACAGCCAGGTGATCTGTGAAGTGTGGGCAAATAATCTAGAAGAGGAGATGAGGAAAATTCGGGAGATTGTTCTTAGCTACAGCTACATCGCAATGGTAAATAGATACTTGAATGTTCAATTTCTTTTTTATATGAAAATTTTGTTGTAGCCAGCTGGGTGGTTCTGGTTTAAACTGGTGTCTCCAGCTGGTCAGTAGATGTGAAAAAGGAAATGTTTGTTGTTTTAGATGTATCTCTTTCAGTCCCTCCCCCACCCCCTGAGTGTAGTACAGATATTTACAGAAGTACTTCCTTGGGTATAAGCCACCTAATGGCACAGCGGGGAAATGACTTGACTAGCAAGCCAGAGATTACTGGTTCAACACCTATATCGGGCAGCAGCAATATACGGTAGGAAGATGCTGAAAGGCATCATCTCATACTGTGTGAGAGATGGCAATGGTAAATCCGTGCTGTATGCTACCAAAGAAAACCACAGGGCTCTGTGGTCGCCAGGAGTTGACACCGACTCGATGGCACTTTACTTTACTTTAGAATGTCTTCATCCTTAGTTGACCTGGATGGTTTGCAGCACAACCAGGAAGCAATACCAGGACTTGGTGACACACTTTGCCTTTACTTCCTTGGGTGACTTCTGAACCTCAGATCTACAAATTTAATACCAATGTGACTAATTATTTTCACATAATCCCCACTGACCTATTGAGTCCTCCTACTGAAACACAAAAGTCTAGTAGACTTCTGTATTGATAGAGTTGGATATTCTGCAGTAACAATTGGACTTTCACATGAACTTCATGCATTGCTTGTGAGCACCAGAGGCATCTGGCTGGCTGCTGTTGGAAAGAGAATGCTGGATTAAATGGACCTTAGTCTGATCTGGTAAGGAAGGGCATTCTTTCATTTGCACATAAAGCACTTTTATACAGATGGATTCTGAGACATTCCATACATGCAGATATGGATTCTGGATAGAATGGGGTGATATTTGCTTAAGGTTATGTTCCTTCATGTTTACTTTTGTGCTTACTAGCCAAAAGAGCTTTAATAGTGGCAAAACCCCCAAAACAAAATCAGTAAAACATTCATTTGTTCTAAGGCTATGTGGGAGTCATAGCAAATTTAGATCCATAGGATAACGAGATAGAATCTTGTGTATTTTGAGATCGGTAGTAGTGAGATCTCTTAATTTCTGACTACAGGAATTCTGATAATTGCTATGTAGAGGTTTTAAGGACTTAATCAAATGTATTTATTTATACATTTGTATCCTGATCTCCCCCCCCCCGCCACCAAACCTCCCCACCCTGGGAGAGCCCAGTACATGTTTTATGTTCATCTTTACAAAAATCCTGTGAAGTAAGTTTGGCTGAGAAAAAGGAGACTGGCCCAGTGATTTTCATGGCCAAATGAGGATTTGAACTCGGGTCTCTCCAGCCCTAGTTGAGCACTCAACAATTATACCACTCTGGCTCCCACATTGTTAGGTGTTTAATTTAGTTAGCGCTTCTCTAAAATGCTTACTTATTTTGATAAGAGAGCAACTCTAATTCCATGTACCAACTCATATTAGTATATGTCCACGTAACTTATTAGCTAACAGGAGTCCCAGCTGTCTCTGACAGGGCACTAGTTTCTTGTATGCAAGGACACTTTTAAATAATTGCATATCTTATTGACTCTTTCAAATGTTAGTTTAAAAATGCAAGTATCTTATCGAGGTGTGTGTGTGTGTGTGTCTCCAGACAGACAGATAGTGTATATTGTGTGTATTGTACATAGCTATATTTTTCATTCCCACCAGTGAATGTTTCTTGGTATGTGACTTATTGTGGGCTTTATTTTCTGATTCATGTATTAACTGATCTTGTACATAGCATGCAGAAAATATAGATGTGAAGCATAAGGTATCTGTACAGTTGATACATGTTCCAGTAGCACACTTCTTACCTATGGTGATATATGTGCCCTTTAAATGATCATAGAAAAACCTCATTTGAAGAGGTGCCTGTATGTGTTTGTAAGAGGGACTTTACAGCTTCACTGGCAACTGCTCCAATAGGTGGGTCTGATCTAATATAATCCAACTAGCAATTTTCAGCCCGTTAGATTAACGGGCGCTAGTAGACCACCCCCACCCCCCCGAGTGCGGCCGCCAGCGGGCCCAGTCCTTCCCAGTCTGCCCCGCCACCTTCAGCCTCCACCGCCGCCATCAGGGCCAGTCACTCTGCCGTGGCCACCGCCAGCTCTGACCGAGGCCGCAGCTCTGCCACCGCCTCGCCAGCACTCTTCTCCCGTTGGCGGCGGCCGCTTCTGCTAGACCGCCGCTTCTCCTGCTCCAACATGGCCGCCCGTGTCTGGGCGGCCGTATCTTTTTTGGCAGTTCTGAGCATGCGCTCCGCGCATGCCCAGAACTGCAGAAAAAGACACGGGTGCACGGGATCACACACAGGGCTTTTATTATAGAGGATATCCATGGGTGGGGACTCCTGTGATTTCCCCACTATCATGGACAGACCATCATCTGGTTAAGGTTGGACTCACAACCACATCCCACCTTTGCAGGGGTGAGAGAGCTATTAGGATGGTTCGTCCGAGAAGGTTATTGGATTCAATAGCATTCCAAGAAGCTTTGGAAGGATTTAGGGTTGGCTCTGCCGGTGATCCTGTTGATGTTCTGGTGGAGAACTGGAACACAAACTCACCATGGCAGTATTCATGATTGCTTCTAAGCGTCTTCACCGACCCTCCTCCCTTGAATCAGATTTTGGAACCATCTATTATTTCTGTGATGTTTTAAATGAGTTCTTTGTGAAAAAATATCTCATATTCGGGCCAATGGAGACTCAGACACCACAGTTACTGCAGTGTCTGATATGGAGGTGTCCAGCAACTCGTCTTATGTATTTAGACTGGATCAGTTTCAGTCTGTGACTCCTGAGGATGTGGACAAGCTGCTTGGAACAGTGTGGCCTACCACCTGTTCTCTTGACCCTTGTGCGTCATGGCTTAAATTATCTGGCAGAGGGTTTGTTGTAGAAGGCCTGGTAGAGATCATAAATTCTTCTCTGAGAGAGGACAGGATGCCTCCTTGTTTTAAGGAGGCAATCATTAGATCTCTTTTGAAGAAGCCTGCCTTGGATTCCCTCAGAGTTAAGCAACTGTAGGCCTGTCTCCAACCTTCCATGACTGGGCAAGGTAATTAAGAGGGTGTTGGCCTCCCAGCTCCAGACAGTCTTGGAGGAAACTTATTATCTAGACCTACTTCAAATTGGCTTCTTGGCGGGTTGTCGGGTGGAGACTGCCTTGGTCAACCTGATGGATAATCTCCAATTAGGAATTGACAGAGGGAGTGTGACTTTGTTGGTTCTTCTGGCTCTCTTGGTGGCTTTCGATACTATCCTTCTAGAGCATCTGAGGGGGTTGGGGTGGGAGGCACTGCTTTGCAGTGGTTCTGCTCCTACCTCTCAGGCAGATTCCAGATGGTGTTCCTAGGAGACTTTTGCTCTTCAGAATCTGAGCTTTTATATGGCGTCTCCCAGGGCTCCATACTGTGTTCAGTGCTTTTTAACATCTACATGAAGCCACTGGGAGAGATCATCAGGAGATTTGGTGCAGGGTGTTATCAGTATGCTGATGACACCAAAATAATTTCTCCATGTCAACATCACCGGGAGAAGACACCTGCTTCGGAGACAGGGCATGCACTCATTTGGGAGGGAGGAGGGGAGCTGGAAGGAGCTTTCCCTGGCTGTTCATGAGTTTGTCCATGCAGCGGAAGCTGCTTTAAGGTAAAACGGCAGGGGAACTTCCTCCCCCACTGCAATCCTCCTTCCCATTCCCCGCTTTAATCCTCTCCATTCTGCCGCACAGGCAGTGGGTAGAATTTTAATGAAAAAGGGGGACTTGCCTCTCATCCCCCTGTGCTCCCTACAGGCAGCAGCCACTGAGCAGCCTTCTTCACTGGCTGCCCCGCCGTGGCGGCGTTTAGAAGTAAATGGGGGGGGCCCTTCATCCTCACCATCCCTATCCTCCTTGCTGTGGCAGTGGGGCGGATCTCTTGCCACCATCACCAGTGGCGGCAGTTTTAAACATTTAAAAAGAAAGAATAAACTTTTCCCCACCCCAAGATCTGCTGCTATCTAGAATTTGCTGCCATAGGCAGTTGCCTCTGTTGCCTCTGAGGTAATCCGTCTATGAGGTGGGCTTTTCAGTGTAGCTGTTTGACTTGATGAACTAGCACAGAGTCCATCGTGTCCTTTGAATTCAGGGAGAGGAGGAGCAAAGCAGATGTAATCCAGCTGTATTCCATCCCATTTCTGACTGGGATGTTCAGATTTTCCTACAGTGTATTGGGAAAGGGCCATAAATGGCGATGGGGCTATGAATTGCCCTTAGGCTTGTCTTAGCATATCATTCTCATATGTTTATGTGAGGAAGCAGGCAAATACAGATTTCTGGATGCATGTTTTGTGGTGCTGATAACTTGCTCATCTCTTCATAGTGTGTGGTGAGGAGAACCTGTGAGCTGAAGCCTGCTGTTAGCTCATCAGCTTTTGAAATATTCTTCTGGCATAGCAGTGAAGTTTAACCTTTGCCTACAAACCGTTGGTTAGGCTTTCTGTAGTGAAAGTTTCCTTTCCTTCTTTCCTAGGACACAGAGTTTCCAGGGGTGGTTGTTCGACCAATCGGTGAATTTCGCAGCTCAATAGACTATCAGTATCAACTGCTCAGGTGCAATGTTGACCTCCTGAAAATTATCCAGCTGGGCCTGACCTTCACAAATGAGAAAGGAGAATATCCTGCTGGAATCAACACCTGGCAGTTTAACTTCAAGTTTAACCTTACGTAAGTCTTCAGAGTTGGGGGAACTATCTTTGTTTTTTTTATGAAAAGCCAAGTAAGAACAAGAATTTTCCTGCCAGCATTCAGAGCTCTATATGGGGGAAAATTCCCATCCCTGGATGAAGGGTTTATGCTTCAAGTTGGTCACCACAGAAACTGTTAATGGTCGCTCTCTTATCAAAGCTGTGTTAATGGCCTAGGAGGTATGTCATGTTCCTTCCCCCACCCCCAGATCTGCATTAACAAAAAAAATAGGCGTGCTTCTAGAGTTATGATAAATGGCAAGTTATATGACCCTAAACCTATTAAGATCTAGTGCAGTAAATTTCCACATATTATATTTAGATGGAAGAAAGAGACAACCTTGTCAATTGGGATAGAGCCATAATTCTTAATAATAATAATAATAATAATAATAATAATTCAATTTCTATACCGCCCTTCCAAAAATGGCTCAGGGCGGTTTACACAGAGAAATAACAAACAAAAAGGTGGGACCCTGTCCCCAAAGGGCTCACATTCTAAAAAGAAACTCCTGTGTGACAGGATATGCTAGAGAGGCCTTTGGCCCTCTTCTGTTTAACCATTTCTTCTGCAATTATGAAACCACAGAATATGCAATAGTAAAAAAAAACCCTTAAGGATATATTCTAGAAGAAGAATTGTGTTCGGTGTGCTGCACGGAAAACAGTGGGGCACCTTAAAAACAAGCACATTGATTGTCATGAGTTTTCACAGACAAGAACCTGCTTCATCAGTTGCCTATGCAAGATCACGCTACAACAAATGTGTTAGCCACTTTGGGGCTCTTGTTTTCTTACAGCTTTTGAAAGCAGGCAGTAAGGTTGTTCACACAACCATTTTTGGAGGGGCTAGGGGGAAGGCAGGACACAACTGACCTCCCCCCTCACAATACTTGCCTTCTGCCTAGCTCTGTGGAAGTTTGGGCTGCCAGAAGCCCGAGCTTCCACATGACCGGGTGGTGAGCCTGGGTACAAAACCTGGCTGCCTGGTGGAAGAGCAGAGGGATCAGGGCCAATTCCAGTGGTTCTCAAGATCAGTCTACCTGGGATAGTGCTGCCCTAGCTGTGAGAACAACCTCAGTGTTTTCCTACAGCTACTCTTAACAATGCTGCTATATCCAGGTTTTGAGGCTTATACACTAGTTAGCTAGGCTCTAGTTGCCATGTCCCATTAGCTTGTCAGTGCCATTTGCCTGATCTGGTATGTTGCCAGTGAAAACAGGGTTGCTTAGTCCATCCTTCAGAATTGTTAGCCACGTAATTTCTTTTATTCTGATCTGACTCTAATACACAGACATCTGCCTGAATAATAGTCAGCTCAGCAGGAAGTTGAGTTGACCAGATTTTCTGGACAATGTTGTTCCAGAATAAATAAGAAATCATCCATGGTCTGATTATGAATAAAGGGGCCAACTTGGTATGTATCACAGAGACTTGGTTGGGGGAGGCTGGTGGCTGGGTTTGGTCCCAGCTTATCCCTCCAGGGTACACTTTTGAGGAGCAAGTGAGAGGATGTGGGCAGGGAGGTGGAGTGGCTGTGGTCTATAAGTACATCTCCCTTACTGGGATGCCTGTTGAAGTATCTGACCATATCAAATGTGTGTACTTAAGTAAGGGATAAGACTGGAACTTCTGTTGGTGTAGAAGGCCTGGTCGATATTAAAGCTTCTCTGAAGGGGAGGGCAAGAGGCAATCGTTAGACCTCTTCTGAAGAAGCCTGCATTGGATCCCTCAGAGATAAGCAACTATAGGCTTGTCTCCAACCTTCTGTGGCTGGGCAAGGTAATTGAGAGGCTAGTGGCCTCCCAGCTTCAGACAGTCTTGGAAGAAACTGATTATTCCAAACTGGTTTTGGGGTGGGCTGTGGTGTGGAGAGTGCCTTGGTTGGCCTGACTGGGAATTGACAGAGGGAGTGTGACTCTGTTGGTCCTTTTGGATCTCTTGGTCGCTTTCAATACTATCAGCCATAGTATCCTCCTGGCGTATTAGAGGGGGTGGGAGGCAGTGCTTTGCAGTGGTACCACTCATACCTCTGGGGCAGTTCCAGATGGTGTCCCTTGTAAAATGTTGCTCTTCAAAATCTGAACTTTTGTATGGTGTCCCCCAGGGCTCTATACTGTCTCCAGTGCTTTTTAATATCTACATGAAACTGCTGGCAGAGATCATCAGGAGATTTGGTGCAGGGTGTTATATCAGTATGCTGATGACACCAAAATCATTTTCTCCATGTCAACATCATCAGGAGAAGACCTAACCTCCCTAAATTCCTGTTTGAAGGCAGTGATGGGCTGGATGAGGGATAACAAACTGAGACTGAATCCAGATAGGATGGAGGTACTTATTGTGCAGGGTCAGAACTCGGGAGACTATTTTAATCTGCCAGTTCTGGATGGGGTCACACTTCCCCAGAAGGAATAGGTACACAGTCTGGGAGTGTTCCCTGGTGTCCCAGGTTGAGGTGGTGGCCAGAGGTGCTTTTTATCAGCTTCACTTGATACACCAACTGCGTCTGTTTCTTGAGATAAACCACCTCAGAACAGTAGTACATATGCTGGTAACTCCAGATTTGACTACAGCAAAACACTCTACGTGGGGCTGCCTTTGTACGAAGTCTGGAAGCTGCAGTTGGTACAGAATGTGGCTGCCTGGTGGTTCTCTGGGTCATCTTGGAGAGACCATACTACTACACTGGCTACCAGTACATTTCTAGGCAAAATACAAGGTTCTGGTTATAACCTATACAGTCCTAAACAGCTTAGGCCCTGGATATTTTAGAGAATGTCTTATTTGCTATGAGCCCCACCACCCTTTGAAATCATCTGGAGAGGTTTGTCTGCAGTTGCCACTGACTCAATCTGGTGGCTACTCAGGGTTGGGCCTTCTCCATTGCTGCCCTGAGGCTTTGGATTGCACTCCCTTCTGAAATAAGAGGCTCCCCATCTCTGACAACGTTTAAAAGGTCCCTAAAGACTCTTTTTTTTTTCACCCAAGCTTTTTAACATGACTGTGGTTTTAAGGTTTTCATTTTCAATTTTTTTATGTTATTGGGGCAGTCTACAAATTTGAATGAACGAATGAAGAAGTTTGATTCAATAATTACCCTGTATCTTATTTTTCATGGTTACTTCTTGCCCATGTGGATCTGTCAGAACTTTTTTCTTCACTGCTTAACTGTTCCAGGTCTACCTCTTAATATTCCAACCTACAGCACAACCTATTTTGCTAATATTCCAAGCTATGTCCATTTGCCATTCATGTTCCACACAACCTCTCTATTTGATTGTGTGTGGACACTTGAAGCTTAAGGATCTAAAAGCAACTATAAATGCAAAATATGTTTCAAGCCTTTTCCACAAAACTGTTAGAATCAAATAAATGTTACGTAATAGTACAATCATAATGCAAAGTATCTAATGATCTCAAATAGATAAAGTAGGAAGAGCTACTTAGGAACATAGGAAGCTGCCATATACCGAGTCAGACCATTGGTCTATCTAGCTCAGTATTTTTTTACAGTGGCTTCTCCAAGGTTGCAGGCAGGAATCTCTCTCAGCCCTATCTTGGAGTTGCCAGAGTGGGAACTTGGAACTTCTGCTCTTCCCAGAGTGAATAGCTAACAGCTCACACATCAAGTCTCCCATTCAAATGCAACCAGAGTGGACCCTGCTTAGCTAAGGGGACAAGTCATGCTTGCTACCACAAGACCAGCTCTCCTCTCCAAATTTTGGCAGTGCTCTGTATCCTCTTCCCTTTGGATATGTGGACAATTATTGTTTGACTGTGTCAATGTTTCCATGTATCTTGACACTGGAAAGATAATGAGAGCTACTTAGCTTTTCTGTATTTTGTGACAAATTTTAGGATAGAAAAACACAAAGCCCCCAAGACTATTTTCTGTAATTTGGTGTGTTATTACATTAATTGAAAGCATTATATCCAGGGGTTCCCAACCAGTGGTACTCCAGATGTTGCTGAACTACAACTCTCATCATCCCCAGCCACAATAAATTGTAGATGGGGATGATGGGTGTTGTAGTTTAGCATCATTTGGATTACCACCAGTTGGGAACCCCTGTATTAGATGAAGTTGCTTGGTCCAGTGATTTATTTTGGCACAATGCAAACTGACATCTAACATTCGACTGTCTTTCCCATCTAGGGAAGATATGTATTCTCAGGATTCAATAGACCTTCTTGCAAGTTCTGGATTGCAGTTCCAGAAGCATGAGGAGGAAGGGATTGATACTTTGCATTTTGCAGAACTGCTTATGACCTCGGGTGTGGTGCTCTGTGACAATGTCAAGTGGCTTTCATTTCACAGGTTGGTTAAATAGCTTTTCATTTTTAGCCATGGTCCTTAATGAACTTAATAAAACATTGTGGATAGTAGGGATGTGCATGGAACTAGTAGGGGCTGGTTTGAAAGTGGGGGGTGGGACAACTTTAATGGAAAGGGAGGGTGCGCATACCCCTCCCTCCCCACTGGTGCTGAGTTTGTAAAGTCCCCATTGGGGCGGCAGCATACCTTCCTGCCACCCTATTCCCTCCATGGCTGGAAGTGCCGGGTGTGCATGTGCATGCTAGGTGTGCGCGCACATGCCACTTCCAGCCAAGGAGGGAACGGGGCGGCAGGGAGGTATGCTGCCGTGCCAACGGGGACTTTACAAACCCAGCACCGGTGGGGGGAAGTGGAGGGAGGGGTAAGTGCACCCTCCCCCACCATTAAAGTTGTCTTCCCCGCCCGCCACTGCCTTTGAGCCTCTGAACGGCCCGGTGTTCGAACCTGTTCGGAGGCCCATAAAAGGGCCTCCAAACAAGTTCGTGCACTTCCCTAGTGGATAGGCTTCTTTTGCCATTTGCTTTATAGTATAAGCATGTTGGGTTGTCATCCTTTCTTGCCCTAAGTTGTTGCCTTAACAGCAACATAGCAAGCAGAAATCCAGCGGACAAAGCTTTCCCCATCATTGCATCTTTGTGCCAGCAACATTCACCTCCCTAATGTTTGCTTGTTGTACTGTTAAGATCAGAGGGGCCCTGCATGAAAATAAATATTTCTCTTGGTAAAATGTTAGAAACAAAGAATTAAGTGACAGCCCCCAAACGGATGTCTAAGAAACTGATTGCTGTTAAATGTGAAACTTTAAAAGCTTAGTCTTCCAGAAACTCAAAATTGTTGATCATCAAAGCTATTAACATTTTATAGGTCTTAGTCTGTGACTTTTCACAACACCACAGGCTCACAGCTGTTTAGTAGAATTAAGTGGATGACTCAGTCCTACCAGCCTGCTGTTATGAGTTCCAGCTGTTGTTTTCCTGCCACCCCCCCCACCCACCCCAATAGACCTCTTGTGGTTCAGTCTTCCTTATCGATCAAGATCTGAAGCAGATGAGGAGAGTTGGTTTTCTGAAAGCACCTTGGTTTTCTGAAACACCTTGGTTTTCTGAAAGCACCTTTATTCTCAGTGGTGTTTCTTTCCTTCGCTCTTTTGGTACTTATAAATAACCATATCTAGGATGGCTCCTGATAGTTGCAATTCAGTACCTTAAAACTAGTTCCGAAAACATGGTGAATATGAATGATAAACTGGTTGCTTTGCTATAGTGGATATATTATCCTTTACTGTTGCTGACTGATCTGTCTTCACACTATTTCTTCATCAGTGGCTATGACTTCGGCTATATGGTGAAACTGCTGACAGATTCAAGGCTTCCAGAAGAGGAGCACGAGTTCTTTCATATCTTGAACCTTTTCTTCCCATCCATATATGATGTGAAATACCTAATGAAGAGCTGCAAAAACCTGAAGGTACAGTATTAGACTTTACGAGTCCTGTAAGTGCCAAGGTGGGGGTTGCCTGAAAAATAAAGCTGAAGCGAGCTGAAATATCAGTTGAGTGGTAAACTTATGGTGTCTTTATTCATCAGGTGACTAATTTGTTTTATTGCTTCATGTGGGCATATTAAGCTTGAGATGGTGATCAAAATATTTACGGGTCAAGAATGCCCATGTGTAAGAAATTTTTGTTGCATTATATGGTATCCTATAATACCTGTGGCAGGAGTCACTGTTCCCTCTAAGAGGGATTCCCAGATGTTGTTGACTACAACTCCCAGAATCCGTAGCTGCAGTGGCTTTTGCTTGGGGATTATGGGAGTTGTAGTCAACAACATCTGGGAATTCCTCTTAGAGGGAGCACTGGCAGGAGTGTTTGCTCCTTGTTGGGCACTGCAGGAGTTGTTGTTCTTATTATTACATTTATATCCCGCTCTTCCTCCAAGGAGCCCAGAGTGATGTATTACAAACTTAAGTTTCTCCTCACAACAACCCTGTGAAGTAGGTTAGGCTGAGAGAGAAGTGACTGGCCTAGAGTCACCCAGCTAGTATCATGGCTGAATGGGGATTTGAACTCGGGTCTCCCTGGTCCTAGTCCAGCACTCTAACCACTACACCACACTGGCTCAGTTATGAGTTATGATCACACACTTTTAAACCAGTTGCTCTGAGAGCATCTGCCCTCTCTTTTTTCTTTTAAACCATGGGCATAACTTCTACTGCGCATGAGCTTTACAGCTTTCTGTAAACAGGAACAGAAATATTCAAGGGGGAAGCATTGTTTAAGCCAGGCTTCCTCAAACTGCGGCCCTCCAGATGTTGCTGAACTACAACTCCCAGCATACCCAGCCACATAAAATTGTGTCTAGGGATGCTGGGAGTTGTAGTTCAGCAACATCTGGAGGGCCGCAGTTTGAGGAAGCCTGGTTTAAGCTGTTGTTTAAGCTGTTGTTTAAGTGGCATGAGTCACAAATGGGAAGGAGTCAGCATTACCAGAGCCTCTGTGTGACATGGTAGAGATGTGCAATTTGAGTTGAATCGATTCAAGCTTGAATTGGGGTGATTTGAACTCAAATCAGGGTGTTTCAAACTAAAATTGAATTGCACCTAAAATAAAGGGGGACTGATTTGAGTTTGAAACTAATCAGCCCCAATTTGAGCTTGAATCACTTGAATTGATTCAAGTGCCATTTTGGAGGGTTGCATTTTCCTTGCTGATTGGCTTACTGGCACTGGCTTCTGATTGGCTTGAGATCTCCTTGCTTCTTGATTGGCTCAAGTGTTGTCAGGGCAACTATGCCCCAGTTGGCTGGTGGGAGGGAACAGGGATGGGGAGGTCAAAGGAGGGATTTTCAAAATGTATTTAAGGGGCTGCTTGGAGGCGGAGAGAGCGAGAGTGTGCCTCAGGAGAGAAGGATCAGAGAGATTGTAGCAGCATTGAGCACAGACTGGTGGTGGTAGTCTGGGCTGGCCTGCCTGCATGCCTGGCCCAGTGAGTGGAGAGACAGAGTGTTTTCTGGCTCTGCCTGCCTGCCTACCTCTTTATTCTTTTAATTTGCAGTTGTTCTTATTTAATTTTTTCTAATTTTGTAAAAAAAAAAATGCACCCGCAGCCTCCCGTAGCTTTAACTGGGTGCTGCTTGGATTTTTTTTTCCAAATTTGAATTTCTTATTATTGCTTGTAGCTAGCCCCCAGTAGATTTAATAACTGGGGCGTTCTTACCCCCCCCCCCTCACCCCACTGCAGTTCCAAGCTCACTTTTGCTGCTGCTGTTTGTGTGCCTGGTGGATCCATTTTTGGTTTGTAGGCTGATGTGTTCTGTCTGATGCCCAGCCTGCCAGGCTCTTTATGCCTGCCCCCCCCCAAGTTTTGTTTTGTTTTTTATTGGGTGGGTGGGTGTTGGACTGGTGCCCAGCTCCCCCCACTGTTGAATCCCAGTGTCTGCTCGGTCTAGAGTGTCTCTGAGAACAACACCTGGCAGACTCCAGCCAAAGACCCCGAAACAGAAGCTCCGAGCTGAAGTCACTGGAAGGTGAGAGCCCATGCCCCTGCCTTGGCCAGGTTATTAGAGTTGTTTAAATAGGACCTAGTTTGGGGAAGGGGGTGGTTGCTTTATTTTGTGGGGATTTATAAATAAATATAAATTAAGCCTGCTTCTTTATTTGGGGGGATTTAATTTTTCTAGCTCCTGTGTGTGCACCACAGTGCTATAGATAGCGCTGTGTGTGAGGCACATGGAGCATAAATAGACCACCCCCGGGCCCATGCCCCTTTAAAGGCACTTCTTCTCTCCTCTCCCCACCCCCACATTAGTTGGGGCTTAAATTTTTAAAAACAGCAAGTTGTCCAGGAAGGTGTGAGGCAGAACCAGGAGCAGGGTGGCAGGCAGAGGGAGGGGTGATGCTGCTGGTCATGGTGGGAAATGGTGAGAGGGGCCTACTCCCCAAGTCGTCCCTGCTGATGTGGTTGTGCGCAGGCTCTCTTTTCCAGAGGAGCCTGGCCCTGCTGCGCAGCCACCTGAGGCAGAAGTAGCAGGGAGGTCCTCCGTTGTCAGGGAAGAAGCTCTTCCTGTGGCAGCAATGGAGAAAGTGTTGTTGGCTGTTAGCCCAGCCAGATGGCTTTCTACATTCTCCCCAGTCCCTGTTGGCACGGCAACCTGCCCCTGTCTGAGGAGGCAGGAAGCAGGAAGTACCTCAACTTCCTGGACCTTCTTGGCACTGGATAGAGGGCAGTGGCAGTGGCGGCAGCAGCAGCAGCCCCCCCCAGAATGAACCAGTGGCCCCAGTAGTGCTGCCACCACCAAAACAGTTGCAGACCAATAGCAGCCTGGTGTGGGACCACTTTGAGCTCTGCCATGGTGAGCCACACCATGTTGCCTGCATCCACTGCAAGACACAGGTCAGCAGAGGGAAGGACCCCAAACATCTTAAGACACTGGGGGATGCTGCAGCATCTGTGAGGGCATCACCTGGGGATCCCCCTTCCTGCTGGCAGCAATAGGCCTGGTGTGTCCGCAGTTAGTGGCAAGGCACCTGGTCCTGCTCCCAAGCAGGGGATGTTGCCTGCGCAGTGGGCACAATCAGTGGGCAAGCAGCCTGGTTGCTGAGAGTGTCATCACCCAAGCCATTGGGAAGATGATAGCTTTGGACGACTAGCCATTCCAGGTGGTGCAGAATGCCGGCTTCCACTGGCTGCTCCTACTGCTTGCCTCTGACTACAGCATCCCCTCATGCGCCACCTTCAGCATGCGGGTAGTGCCCTCCCTGTAGCAGGCATGCAGGGAGGCTATGTCGGGGCTGCCTGACACCAGTGTGTACTTCACACTTCACTGCAGATCTGTCAACCAGCCCCAGTGGGAGGCACACTACACTCCTGTCCCTCATGGCACCCTGGTGCGGGCAGGAGAGCAAGGGGACATCTGCTGCTGTGGTGTGGCCAGTCCTTCCCATGCAGCAAACCACAGGTGGGCCTGTGGTGCATGTGGAGGTGCTGGACACTGACCACATGGCAGATGAGCTGTGGGTGGCTATGGATCGTCAGATGCGCAGATGGCTGTCCAGGCAGCCAAAACTTCTCTGAGGATTCATGGTCAACGACAATGCTGCCAATATAACTGAAGCAGTAGAGCAGGGTCAGTTCGTGTCCATCCATTGCGGGGCGCACACTCCGAACCTGGTCGTGCAGGATGTGCTTGGCCCTTCTGGGGCTGTGACTAGGTGAGATATCCTTGCTGTAGGTGCTGGGCACCATTGTGCTGCTGCCACAGTTGCTCTTGTGGAGAGGTGCCTCAAGCTTTCTTCCACCAGAGCAAAAAGGGCAGGCAGATGCTCCAGGAGAGGTAGCTTGGGCTCCACCTCTCTCTTGCTCTGGTGCTTGCAGGAGCAAGATATGGCCATCTACGGCCTGGCAAGGTGGTGTGGCTTGGAAGTATGTGACCTGTCCAACCAGGACTGGGTACTCCTTTCCGAGATTCTCTTGGCACGTGAGCTGTTCTTTGTTACCACAAACAGCTTGTGTGCCGAGACAGAAATGCTGAGCCTGACTTTGCCCGCCGCTCTTCTCAAGAAGGTGATGGATGAGATCCAGACCACTCTGACTGCTGAGGAAGCAGTCGCCTTGGTGGGTCGGCTGAGGACTGGAGTGCTAGATTGGCTCAGCAACCCGTTTTGTGCATTGGCAGCATATATTTTGTCCTGCCAATGTGACCCAAGGATGAAGGGCAAATCAGTCATCTCTGCCCAGCTGCCCAGGTGGAGGGACCGCCTGGTGGAGAGGAGTCTTGGACAAAACCAGGAGGAGGGTGCTGGAGCTCCTACTGCTAGTGCATAGTCCATCCCTAGCAACAGCATCACCACCACTTCATGGTCCAAAATGTGGTGTCCCTGGCAGGGTCAAGTAAGTTGGCGGTTCCATCTACACTTTCTGCCCAGTGGTGGTTGGAGGGATTCCTTGGTGCCTTGCCAGGGGGAACTGGAAGAACCCAGTGAACTCTGCAGTAGTGCTGAACAGTGTTTGCTGCAGGACCTGATAGCAGGCCGGGAGATGAAACCAATGCAGTTTTGGGTAACGCATCACCAGGTCTGGCGACAGTTCTTGGACCATTCCTCTTGTGCCTGACAACCAGCGTCCAGAATGAGAGGGTGTTCTCCATGGTTGTGGTTGTGGTGACACTTATCGCGCACGCATGGATATTGACATGGTCATACAGCTCTTCTTGAAGGCCAGCCTTCCCCTGTTGGTCTGTCCCGTGCTGGCCATGGAGGGTGAGTGACTCAGTCACCCCCATCCACTGCAATACCACTGGCAGCTCACCCCACCCTGGCCAACCCCAAACCCAGATGTGTCACAGTCTGCCCGTTAGTGCTGCTGACACACACACATGCCACTGCCCTGGCCAATGGACTGGTGCCCTGGCCCATGTGTCAGGCTGTCACCTAAGGCCCGGCATCAATCTGAGGTCATGGTGTTATCCAGAAGCAGGCAGGCAGGGGTATATGCTAGAGAAGAAGAGTTCTTCTCATGGTAAGAGTCTAGAAGATTTGTTTCTTCTTGTCCATCAGGCCATGGCTGCTCTGTCCTCCAGTCTCTGTGGCAGGCAGGATAGAAGGTAGCTTTAATTTTGTGGTTTTCTCTGCACTGAGCAAGTATAATATGCTTGCTGTTAACTATCTGGTTTTGCTGGATCGCAGAGTGACAAAGGCAGAACTTGGGTGCCTGTCTGCCATCCTTGAGCTGTGGTTTGTTCAGTTTGTGAGATGGTGTTGTGGCAAAAATTGGGCAGTGGCAGCTCAGCTCTATGTGTTTGTGTGTAATATTTCTTGGTGATTGTTGTGCTGAGTTCCATGTCTGGCCTTGAGACTAACTTGTGCTTCACATTCACTGCTCTGGTCTTCTGCCTACAATCTGCACTCAGTCAAAATGTGGCTGAAGATGTTCTTGTTGAGTTTATGGCTATGCTTTCTGGCTCCTAAGGATGCTGCTGTGGCAGCTGTTGTAAGGAGTCATAATTGTGTATGAAAGAGCAACTTGTGTCAATGATGTTACTGCCCCGCTGGCAGTGGATTCTGGGTCAGTGATTTCCTCCCCCCACCCCATCTCTGTACTTTGGGTTTGGCAAAATTTGATGTTCTGTGGTGGGATGGACTGTGTGCTGCTGTTCTGGAGTGTTTTTCAAGGCAGGGTTGCAAAACTTGTGCACACTGCTTGTTTTGGCCATAGGGAACAATTGGGAACCCAAAACATCAATTGTTCCCCGTGTGTAGGTCCTAGAGACACCAGAATGGGTTGGATGGTAGGGTGTGATGGGTGCTTCCTACCACCCAAACAAAAAATAAAATGGGCTAGCGGGTGATATCTAGAAAATTTTTAACCTTTCCAAAAACCCCATAGGATCCAGTGGCGTTTTGTGGGAAAGGTTAAAGAAAATTTAAATATCACCCGCTTGCCCGTTTCTTTTGTGGGTTGAGTGGTAGATAGTACCCACGTGCCCTACCACCCAACCCACTTTGGTGTCCCTAGGACCTACCCATGGGGAACAATGGTGTGGTTCAAGTTCCCCATTGTTCCCTATGGCTGAAACACTCGAGTCAATCAAATCTATTCAAGTTGATTAGTCAAAAGATGGCAATGGCCACTGTTTCAACAAATCAATTCAAGTATTTTGTGATTAGATTTGAATTATAATTGAATAGCAAAACACAATTTGTGTACATCTCTATGACATGGCATGTTAGTCTGAAAGATTTCTGGGAGGGAATAGACTTGAGTTTTCTAGGAGACAGTAGTTTTTGTAATTGGCATATTTCCCCTTTTGTGGTTGCTGTTCAAATACATTAATTCGTTAAGTACCTTTTGACTAGTCATATGCCATCATTAAAGCATATTAAAGTAAATTTCATTTCTTGCTAAATGTGTGTCTGATGGATCCATAAATAGCTGTATTCAGAAAAAGGTACAATCTAATTTCCATTGTAGCCATTCCTGCCGATAGAGCATAAGCAACTGTGTCTGTAAGTGGATTCTGCTTTTAACTTTTCTATCACTTGTTGACTAACCAACAATAATCCAGATTTAAAATATAGGTTGAAATTGTGTTGCAGTCATTTCTAGGAAATCTGCATATTGACATTCAAAGTATCAGCTGCAACTTGTAGACATTTTGGTTTGAAGCAGACCTTGATGTGCGAAAATAGCATATGGAAGTTTGATGGAAGTTGAGAGGCTGGATTAAAGGTTGGTTGTGGCTTTTCAGGTGCACAACTTGTGGGGGCGAGTTTGGATGGGGGAGGTTGAAGCGTTGGCACTTACCTGAAAGGTCATTTTCCTCAGAGGTATGGGTTGTATCTGCAACGATGCTGGGTTGGCTGGGTTGTCTCGACCTCTTGTTCCTAGACAGGGCCAATCAAGAGCTTTTGCTCACAGCAGGAGGGAGGGGCAATCCCCTGAATCTCCAGTTCATAGCTAGCTCTAAACAATGCTCCAGAACAAGAAGGTTAAAAGAAAGCAAGAATCATGCAGACATACAAATGCCAGGTAGCAAAAAAACAGCGGAAAACTCAGCAAGGCCAAATTCCAGGAGAAGTGCCCGGACTAACTAACAAACACCCTGCAAGGGGAACTAACCACCCCCAGAGGAAAACTCCCCACAGATATATAGGAGACAGATGGGGTACAGGATCTCAGGACAGCAGAATAAAACAGACCGGACGAACAAGCGGGTGGGGGCGGATACAACCCATACCTCTGAGGAAAATGACCTTTCAGGTAACTGCCAACGCTTCATTTTCCCTCAGAGGAGGGTTGTATCCACAACGATGCTGGGACCTACCATAGCCCCTATGACACACTGGGTGGGAGCTGTGAGGTCTGGCCTCAAGGAGGAACCACCTGCTGTAAAACTCTCCTCCCAAAGGCTGCGTCTGCTGAGGTCCAATCATGAATTTTGTAATGCCTCACAAAGGTGGAAATTGAGGCCCACGTGGCAGCACGGCAGATATCAATCAGAGGGGACAAGGTGGAAAACGCAGCCGTAGAAGCCGCGCTCCTGGTGGAGTGAGCTGTAATCCCCTCTGGGGCCGGAGTAGCGGAGTCTGCGTAAGCTAATCTAATGCACTGGCAGATCCAGCGTGACAAGGTGGAAGTTGAAACCTGCTTCCCCAATGAACAATCCCTGAAAGAAACGAAGAAGGAATCGGACACCCGAAAGGACTTAGTGCGCCTTAAGTAAATTCTTACCGCCCTGCGCACATCCAGCGTGTACCATTCATGTTCCTTGGGCAAAGAGGGCTTTGGACAGAATGAAGGTAGCATAAGTTCCTGAGCCCTATGGAAAACTGAATTTACTTTGGGAAGGAAGGAAGGATCGGTACGTAAAAGGACATAGTCTGGATAGACCAGACATAGTTCTTTCCGCACAGACAAGGTATGCAGATCTGAAACCCGCCTGGTGGACGTAATGGCAACCAAAAACAGAACCTTAAAGGAAAGCAATCTTAAAGGAACAGACCGCAGGGGCTCGAACAGGGCTTTGGTAAGGGCCCTGAGTACCAAATTAAGGTCCCAGGTCAGAAACCGGTGGACTGTGGGAGGATTGAGGATAGAGGCCCCTTTGAGGAACCGCTGCACATGAGGATGCTGTGCTAAAGAAGATCCCTGCAACTGCAAAACCGAAGAGATGGCAAAGACCTGACGGCGCAGTGTGTTGGGCCGAAGCCCCTTATCCAGGCCGCTTTGAAGGAAACCCAAAACATGGATCACAGAGGCAGACCTAGGTGAAACCCCTTGAGAACTGCACCAACTCGCGAAGGTCTTCCACGTAGACTGATAGACTCTGACCGTGGAAGGCCTCCGGGAAGCCAAGATTGTGTCCTGAACAGAAGGAGGATATCCACACACTGCTAAGGCGTCCCGCTCAATCTCCATGCAAAGAGATTGAGCCACTCTGGATCCAGGTGGAAAATTGGACCCTGACGAAGAAGGTGAATGTGAGACCCCAGTGGAAGCGGCGATTCGATGGACAGCTCCATCAGATCCAAAAACCATGGCCTGTGTGGCCATTGTGGAGCCACCAAGATGATCTCCGCTCTCAACAGCCGGACCCTGTGGATGGTCTGCGGAATGACTGTAAATGGCAAGAAGGCGTAAGATAGGCCCGGAGGCCATGGAAAGGCCAGGGCATCTACGCCCTCCGCTCCAGGAGCGTGGTACCTGGAAAGGAAACATTCCAGTTTGGCGTTTCCTGGATTTGTGAATAAGTCCATGACTGGTTGACCGAATTTCTGAACAATCCGCTGGAAGGCCCGAGGATCCAGCGACCACTCTGCTGGATCTATCTGCGATCGGCTCAACCAGTCCGCAACTACGTTCATCACCCCGCTGACGTGATCGGCGTCCAGGGACAGTAGATGTTGCTCTGCCCACGTCAGCAGAAGTGAGGCCTCGTGCATCAGGACTTTGGCTCTCGACCCACCCTGCCTGACAACACGGGCTTTGGCTATGGCATTGTCTGTACGTACCAGGACATGACGACCTTGAATCACTGGTAGAAATTCCATGAGCGCAAGACGGATTGCCCTCAACTCCAGCCAATTGATGGAATTGGAGCGCTCGACCTTGGACCAAAGGCCTTGTGCTATGTGCTGCTGGCAGTGACCTCCCCAGCCCAGAAGGCTGGCATGTGTTACCTCGACGCACTCCACCGGAAGGAACTTGACCCCTTCAACGTGGCTGAAGAACCCCACCAGTGCAAGGACCGGACTACTCAAGGTGGAAGGGTGACCGGCAATCTGGACTGGCCCATCACCTGGTCCTGATACTTGAGGAGAAACCACTGGAGCGGATGGGAGTGGAACCGACTCCAGGGCACTATGCCCAGGGTGGACACCATGCGCCCCTGCAACTGGGACAGAAACAGGATGTTGGACCTGGGGTGAGAGATCAGGGCACGACAGGAAACCACCAAGGATCTCCTGTGTTCCGCAGTTAAACAGACGGTCCCTTGGACTGTATCGATTACCGCACCTAGGTGAAGAATCCTGGTTTGAAGAACAAGAGAACTCTTGGGGCTGTTTATTATGAACCTGTGCGCCTCCAGTACGGAGAGGGTCAACTGGGCATCCCGGTGACCTTGCAGAAGGGAGGGGGACCTGATTAACAGGTCGTCCAAATACAGGTAAAGATGGACTCCCTTGGTCCTCAAGTGTGCCACAAGTGCCACCATGAGCTTGGTAAACACCTGAGGCACAGTCGATAGACCGAGGGGAAGGGCCCGGTACTGGAAGTGAAGGGATTGATAAACAAACCTCAGAAGCGTTGGTCCTGCTCGTGAATGGGCATATGAAGGTAGGCCTCCTTCAAGTCCACCGAGGCTAGGAAATCTCCTTGCTGGAGGGCCATAAGGATGGAGCGGAGGGTTTCCATGCAAAATCCCCTCCTCTGAAGGAACCTGTTCACAAACTTGAGGTCTAGGATAGCCTTCCACTCCCTGTTCTTCTTGGGGACTAGGAATAGGATGGAGTAGACCCCTTTCCCTTGTTCCCCTAAGAGTACGGGCTCGATCGCCCGAATGGCCTGTAGGTGAAGAATAGCTTCCGTCATCAAACGGTGTTTGGGTTCCTTGTGAGACCTTGGTGATGAGAGAAACTGGTCTGGAGGCTGCGCAGCAAACTCCAGAGAGTACCCTGAAGAAACTGTTTGTAGTATCCAAGTATCGGAACAAGTCTGAGCCCAGACTTGTGCAAACTGCCCCAACCTGCCCCCCACTGGGTGTAGGGGTCGACCCTGAAGGAGGGGGTCCCAAGGGCAGTCATTGGGCCTGGCTCTGCTTGAAACCTGGATTGGAAGGTTGGCCGGTCTGCTGGGGCTTTCGAAAGGAAGACTGATTCTTGTGCCAGTTGGGCCTATCAGGCCTGTTCTGTCGGAAACGAAAGGAAGGCCTGTAACCCTTGAAGCCAGACGTAGGTGACGAGAAACCCCTATGATCCTGACGCCGAGATGGAGCCGCAGAAGGCATGGCCTTCTTATTGTCCTTAGTCTGAATCAAGACAGGCTCCAGAACTTCACCAAAGAGTTTGCCCCCTTTAAACGCAGAATTGGCAAGGTTAGCTCGTGATTTTTGGTCAGCCTTCCAATTTTTAAGCCACAAGTGGCGCCTTACTGTGACGTCGGAGGCCAGGGCCCTGGCAGACATCTGAGTGGCATCCAGTGATGAATCTGCCATGAACCTGACCACTTTTCCCAATTTGTTAAGGCCCTGCCAAAGGTTGGTAAGTTCAGGTGGGACCATGGGGGTGAGTTCCTGAACCCACAAAAGTGCAGCCCTGGCGAAGATGGAATTAGCAGCTGAAGCTCTAATGGAAAGTGCATTCGCCTCATGCGACCTGCGCAGAGCAGCATCGCACTTTTTATTCTCCACGCTCCCTTAAGGCATCCTCCTCCTCCTTAGGAAGCACCACCCCTGTTACAAGGGTGGCCACCTCAGCATCAACCAGTGGCACCTTAAGTCTACCCATGAGGGTACTGCTTGAATTGTACATTCACCTCACCGTGGGAGGGGGCCCTTTTCCCTCAGTGGGCTTGTCCCATTCCGCCTGAAAAACATCTAGAAACAGCTGGGGACATGGAACATTGACCTCCTGGGACTTTAGGACTGGCAGCACCGTTATGTCCCCCCTCAGTGCCCTCGGGGACAGGCTGAACCACCACCACCCCTAGCGAAGGGTTTCCCCGACCTTGTGCAGGAGAACCGGGTAGTCAGGCTGAGGAAAAAGGCGATAGCTAGCCTGATGTGAGGAGGATGGCTCCTCCTCATCTCCAGAGAGTTCCCCTTCCTCCCTGTCAGACTCTGAAGCCTCCGAAGGCACAGGAAAGTCTCGGGGAGCGGGGAGAAGAGGAGCCGCGGCTGGCAAGGGGACAGGGAAGGAGGTCCGCTGTCCGGGAGGGGTGCAGCCGGGCTGACAGGAGGGATTGAGCCAGGCGTGCCTTGGGCCGCAACCAAAATGGCCGTCGCTGGGGTTCTGGCGGGAAGCGGTTGGGCGGGAAACAAAGCTGGAGCTGCAAGCGGCTGAGCGGGAACCAGGCACTGAGCAGCAAAGGACGCGGGTGGCCAAGGCAGTTTCTGAAGCTCCTCGGCCACAACGCGCCGCAAAAGGGCCGCAAATCAAGGAGGAATGTCCTCCTCCTCTTCAGCCCGGGCTTCCCCCCGAACGGGAGCAGCATCTGCAGCCGCGATGGTGGTGCACAAGCGCTTGGCGGTGGGTGTGGAGTAGGAGTCCCCCAGCCCCGACATCCTCTCCGAACCTTTCACGGGCTCACCTGACGAAGCCCCCTCAGTCCCCTATTCACACTGCAACACAGGAGCGGAACGATCGCCCCCGCTTTCTTGGAGGAGAGCTCCTTGAACAGGCGATTGGGGTGCCAACCTGCCCTCTGCCTATCGGGCCGCCAAAGAAGCTTTATTACGCTTCTTAGCCCGTTTGGTTGACTTGCCCGGCTCTTGGGACCCAGTAATGGGTGCGGGAGTGGAAGCCGTGACCCACTCAGCTTGGCGCACAGAATGTACTATAGAATCCTCTGAGAGGGAGGGGGAAACCTCTCTTGCTGCAATGAGGCTCCATCACCGATGAAAGGTATAAAGGGAGCCGCGACAGAGGAAAACAACTTCCCTTCTTTCCCCTTGCAATAACCTGTCCGCTATGCCGAGAAGTGAAGAAGAGTCAGCAGGAATACAGAATGTAGAGGAGCAATAAAAGGACAGCCCTGCTGGAGTGAGACAGGGCGAAGAACTGGAGATTCAGGGGATTGCCCCTCTCTCCTGCTGTGAGCCAAAGCTCTTGATTGGCCCTGTCTAGGAGCAGGAGGTCGAGACAACCCAGCATCGTTGCGGATACAACCCTCTGAGGGAAAATGGCATGGCCAAATCTTTACTCAGTTGTGATGTAGCATTCTCTAGATGAGAGCCTGGATTATGTGGGATTCTCACAAGCTACTGCTCTCTGCCACTTACTTGTTTGTTCTATTGCTTTAGCCAGAAAAAAATAAGTGGAACTTGGGCTAGTTGGGTAGACTCTCAAATCTGTTCTTGTTTTATTGCAGGGAGGTCTTCAGGAAGTTGCTGACCAGCTAGATTTGCAACGGATTGGACGACAGCATCAAGCAGGGTCAGACTCACTACTCACAGGGATGGCATTCTTCAGAATGAAAGAGGTTTGTGAATCTTGCCTCATTCCAAGCAGCAGGACAAGGAGGGGCAGGCAGTGGCCTGACTCCAACCCTCTTTCAGGTTTTAAACACAGTTTCCCTTCCCTTGGGTTATACAAGTGTTGGTTAGTGCTGAAATGCCTTGACTTACATTGATGGTTGTGCCTACTGGTATATAAATTAATTTATTTTCTCTTTACAGTTGTTCTTTGAGGATACAATTGATGATGCAAAGTACTGTGGGAGATTATATGGCCTTGGTACAGGAGTAGCTCAGAAGCAGAGCGAAGATGTTGAAACAGCCCAAGAGAAAATGAGCATTCTGGCTATAATCAACAATATGCAGCAGTGACAACTTGGTATCGTTCAACATGATGTAGGTCCATGGAGGTTAAACTGCCTCCTTGAAACTGTTTCACATCACTCAAAACATGGCAGAAGAACTAGAGTTTTTGCAGAGGGCAAAGGACATCCTTACTCTTGAATCTCAGAAGATTCTAATCAAGTGATTTCATAATAACTGATAGAGTTGTTTTGCCCCTATGTAAAAACCAGAGAAACGTCAGTGTATATACCTCTTTTTCTTTTAAACCTTACTGAATTTGCAAGGAGTAGGTCATTTCAGAACTTTCAGCAGAGCTGAAGTTCTCTCATGCACTTGCAAATTTAGCTTTTGAAAGCTTATTTTAAAACCTTCTTTTGCTCTCTGTGAGGGTCATGTGTTCCTAAGCCCTCTGCTAGTTTTTAGCTTTTGTGTAAGTTGATCTGTGAAAGTGATCCATTCAGCCCTGGTGGTGGAGACAATGCATGAAGCCTTTAGATCTGTCAAAGTAGCAGTCATAATGGTTGTCTTGGTTAGCATTAGAACTAGCACCTCCTTTCCTTTAGATCGCTGGGCCATAAAGTATATCAGTAAGCTTTATCTTAACTACTGTAGAATGGAATAGAACTGCATGCATGCTTGAGACTGTAATAAGTCTGGACCAAAAATGATTTCAGTTCCTTGATTTCACTTCAGGAGAAACACTTTCTGCCCTTCTACTAACTGGATGTTCAGTAAGTAAAGTCACCAGTGTATCTAAAGTTTTACCACCAGTGAAGGCAAGTAAAGCTTTTAGATTTCCCTTTTATACTGTTTTGAAGAACAGCCTTCATGAACATGGTTAGACTAAAGTGCATTTAATATTTGTGCAAGTCTCCTACAATCCTGAAAATCAAAACCTTTTCAAGGGAAAGGAGAAATCATCTATCTGGTATTTTAACAAGCTTAAATTCTCCATTATGCAAAGTATTGCAAGCTGTTGTTGCAGATGCTTGTGTATATATATTATTGGTTCTTAATTTTGTACAATAAAGATTTTTCTTAAAGCATGAGACTATGCCTAATGACTTCTACACTTTTTGAGAAGGTGTTCAACACGTTCCTTTGTTCCAAACAACTGAGGAAAAAAGACTTCCTGAAGGGAATGTGCACAAACCAGGCTGGTTTGATGATTCAGTCGTGAACTGAACTGGCCTCCAGGAGAGGTAATCTGGCCCACAGTCCAAGGGGAATCCTGCCAAGATGGCACCTTGAAAAGTAGGAGCTTACTGATCCAGCGGTGGTTGCTCCTGGAAGTCCCAGCACTCCCCATAGCGTGGAGGCTGAAACCATGCTGCCACCGCCATGTAGTGTTGGGGTCTCCAGGCACCATCACCACATCAGTAAGCACCCACTTTTAAGGTGCCCGTCTTGCTGCCGCCGCCACCCCTGGAAGCCTTTTAAAGGCAGGATTCCCCTTTACAAGCATAGCCCCTTGGATGGTTGAACTGGGTTGAACTGGGTTGAACTGATCTACAACAGACCAGGCTTGGTCCAATTGCAGACCAAACTGGTTCTCCTCACCAGATTCCCTTTGACAAGTATAGGCCCCTCAGACTGTTGAATGGGGTTGACTGGTGGTTCGGTTTGAATTAGAACTGCAAAAATCAGTCCACGCACACTGCTACTGGCTAATGCTTTAGTTAGCCTCCACCATTCTTATGGAAGGACTCTTGTCTCACTAGTGGTAGACCAACTTGGCAAAGAATAACCACCTGAATGCATGTTTTGTAAGGTGTTTCCTATTTGCATGACTTAGGGAACCCCTCATGTATTTTTACAAATGCAATCGTCAGGGAATCCCTTGCACAAACCTATAACATGTTGTACTAGTGCAAGGAGTAGGTTAGAATGGAGGTTAATGTCTTTATGATCATCATGCACTAATCTTTATGCTACTCAGTTTCAAAGAAGGCAACTTTTCTTACAAAATTGTAGAAAGTAGTATAGAACTGCAAAGTCTGACCTCCATCAATTTTCATGTAATATGGAAACATTTATCACTTATAGTTACTGAACACCATTATAGTAAGCACAATCCATCCCTTGAGGCTTTATTTCTGCCCTTTGAACAGGAAAGTCCTTCATATTAGTTAACTCATTCTCTCCATATGGAGGTCAAGTACCTGACTATCACTGCAAAAAGTCAGTTCATTAGTGTGTGTACTGCTTTTATTGGAAATTAACTCCCTTTCTTTCAAAGGTCAGGAATACTGGACAATTCATACAGCATTAAGGGCGTGTCTCTAAAGAGAGCTATACAAAGTATAAAATAAACTGACAAATTCAAAAAAGACAAAAGGCAACGTTATTACTGTGAAGTGTACCCATAACTGACCAACATGACTGTATAACAGTAGTCTTTTGTTCATCCATTCTAGAATGAGATCCTTCAAGATAAGTGGTGTCCATGCAGTCCTCCACATCAAGAGAAACAAACTAGGAAGCAGGAGATTCATGGAAGTACTTCCTGCAAACCTCTTTATGTATGGAAGATCCTCTGTATTTTCTAAGCAGGTGCAAGGACTTCTCTTGTAATTCTGGAACCAAATTCCCCATGTGAAGCACAACAAGGCAGCATTCCAAGACATCTGGGAAAGGGAAGGCCTAGAAGGAAAATAAATAAGCTGTTGTATAGGACTGCCACACAAATGCAGAGAGATACATTATCTCACAGACTTCACACAAATGCATTGCAGTCAGTTTGCTAAATGCAAAACAAGAAGGAGACTGAAAACAGTTGCACCAACTACTATATGAACACCTAACATTTACTCACCTGGGTAAAACAGAAGGAGTTGAAAATAGGCATGTGCACAAAACAGATTTTGCATTTCATTTTTGAGCTCAAAACAAAATGCTTGAAACAAATTTGAAACATGAATGTTTTGAGAGCCATTCTGGAGAGCTTTTCCCCTCGGGGAAAGTTGATCTACCAAGGCCAGGCCTCTGCTCTGAACTTGGTGTGTTGGCCTGCCTTGGAGGACTAGTCCACCTGCTCACCCAAATCTGTAGAGCAGCTCTCCCTGGAAAAAGTCCTCCAAAATGGAGCTCGAAACATTGAGTTGAAGCAGGGTGTTTTGTTTCGAGCTTGGAACAGGCCCTTTATTTGAAGGGTGTTTTGTACATCTCTAGTTGAAAACATTAATTCTGCAAGGAAACAACTTGATAAACTACTGTCAAGAACCAAATCTATCCTGATTCTCTTATCCACAGATTCCTGCTATTCATAGTTGCAATAGCAGTCTTTCCCATTTGAGTTAATGTAGCTTTACTAGCAGAGATGGGGTGAGTCTTGGCAACTTTAAGGCTTACCTTTATACTATCTGGAAATTCTGCAAGTTTTTGATTGGCTTCTGTAAGTTGTTTCATCAAATCTGGCAGAGAAACTGGTTCATTCTTTTGTTCTTTACTGTGAAGAATTAAATTACATTTCTAAAAAAACCCATGGCACATTCATCCCAACAATTATATTTGCAACTCACCAGTTAAATATAAGGGAGAGGGAAAATCTTAAGGACTGACATTCTCTACAGGGCTACGAAAGTGGAAGTAGTCCAGCAGAGATGCCAACAGACTGCAGCTTAACTGCATCCCAGTCCTCCTCCAGGGCATGACTTTTGCTGTTCTTTCCCCCTTGCAGCTTGAGGAGTTTTTACTTCCAGGAACCAGAAACTTCGTTCATTTGCATTCTTAACACTTTTCAAACTCTAGATTCTTCTCTCAAGATTAGTACAATGAATATTCACAGCTGAATCCCACCTCAAAAGCCACCCCAAGTGAGCACAGCTTTGACTTAAACATTAACTCCTATTCTGTTTGTCTCAACTGGGCCAAGACTCCATCCATACTGTCTCCTTCCAGATCACTGCTATATAGCATGAGTAGGCAGCACACATGCCCACTCCAATGCTCTCCCTTATACTATGGTCTGGAATGGTTTGGTGCTTTTACTTTTACCCTATTCCAGTGCAAATGTGATAAGTTCCTACCTCTTCCTTGACCTGCTGCACAGGGCCAGGTTATGTGGTGGTGGTGGTAAGCATAAATAGAGACCGGAAGTAACTTGCCTAAGGAGCAACAGGTTGCTGGTTCCAATCCCCACTGGTATGTTTCAACACCTATATTGGGCAGCAGTGATATGGGAAGATACTGACCATATTAAGTTCTGTAATATGCACGCCTTAGAATTACACAGAACACTTAATCAATATGATTAAAGATTGTGTAATGGTGCAGTGGGGAAATGACTTGACTAGCAAGCCAGCAGTTGCCAGTTTGAATCCCCGCTGGTACGTTTCCCAGGCTATGGGGAAGACCTATATTGGGCAGCCACAATACAGCACGGGAAATGGCTATGGTAAAACCCTCCTGTATTCTACCAAAGAAAACCACAGGGCTCTGTAGTCACCAGGAGTCAACACTGACTCGATGGCAGAACTTTACCTTTAGTAATGTGGACAGTTGGAGTACAAGCAAGCTGTGTAATCACAGGGACTGCCAATAGTGCCCATCCCAAAGAAAATATTTCAACTGCTTTGTGTGGCCCAGAACTGGATGCTGGTCCAGTGTGCAACCAACAGCAAAAAGTAAAATAGTATTACAAATATAGCAGCTTTCCATGTGTTCTCTCTGGGCTGATGGAGGCTTAGCACAACATGGTTACAGATTTTTCCAGTTAGCTTGTTTTTGGCAAAGGAAACCTCACGATGCTATAAAGCTGAATAGGCCCTAGGCCCAATACATAAAGTGTCTATGTAAGTGTCTATGTGGTTAGGGCTCCACCTTGCAGTGATAAAATATGCAAGTAACCTCACATGGAGGCTAATACACAATACAGTAGTCTGCATGTGCTTCCCGCATACCTGCAGCTACCCATCACAGCAATAATAGTTTTCTCTGCAACGATTACAATGAAAGAGAACACATGAATTGGGAAATAGATAAATGGGATCCTGCAATTACCCCTAGACATTACCATGATCAATAAAAACCCTTTAAAATTCCTGACACTTCCGCCATCTTGAGTCTAAATCTTACATCTGGCTTGCTGGGGCAAGCAGCTTTTCCAGGTCAGCCTCAGAATCCTGCCTGTTGGTAATGCTTTGCTGGAGGTTGTTTTTCTGATGCTGGCAGATCATCTCTTTCAAAGTCTGCTGAACTCTAGAGATATCCTTCTGCGTACTCTGGACTGCAGCATGATCTTCCGAAAGGAGGACACTGCAGCCTCTCAGTTTCCCTCGTCTCCCTGCTAAAAGGCCTGAACCGGCCACTGAGTCAGTTTCTAAGCTAATGCCATTATTGTGCCCTTTGAAAAAGGGCTCTTCATTCATGTCTTCGGCCTCCATGACAATTTCTTTAGGGGAAGAGACTCTTGCAGTGCTGCTCTGCTCAAGAGTGGACTGCTCATGACACCAAGCCTCAGAAGCTGGTTCCAGCTGCTCCAAGACACGCGAATCTTCACGTAGGTTCCACCACGTATCATACAGCTGCCCATAAGCCACAAATGCCTCTAAACTTCTATAAGCTGCCATGCACTGCAAGTTTGTGTTGTCCAGCTTGCCTCTCAGATCATCACAGCCTGCCAACCAAAACATTACAAATATTACTATTTGTATTAAATAATTATAATATACTAAATATTAATAGTTGCAAATACTGTACAGTAGATTACTATCAGGAGCTGGTTATAGTGAGCATGTTACTCACATTCTGAGTAACTTTGCACTGGCTACAATTTATTTCTGGGTGCAATTCAAAGTGCTTGTTATTACTTTAAAAGTCCTTAAGGGTTTGGACCCCAGATGCCTCTCAATACCAGTTGCAGGGGAGCAACAGCAGGAGAGGGAGCATGCCCTCTCCTCTTGCCTGTGGCCTCTCTAGAGGCATCTGGTGGGCCACTGTGTGAAACCGGATGCTGGACTAGATGGGCCTTGTGCCTGATCCAGCAAGGCTGTTCTTATGTTCTCTTCAGAAACACCTGCTCCCAAATTAATCTACTTGCCTTAAAACAGGCATCCCCAAACTGCGGCCCTCCAGATGTTGCTGAACTACAACTCCCAGCATCCCTAGACACATTTTTTTGTGGCTGGGTATGCTGGGAGTTGTAGTTCAGCAACATCTGGAAGGCCGCAGTTTGGGGATACCTGCCTTAAAAGATCATTAGGAAGGGGCTCTGCTCCATGGGACAATGTCTGATGAGGCACAACTGTTCAGTGTGCAGTACGGGGCCTTTTCTGCAGCTGCCCCTAGGTTATGGAACTCCCTCCTGGAGGAGATATGTACTGTTACCTGTCTCTTGGCTTTTAAAAGCTTCCCTATTTATACTGGCAGGGAACCTATTTATTTGGGCAGTGAATCCAACTAGCTATGTACTATTGGATTGGTCTTATTAGCTGCTGTTTTTGCTCTGTGGTAACTTTATTGCAGTTTTTATTTAGAATTTTAGTCTTTTGTGATACATTTTCATGTTGTACTCTGCCTAGGACTCACAAGACAAAAAAAAAGTGTTTAAAATGAAATAACTTCAGAAGGGAAGAAGAGTTAAAGAAGTGTGCCCTTAAATATTAGCCCCACCTGATTAATGAATTAGTTCATTAAATGTATCAAAAAGATTAAACTTGCAGTGTGACTCCAGATCTACTTCGGTGTTGGCAAATAAGTATTTAGGAAGAGAATCAGCCTCAATTCTAAGAGCACATCACTACAACTGCAGTGGAACTGCACTGCAGGCCAACCACAGATGTTAATAATTGAACTATTTTATGTTGAAAACAAACAAAAGGAAGGGAAAGGGAAAACAATAAAACAGTTAAGGCAAACCAGAGAGATTCTAGCATTCTTGTGAAAAATCTCGGGCTTACAATGGGATGCCGACTATAACTTTGCAACCATGTTTCCAATTTTACAACCCTCTCACAGGAAGAGAGGCTTTGCTAGGCGGCTGTTGGTATGGAGCCAGTGGCAGCAGCAATCAGACTGGCAAAGATGGTGGCAGCTGCTGATGCATTTAAACCTGTGGAGAAACTGGCTGACTCAACCATCCCAGATGCCTCCCTGCCGCCACTGCTCCTTCCACTCCTCGCAGCTGAGCTGCCACTGTGTGACAGCAAAAAAAGATGCCTGCCCGTTCCCAGCCTACACACTGCTTTCCACTTGCTTCCCTTCCCTGCCCGCCTAACCATCATGCAGGAGGAAGAAGAGACAGACAAGTTATGCAGCTGTCTCCCTTCCTGGCTTTTACTTTTCCAGGGAAGGAAGGGAGACAACTGGGAAGCTTGCCTCTGTCTCCTCCTCCTCCTGGGAGATGGTTAGATAGGGAAGGAAGGAGGGCAGGAGGAAGCATGTGGGTTGGACGTTCTATCTTGCTGTCACACAGAACCAGAGTTTGATGGGGGTGGGGGTGGTTTGCAGGCGGCATCCCCAACAGCCGTCTAGATGCACACATCACTGTTGCTGAAGGGCCAGGGCATGTGGTGAGTGGCTGGAAGGCAGGGGAGGCAAGAGTGAGGAACTTCTGAATCAAGGAACATCAGTGATCCCTTTTATTTTTATCATGTGCAGAATGAGTTTTGCTCTGGATGGCAGTTTTAAGTCAGGGTGTGTGCACATGCATTCAGAGTAGGGCCTTCCTGATTCAACCTGAGCAGGACCTGAAATTTATTGAGTGGACATAAAAAAACTAGTAAGTGTGCACACATGTTCATGCCTTAGAGGGAACACTGATCTCCCTCATCAATGTTTCTGCTGCATGTCTGTGGTAAGCACTCGCTTTGACAGCAGCAGAGGGTCCCTGCATGCAATAAGCTCCCTAAAATTGATTTATTACAAAATGCTGGGTCATTTTAGTAGAAGTAGGGTATTTGGCCTTGATACAGAACCAAAGCCCCATTATAAGATTGTTTCCTCTGGAAAAATCAATTCTGTGTTTCAGCTTAAGATACAGTTTTCAGGAACCAAATAAGTCTGAGGACTGACTTACAATATGTGAGCCAAGGAAAGGGATACGGTTATTCCATTTTAGGTGATATACTTATGGCAAGAACATGAGAGTTGCCTGGCTGGATCAAGACAGGCTGTCAAGGCAGTTTCCAGTTTCAGCCAGTGTGCTGCTTCCTGTGAACCAAGTCACTGCAATGCTTGCTATAGACATAATTCACAACACTCTGCAACATGTTGTTATGGCACCAACTGGTCAAATGTAATAGTCTCTGATCAGAATAAACCCTCCTTAGTGACTTCCCTCCCCCTAAACTAAAAAGCCTCAAATTTGCAAGCCTTTCTTCACAGGGCAGATTCCTCAACCCCTAGTTTGTTTTAGTTGCCTTCCACCAGCAATACAATACCCATTTTGAGATTAGGCTACCCAAACTTTATGCAGTATGGACACACAATAGATTTATATAAACACAGTGCTGTAATATTTGCTGGTTTTGAAAAAAAAATCAGTTTAATCATAATTCCAAATATTTGTCTTTCACTGCTGTGGCATGCTGAATTGACACATCCAATGACCTTTCCACTATAATCCCCAATATCTCTCTCCTTGTCCCAGAAGCCCTCATCAACATAGATGCTAAAGAAAATGTGGAGGCACCTTCAGATTATTATTTGTTAACCCCAGAGTAAATCACTTTGCATTTACTTATATTTACTCACACCCAATCTGGTCTGCCATTCTGTACCCAGTTTGGGTCAAGTCACAAAACACTTGGCATGCCAGGGAAAGCTAAAGGGACTCTGCTTGTAGTTTATTATTATTATTATTATTACATTTATATCCCGCTCTTCCTCCAAGGAGCCCAGAGTACTACATACTTGAGTTTCTCTTTCACAACAACCCTGTGATGTAGGTTAGGCTGAGAGATGCGTGACTGGCCCAGAATCACCCAGCTAGTTTCATGGCTGAATGGGGATTTGAACTCGGGTCTCCCCAGTCCTAGTCCAGCACTCTAACCAATACACCACACTGGCTCTCTATCCACGCTGGCTCATATACCCAATGAAGATGGAAGTTATGAATAAAAGGCAGCGGGATTGAAAAAAGTTACCTGATCAACTTCCTCGAAGAGGCTTTAGAGGAGAGATGAGATGGAGCCAGCAGCACTGAGCAGCCTTGGACTTGCTTGCTGTTTTTCATGCATGTGTCAATAAAATTGTTTGCCCATTTGGACAAACTAGCCAACTATGGCTTACCAAGAACAAGGGCCAGAAAAAAGGAATCTTTGCGCCCTCTAAAGCGTGCGCACATGTTTTTTTGATGTCCACTCAGTTAATTTTAGATCCCACTCAGGTTGAATCAGGATGGTCCCACTCTGAATATTCATGCGCACACACTGCCTTGATACTGCCGCCCAGAACAAAACTCATCCCGCACACAGATGAAAAAAATTAGAGAGAACACTGCTTGGTGCATGGGAGTGGGTGGGAAGGAGGATGCAAACCGAAGGCACCTCAGTCTGTTCACATAACACCAAGCCATGGCTTGTCACTCAATCTGAAGCCAACAACTTCAGAAATCTCATTTCCATGATTCCATACAAATACTGAGCAAAAGGAGGAGTGAGGCTTTACCTTTAGGAAGGAAGTGGTTACAGATTTCCTGCATAAGAGTGAGGTCTCCAGCATCACAGCTGCGGGTCACAGCCCCAAGAAGAGCTTTCACTGCCTCCTCCCACGAAGCTGACTGGTAGCTCAGAAGGGCTAAGGTCAGATCATGGGAAATATGGAACAGGAGCTAGAGAGAGGGTGGGGGGAATGAATTATCAATTATAAAAGGTTTCTGTAGATCAGGCTCTACTGAGAAAGAAAAAAGTGTCAGACCAGTTACAAACAAGGTTGCTTACCTGTAACATGCTCTTCAAGTGGTCATCTGTGCAGTCACATAAATGGCATCTTTACAGAGCCTCATTTGGAACTTTTGGAGCAGATTCCAGCTACTACAGCGAATGAACATGCTGAAATGGGCACAGTCCTAGTACTCCTGCTCAGTTCCCTCTAGCCTTCACAATGTTAAAATCACGAAGAACCAAGATCCTTAAGGCTAAGCTCTACAATGTTCTGAATGAGGCTTTGAGAAGATGTGCCTGTACGGAGGCCACAAAGAGCAACCACTGTCAGCCTTAGAGTAAAACAGTAAGCTGCCTGTTCTCAACATTGTCACTACAGTCACAACAGAGGCCGAGAAGTTATGCGCAAGTCCTCATTTACAGAAGGAGGATAGCTTGGAAATGGGAAAACACAGATCCTACTCATTTGGAAACTGGGACCACAGATGTCAAGCTCAGGCGCATGGCCACCACTGAGTACAGGGGGACAAGCATCCTCTGGCTGCTGCAGCTCCAAGGACTTCCAGGGCCCACCAGAGGCTCACCTTCACCTCCCCCATCTTTGAGGGGCTATCAGCCGCTCATCTCTCCCCATGCTGGACATACTGTACTGGACACTTTGTTCATGTGCCACTGAGTTTCGTCGGGAAGCAAAAGAACACATTCTCCCCAACCCCAGCAGCATATGAATGAAGCACTAAGTACATCAGACAGATGGGCAGCTCACCCGTCTTGCCACTGGTGGACACACCCTTTGCACATGATGCCACACACAGTGGGTGTGGCTGGCACACTAGCACGCTCACATCACCACATGAGCAGGGAGCTGCCAGTCAAACTTGTTCCATGGTGAGATCCCTATGCCCATGGTCAAGCTGTTTCCTCTGCCACAGCACTTTTATTACATAATTCTCTTCCCCCAAACAGCATGCGTGTTGATAAAGAGTTGCACGCTTAACAGAGCAGACAGACAATCAAGGGCCCAAATCAGATATCCATCCTTATTTCTTTTGAGAAGAGAGAGAAATGACAGGCTTCTTCGCATTTCACTTTCTTTAGAGTTCCTGTCCTTTTGTCTATGCACACCCCAGTATTCTAAACATCTCAACTCCTTCCCTAGCCTGTGACAACACTTAATTCTGGAAAACAGCAAAACATGCAAACTAATGAAACTGATGCTGCCTCTCTCAATGGGCAGAATGTGTTCACAGAGCAGTACATGGGATTCCTCAACTCATTTTATAATGCATTGTTAGAAGCTTTCATTAGTCAAGCCCTATACTTATACCATCACCATTATTCTCTCTCATTCTGTCCCTAGTTAAGATACAATATTGGCAACTTGCACAAAAATTACCTGCCTGGGATGAGTGTTGCTTGTAGAGGGAGGATACTCAATGGTGCGCAACTGTTCATATATGTTCTGCAACTGTTCAGCAGTGCTCACGCCAAACATGCTCTGCCAAACACTGCTCACCATTTCTATGAAAGAGCAGTCTTGTTTCACTACCCAGCTGTGGTAACAAGGTGTGGATGGGCTTCTGCTGTCCACTGGATTGCTTTCATTAAGGCACTTGTGAAGCAATTCATGAAGACAGAACACCAGCCTGTGTCCCTATAAATGAAGTGCATAGATATAAGGAATGAGAGTTATGCAGGTTTTACACACAAGAGAGAAAATGAATCCACTGAAAAGCATCTTCCTCACAAAACTTTACACAATGCATTCCACTGCGTCTGCCTCTTCACATAGTTCAAGATATGAAGTTGCAGGAAATTCAAAGCAAAAGGGTTTTACAGAAACTCAAGTCTCCAAAAGGGACCTCACTGGCAAGGTTTTCTTCAAATACAACAGGAACAAGACAAACTGATTTAAGCACTGCCTGGCCACAGTTACACATGCTTTGGTTATCTCCAAGTTTAGCTAATGTAAAGCGTTGTACCCGGGGTTGCTTTTGGGTTTGTTTTAAAAATTATATTTGTAGTGCAATTATGGTGTTTTATTGTGAAACTGTATTTTGAAGTGCAGTATATACATTCTTAAAGAAATAAATTGGGCCTCCTCTGTAGTCTCACCTGAGCATACGCTCCGTGTAGATATTCGAGACTTAAGGTCAATAGCAGCCTTTAAAATAGCCCTAAAGGCACATTTATTCAGCCTGACCTTCAATGATTTTGAAATGGTTTTAATTTTAAATTGTTCTAATGGGTTATTGAGATTGAGAGAGAGAGAGAGAGAGAGAGAGAGTTTCTATTCATGTGAACTGCCTAGAGCCATCTGGGTTAGGTGGCTTAAAAATTAAAAAATATATATTATTTTTTGTCAATACAATTTAAATATGTGTTTCAACTTTCTAAGATATTTACTGACAACACATGCAATCTAAGTGGTACCTATTTCAACATACATGTTTGCAACTAAACAGAGCTGTTATAATACCCAGGAACATAATCCTGGGTCATGCAGCCCACATGTCTTTTGCAGTACAGGTAGCCCTTGATACCTGTAGCTTTTAAAAAATCACCAGTTCCTATCTACCCTGAGCAGGAACCATCACTTGGCAGCAAGTTTAATTCCCTCTGAGCAAACATGCCAATTGTGTAAGTGCTGTATCATGAAGGAGTCTGACGAAGTAGTAATCCACACTGACCAACAAGCTCTCCTGCTGCTGGAGGACAGCCTGTGCTCCAACCCAGTTCTTGGAAGACAGCAGCTCTTGGGCGCATCTGAAGGAGAAGGTCATCGACAGATCCTTCTCACCAGCTATTAGAGCCAACTCAGCAGCACCTTTAAGGGACGTGGTATCTCCCTTCTTGGCCAGCACTTTGGCTGCATCATAGGGAGAGTCAGCTCCTAGGTAACTAAAAAGAAACCCAAACACACAAAGTGTCACCTTGGTATTGCAGGAAACTTTCAATGCACCCAGTAGCTTAATAGACTTTATTTCAAGATACATCCCAATTCTCTTTAATGTTCTTTTTTAAGTATTCAGTTGTTACACTAAGGCGGTTACTAGGTAACCCAAGCAAAGATCTTCATCTTCACATTGCAGCACACATTATTCCAGATCTGAATGGCAAAGTCAGTCTTCTGAGATCATATGCAATACATCCTTTTGCAAGGTCAGCTGAATCACATTTGGAATTTAGAAAGGCGTATATATAAACTAAGAGTTCTGAGAAGGCTGCCAACCATGCCGCTGCCACCACCTCTCTAAGTGCTAGAGCAGGGCTGCCCAATCTCAGCCCGCCAGTGGTTGATCGACTACAACATCCATCATCCTCCATCACAGTGGCCAAGTCAGGGATGATGGGAGCTGTAGTCCAAGAATAGCTGGAAAGCTGGTTGTGCAGCCTTGCCATAGAGGGAAAATGAGGACAGTTTACTATGCTTTGGGGCCATGGAAGGTCCAAATCAAGTAACTCGGGGAACAAGAAAACGCGCCCTGTCTAACACTCCAGATCACATATGAATGGCAAAAACCAGACATTTCTAGTTAAGTTGAAACGAGTAGCAGTAGCAATAGCAAACAGCCACATTTCCTCCATCTCCTCACTACAATTTCCCACAATTCTGTAGTACTCTACACCATTTATAAATCAATCGAAAGTTCTTCCAGTGTCCCATTGGTAACCAACATGAGCCCTCTTCAGACATTATTTATTCTATTGGAGCCCAGGCTTACAGCTCCAAAAGCGGGTAGGAAGTCCCACCTAGGGGTGTGCATGGACCGGACAGACAGTGAACCAGTCCACCATGAAGCAGGCCGAATTGGTAACCCGACCAACCTAGCTGGTGCTCAGAGTTACGGGGCTGTGTGTCCGAAGAGGGAAGCACAGTAACCGTGATGGCCAGCACTTCTGTGAGCTGCAACCTGGGTCGACCGAGTTTGCAGCTCACGGAAGCACCGGCCATCATGGTTACTGCACTTCTCTCTTCAGACACACAGGCCTGTAACTGAGAACACCCGCCAGGAGGAGGTGACAAGTGACAGCTCTGGGGCAGGACTTCCTACCCACCTTTGGAGCTGTAAACATGAGCTCCGTAAGAAGAAATAACTGAAGATGGCTATTATCACATTCTTTTGGGAGTCTTGGCTATTAGATTCACAATACCTCAGCGACATAAGAGCATTTTGCTGATACTGTTGTGAGCTGCCCAGAGAGCACTTTGTTATGGGGCGGCTAACAACTAAAGTTTATTTTTTATCACCATCATCATCTACTGATACCATTTAGCTGCCATGGAATAATGGCCATCCTTTTCTAGTACGGCTGCCCAGCTGGTGTATAAATCCTTCAGAACCGGATCTTCAGGGCGCAGTCTAGCCTTGGCAATTACAGTGGCTTCCCTGAAGCAAGTGAGAGAAGAGAAAGACATACACAAGTCAGGCATACTATTTTGCTGCACAAACTAGCACGCTTAAGTCTGTTTTTCTTATTGGAGAAAATTTCTGTTTCATCCTTCAAAGAGGATTTCAAGAGTTCAACAAAGCTAGCCAAGAGCAAGATTCCAAACAGGATGACTCCATGATTATAGCTTAAAAGTAATATTGTTGCAGGCCACGCCATGAGTGGACTTTAGTGACAAAGGTCTGGTTCACATATGCATGTACATCAGACTGAAGCTCCTGGGCACATCTGAAGGAGAACATCACCGACAGACCCTTCTTCCAGCTATCACTACCAGCCCAGCAGCAACGTTAAGGGCTGAAGCATCTCCATGTTTAGTTAGCACTTTGGCTGCATCATGGCAGGTTCTAAGCAGTCAAAATGAAGCTATTTGCAAGGTGTTGCCTTGCAGGAACCCATCAACTGCAGGAAACACTCAATGTATCTAGCAAAAATAGCTTAACACACTTCATTCCAAGACTCACCAACATCCTCCTCATTCTCTCTCTTCCATAAGAGCCGTGTGGCTTGTACCCTTGGCAACTGGATTTATTTATTTTGCAAGCACATTTCTCCACCTTTTAATAGTCCCCTCTTTGCCCTACAATTGTAGTCATCTAAATCTATGTAAATGGAAACTTACTACAATAGAACAGATATATCCAGAAATGGGGCTGAGAAAGGTTATGAAATGTAATTATGAAGTTTGATTCCCATATAAAAACATTTGGGGGTGGGGGGAGAGTTTGTAACCAGCACAATCCTAAGCAGGTTTACTCAGAAATAAGTCCCAGAGAGTCCAATGAGGCTTATTCCCTAGTAAGCGTGTTTACTAGGACTGTAGCTTTGTTGCACAAGAACTACCTCCTGCTCCCCAACCCACCTATTTCTAATGCTAGTCAGTCCTTGACACTGTAGGAGTAATTAATAGCAATATACTTTAAACAAACACCAAAATCTCAATTTGATATCAAATATGATCTCTTCATATCATCTACTCTGCTGTCTGGCATTCCAATTCTGCAGTTCTATACCACTACCTGATGCATGAGAAGAGGTAAAACTGACACTTCAGGATGACCCGCACCCCGTTTCAATCTCTGAAATGCATCAAAGCAATAAGAATGTAGTGACCTGAAAAAACTGTGTGATTTCAGCAGCTCCACAGCTTCGTACACTTTATGGAGAGAGAGGAGATGGGAGGCAGCTTTGACATACTGTTCCTGAAAACACAATTGCTTTGCAAATGCTTCTACTGTCCATGCCCAAGTTTGATAGCCAGCTAAAGATAAAACAGCAGTATTAACAACACAATATTAAAACAGTAATATTATTAAGGAATGAAGGGAATGCATACTGGGAAGGATCCCCAATATGAAGATAAAAACCAAGAAAGGACTTTTTTGAGAGTCTTGCAGTGTAACTGGGGGAAGGAGTGCAACTGGGGGAGTGCCTTCGAATTTTCATCTGATTATTCTTACAGATTAGGAATGGAGGCTCAGAAAAGCATCAATTAAAACAAAAAAAATCTATTGAGTTCATGGGTTGGGCGTGGTGATCCTAGCGCCTCCAGCAAAGATGCCATCTCCTAGACCAAATGGGTAACCAGTTTTTACTATATGTAGGTTAAGCCTATTTTGGCAGCAAAGGAACAGAACTCCTGGATGTCAAACATACCCATAGGTGAGATGGCCACCAGTTGGTCTGTCAGCTCTCCCCTTTCTGCAGCTGACTGGAGAGCACCTTTCAGATCTCCTTTCCATACCATGAGTTGCTGAAATAACTCTGGGTGTCCATTCTCTAAATGGCTTTTTCCTGTTGGAAAACAAAAACATGCTTCTGGGTTAGGTGAAACCATTAGGCACAATAGGTTTCAGACAATGACTCAGAGCCAAGACTAGAGATCCAAACAAGGCTGCATCTGAAAAGTCAGTCTATACAGGTGGCCTACAGTCGATCTGTTCGACCCTCTGTTGGATAGCAGGGAGGACTAGAAATCTTCCCAATACAATGCCTTCAACCCCAAAACTGGTTTTCTGCAGTTGAAATGTATACTATGTAGGCTAGAATACATTCAAATATTGTACAGCTCTCATGATACAACTGCGCTTGATGATAACGCTTCATCTGTTGCAGATTAGGGCAGCCTGACCAGATAGAATAGGACTGCCAAGGAAATATATAATAGCACTCCCGGGGGTATCCTGGAGTTTTACAGCATTCTAAGCACACCAGAAACACAAATCAAGGCACTATTTTAAAAGTCTTAAAAACACAGGCACAACGTATTTGAGAAACTTGTTTGCTGTCTGGGAGGTTGTCAGATGCCATATCAAAAGCCACACTGCTAAACTTAGATTGTGTTTGTAGCTCTGAGAAGGTTTTTAGGTGCCAGACCATGCTTTCCATCTATATTCCCCCTGAAAGGAAGGGGCAAAACCTGACATAGGATCCAAAGACTAACCTTCTGTGTCCATCATCTTGTACAGGGCAGGTCTATCTGTGAAGAGTCCCAAATTGACATGATCCACTGAATGAGAGGTTACATCTTCCTGCAGATCTACGAATGAGATTTTATTTTTAAAAGTTACCTATTATTTGTCACAATTCCCAGGCCAAAGGGAAAGAACTTCCAATCACCTTTAGAGTGCTTGCTTTTTACTTACAAAAGCCACATTAGTGCACAAACTCCTTCCAGAAGCTTGCCATCTAGAGCACAATCACTTTTAAGTGGTCAACTGATTAGATCCCCAACCCAAATAATTGCCACTTAAATGAAGGCTTTCACATATCAATCGTACACTAAATTTCAATTCCTTCCATTAACAAGCTTAAGCAACAACAACTGAAGGTCCATACATACTGCCTAATTTGCACATTAAAGACACTGGCTGACATCCACACTAACTGGGTGGACTGTGTGCCAACTGCCCCCGCAGCACTGAGTAATCCAGAGTCCCACCACTGGAGGCGGTGGAGGGTGACGCAATTGCCAGAGACATATTTTCGTGTGCTAACAAGGAGAGCGCCATGCAGGGCACTCTCGCGCCACGCCCTGGGGCTCTGGATTACAAACACTGCAGAGGCGCTTTGCACGTAGCACCTTCTCATAGTTAGAAAGGATGCCGGGCACTCTTTAGCAGTGTGGATGTCTCCTTCATTGAAATGCAAGGAATGGTTAGCCTTTAGTTTAAGGATAAACATGATGGTAGAGATAGAATTCCCTCCTCTTTAATGCGTGCTCAAATTGGAACCCACAATTTGAGAAAACGTGCTGAAAATGCCTTTCAGCCTCCAAAAGGCTGAGAATGTGACACCTAAAATGGGAAATAGCCATTCAGCCAGACATTCAATTCAAACAAATCTGGTGAATGCAGGCATAGGGGAATGCCAGGGGAGACCAGATGAACTGGCAATCAGGAAGGATTTCCAAAGTGAAAAAAACTCTTAATGTTCTGCACCACTGCATGTGATCAACATACTTGCTTTCCTGGCATACCAGTGCTTCAATCAATCTGCAACATCAGGCCTGAAGTGTTTTGCTGCCCAAGCAGCAGTCTACTGCTACAGCAAGTCACTGTCAGGCTGGAAGGCTATTGAGGTGCCTATCTGAAAGTCAGCAGAGAAGTCTTGCCATGCACACGTGCTTTGGAAAAAGATACATTCTGAGCACAGAAAGGGACAGCCATCAGGACAGTGTTTTCAGTCTGTACCTTTAGAGTGCAAGTACTTTGCTAGTCTCAAACAGTCCTGGTGCAGTTCCTCTTTTGCCCTGTGGTCCATAGATGTGCTGAGAGGTAGGATAGAGCGAGGTTTTTTCCTCTTCACAGAGGACTCTGACCCTGAAACGACAATTCTCAGAGTCTCATAACTAGGCCACAGATGGGGATCTCCACCCACAAGCTTCAGCCATTCTCAAAATATGCTGGAGTCAGGGTTTAGAGGTAGAACACACATGCTCAGTGTGTGCATGGATTCAGACAGAGAAGTTAATCAATTCTATGCACTGCCTGCTGAATCTGAAATTAGCCATTACCATTATGGGGAACTTGCTAAGGCAGCATGTAGCAGGTGTCAGGACTACTAGGAAAGGAAGAGTGAGCACAAAGTATATATTGATTACCATTAATTTATAGCTCAGGATATCCCATGGAAAATAAATACTCTTTATAAAAGGGTAAATGGTTACATCTATCATGAATACAATACAATATGGATAAAGAGTATGACATGTCAAGTTAGAAGCTGTGTTGAGTCCCTTCCCCTCTTAGGGTCCAATCCAGCCCATATTCAGCACTTTTGAGTCCAACTAATTTCAGGCAGAGAAGTAAGCATACTCCCACATCAACCTGCCAGGATACGAAGATAGTCTCTGGAGATACCCTCTGGGTGCCCCTGCCATCTGAGGAGAGGTGACTGATGACCGGGGAGTGGGTCTTTTCAGTTAGTTGTAGCACCCCATTTGTAGAATTTCCTCTCCAGAGAAGCTTGGGTGTGGTGTGTTTTTACTTACTTACTCACATACACACATACCGTGAAGACCTTTTAATGATTTAATTGTGCTGCTGCTAAAATGGTGGTTTTAACATGGTAAAAGTTTTGCATTTCTATTTGTAAACAGCCTTGAGAAACTTGGTCAAAAGGTGACATAGATAAATATGCAATCAATCAATCAAGTGCATTTAAATCTTTCCTATTGAAATAATGGGACTAAAGGATACTTTAATCTGGCTGGTGTTCTTAGAATCATAGGAGCCTATGAGGTCTCATTTCTTAAGTTACAGAGCATTTCAATGTGGCCTCCTTCAAAAAACAGGTGCATTAAAATGGAATTCCCAATATAGTGGCTTTTAGGAGCAAGAACAGACAACCCTGCAGAACATATCTAGATTTTTCCATTCTTACATAAGATGCATACCAACCTGGTTTCATCTGATCCTTCCTCACAAGAGGGGTTTTGAGCATCATGGGAGGCTTTGCGGTGTCTGGCACACAGACAACTGGTAGACTTAGAGAGGGATTCTTATGACCTGTAGCACCAGAGAAAAGAAACATGTTTTGTGCAACACCTGAAATCTCAATCCATACTGTATACAAAAACAGCATCCATGCAGAAACTGAAAGGATTAGAATGCTGTGCAAAAACAGCAAAGAAGAAGCAGGTGAACACCGCACTATCTCTTGCTTTCAAGGCTGGTTCAAAATAGGTGACCTGTAAGAGAACTGAAAAAAGGCCGGCTTCAACTAGAAAGAGTTTGGCTGCAAGAAAGAAAGTGCAGAAACAGCAAAATCCACCTGTTTTCCTCTTCTACATCCTGTCCCAGCTACTGCTCACAGTTTACCTCTAAACACACACTAGTCTGAGAGCTGCAGAAATGAAGAACAGGGAGGTTCTCTTTTGGCCAAGAACTCAAGTATTCCCATTTCTAAAACCAGAAAATAATAGATGGCCTCTTAGGTGTTTCTCATGGTGGCTCAGATTTTGAAAAAACTCAGCTTTGCGATCCAGATGAGAAAGGGTCAAGATGCAGGAATGCAAGATCACAGGAATGTGAGCTAAAGAGATGTACTTCCAAGGAAACACCCTCCCCGCGCCCTCCAAAAGAGCTGAGGGGTGCATGAGGGATCCCAGTTTGGATTACAGCATGTGAAGAAGGAGAGGCTACCCCTTTCCCCTTGTTCTGTTTTCCAACTTAAAACACCTGCCCCTCACCCCCCAAAGGCTAATTCCACTTCAAGGCTAAATTGCTGCATGAGGTGAGGGTGGGGGCATTTTCAGCAGGAAAACAGCATGACTGAAAAGAGTTAACCTTCTGGTAATCCCAAGCAGAATTGCACCCCACCCCACCCAGAGCTAATTTTGGCAAAAAGATAAGCACTCCCAATTTGAAATATACCTCTACGTTCCAACATGCGCTCTGGCCCCAAGAACTCATTATATCCATTGTTACATTTGCAGATATCAAGGGGACTTTCTACTTCTTCAATCAAGATGTGGTGCAGGGGGGAGTGGGAAAGAGATCTTTGGACAGATGATTGAGAAAAACATGCATACGCACCTTCCATGGAAACCATCTCAGCTGGTTCAGACTCCTGTTGCTCCTTTTCGCCCTCTTGGTCCGATATCCCATTCTCCTCTAAGAAAGACTCTCTCACACTCTCTCCGCCATTCAGTGAACCATTCACATCCGGTGATGAAGACCACTTCCCTGAGGGCTTCTTCTTTTTCTTGGCTTTTGGTTTGAGCTGAGAGCTTCTCTTCTTGTCCAACTCAATGCTTTTCTTACCTGGTAGACAAAAGAGAAGCTGACAGTAACATTCTGAAAATAGCCATCCATCCATCCACCATATTTGTACACTGCCCCAAAGCTCTGTCTCTGGGCGGTTTACAGCAACATGAAAGAAAGTAGAACAGAAATTAAAACCTTAACACAATTTAGAACCACAAGTCCAGTTAAAAACCTTGGGTAAATAAATTTGTCTTTAGAGACTTTTAAAAAGAGCTGGGGAGGCTCTTATTTCAGCAGGGAGAGCATTCCAGAGTCTTGGTTTAGTAACACAGAGGGCCTGTCCCTGTGTAGCCATCAGCAAAGCTGGTGGAAACTGCAGATGAACCTCTCCGGGTGATCTGGCTCATAAGGCTCATAGCAAAGAAGATGTTCTCTTAAATACCCAGGGCCTAAGCTGTTTGGACTTTACAGGTTATAACCAGCACCTTGTATTTTACCTGGAAACTTATTGGTAGCCAGTATAGTTATTGGTAGCCAGTATAGTTAGAAACTTATTGGTAGCCAATATAGGAGTAATATGATCTCTTTAGGCAGCCCTGGAGACCAACCTGGCTGCCACATTCTGTACCAACCGCAGTTTCTGAACTAAATACAAAGGCAGCCCCACATAAAGTACAGTGAGGGAAATAAGTATTTGATCCCCTGCTGATTTTGTCCGTTTGCCCTCTGACACAGAAATGACCAGGCTATAATTGGAATGGTAGGTTTATTGTAGCTGTGAGAGACAGAATAACAACAAACAAACCCTCAAAAGCCCAGTGCCCAAAAGTCAGCGATGGATTTGCATTTTAGTGAGGGAAATAAGTATTTGATCCCTTCACAAAAGATGTCTTAGTACTTGGTGGCAAAACCCTTGTTGGCAATCACAGAGGTCAGATGTTTCTTGTAGTTGGCCACCAGGTTTGCACACAACCCAGGAGGGATGTTGTCCCACTCCTCTTTGCAGATCCTCTCCAAGTCAGAAAGGTTTCGAGGCTGATGTTTGGCAACCCAAACCTTCAGCTCCCTCCACAGATTTTCTATGGGATTAAGGTCTGGAGACTGGCTGGGCCACTCCAGGACCTTCATGTGCTTCTTCTTGAGCCACTCCTTTGTTGCCTTGGCTGTGTGTTTTGGGTCATTGTCATGCTGGAATACCCATCCACAACCCATTCTCAATGCCCTGGCTGAGGGAAGGAGGTGCTCACCCAAGATCTGACGGTACATGGTCCCGTCCATCATCCCTTCGATGCGGTGAAGGTGTCCTGTCCCCTTAGCAGAAAAACACCCCCAAAGCATCATGTGTCCACCTCCATGTTTGATGGTGGGGCTGGTGTTCTTGGGCTCATAGGCAGCATTCCTCCTCCTCCACACACGGCGAGTTGAGTTGATGCCAAAGAGCTCGATTTTGGTCTCATCTGACCACAACACTTTCGCCCAGTTCTCCTCTGGATCATTCAGATGTGCATTGGCAAACTGTAGACGGGCCTGTACATGTGCTGCCTTGAGCAGGGGGACCTTGTGGGCACTGCAAGATTTCAGTCCTTCATGGCGTAGTGTGTTACCAATTGTTTTCTTGGTGACTATGGTTCCAGCTGCCCTGAGATCATTGACAAGTTCCCCCCGTGTAGTTCTGGGCTGCTTTGTCACCATTCTCATGATCATTGCAACTCCACGAAGTGAGATCTTGCATGGAGCCCCAGACCGAGGGAGATTGACAGTTATTTTGTGTTTCTTCCATTTGCGAGTTATCGTGCCAACTGTAGTCACCTTCTCACCAAGCTGCTTGGCGATAGTCTTGTAGCCCAGTCCAGCCTTGTGCAGGTCTACAACCTTGTCCCTGACATCCTTCGACAGCTCTTTGGTCTTGGGCATGGTGGTGAGTTTGGAAGCTGAGTGATTGCTTGCTTCTATGGACAGGTGTCTTTTATACAGGTACTGTAACAAGCTGGGATTAGGAGCACTCCCTTACAGAGGGTGTTCCTCATCTCAGCTCGTTACCTGCATATAGTGAAAAGACACCTGGGAGCCTGAAATCTTGCTGGTTGATAGGGGATCGAATACTTATTTCCCTCACTACAATGCAAATCCATCGCTGACTTTTGGGCACTGGGCTTTTGAGGGTTTGTTTGTTGTTATTCTGTCTCTCACAGCTACAATAAACCTACCATTCCAATTATAGCCTGGACATTTCTGTGTCAGAGGGCAAACGGACAAAATCAGCAGGGGATCAAATACTTATTTCCCTCACTGTACATTGCAGTAGTCAGGTCTGGAGGTTTCCAGCATATGTCTGTTTATCTCAAGAAACGGACACATTTGGAGTTATCAGCTGAAGCTGATAGAAAGCACCTCTGGCCACTGCCTCAACCTGGAACACCAAGGAGTGGTTTGGCTCCACTCCCAGGCACCTGTTCCTTCTGGGGAAGTCTGACCCCATCCAGAACTGGCAGATCAAAATTGTCTCCTGAGTTCTGACCCTTCCCACAGAATAGGTAAAGGTAAAGTTGTGCCACCGAGTTGGTGTTGACTCCTGGCGACCACAGAGCCCTGTGATTGTCTTTGGTAGAATACAGGAAGGGTTTACCATTGCCATCTCCTGCGCAGTATGAGATGATGCCTTTCATCATCTTCCTATCTCGCTGTTGCCCGACATAGGTGTTTCCCATAGTCTGGGAAACATCCAGTAGGGATTCAAACCAACAGTCTCTTGCTCCCTAGGCAAGTTACTTCCCCACTGCGCCATTAGGTGGCTGCACAATAAGTACCTCCATCTTATTTGGATTCAGTCTCAGTTTGTTATCCCTCATCCACTGCCTCCAAGCAGGCATTTAGGGAGGTTATGCTTTCTCCCGATGATGCTGACATGGAGAAATCGATTTTGGTGTCATCAGCATACTGATAATACCCGGGACCAAATCTCCTGATGATTTCTCCCAGCAGTTTCATATAGATATTTAAGAGCACTGGAGACAGTATGGAGCCCTGGGAGATGCCATATAAGAGCTCAGATTCTGAAGAGCAACAGTCACCATCTGGAATCTGCCCAAGAGGTAGGAGAGGAACCACTGCAAAGCAGTGCCTCCCATTCCCAATCCTCTCAGATGCTCCAGAAGGATACTATAATCAATAGTATTGAAAGCCACAGAGAGATAGAAAAGGACCAACAGAGTCACACTCCCGCAGATGATTCCTACTTGGAGATTATCCATCAGGCTGACCAAGGCAGTCTCCACCCCATAGCCTACCCGAAGCCATTTTGAAATATCTTTAGATAATCAGTTTTCTCCAAAACTGTCTGGAGCTGAGAGGTCGCCATCCTCCCACCTTACCTTGTACTAGCTAGTACCTTACTTTGCACTAGCACCTCGTGATTAGATCAAATCTCGAAGAGTGAACCTCACACCTAGAGTGATCCCTACTCCTAGATGATTCAGCCAATCTGAATCTCTCAAAATAATAGACTCAGGCATAAGATTTTATTGTTGCCCTTCAGCAACATTCAAATAGGAATGATCACTTAAGAAAACTAATTTACTCCCCTTCCTTCCTGAATAGGACTAAAGTGGAAGGCACTCAACCCTTTTGTCAAGTATGCTCAGTTTTAAGGTATTAATTCACCCCTGAACCCATACTTTGTTCAGGTTCAGCTTGAAAGTACAGTTCACGAACCTGCCCACAGACCCAGGGGTGTAGCTATAATTGAGCAAAAGGGTTCAAAGATTCTGGGCCCCCAGCTCCATCCTTCCCTCTTTTCTTCATTATCTCCCTCAATCTGAGGGACCATTGGAGAGAGGAGGGAACACGGGCGCCCTCTCCTCTAGCTACGCCCCTGCAGAGATCTACCCACACACCATTGACACAGTTTTACACAACTGTTTCCAGGAACTGAGGCTGTGCTGACCCATGTTACTCTGACCATCCACCCCACTGCAATGCCCAGAGAAAATGCACGTCTTGTGGACGAGACCCAGAAATTCCCAGTCTTGAGACTCTCTGGTTCAAAGATCAGATTTCACTATTTTTGAGCTCACTATTTTGGACCCCCTCAATCTCTCACAGGTTGTTAACCTACCTGCCTCCCAGTCCCTTTGCCAAGCGGATCTCCAAGTTCGTTTCAGCCCAGGAAGGTGACAGGATAGGTAGATATAGCCCCTGCATTCCCCAAACTTCAGGACAGAGATTCCTTTCCCCCTCCTGTCTTTTTGCTGGCTTTTAACAGTAAAGTGGAGTGCCTGGCCAGAGTTAAGTAATTTGCCTCTCTCTGATCATGAGTGTTGGTGGTTAGAGGCAGAGGAGGCAGGAGGATATATTAGCCTTTGCCCCATAGGAAGAAAAACCAATCTATGTGCTCTTCCCTGGCGTACACAATGGGGGATTCTTATTCACAAATTGGTTTCTCCAACTACCTGCAAAGTGTAATTCTATAAAAAATTTCCATCCTGACCTATTTTGCTAGCATCCTAAATTAGCACTACATTTGAGAAACAATGAATGAAGTACAACACAGCTTAGTTATTTCAGCAATTCTTTGTCATCCTCCCCACCACCCTTCCCACACACCTTGAGTTAAAGGTGAACTACTATGAACTACTGACCTTGGGGAGGGCGGCTATGCTCCTGCTTTGTAGCTACCCATTTATGAACACCAAAGTCATCGGCTCCGGTATAAATACAGTTCTCGTCTACAGGCGACCACTGCACGCACAGCAGTCGGCCCCGGTGTCCCCTGTAATTGTGCAAAGGCTCTTCCTTGAGAACATCCCACACCTGAAGACAAAACCTCTCATTAGAAATATGGAATCAAAAGATTGATCCACGTCATTTAGGGACTCTACCAAAGAGGAATGCCTCCCCCACCCCCATTGGGTACTAAAGCAACCCTAATTCTCCAACACATTCTGGAGTGGTGATCTTATAATGCTCAATTGTATTTCCTCCATGCATTTCCTTCCCGCCTATTATTAAAAGGAGGATGAGCCCTAGCTCAGTGGCAGAACACATGCTTTGTATATAGGAGGTTCCAGGTTTAATGTCTGGCATCCCCAGGGAGGGCTGGGGAAGGTCCTTGGTTGGAAACCCTGGAGAGCTGATGCCAGAGCAGACAGTACTGAGCGAGGTGAACCAACAGCCTGTCTCCATATAAGACACTTGCCTGTGTTCCCGTATACTCTGAGGCAATCTGTTCAATGGAAAGCCCCCCCCTCTTTTTTTGCATTGGACCAATGCAAATTAGTCACCTCAGAGCAAACCAGCTCCCAAACCAGCTCTGCTTCAGGGCACAGTCGGCAGGGGTTTCTACAGAACCCTTACAAGCCTCTGGCGGATAACCTGTGTTGGGCTCCCTGGTATCTCTACCCCATTTTGTACCAGAGGCCCTGGCTTTTGACATGTTTGCCAGAAACACATTTGTAACAGTACATCTTCTCACTCTGTATACACAGTGAAATACAAAATGTAATCCGTATGTTACACACTTGGGTACAAACTGCTTTAAAATATATATTTTTGCTTATTTTGCAAGCAGGACAAGATGAGACAAATGCACACATGTACATAATCGCTTTCTCCTACAAAATACAGGAACAGAGGGTCCAATATATTCCTGCCAGCCTAGACTGGTGATTTACATATGTGCCATCTTTACCCCTAATAAAATACACTGCATATTCTGTACTTTGCATTCTCACCAAGTATGAAACAGAGTATGAGATACCATCTTCAAAAGCTCTATTTTCCCTTGTAAAAAACCCCCACAGTTCTTCCTTATCCATTAATAATTACCGTAGGGGGAAAAAAGAGGCATTTGGGATGAAAACAACATCAGTTTCACAACCATACCTGGGCAGTGCCGTCATAGCAAACAGATGCCAGTCGTCCATCATGATGTGGGCTCCAAGACAAGCCCGTGATCTTAGCTGTGTGCCCCACGAGAGTACGAAAGGGCTCAGTTATTGTCACAGGCTTCTCTGGAGAATTCTCTAAAGAGAGAAATCATGTAGTTAGAAGCAATTTGTTATGGGGCGGCCATATAAGTATTATTTATTATTACTATTATTAAAAATGATAATAATTATTATTAAGCAGCCAGACATGTCACTAAATGTATTTCATAGAATAAAAGCAGTCCCATTATTATTTGACCAGAGAACCTGAGTTCCTGTGGCATTTGTGCAATGTAGACACTGGTGAACAGTAGAATATTTGCAAGTGAATATAAACAAAAAGCTTCTCTTACAACACAGTTAGGGTAGGTGTCTTGGAGACAAGGGCTCCTCTTATATAATCAGTTCTCTCCAAGACAGCTACCCTTACGTGCTTCAATCTCAGCATTACTTACAAGATTAAGAGTTAAATCCAGTGGCATTAAACCAGAAAAAAAACCCACTACCATCCACCTGGGACCCCCACGGCAACATTTACCAAGGGAAGCATACTGTCACAGCTAACAGCAACTCAATGCACAAACATCTAACAGGATCCAAGGTTGCAAGTCGGCATATGCAAGTAATCCAAGATCAAGACTTTGATATGTAACATTACTATATTAACACAGTCTGTAAAAACCAGGCATTCCCAGTTGTGTATTCAAGCACTTAGCCACATTGCCTGCCATTTGCCACATATACATTAGTTTAGTTCTGTATTACAGTGTTCTCAATTCAGTTCTCTTATTCCATCCTCAAAAAGATATCTTCCCCACTGTCATTAATACATCAGGTGCTTTGATCCTAAATGCTCAAGAATACAAATGTGAACATGAAGGATCAAAGCAGCTTATTTCTCAGTTTGTGGGGTCCTTAACCACTTTCCATGAAGAAAGCAGTAGAAGACAACATGGCAGCAAGAGAGAAACCACATCATTGCAAGTTTATGATCGGGACAGACTCTGATTGATGGCGAGTTCTAGAAGGGTAAGCAATAGTCACCTATGACACTCTTGATACTATGTACATAAATGACAGCATTGTTGGAGCCGGAAGCTATCAGGTAACTGAGTTCTGGCTGTGTCCCATGGTCATGATGCCACCGAATAGCATTGATGAGCTTGTGGTGCTGCTGGATGGTGCACAGCAGTTTCAAGTCAGGAGCCTGAAATATTTCAATTGATCTTGGAAACAAACACAAACACAACACAGTGGAAGATGATCAATGCACACATTACAATCAAATGGCAAATTAGCTTTTGCCATCTAAGCTTCCAAAACAAGACAGAATTCCTTAAGACATCCTATAAATTTCAACAGCTTTGTAGATAAGATGAAAGCCTCCATTTTTGAAAACCAATACATTCCTGCTTAGGGATGTGCATGAACCAGTTTGGAGGCCGTTACAGAACTCCAAACCGGTTCTAAGGAACAATGGGTCAGCTGGTTTGATGGCCGGGGGAGGGGGGTTTACCTTTAAGGAACAGGGAGGGTGATCTCCCCCCACCGCCATGTTTCCTCCACTGGTGCTGTCTTTAAAAAGCAGCGTACCTCCTTGCCCCCCTGTCCAGCATGCACAGAAAGTGCCCGGTGTGCATGCACATGTCATGCTCACGCATGGCGTTTAAGACAGCGCCGGTGGGGGAAACACGGGGGAGGGGGGGCGGAGGTGGGGAGGACCCTCCCTGCTCCTTCAAATATAAAACACACACCCCTTGCTGGTTCCATGCACAACCCTATTCCTGATGTGAGTTACAGGCTAATCTTTCATGAAAGAGATCAGCTTAAATCAAATTATGAATGTAATGACCCAGACAACTTTTCTCCAAAGCATTAAGACATACTACCATAACAGAATGGTATTGGGTAAAAAATAAACACTAGGCCCTGAGTGTGTTGATAACCAGACAGCCTAAAATCTTACTCCCCATAATGCAGTTCTCTACAAGAAAGTGGCAAGTTAAGAATAAATTCTTCCATCCATCCATCATATATCCTCAGTCATTTTGTTTATTTGCACTGAGCAGAATGCTAGATCCAACTAGGCTTCCACTTCATAAAAGTTGGTCTTGATGGTACACAGCGTCATACTCAGTTACAAGTTCATAAACTTGTGACTGTCAAGGGTTTTGTTCCATGCGGACAACTGTACATAGAATCTGCCTAAAAACATACAATCTGCCTAAGTATACACTATGGCAGCAGCAAGATTCACAAGTTAGCCTATTATTTGGACAAAGATTTTTGCCTTACTTGCTTTGGATTTGTGAATATTTGATAGCTTGTCTACTAGTAAGTTTCTTATTCGTCTTCTTTTCAAGGAATGACTATAAGTGCACTGTCACATGCCCTCCTCTATTAACTACTAAGCAAGTCCGCATAGCAGCCTCTATCTGCCATTGTTATCGTGATACGAAACAAGATTCTCCATTTCTTAATATTAATACAATTGAAAATCACAATTAAACAAGCAAAACAAACAAAAAATCAAGCAAATAGTTAATACATCCTGTTCTCCCAACATGCTGACTTTAAGCCATTGTGCCTACCACAAATGTAGAATTAGCATTAAAATGGTAACTCATACCCATCTTCATTTCCAATAGCCAAAATACTGCCATCTGGTTTCCAGCTGATCTCTGTGTGGGCTGGTAATTTGTACTAAAAGAAGTAAACAAAACAACAGAAGTTGAACAGATCTGATACAGAAAAGTATCACCTGTGTATAATGATCCTGATTTCCTGGCTTAGGTTTTTTAGTTTGTGATTGGACTTACACAGTGTTCTCCATCACTGAGCACTAGACCCACAAACAACTCTTAAAAGCAGATATGGAGTTTGAACCATGCATTCTGCTACAAAGAAATGTGTAACACATATGGCAATTACAGCCATTTTTTTATTTATAACTATGTACACCGCTTTGGGAACTATTGATGAAAAGCGGTATATAAATATTCGCTGTATATAAATATTTATTGTATTTCCTTGGAAATATCTTCTCTCTTTCAGGAGACACGTGCCAATTTCATCTCCATGAACAAGCCCAGAGAAGGCAGTCTCATCTGAGCAAGGGGTCCAACCCCTCTATTTTACATTTCAGCTCTGTAGCTGTTCTTTGCTTTGGCTCACTCAACTGGTAGAAAGGTGCTGGAGACACTTGCTTACTCCAGAGAGGAGGTTCATTTTATACCTTTTACTTTAAACTCGAGTGTTTAGTCAATGAAAAGCTTTAGGCCAGCCGTTTGGCTGCCTCAGTAGCCAAAACCAGGTCAACTGTTCAGTTAATCTTCCCTGTGCAAATAAGTTACAGAACGATAAAGAACAATGAAGGGCAGATTTGCCTCAAAAGAATATAGCATCCTAATGCACAGAAAGGAAACTGAAGAAGGGACAGATGCAGTGTTCTCTCTAATTGTTTTCATATGTATGTGGAATGAGTTTTTCTCTAGGTGGCAGTATCAAGGCAGTGTGTTTACACATGCATTCAAAGCGAGGCATTCCTGATTCAACCTGAGCGGGATTTAAAATTAACTGAGTGGACATCAAAAAAACTTGTGAGTGCGTACACATTTGCATGCCTTAGAGCAGGGGTGGGGAACTCTGGCCCTCCAGCTGTTTTTGAACGAGAACTCCCACCATCCCCAGCCACAATAATTGTGGCTGAGGATGATGGGAGTTGTAGTTTAAAAACAGCTGGAGGGCCAAGGTTCCCCACCCCTGCCTTAGAGAGAACATTGGGCAGATGTGTCGAAAACTCAATTACATGGTTGCATTAAAACATCTTCTGAATGTCATAACAGATGGGCGGGCATCTCAAGTGTTTTAAAGTTTACAACAGATTTAGAAGACAGCAACAGATACAAAGCTAAAACCTGCAGCCAAATAATTGTCTGGTTCTTTACTGTGAAGTTAAGGCACTCCACCATCACATCCTCTCTACTTCTTGGTTCTCCTTGCCTCACTAGGGTTAGCCAGGTCACAACACTGTAGTGGTGGTCATAGCTGGCAGGATTTGAATATTAGGGATGTGCACGGATGTTCAGGCCCCTTTATAGGCCTCTGAACCGGTTCGAAAGCAGCAAGGGTGCCGCTTTAAGAGCAGGGGAGGGTGAACATAAGAACATAAGAACAGCCCTGCTGGATCAGGCCCAAGGCCCATCTAGTCCAGCATCCTGTTTCACACAGTGGCCCACCAGATGCCACCGGAAGCCACAGACAGGAGTTGAGGGTGTGCCCTCTTTCCTGCCATTACTCCCCTGCAACTGGTACTCAGAGGCACCCTGCCCTTGAGGCTGGAGGTGGCCCACAGCCCTCTGACTAGTAGCCACTGATAGACCTCTCCTCCATGAAGTCATCCAAACCCCTCTTATAGCCATCCAGGTTGTTGGCTGTCACCACATCCTCCCGCCGCTTTCCCCCCACCGGTGTCCTTTGTTTAGAAAGCTGACTGGGGTGGCAGCGTACCTCCCTGCCGCTCCGTTGACTGGAAGTCCCCAACACACACGCGCGCACGCCTGGGATTTCCAGTCATATCTGGGCAACAGGGAGGCAGGGAGGTACACTGCCACACCGATCAGCTTTCTTAACAAAGGACGCCGGCAGGGGAAAGCAATGGGAGGGGTAAGTGCATCCTCCCCCACTCTTAAAGCCACACCCCTGCCACCTTCAAACTGCCCCGCCATGGTTCCATTCACATCCTTATTGAATACTAGTATTTTTAAGCCCGTTATGATAACGGGCGCTAGCTTTCTATCCCGTCTTTTCTGTCTCTCTCTCTCTCTTTCTGTCTCTTTTTCCCCCCCCTTGTCCCCTCTCTCTTTTTGTTTTTGTTGTTGTTGTTGTCTCTGTTTTTGTTCTTCCTTATTTTGCTTATACTTTTGGGGTGTGTGTGTGGATGAATAACGGCCAAAATGGCCCATGAGAAGGTGGCCGCCCCCGCCTATCGCCCTCCTGCGCACCCAGCTGCCGGAGCCCACCTTACCCGCTCCAGCCCGAAGGAGAAGAGAGGAACTCGGGAACAGAGCTACTCTCTGTGTTAAGCTGCTGCCCATACTGTCGCAATGGACGCAATAGGCGTCCTTTGCATCCATAGCGGCAGTTTGAGCAGTGACTTAGCACAGAGAGGAGCTCTGCTCGTGAGCTCCTCTCTTTTCCCTCGGGCTGGAGCAGGTAAGGTGGTCTTCGGCAGCTGGGTGGGCGGGGGCGGCGACCTTCTCATGGGCCATTTTGGCCCTTAATCTTTTTTTGGGGGGGAGCGGGGAAGGTGATTTTGGGCAGCTGGGAGGGCGGGTGAGCAGGCGGGGGCGACGGCTGTGAGCGGGCGGGGGCCTTGTTGGCGGCTTCGCCGCCACCTCGCCCAGCTTCCCTGTCTCCCGTCTCGGTCTTCCCCCGCCGCCATTGCCCTCGCCTTTTTCAGGGCAGCCGCTTCTGGTTGCCTCGGCCTCCTCTCGCCGTGCCGCAGCTCATGGCTGAGGCGGCGGCTCTGCCGCCGCCTCGGCCACTTTCCCCCGCCGCCACACACCGGCTAATGGCCGCCCGTGGCTGTGGGACACTGGTGTCTGCAGTCCTGTGTCCCTTGGGCTCTTCTGGGCCTGCGCTTTGCGCAGGCCCAGAACAGGCCAGGGAGGCAGGGACGCAGATCCCCAACGTTCCAAAGCCACGGCCACTCACTTAGCCTTTTATTATATAGGATTAGAGGGGGAAGCTGTCTGCATTGTAGGATCCTGCTTTACCCACCCCACCTCCTTCCTACCCACAGAAAACAGCTCTTCTTCTTCCTGGTACCTCTAAGCCATTTGCCCCATTCCTCTTTATTTTTACCCATTTTTAGCTCCATCTCTTTACCACCTATTGTTTCCTGAGGTCCCTGCTTTTCAGGCAACTGTCCCACTTTTTAAAACGACACTGTCTTTTGATCAGCTTCTTAGCACTCAGCTCTTCCCTTCCCCATGGAATATAGCTCCTCTTGACCTTAAATGCTGCAGCATTTCTTCAGGCCATCTTCTTCCCCCAATTCCCTGACTCCTCTGCCCTTATTCTCCAGCTGCCCTTTGTTCAGGTTCCTCTTTTTTTCAATCTGTGGCCAACAGTTGCACCTTCCTTCAGGGCTCACTTAGTTATCCAGTGCTCTGGAATATCTTCCCACTTCTCAGCCGACCCCCATGTGCGATTTTAATCCCAGCCAAACTGTCAACTTTTCTTTTTCTCACAGAAGCGAGACTGAAAATGCTTTCATTCACTGAGCAACTGAACATTTTTTGCCACCATACCAATTCAGCCCCATGTCAGAGGCTTCATCTTTACAAACACAGCAAATTATAGGCCGAGGAGAAGCAACTAGCATTTCCATCCTCAGCCCAAGAATTCTGAACCACCTTGATAGAATTAGTTTCTCGGATGAGTTTGTTGATATCGTGGGCTTCTCCGTTAAGTTTCCAAGGGTTGTGCTGGAAGACAACTCCCTCTCCTGCACAGCTATACAGTGTCACTGAAGGTCTGTCACCATCTGCTCCTGCAAGAGAAAGAGAGAATAGTGTGACATTCAACAAATAGTCCCACTGGCTATTATTTTTAAGACCATACATCTTGAACCATAATTGGCAGGGGGGAAAGACAAGATGTGCAAACTGGCACAGAAGATGTATTCAGGCTATACTTCAGGAAATTTTGTACTTTAATTTGTAGTTCCACTTTCTGTGCACTTTGATTCTGTACATCTCATTTTGTTAAATAGATTACTCCTGATGTGAGCTATGGATCAAAGCCAATGGTCAAAAATTCTACTTTTTCTTTGCGAGAAACAGCAGTTCCAATTACTGCCAAGACTCACTATACCTCCATGTGTAATTACTGGGACAGTCTGATACAGTTAATGTGCTAGGCATGATATGCTGCTAGCTTCATATGCTATTTTTAGTAACCACTTCACATTTTTAGCCCTCTAGCTTCTTGTAGATAAAAGAGAAGGGTACACTCGGGGGGGGGGACTTTAAAAGCAATGGATGAGAAAGTGGTGGGTAACAGCTTGATATTGAAAAGTAATGATTTTATAATTTTTAGTTATCCCATGCATATCCCATTGCAAGTCTACTAGGAGAACTTTCTAATCCCTCTCCTACAGCATTTTACCAATCAAGTCCAGATTAAAGGGAATATTCAGCTTTTACAGTCTTTGCAGGGTAAACACTATACAGGTACTGGTTTTCATGGTATTTCCTAGCCAGTACTATGGTCAGATCATCATCATTCATATACTGACATCAAGGTACATGGCACTGAAAGAGCATCTTAAGCAAGGAGAAGACAATAGAGATGTGGCAGGCTGAGATAACAAGAGATGAAAGCAACAAATGTAGTTCTATGAACTTGTCCCTCATCTCCACTTAACATGAACCCTAAGAGTTCTATCTGTCACTCTCGATCAATACGGCACTGAATTAAGAGGTTCGTCAATGACCCAAACTGTGCTAGGAGGCAAGGGGAGCATTCCCCTAAACACAAAGCCTCTTCTCTGAGCTCTTGATCTCAAAGCTTTGCCGAGACTACCAAGCCACTGCAATTAATAAAAAGATTACTGAACTAACCTCTTTATCTTGGCAGTTCACAAACTATCTGCACAAAACTATCTGGAAAGACTGGCTCATTTGAGATCCACTCAAAACAAAGCCATTGTAAAAAAGCCTCCTTGTCTGAGCTACAGAACTTGCCTGTATGTGGGAGCCCCACAGTCTCGTGTGTGTGTAAATGGCTTTCCTGCAACTGCAGAGTCTACAGCATTCCCAATCTTTTAAAGTGAGGAAATGGATTCAGAATTGGAGATGGAAAGCACAGTCACTGCTCCACATCTGAGGGGGTTGGTACTCCTTTTGCTGTAGAGCAGGGGTCAGCAACCTTTCAGAAGTGGTGTGCCAAATCTTCATTTACTCACTCTAATTTAAGATTCTGCATGCCAGTAATATATAATACTTAGATTCTAACCCCCACCCCCAACCCATTACTACAGGGGATTGCCCTTCTTCCCTTGCTCCTGCTTTCCAGCATGCAGCCCCTCAGACCCCACCCCCCCACCCCCAGAGCAAAGTCAGAGAGAAATTCTGTCTGACTTGGCTCTGAGGCTGGTTTTCATGTGCTGCATGCTGAAAACTGGGAGCAAGGAGGAGGGAGGTAACCCCCCCACGGGGGACTAAAAGAGCCAGAGGATCCTAAGCAAGGGTTTACCCTTCTCCCTGTTCCTGATTTCCAGTATGCAGTCTCTCAAAAACACCCCAGGAGCCGGGTGCCATTAATTGGACTCAACCTCAGTTTGCATGCCACCCGTGCTATAGGTTGCTGACCTTTGCTGCAGAGGAATTTCCCCAGCCTTTCCTCCAAATATACTCATGAACAGTCTCATGCTATTTATTCAGCACAGCCAAAGTAGTTGTATCAATAAAAGTCTATTCCTCTTGCACAAACCAACTCCCAAGACTCACCAAAAGACAACGGAGGAACAGGCGGTCCCCAGGCTAACGTGTACACAGTTTTCTTGTGGTAGGTGCTAGAGATCTGCGGGGGCCTAAGGGAAATAACAGGCGATTACTTATTTCATGCATTTATATCCTCCCTTCAGACCATACTGACCGACTGTCTTAATGCTATGGGGAGTTTCAACCTCAACAAGATCAGCTACTGGGAAATATATCACACAACCAGGAGTGCTTTCTATCAGCTGCAGCTGATTCGCCATCAATATCAGGAAATGGCATCAGCCTCTTAAATGCCTGCCTACAGGCAGTAATGGGCTGGATGAGGGATAATAAAGTGAAGCTGAATCCAAGCAAGATGGAAGTGAGATTGTAATCTGCAAGATGGGACAGAACGTCCTGTTCTGGATAAGGTTACACTCCCCCAGAAAGAACAGGTTTGTAGCTTGGGAGTGCTCTTGGACCTTAAAACAGTGGTGCATATGCTGGTAAAATCCAGACTTGACAAGCGCAATGCGCTCTACTTTGGGCTTGCTTTGTACGCAGTTCTGAAACTGCAGTTAGTACAGAATGCAGCAGCCAGGATGGTCTCCGGGGCTGCCCGAAGAGATCATATTACACCCATTTTAAAAGAATTACACTGGTGACCAATATATTTCCGGGCAAAATACAAAATGCTGGTTATTACCTATAAAGCCCTAAATGGCTTGGGTCTGAGGTATTTAAGAGAACATCTTCTTTTTCATCATCTATTAAGATCATCTGAAGAGGCTCAGTTGCGGTTGCCACCAGCTTGGTTGGTGGCAACTTGAAAGCAGGCCTTTTCTGGAGTTGCCCCGGGACTCTGGAATGTGCTTCCTAATGAAATTAGAGTTTCCCCCTCTCTGAATATTTTTAAGAAGGACCTGAAAACATACCTGTTTAGCCAGGCTTTTAGTTTATAGTTTTAAAGCTTCACGTTTTTGCATTTTTATTTGCATTTTTAAATTGTTTTAATTGTTTCTATGTTTTAATGGTTTTTAAATTGTGAACCGCCCAGGGACTTTTTTTTATGGGGTGGTATAAAAATGTAAGAAATAAAATAATAAATAAATATGGAGGTAGATTCCAGCTCCCTCTGCAGAACAGGCTATTAACATGCACACTGACCCTTACATAGGAACATAGGAAGCTGCCATATACTGAGTCAGACCATTGGTCTATCTAGCTCAGTATTGTCTTCAGACTAGCAGTGGCTTCTCCAAGGTTGCAGGCAGGAATCTCTCTCAGTCCTATCTTGGAGAGGCTGCCAGGGAGAGAACTTGGAACCTTCTGCTCTTCCCAGAGTGGTTCCATTCCCTGAGGGGAATATCTTACAGTGCTCACACTTCTAGTCTCCCATTCATATTCAACCAGGGCAGACCCTGCTTAGCTAAGGGGATAAGTCATGCTTGCTACCACAAGAACAGCTCTCCTCTCTAGCCCTTGCTTTGTGACTTCTATTTATTTATCATATTTACATACCACTTGATATTGTGGGCATGCATGCGTAAATAATCTCTAGGCAGTGTACGTAATTCAAGTTACAATATTAAATAAAAGAAACAAAACAGTTTTACAGAGTAAAATAATCAAACAGCTTAAAATTAGTTTTAGTTAAGAGCCCGAGAAAACAGATGTGTTTCAGGGTGGGTTGTTTTTTTTTAAAGTAATCAGAAATGGAGATGCTCTTATTTTGACATGGAGTGCATTCCAAAACCCCGGGGCAGCCAAAGAGAAGGCCTGCCATGAGTAGTCACCACCAGACAATCCGGTGGCAACCATAACCAGACCTACCCAGATGATTTTAATAGGTGGCAGAGTTCATGACAAAGGAGGCGGTCTCTTAAGTACCCTGGACTCAAGCCATTCGGGGCTTTATAGGTAATAACCAGCAATTTATATTTTACTTGGAAACATAGCAGCAGCCAGTGCAATCCTTTAAAAATCACCATTATATGATTCTTTTGGGTTGTCCCAGAGACCAACCACATTCTGGATCAATCTTCAAACTATGTACAAAGGCAGTCCCACATAGAGTGCATTACAGTAGCCAAGCCTGGAGGTCACCAGCAAATGTACTACTTTTTAAAGGTAATTTACCTCCAGTAACGGGTGTAGTTGAGGTATCAGCCAAAGCTGATTAAAAAGCACTCTTTGCCACTGCCAGAAGACTTTTAGTCTTTTTAAAAATTCCTCTTTACTTACCGCTCCTATGGTGAATGTCTCATGTTGTGAAAAAGATTTGCATTGTATTGATATTTTATTATTGCTTTGCAAAGGACAGTGTTTCTTTTTTAAATAGTTGATTATGATCAGACCTCTCACACCGATTAATAAAAGAGTCATTTCGTACTTGCTGGAGTGTGTGTCATAGATGCCGACTTTCCCATCATCTGTTCCAAAACTTAAACAGCCTTCCTTAGTTGGGTGCCAGGACAACTGCAAACAAAAGAAAGTGCTATCATGATTTCAACTTTATGGATGCTTTGGATTAAGTTTTACATGCCTTTGTGCATTGATTTAAGATTCACCAGGTGAACATTTAAATTGGGAAGACAATCCCTTCTAATCAAGTTGTCATTTGCAAATGTATAAGCTCATTGGGTTTTTATGGACTGCTGCCGTTATCCCAAGCATCTGACAATTTCTTCTGCCTCACCACCCTCTCCTCACTTTAAGCCGCTCCATGACTACAGAGAGAATGGAAAGACGGGCAATGACGGGGTGTTGGCAGCGGAGATGGCGGTGAAAGCTCCTTCTATGGGCCCACCAGGTTGTACATGAAAGCCTTTTTGTCAACAGAGAGAGAGAGAGAGAGAGAGAGAGAGAGAGAGAACACACACACACACACACACACACACATGGCAAAGAGAGGGTGTTTGTTTTTAACTGAGAATGTAATTTAATTGGTTGCATTTACTGTATATACCGGTACCTGTTGCGCACGCGCACTTTCAGGTACTTCCAGCCTGCCACACACTAGGGCGGCAAGGAGGTACACTGCCACCGCGCCACTAGACAGTTTTAAGGCACAGCGCTGGTGAGGGAAACACGGGGGCGGGGGAGCAGAGAAGAGTACCCTCCCTGGTCCTTAATACTATCCCCACCACCTTTAAACTGGCAGTCGCCAGTTCCGTGGACATCCCTACTGCTTGGATGTATTTGATTCCAACTAGAAGGAGGAGAGCTTTTTAATACACTATCCCCATCTCTTTTAACCAGCATTTTACATCTTTGTAAGGAAATTCCCTGATAATATTTAACATCATTAATACCAAAAGTTTGATACTATTTGTATCATCTACTTCAGCCAAAAAAAAAAAAAAGAAAAGAAATAGAGACTGAAAGAAATAGTTGCTCAAGTGAACATTTGGTTGCACTGCTACCTAGGTCACATGGGGGTCCACCCACACTTCTGGAAAGCATCTTGTACATGTGACCAAGAACAGAAGAGTATATAGATTCTAGCACCAATTTAAATAAAACAGACATGTAACCCCTTATAGTGGACTTGCTGGTGCAAACTATTTTGGTCAGTATAAGGCCTTGACGACAGAAGCAGAAGTCCTAGGCCTTCCCACCTAAGGAGATGATATAAGTAGAAACCCTAGATAGGTAACACGCATATTCTGTACTCTAGTATTGCCACCTCCAGAGCAGAGCTGACTGACTGATTGCCAAGTCCAAGTCCAATTATTCTTGGCCAAAGGCTTATTTCAAAAATCCAAATTTTATGAACCAGAACAAACGCTTAACTCACAAGAGAAGAAGCAACACCACATCAGCTTAAGAACAAATCTCTGGAAGAGCTCCATCTCCATCTCCATCATCATCATCATCATCATCATTTTAAGACACAGGAAGACAGCACAGGCCTCCCCACGCAGAGAGTTCAACAGAAGTGTGTCATAGCTGGGAAGGCCCAAGACTTTCTGGCCACTGGCCACACTTCAGGTGTCAGTAACACTCACAGCAGGGCCTACCTGGATGATCCCAAAGCACAGGTAGAACTGCAAGTGAGGAGGTGCTCCTTTGATACCCAGGGCATATGGCTATTTATAGCTTTAAATGTCAGAACCAGCACCTTGAATTGTGCTTGGAAACCAACTGGCACCCAGTGGGCTCCCTTAAGGACATGAGGACTACTGGTTCCTCTAGCCTGGGTGCTGCACTCTGGATGAACTGTAGCTTCTAAGCAATCGTTCAGGGTAGCCCCATGAAGACTGCATCACAGTAGTCCAATCTAGAGGTTACCAAGACACAATTGCCAGAAGCACTGGTTGTTGTCTGGTCCAGCTGTCACTTGTGAATGCCTAACAATTCCTTCCCTGGAACACCTTCTCCTTGTAAAAGAAGAACACCATAATGGCTGCTCTTCTCTTATATGTAGTTGTTCCTATCTTCTGGCTCTGCAAAATGCCATTTATTTTTCATTCCCACATTTTCAAGTTGCATCATCCATATTATTTAGCACTATGGTTCCAAGAGGTGGCAACTACACTTCAGAGCAATGGGTTGGATCCCAAGTAGCATTTGCACTTGCCCAGAATGGCACTTCCACTTGCCCAAGAGAGAGAGGCATTTTTGCCAAATCCTTCTTCCATCAGCAGCCCTTGGGTCTTATCCTACACTATTCCTGGGGATCCCTCCTCACCCTCAGGATCAGATTTTCAGCTCTGGGGCCTGCAGAGTAGAGGAAGGGATAGGAAAGACCCATTCAGTGAGTAGCATGCTGCTTGCAGTTCTCTGGATCCCAGTCACTTAATTCTGTTATAATGAATAGTGCTTAGTAACATTTTGTTACCCTATTATCTTTAAAAAGCAGCGTTCAGATTCATAGGTTATTAAAAAGATTGCTGTTTACTAAAAGTGGTCTGGGGTTAGTTTCACCTGGGATCAAACTGGGCAACTATAATCTCCTTGTAGCAGAGGACTGCTGGAAAAGTGAGGCCAGTGTTTTCTTACCAGGAGACCCCAGCACAACACAGCAAAAGAGAAGCAGAAGAACACACACTTACAGCAGTGATCTTCGATTTAATGCCTTGCCAGAAGGTTTTCACATCGTAGTGACTGTTTATTGACAAGGTATTCCACACTCGGAGCATGCTGTCCCCAACCCCTACAGCAAGGCAGCCTGTGTCCACAGGGGAGAAAGCCAGGCTGTAAACAAACCCCCCCAGAGAGGGCATTGTCCAACAGCAATTTAAAGATGCCAGGTCCCAACACTTCACCTAAAGAGAGAGAAAAATGTTGATGAGACTTCAAGGAGAATGCAGCAAAACCAAACAGGCTAAAAGGTTCAGGAGGAAGAATGATCAGTCTAAGCAGGGAATATGAAAACATTTCTTCAGAAAGACCCTACATCCCCTTCTAATTGAACAAAGAGGCACCTTTTAAATGTGGTGATTCTCTTGATTGAGCAGGGGGAGAGCAGCTGGCTCTATCCATCCCCAGCACCGCATCCCTCCAGTAGCTGTTGCTGGTGTCTAGCTTCTGTTTCTTTTTAGATTGTGAGCCCGCTTTTATTTCTCTGTGAAAGCCGCTTTGGGAACTTCGGTTGAAAAGTGGTATATTAATATTTGTCGTCGTTGTCACCGAAGGGGAACACTGCAGCAGACCAGAAATCTGCTCTAAGGGTAGGCTGAAAGTCATAGGGTAATGGCTTAGGCCCAGTCCATACACCTGCAGGCCTGGCAACAATCTCTGTATGGTGAGATGAGTGCAGTGTTCTCCTGCCATACCTTCAAACAGATACTACTACTACAAATGTTTATATACCGCTCTTCAACCAAAGTTCACAAAGTGGTTTACACATAAAAATAAATAATACATAAATAAATAATATGGTCCCCTGCCCCCAAAAGGCTCACAGCCTAAAAATAAACATAAGGCAGATATCAGCAACAGCCACTGGAGGGATGCTGTGCTGGGGTTGGATAGGGCCAGTTGCTCTCCCCCTGCTAAATATAAGAGAATCACCACTTTAAAAGGTGCTCAGTTAGCAAGGGTCACATACTGCATTATATGGGTGGTCATGCAACCACCTGATCTACACAATTCCTTCCCCTCAGAGTGGTAGTGGAAGGAGGAACTGCACTCACTGGGCATTCTACATGGGGCACACCTGCTACTTCACCATATGAAAGCTCTCAGTGTATAAACAGGGCCTTAGTTTACTTAGTATTTCAGCCTTAGATTCCTCAAGTTTAAAAATGGGTGCAGGTTATTGTCCCACTTTGTAAACAAAAAAAAGTGTGTGTGTACGCGTGCGCATGCAAGGTCTACCCTTGGCTAATTCCGTGTGTGGCAGTTCTCGTGAGAAGCACCATGGTGATTGGGCAAGTAGGGATTTCGTGTGTGTGTGTGTGTGTGTGTGTGTGTGTGTGTGTGTGTGTAGTGTTGTATTATATATATATGAATAGTGGGCAGGGGTCTGCAAAGAGAGGGGTCATGGGGGAGGAAAGAGCCAGGCTGCCATTGTGTGAATCAGATGAGGAAACAAGATGAACAAGATCTGTTAACTCAGGAAGGGAGAGAAAGGGGGGGGGAGAAGGGAGGGGAAGAAAGACAGAGAGAGAGAGAAAGAAGGGCGAGCGACAGGCCTGAAGGAAACAAGCGGCCATGGCGGTGCCTATTGGCAGCACAGAAGGGCCTAGTCAACCACTGCTGCTGTTTGGGGCTACTGAGGCCAATGGCAAAGGGAGGCAGGCAAGGGATGGGCCCAGGCCTGTCGGCAGCCAGAAGGAATCGAGTGGCCACGGCGGTGATAGCAGCGAGGAAGGGCCCAGTCAACCGCTGTTGATCCTATGGGGAGGAGCAGGAGTAGGGCTCGGGTGAGGAGATCTCAGGATAGAGGGCTGCAGCTTGACCAATAGGCACCAGCAACACTGCAGCCACAACCAAGAGGGAAGAGGAGGATGGATGGAGGAGTGACCAAAAGGGGAGAGCAGGGTGGAAGCAACCGGATAGAAGAGGAGGAGCAGGAGTGCGGCTCAGGTGAGGGTGGATAGATCTCTGAGGTGAGGGGAGCAATCAAGTACTAGTGAGCAAATGCTCTGCGTGCGTTAAGCTAGTTTTAATGGAAAAAGTTAACTCTGCTTTGAACCCTTTAATTATTTGGGAATGTGAACTGAAGACAGTTGGGACATTTTGAAAAAGCAGCAATAACACAGATCCTGTTGTTTCAAGAACAACATCAGGTACAAGACATAGATGGCTTAACAAGAAACCTGGGTTTTATAACAAGTAGAAAAGACAAAATGCAAAGTGGAAATCTAGGCGCCCTAGTATGTCTTGCCAGATTCAGGGGAATTTACCATAAAGCAATCATATTTAGAATCACATGCAACAATATCTTACATTCAGAAGACAGTTACTTTTTGCACCATGTTTTGCAGGCACTTGGAAGCTGTGCAAGGGAATTTGCACTGCTTCCGAGTGCAAATCCTGACATACAGTAGGAGGCTGACCCCTACGCCTATTTAAGCCCTTGGGAACTTGGGGAAGTAAGCAGGGTTAAACACTCACTTTGTGCCATCTTTGAAGATACTCAAAAACAGAGAAAGATGGCTTTGAGTCTGTAAAAACCAAGACTGACCCACTTCTGCCATTGTTCCTAAGCCCTCTGTTCAAGCAACAGGTCTTGGGGTGAGAGATAGGGGTGTGCACGAACCACTGTTCGAGCACTAGTTCAGCACCCCAGGGCGAGGGACGAGAGCTTTAAGAAAGTGGAGAGCAGGCCCTTCCCTGCTCTCATGCAGCTTCCTGCTGGGACAGCACTCATCCCATGTGTCCTCATGCAGCACCAGCATGCATATGGTGTTGGCACCTACGTGGGCACCATTTGTTTGGTCAGCAACACTAAGCTGACCATGCAAATGGCACCCACGCAGATATCATGTGCATGCTGGTGTCATGCGGGGGTACTTAGGATGAGCGCTGCCCCAGAAGAAAGCTGCATGGGGCGGTGGAGAAGGGCCTGTTCTCCTCTTCCTTAAAACTCCCACTCCCCTCCCCACTTGAACCACAGTCCGTGCACACCCCTAGTGGGAGACTGGGTCTCTCACACACAGCACAGGGCCCTCTCTTTTAAGAGTTCTCTGCAAAGTGTGGCCAGAGTGGGTGGGGGCTCTCTCACATCATGCTGGGATTGGGCTGGCAGTTGCCAGGAAAATAATCATGATCACCAATCTGGAAGCTACATTTGTGAAGCCCTGAGAATCAAGGACAATACAATTTGGGAGTATTTAACAGACACGTTGTTCTTACATCCCTGTCCATTGAAATGGAGAAAAGTAGCTCTCTGCTCTCTGCTCGCAATGAACACAAGTTGAACACTATTCTGGAGTGATTTTGTCCTTCAGATGAGGCTCCCAGAAGCTCCCACTTCCGTTTCCCAGACTGGGTCAGATCCCATTGCAGCAGTTCACCTCTGTAAAGGGAATGACAGTAAAACAAGCAGGAACCAGAAATACCATGCACACTCACCAAACCACAGTAACAATAATTCATGTGGCACTTCTCTACTAGAAAAGGATACATCACACCCAATGGTGCTAAAGCACATTCTTCACTTGGAATAGACTACCTAGAAATGAGTGCTGATTCTGGATAAGCCTCCAGAAACATGGAACTTACAACAAACCAAGGATTCTATGCTCACATAGTTTTCGTTACTGTTGCCTTGCATTCTGTCAAATTAATCCAAAAAGACTACTCACCCAAAGGAACTGGATAAGATCTGTGTGGGATGGCTTTGGGGCCAGTGCACAGCCAACCAGAGGCGTTCTTTGACAGCTGGTTCAACACCTCCACCTCTCCTTTTCAAAAAGGGCAACTTCAGGGTAAACAACACTGTAGAAACAAAAGCAGCTATTACAATGTTATCACGTAGAGTGCTAGGCTCCACTTCTCCAAAGACACACCTCAAAAAAGAAAAAGAAAAGCTTGTTTTCATAATGAAAAAAGTCTGTCTTCCCACTTTTAAAGAACACATTTAGCGTGCGCTTGTGAGTTACAAGAAGGCCTATGAAGTATTTAGGCTTCAGTTCTCAGAATCCAAGCTAATCCCTTGACCTAGGCTCCTCACAGCAGAAGCCATCAGTTCTTAGGACTGGCCAGCACCTCTTTCTTCTATTGTACAAAAACTCTCCCCTCCATTTCAGTGAAGAGCAATGTCTATCTTCCTAGTTCTCTTATCCTTGGATGATGCAGATGGCAGCAATTACATGATCATAAAAGAGGCAGTATCGTCATATTTGCTCAGAATACAGAGCCTTGCATTTTGGGGGCACTAACTTCAGTTACAACTTGCAAGTACTGTTGTAAATGGTTAAGATAGTGAAGCACAAACTGGAGAAAATGAAAATCAGTATGATCACTGCCAGAGAAAAGAATATCAAAAATTTCTAGACCTACCTCTGTTTCTAGCACAGCTCCATACACGGATGGTCTGATCTTTGCTTCCTGAGGCCAAGCAATAGCCTTTCATTAGATCTGCTTCATCAGTCACACCTCTAGTAGTAGTGTCTTCTTCCAAGAGTATCATGAAATTAAGTTAAAAGAGAGTCACTTTAGTTTAAATATACAAGCTATTCTGTATTAGGGCTTCTTTAGATCAGCTAACATACAAGATAATTACTATAAAATTCTACACTGTTCCTATGCCACACACACATTTTATAGGTACCTTGGAGCTCTTCTTGTCGACTACATATGCTTTCCTCACCAAGCACAGGGCACCATGCCAGGGAATGTATTTCATCATCATGTCCTCTCAAGCGATGAATAACTTCTCCCTTTCTGCTGATGTCGATTATAACCACAATTCCATCTTTATAGCTTAAAATAAAAGGTTTACGATAAAGTGATACTTGAATTTTTAAACTAATAAATAATGTACTGTTGAGTTATGTTAGTACAAAGTGCAGCCTATGAAGTGTTATGTGCAATATTTTCTATACTCTTCCCCCTTCCAAAAATGGCTCAGGGCGGTTTACAAAGAGAAATAACAAACAAATAAATAAGATGGCTCTCTGTCCCCAAAGGGCTCACAGTCTAAAAAGAAACATAAGACACACACCAGCAACAGTCACTGGAAGTACTGTGCTGGGGGTGGATAGGGCCAGTTACTCTCCCCTTGCTAAATAAAGAGAATCACCACGGTAAAAGGTGCCTCTTTGCCCAGTTAGCAGGGGCAGCCTTGCAGATCATGCAGCCTTGTTCAATCTATCTGCTAATGCATATCCCAGAGAGGCTCCTGCCACTGAGTCTGCCCCAAGTGCCAGAGCTTTGTCTTTTAGCTGCTAGAGGCTACTGAGGCTACTCCCTTGGAGACGGGGAAAGAAATGTCAAAGAGGGCTTCACAGACTGAGCTGGCATTGCAAAGAATGCTGTTTAATGCAGGGACCAACAGCCATCACGTTTGCGGGGTGTGTGCGTGTGTGTGTGTAGGGGGCTCAACTCAAGAGGAGAACGGCCCATCTGTCCCAACTGTATCCAGAAAGCCTCCCTCTTGCCATCAAAGAGCTTTCAAATTCGAAGAGCCAGTCAGCCACTCGATTCTTTAGGCAAACAGAAAGCCTTCGGTTGCTCTTTCCCTCTCCCAACCTCCTAGGTCCAAAGGCAGGCAGGTTTAGCTTCGCCCTCTCTCCCCCTCCAACCACCTCCCCCCCCTTTCAGGCACATTTCAGGCCATTCTTTTGGCTCCAAATCTCGACTTTTGGTAAGACTTGTTTCCCAAAATCTAAAGTGTATGGAAACAGCGGGGGCTGGGGGGAGACAAGGAGAGAGATGACCCCCACTGACCACCTACTTATTCTGACCCCAATATCCTGGGGCAATGGAGGGGAGTGACTGTTGACGACAGTGAAAGCAGCAGCAGCAGCTCCACAAGAGTCGGTGCCGTCCACTTGGGCAGGACGACGGCAGCAATTTTTCAACCCCCACGCGCTTCCCAAGCTTTCGGACCTGCCTCCTTCTCTCTCTCCCTTCCTCCTGCCAGCCAGCCTACGGGATATAGAGGAGCTTCGCAGACTACATCTGCCGCCATGCAGTGTGGCTGACAAGACAGACACTGAGCATGCCTGGAGCTTTTCGAGTCATGCTGAGCAATGTAGTGTGTGCCGCTTGCTTGCTCGCTCACCATTGTGGAGTTCAAGCTGGAGGGCTGATTCCTCACTGGCTGGCTGCTTCTCGCCCCAGTGCGTGATGGAGCCAGGCGCCACTCCCACAGGAGCCCTCAGAGGCTGTGGGGCCAGGAGACATTTGTCTCCCTTTGTCTTATTAACGGAACGTCCCTGCCCCCATCCCCCTCAATTTCCTCCTATGCTGCAATGCAACATATGTCTAGAGGGCCAACAGGAAGCAGGTCTGCAGGATACCACTTAAGAGAAACCCGAGATTCCAGAAAACATGAATTCTAAATACATTAATGACATTTCCTAGAAGTCCCATAACCAGGAAGGAAACCAATAAGGCAATCAAGAATAACTCTAGAGCTTTAAGTGCTAATAATTACCACATAAAATCTAATTGATTTGAGCATTAGATATTAACAATATGAAGAAACAGTTGGCCTAGCTGGTTGGAACATTTCCCAGCCCTCCAGGAACTGTGTTCTGAGAGGTAAACAATACATAATGCACAAGACTAAAGACACATTGATCATATGGAAAAACAGATGCTAACAAAGATTAAGGATCTAGTTTCTTGGAATTCTATCAGTTTTTAAATGTGAGGGCCATACATGATTCCAAATAAACTACGCAAAACAGGAAAACAGCATATAATTCCAGTTATACCACAGAACTTACCCAATGGCTACCAAATTTTCATGGTGGAGGGAACAAGTGAGACAGAATATAGTTCTGGGCTCTGGGAAAAACTGCTGGCTGTCATTTCGATTATGCCAGTAACAAATGACTATTCCCTTCTCATCACCAGTTACAACCAAATCTTTCACTTTTGGTGACCAGTGCAATGCAGAAATTGTATTCTGAAAAAGAAGGAAAACAGAGATTAACCATGGGTGCCCTTCGATTATGTGGAGTTCAGCAGCTAGTTCAGCAGCTAGTGCAGGGATTCCCAACGTGTGGGTCCCCAGATGTAACTGGACTTCAACTCCCATAATTCCCAACCAAAGGGCACTGAGGCTGGGGATTATGGGAGTTGGAGTCCAATAACATCTGGGGACCCACACATTGAAAAACCCTGAGCTAGTGGCTCCTGGACCAGAGTCTTGAAGAAGTGTCAATTGGCTCTCCAGCTGCCAAATTAAAAGCAAAAGAGCTGGGGAGAAAGTGTGGCCCTCAAAAAGACTAGTTACTGACCAAGGATGTAGAATATGTAAAGGCTAGTTTACAGTAAATTATTAATAAGCATTACTGCCCACCCACCACAAACCAGAAGCAGCAGTGACTATATTACAATACCTTACAATCCTCATACATTTTACTTAAGAATAGCTTTTTCAACTGGAATCAATACGTGGCTTAGATTTACACTACAGTCTAACCAATCATATAAATAGCCAGTGGGATCAAGATTACTATTTCAGTACAAACAGCACCATGTTCCTTTACAACCGCAAACCAAGTCCCAATCCTACAACACATCGTTCCTAGGATTCATACCATTATGGGTTTCCTCATAAACACAGCATGAAAAATCCAGCAAAAGAACCGAAGCCCTGAGACCACCAGTGCTGCTCACATGAACCACAATGCCAAAAAGTACAAGGGAAGATTAGAAAATATTATTTTCTTATTTCAAATAACAGTCCTTTCCTATCTGCACGCACACAATTTTTGAAAATCAGAGTTTCCAAGTGATTTATAAGCCCCATTCTCTTTGCAATGTAGCACATTTGCCCTCCTACCCAAAGTGCTTCACTTCTCATCTTGTTATACTGTTACAACAACTGGGAAATAATCTTTCCTGGAAGAGACCTAAATATATGCTCAGGGGTAAAGATAACAAGTAGTGGCAGAAAGATAGACAAGAGGATTAAACACCGACTTAGAGGAGTAAGAGATGCACAAACTAATATCATGACACTTTTTCGTGAAAGATCAAAGTCGGAAATTCTGAGAACACTTTCATGGAAGCAAGTCTTGCTGAAGTCAACAGGACTTATTTCCATTTTAACATGGCCAGGATCAGGCTAAAAAATTAAAACAAACCAACTGAAAGCTTTACCATGTTGATAAAAGTGTTATTCATATTCAATGTTCTCAGAAACCTGCAACGCAGTTTGGTAAACTAAAATCCACAGTGCTAACAAATCAACAGAATGTAGCCCCCCAAATCCAGTAAGATTTGAATACTCCAACAGAAAAGTCAGGAACTCTGATCTAAATTTTATGCCACCAGAGTGACACAGTTAAAACATTACCTGATGCAGTGTATGTTCTGTCACAACAGCCCGTCTCTGTGAATCCCAGATTTTCACAGCTCCATCATCAGAGCTGCTGGCGCAGTAGTTATTCTGACCAGGATAGTGGCAAAATGAGAAACCAGAAACCCTTTCTGTGTGACCCACTAGCTCTCCTATAAAGATCAAATAGCATTCCTGTAAAAAGGATGAACTTTGCAAACATCTTTTATTAAATAAACACGGGTTTATTTTCGACACATTTTAAGATGATTCCGGATTATGCCTAAAGCTTTTGCTGAGTGGGCAAAGAGGTTCCTTTCAAATAATCTCTCTCTCATATATATAGTAGGTGAATAGTAACTGCCTATTCAGTTCAGCAGTGTCCCCCCCAGTAACTGCTGCTGGTCTCTCCCTTGTTTCTGAGAGCTTCTCAAGGAGCCATCTTCTCACTCCTTTGACCATGTATGGCTTTGAGAACCCCCTTTTGTTGTCATTGAAAAACAGCATACAAATAGTCTTAAAAACAAACAAACACACACACTCGAAGTTCAGACAGAGAAGTGAGACTATTAAAATTTTACATGGGAAAAACCCATTTGGGTTACAAAGACTTTCAAACAACATATCTGAGATCCCACATAACATCCTACATGCAGGAGAACTCTCACACTGCCTAAATGAAATGAGGAAAGCAGCTTACAGATGCTTCGGCAGAGAAGTCACAGCTCAGAGCTAGGAGCACATGCATTACACACGTGGTGCCAGGTTCAATTCCTGGCAAATCCAGTTAAAAGAATTCAGAAAGGAATGTGACAGATCTCTGCCCAAATACCTTGAAGAGCTGCTGCTACTCTGGACAGACAATACAGAGGTAGAGGGACCAATGATTTAGGAACATAGGAAGCTGCCTCATACAAATTGGTCCATCTAGCTCGGTATCGTCTGCACTGGCTGGCAATGGATCTCCAAGGTTTCAGGCAGGAGTCTTTCCCAGCCCCAGCTGAAGATGCCAGGGAGCGAACCTGGGACCTTCCATGTGCAAAGCAGATGCCCTTCCACTGAGCTGCAGCCCCATCTGATTGAGTATAAAACAGTCAGGGCAGAGGTCAGCATTTTAAATGGCCACCAATGGCCCAGGGTCTGCACAAGAGATGGATGGCAAGCAACATCCTCAGCCAAAAGAGCCACTACACCCTTGCTTGCTTTATTCCTCCCAGATACAGCAGTATGCATTCTTAAGAGAACAGAGCAAGAATACAAAGGGACATAGGCAGCTGCCATATACTGAGTCAGACCATTGGTCTATCTAGCTCAGTATTGCCTTCACAGACTGGATGCAGCTTCTCCAAGGTTGCAGGCAGGAATCTCTCTCGGCCCTATCTTGGAGAAGCCAGGGAGGGAATTTGGAACGTTCTGCTCTTCTCCATCCCCTGAGGAGAATATCTCACAGTGCTCACACATCAAGTCTCCCATTCACATGCAACCAGGCATATGCAACCCTGCTTAGCTAAGGGGACAAGTCATGCTTGCTACCACAAGACCAGCTCTCCATGCAAGCCAAAGCTATTTTGAGTAAGTCACAGGGCAGGCTATACAGAACACCCCACACATGCTTGTTTTGTATTTGTACTCACACAATCATTTTCACCTCGAAAGGCAGGCTCCTAATCCGAATGCAGTAATCACCCATCTGAACTGCCTTGCTGAATCAGACCAAGGATCCAATGTAGCCTAGCACTCCTTTTCCAAAGGTAGCCAGCCAGATACATCTAGGGGAGGGGTTCTCAATCCTGGCTCCCCGGACTTTGTTAAGACTACAACTACAAGTTTGAGCACCCGTGCCCTAAGGGAAGCTCACAAGCAGTGCATGAAGGAGAGAGTTGTTCTCTGATAACAGCCTCGCCACCTGCGCCTCGTACTTAGAGGTACACTGCTTCTGAATAAGGAGGTTCTATTTCGGGTATCGTGACTAATAGCTACTCCTCCTTCGCCAATCAACTCGAGGAGACACTACTCTGCCTACCGCTTCTCTATAAGGGAAAGAAGCCCTAAGCGCTTAAAAGAACCAAACAAGCCCAAGCTTTTAAGGCATCTGGATAACGGAACGTGTGTGTGTGTGTGTGTGTGTGTAGCAGGGGGGAATCCTCGCATCGGTCGACCCACAGCAAAGTGGGCTCCCTACCATGGAAGGCGGGCGCCGCCGGGCGGACCTCCAGTAGGCAAATGTTGTGACGAGCCGCGAAGCCGAAGAGGTGCCCATCCTCGGAGGTATCGCTGCAGCGGCTGCAGTACCAATTCGGAGAAGCCGGGAGCGCCCGCTCAGCTGCCATCATCCCGCTTACTAGGCACCTCCAAGCGCAGCCCCCGCCCCCCGCGTGTCGTTCTCAACACACGTCGCCGTAAAGCTCTCCGCGTGCTGTCGCAAGCCTCCTTCACTCGCGCGGAGATACGGTGGCTGTACCAGGACAATCTAATTCACGCGCTTCTTAGCCTGTGCCTTGAAGCTGATAGGCTACCACCCACGAAGGTTGCTGGGAGAGCAAAAAAGATGGCGGCGGCCTTGGTGGCGTGCCGGGGTGAGCCTGGGGGAGAGAGCGGGTGGGTGGGTAGCCGCTGGTGATAAAACACACTCACATTGTGGGCTTTTGTTTAATTTTTCCCCCTTCAGATTTCCCCGGCTTGCCTAACATTTTCTTGCCCTTTTTCCAGGCGTCGCCGGAGTCTGCAGCCTCAGCAGCTGGCTCCGAGTCGGGAGGTGAGTCTGTTTTGCAGGGTCTTGTGGCACATTAAAGGCTAATCGACTTAGAGTGCTGGACCAGGAGTGGGGAGACCCGAGTTCAAATCCCCATTCAGCCATGAAGCTCACTGGGTGATTTTGGGCCAGTCACGTATCTCTCAGCCTAACCTACCTCACGCTCTAAACTCAGCTTAGAGCTGGACTTGGGAGCGGGGTTAGGCTAGGCGAGAGCATTGGGATCCATGTGGATCCCAGCACTCCACACACAAGCAGCCTAGCCTAGGCTGCTCGTGAGAACAGCTTCATGCAGCAGCAGAGTTTTATGTACATATTATTGGCTGCATCAGGAACCATGGCAGAAATCAAATTTGAATCCAAGTATGATGTGATGCTCACTGCTGCTTTTTCTGAGGTCATTCTTGTATCTTATTTTCTCCTTAGGGTATTATGAAGGAACAGTGGAAGTCTTGATCTTCTCTAATGCAGGATGCCATAGGGGAAAGATCAAGAAAAACCAAATGGCTCTGTGGTCTCCTTGAGTTTGAGTAAAAATGTGAAACCCTCAGAATACAAATTATTATTTTGTATTTTTACATTTTATATCCCGCTCTTCCTCCAAGGAGCCTAGAGTGGTGTACTACATACTTGAGTTTCTCCTCACAACAACCCTGTGAAGTAAGTTAGGCTGAGAGAGAAGTGACTGGCCCAGAGTCACCCAGCAAGTCTCATGGCTGAATGGGGATTTGAACTCGGGTCTCCCCGGTCCTAGTCCAGCACTCTAACTACTACACCACACTGGCTCACAAATGCATTCTTTGATCTTTTCAAACACCCCAAAATGAAAAGGGGTTTTTGAGAAAGTTGAGAACAAAAGGTTTATACTGTACAATATTGTTTTTTCTACAATAACATGACACTGTATTCATTCTTTTAATATTTTTTAACCTGAATCTATGCAGTACTTTATCATTATAGAAACAAAAGTTTGGGCAATATAGAAGTTTAATAAATAATAAAATAAATTATGAAAATATTTTAAAATGGATGTTTCTGTAAATATCAATAGCAACATAGGAAGCTGCCATATAATGAGTCAGACCACTGGTCTATCTAGCTCAGTATTGTCTTCACAGATTGGCAGTAGCTTCTCCAAGGTTGCAGGCAGGAATCTCTCTCAGCCCTATCTTGGAGAAGCCAGGGAGGGAACTTGAAACCTTCTGCTCTTCCCGGAGCGGCACCATCCCCTGAGGGGAATATCTTGCAGTGCTCACACTTCTAGTCTCCCTTTCATATCAACCAGGGCAGACCCTGCTTAGCTAAGGGGACAAGTCATGCTTGCTACCACAAGATCAGCTTCCGATGGTCTTTGTAGATTTATGTGTACATAAGAACAGCCCTGCTGGATCAGGCCCAAGGACCATTTAGTCCAGAATCCTGTTTCACACAGTGGCCCACCAAATGCCACTGGAAGCCTACAGGCAGGAGTTGAGGGCATGCCCTCCCTCCTGCTGTTACTCCCCTGCAACTGGTTCTCAGAGGCATCCTGCCTTTGAGGCTGGAGGTGGCCCACAGCCCTACGACTAGTAGCCGTTGATAGACCTCTCCTCCATGAAGTTATCCAAACCCCTCTTAAAGCCATCCAGGTTGCTGGCTGTCACCACATCTTGTGGCAGAGAATTCCACAAGTTGATTATGGGTTGTGTGAAAAAGTGCTTCCATTTGTTGGTCCTAGATTTCCTGGCAATCAGTTTCATGGGATGACCCCTGGTTCTAGTGTTATGAGAGAGGGAGAAGAATTTCTCTCTATCCACTTAATCCACACCATGCATGATTTTATAGACCTCTATCATGTCTCCCCGCATTTATCTTTTTTCTAAACTAAAAAACCCCAGTTGTTGTAGCCTTGCCTCATAAGAAAGGTGCTCTAGGTCCCTGATCATCTTGGTTGCCCTCTTCTGCACCTTTTCCAGTTCTACAATGTCCTTTTTTAGATGTGGTGACCAGAATTGTACGCAGTACTCCAGGTGTGGCTGCACCATCGTTTTGTATAAGGGCATTATAATATTAGCAGTTTTATATTCAGTCTCCTTCCCAACGATCGCTAGTATGGAATTGGACTTTTTCACAGCTGCCGCACATTGAGTTGACACTTTCAACGAGCTGTCCACCACAAACCCAGGATCCCTCTCCTGGTCAGTCACCGACAGCTCAGATCCCATCAACGTATATTTGAAGTTGGGGTTTTTGTGCCAATGTACATCACTTTAGACTTGCCAACACTGAACTGCATTTGCCATTTTGTCACCCACTCCCCCAATTTGGGGAGATGCTTTTGGAGCTCCTCACAATCTGTTTTGGATTTCACTACCCGAAAGAGTTTGGTATCCTCTTCAAATTTGGCCACCTTGCTGCTGACCCCTACTTCTAGATCATTTATGAATAAATTAAAAAGCATCGGTCCCACTTCTTACTTCCCTCCATTGTGAAAACTCTCAATTTATCCCTACCCTCTGTTTCCTGTCCTTCAACCAGTTAGTAGTCCACACATATACTTGTCCCTTTATCCCCTGACTGCTAAGTTTCCTCAGGAGTCTTTGATGAGGAACTTTGTCAAAAGCTTTTTGGAAGTCCAGATATACTATGTCAACTGGATCACCTTGATCCGCACGCTTGTTGACACTCTCAAAGAACTCCAAAAGGTTTGTAAGGCAAGATTTGCCTTTGCAGAAGCCATGCTGGTTCTCTCCCAGCAGGGCCTGTTCTTCTATGTGCTTTACAATTTTATCCCTGAGGATGCTTTCCATCAATTTGCCTGGAACGGACGTTAAGCTAACTGGCCTGTAATTTCCTGGATCGCCCCTGAATCCCTTTTTGAAAATTGGTGTTGCATTGCATAAACTACATTGAGCAGCAGAGGGTGGTATTACCTAACTAATGTAGGCTTTGTGATTTACAGAGATACTATCTGTTTACTGCTAGTAAACCTCCCCCCCCCAAATGTGATTTAATACAGAAATAGTTTGTGGCAGGTATTTGCCCCAAAGATGGACTAATCTTGGCAGATGTGACTGGCCTGCCCAGCACCAAACTAAATGCTGAATGACAGAGGCCACGGCAACCAGGAGTGGGAAGAGAACTGAAATCTCTTTTCCTCATATCAGAACTCCAGAGGCTGGGGAGTTGCAGTCTTGGCAGAGGGCAAAAGGGATGGAGGGAGACTCCCTACTATGAATATTTATATACCGCTCTTTAACCAAAGTTCACAAAGTGGTTTACTTTAGAAAAATAAATAATAAATAAAATGGTCCCCTTTCCCCAAAGGGCTTACAATCTATAAAAATAAATAAATCATAAGGCAGCTATTGTCAAGAGCCACTGGAGAGATGCTGTGTTGGGGTTGGATAGGGCCACTTGCTCTCCCCCTGCTAAATATAAGAGAATCACCACTTTAAAATGGTGTCTCTTTGCTCAGTTAGCAGGGGTCTCCTTAGGCAAAGAGCCAGGAGACTCGGGAGTAGGAAAGCATGGCAGTGTAAGCTCTCTCCAGCCTGCCAGAGCTTTCTCTTCACCTAGCTCATTAAGAGCCAAGAAGGTCCTCTCAGGTGAAGGAACACAGTCTTGGCTGGGGCGAGGTTGGACTCTTTATATTCCTTTGCAAAGTCCCCTCCCCATATTCAAGTGCTAGGATGTACCGGCATTGGGACAACAAGAGCCATTGTTACTTGCCGCTGAAGTTAAATGGGTCCACAGGATTGTTCTGCTATAAGAATAGCAGCTGCCCTCCTTGTAGCCCCTTTTTCTTGCCATAAAGCAGGTACAGCAAGCACCCTTTAGTAAGAATGATGAATTTTATTTTGAATTCCATCTAATGACTGGAATAGTTTCAATTTTTCTTGAAATACTCATTTATTTTCTCTTGTCATCGTCCCCAACAACCTCAAGTAACAAGTTTTGCATTGTTAGTTTAGGATAATAAATACTATTACTACAGATATTTATATACCGCTCTTCCACCAAAGTTCTCAAAATAGTTTACATAGAAAAATATATACACAAATAATATGGATCTCTGTCCCCAAAGGACTCACAATCTAAAAAGAAACACAAAGGCAGACACCAGCAACCAGCCACTGGAGGAATGCTGTGCTGGGTGGGGTTGGTGAGGGGCTGTTGTTCTCCCCCTGCTACGGTATATATAAGAGAATCACCACTTTACAAAGGTGTCTCTTTGCTCAGTTAGCAGGTGTCACCTGCTAACTACAGTGCATATATACATTATAACATGTTTTAGTGAGGGGTATTTATTTAGTCAGCACATTTATATACCACCCAAAACTTCTTCAATCCAAGAAGTCCCAAGGATTTGACATTACTAAATATATCTATGGAACTGGAGTTGATATTAAAGAAGTGATTTGAAATGCAGTACCATAGCATAAATATAATAGCTTAGTGCTATGGATGTTGCGCAGAGGGCTGTTTTTGCCTCCCTTCTAGTCTTACATTTACTACCTCTTAAGATAGCAGGATAATGAACTAGGTGTGAGTGCAAGTTTTGTAATGGTATGAGCAGTATCATGAAAGTGATATGGCTTGTTTTTCCTTCTAGTTGAAGGGACAATAAAGGACTGCCCATACAGCTGTTTTGTCTTTGTTTTGGGTAAATACAGGAAAGCTCTGTGATTGCATGCATGGATGGATGGTTCTAGGTCTACAGCAGTGAGATTGTGGCCACTGGCCAGAGGTGAAAGTTGCATATGTTGGCTAAACTACAAGGCTGTCTTAAACATGCTGAGTAAATTGGGATGATTAGCAATCAATATCCCAAGTAAGTAGTATAACAGCAACAGGATTTGGCTTTAAAGGGATTTCAAAATCCTGTCTTGCAGGTTACTGGCATCTTGCAATGTGCCGCTTCTGTCAAATATCCATACAAGTACTCTTGGGGATATTGGAAGATGGGAAAAGAAGAATAGAGTGGTTTATCCTCCACAGCAACCAGGAGAGCCGCGAAGACCAGCGGTAAGAACTTGCTTCTATCTCTTTCCTGTATGTTATGCATTTGCGTAGCTGGGATCATCACAGTTTTTGGTCTAATTTTGTAAATTTCTAAGCAAGGGAATTAACTTGTTCTAATAAGGTTTGAGGATTTAGAGCACCACATTTACTCTGAATACGCTTGCTTAAAAATTAAAATTGGGAGCCACTTATTGAATCTCACTGCCTGTGTCTCAGCAGCTCAAGCATAATGAATGGCTGAAATAAAGCAATAGATGTGTGCATGTCTAATGCAGATGCTAGGTGCCCAAGCATATCACTGCACAATTTTGAAAAATCTTCTAATGCTTTCTCTTCTCTCTGCTAAGCAAAATACATGCTGAATCCTCAATAAAAATAAAAGGATAAGACTTCTTTGGTCCAAACTCAATAGGAAGTAAGCAATACTCCATCCTCTTGTGTTCTGCTAATAGGCTTATTTTTTTTGGCCTGAATTTCACTGTAATCACATCCTTATTTCTCTCCCCTTGGGCAGCTTTATGGCTGAAAGTGTATTTAGAAAACTGTAGCAGTAGCATCTCTTGTCAGCTCATGTTGTATCCAGTATGTGGAACTGGATAAATTAAGTATTAAAAGGCTGGTCACTGGAGGAAAAAGAGATGCAGCTTTTTGAATGCTTGAAGCCGCTAGCTTGTAGCATTCTGTATAGGAAGCTTGGGAGACATGTATGAAAACTCTGTTCAAGTTTTCCCACCAAGTATAATAACCTTGGTTTTGTATTTTCCCCAACTATGTGACAAAGAGCTTATTGGAGTTAGCTTTTTAACTGATGATACACTGAAGAATTGTCTGCATGAAGCATGGCAGAGAATTGGTATAGTCATTGAATTGCTCCACTAAAAACCGACCAAGATCTAGAATTGTTAAATCAGGCCTTTCTGTGTATGTTGGCCTCAGGGAGTAGCAGCTGGCCTTCTTCTAGCAAACTAGCTAAAAGTTCCCTTGCCTCAGTCTTCTCAATGGAAGACTGCTTTGGGTCCAGTTTAATTGAAATTGAATGTCCCCCCACATCTTGCCTCAAAAAGCAGTTGGCGTCTGAAAGATAAAGTGAAGAGTAAAGTAAAGTGGCGTCTGAGCTAATGTTCTCATCTTAGCACTACTGTGTGGGACAAAGTTAAGACAGGACTATGCACACCTAGCTTCTCTCTTCCTCTTTTGGCTTCAAAGGGCTACTGGCTTTTTTTCTTTTTTTGGTGGTGTGGGGGTTGTAGCTGAAAAATGGAGGAAGGGGGGATACAGGTTCCATATGCATGCTACATATGGTCACTACAGTCCAAAAAGAGATGAGAGGGGGAAAGCAGATGCACTGATTCCTATGGTGGGGAGGAGCAGTATTGGAGGCCGGGGGGAGTGCCAGTGCAGGTGAGCATAGGAAGGGACTTGACTAGAATAGGGATGTGCACAGACTGGTTTTTGTAGTTAGGCTTGAATGTGAACATGCAAATGTGGTCATGCAAATAGCCTCTGTGCATCTTCGGAAGTCACAAAAATGACTGGAACTGTATTGCTGGGCGAGTGCTGGTTTTTTGAGGAGCTGCCACCACTGGATGATCAGTAAGCACCTACTTTTACGGGTGCCCTTTCTTCCCCAACCCCCCACCCCTGGAAGCCTTTTAAAGGCAGGATTCCCCTTTACAAGCATAGCCCCTTGGACCATCAGACCAGGTTGAACCGGTCTGCAACAGACCAGGTTGGGTTCAGTTCAATTGCGGACCAGGCTGCCTCTCCTGGAGGTTGGTTTGGTTCACAATTGAATGGGCCTGGTTCATTGCAGAACAGTTCATTGCGGCCCTATTTGTGCACACCCCTACTGGACAACAGCTCCCTATGTTGTCCAGTAGGGGTGTGCACGAACCAGGCTGCAATGAGCTGGTTTGGGTTGATCGTGAACCAAAGAGGCCTCCAGGAGAGGTGGGCTGGCTAGGGATGTGCATGGAACCGGGTGTGTGGGGGGGGTGGGGGGGAGGGTGGATACCTTTAAGGGTGAGGGAAGGTGCTCTTACCCCTCCCACTGCATTCCCCCACACCAGCGCTGCAGCTTAAAAGGGTCCAGTGGAGCAGCAGCATACCTCCCTGCCACCCCATTGCCTCGTCAGACCTTAAGTGACTGGAAGTGCTGGGTGCGCATGCATGCACATGATGTGCATGCATGCACCCAGCACTTCCAGTCACTTAAGGTCTGACGGGGCAACAGGGTGGCAGGGAGGTACGCTGCCACTCTTCCAGACCCTTTTAAACTGCAGCACCAGCAGGGGGAAACACAGTGGGAGGGATATGAGCACTCTCCCCTATCTTTAAATGTATCTCCCTTCCACTTTCAAACCGGCTCGAACGCTCGTCCATGGAACTGGTTTGGTGCTCCTAGAATGGAGTGCCAAATGGTTCCGTGCTCATCCCTAGGGCTAGCCCCACGATCAAAGCCGAACCAAGCCTGGTCCGTTTCTTTTATCGGCAAAGTCCATGGATATTATCTGCAAGGCTGTGTTGAATTTCATAACTTAAATAAATACTCCCAAGTGCTATTGTAGAATGTCCTTGCATGCAGCCACAGCCTTTCCTGTTTTTGAGGGCCATACCTCAGTTGCAGAACACCAGCTTTGCATGAATAAGATATTAGGTTCAATCCCTGGCATCACTAGTTAAAAGGATCTTGGGTAGCAGGATCAAGAAAGACTTCTTCCTAAGGCTCTAGAGCGCTGTTGAAGCAGACGGTACTGGCTCTATATTGAGTCAGGCCATTGGACCATATAAAGTAGCTACATTTGTTCACACTTTGAACACTGTGTCATGTGTTGCTACTATCTGAACTTTCAGCAACAAGTCATCTAGGTTATATATAGTGACATTATTTTGACTATTTGAAACACCAGGCATTATCCAGAAAGTGTTTGCTACAAATAATGTAATATAGTTAGTTGGGCTTTCAGTTGTCGCTGTTTCCAGCCTTGTCCATGCTCTTGTGCACCTTATGCCACATGGTTTTTTTGAGTGGTGAAAGACAAACGACAAACAACAGTGGAGGATGCATTAAATTTCTTGTAAAACACTTTGAATCGGTTCAGAAGTAATACCAAGTATGTTTTGGCTTTACATGCACAAGCAGAACTCAATCTCTAGCTTGTGCCCTCCTTCATTGATTTGCACACCATGATTTCTTAATATACTTTTAGGGTCACAGTAGATCATAGTTGTCATTGTCATCTTCTTTTGCCTTAACTGGGTACAATTTGGGTTGCTCAAAACTTATTTTGCCTACAAACCATGATTTGAACAACCCATGGTTTATGCAGTTCAGATAAAGGAGCAAACTATGGTTTATGAAGAACCCATAGGTAACCTAAGAAATCATGAAATGCAAGGAAAGAAAAGAGCATTTGAGACTTTTGAACTGGGACTTTGTTCTCCAAGATACTGTAACCCTCCCAGTTTATACTCTAAAATTAAATGTTTATATTTTTCTAGGAAATATACCACTGTCGAAGAGCAATTAAATACAGCATGGACAAGATGTGGTATCTGGCAAAATTGGTAAGAAAAATAATTTTTGTAAGCTTCATTTTGTTAGGCATATACTAGATTTATCTGAATCCAAGACTAGGTTTTTTCTGTGTTATTTGATGTTAGAAATTGGTGTGGTGGGGAGCGTCTTAAATTCAGAGTCCTCTTCCTTTCAGGTAAATACAGGTTTAACCTGTATTTTTAAGGAGGTTATCTTAAATTCAGAGTTGTCTTCTATTTGGGTAAATATGGTAATTTCCCTCCTCAATAATTGCTGTATTTCAGTGTTCTTGTAACATGTGCATGTGGTTGAACTAGAAATTAGGGAACCTTGCCTTGCAAAATTCCTGGATGAAACATTGTGGAAGCACACTTAAAGCAATGAAAGGATTTTGCACCATGGTGCAAAGAGGTCCTGTCCTTTTTTCCTGGAAGAAGTTAAATATGTAGATAAAACAGAAGGAAGGAATGATACCCGTGCTAACTGGGCAAAGAGGCACCTTTTACCGTGGTGATTCTCTTTATTTAGCAGGGGGAGAGTAACTGGCCCTATCCACCCCCAGCACAGTACTTCCAGTGACTGTTGCTGGTGTGTGTCTTATGTTTCTTTTTAGAATGTGAGCCCTTTGGGAACAGGGAGCCATCTTATTTGTTTGTTATCTCTCTTTGTAAACCGCCCTGAGCCATTTTTGGAAGGGCGGTATAGAAATCGAATTGATGATGATGATGATGATGATGATGAATTCCTTTTGAGAAGCAGAGAGCTTTTTAGGATCATTTGCAGCAGATGTTATGTTGCCTGTCATTGCTAACTATAAGCCACTTTCTAAAATACATGTCGTTGGCACAAGCTGCCATGTGGAAACCACTGGGAACTGTCACCACTGGAAACTGGCAAACTGCTATTAATTGTACCAAGCACTATAGGTGGCAGCTTGTGCCACAGATCATGCTTTGGGAGCTGATCAGGTGACATTGAAATGGCATACTGCATAGCCTGCTATGTGGAGGCAGTTTCAGACGGTTTTTCTGTAGTGGCAGCACCTTGAGAAGAGGACCTAGAAATACACAATAAAATCCTGTTGGTGAGAAGCTGTCTTTGCCTTGGTGAACAGTCAGTTCTTGTGACTTTAGATTGAGAATGTCCTTCTCTCCTGTATTGATTTGGGAATCTATAATGCTCTTTGCTAAAGTTCTTTTTAAAAGCAGTTTCATAAAACTGTACAAAGCAATGGGTTATGCAGTCAGTGCCGTATGGTTCTTTGATACTGAAAAACTTTTGCCAATGTCCTTAATTACATTCCCTTCACTATGTGCACTATATGATACGTTCCCCCACCTCTTCCTGTTGCTTAAAGATTTATTGTGGCTTTTAATTCCAGATACGGGGAATGAGCATAGATCAGGCACTAGCTCAGCTGGAATTCAGCGATAAAAAGGGAGCAAAGGTGATCAAAGAGGTATGTTGTAGATCTGTTTAGAATTCTGTGCTCCAGTCCTTGTTAAATCCATGTAATTGATATCTTTTCTGTTGCTCAATAACTTCATAACTTTTGGGGCACAGTTTTCACATGTTCCTTCAGTGTTAGGTTTCTGTAGTGGAGACATGTCATTTACCAGCCGGACTTTGTGTCTGGGAAACATAATATGGCCCCTAATTTGTGTATTCATTCATATCAAGGTTACCTTGTGGGTTGTGGTTATGCCAACATCCAAGACCCTGGGAGACAGGGAAGCTAAGAAGTAGGGAATTTCAAAGCAAGGAAGTTGAAGGAAGGATGCAGAGTAGAAAATGCAATGTAAAGTTGAATCTGAAGGAAGGATAGGTGAAAAATAAAGTTTGAGGGAAATGAGACAAAGAAGAGGGGGCCAGGAAGTGAAAAATGACCCAGTATTAGGTTAGGGAGGGCCATATGCTATAGCAAAAGAAAGAGAGGAGTGCTAGATTAAGGAGGAGGACTGCTCAAGTAAGTGGGATAGAGTTGTCAGTGACCTGTAAAACCTGAGAAAACAATAGGTGTGGAGACATGGAGTTGAAGAAAGGAGGATTGTGATTGTGCACTTTTAGCAGACAGCAGGCAAGTAAGGAATTGTGTGCCAGATAGCATAAAGTTGCTAGGTCTAAGGAGACCCTGATGGAGATTCAACCACTTGTGGCTTCTACTGTTATTGTAGCATTGTGACCTGGCAACCCTAATGGGGCTGAGCTTCCCACATTGGTTTGAGCTGACTGGCCAATTATTTGGCTGAAGTTTTTGCTAAATCAAACACTTGACTATTACCCTTTATTTGGTACCCCAAAATCTGTTGCCATGGGCAGGGTTACCTCATCGTACCTAATGGAGGAAATTATGGCACATGCAGAAAAGCTCATGTGGATTTTCTAGGCAACTCAGGAAGACTTTGAATGCATGATAATTCTTTACTCTTTTTCTCCAAATATATAGTTCAAAATAGTATAATAATTGGTAGGAGTTATAACTGCTGTACAAGAAAAAAGAATTGAAAAGAGCAGTTTTTCCTTTGGTCCATCCTTTGTGGCACATTTTATGGGCTTTTTGTGAATACTCTTCTCTCTCAGCTGATGTATCTAGTTTCAAAACCCTTTTCAGTTGAAAAGCATGAACTGGATGAGTTTATGATGTACAGCTAGAGAATGTGTGATAATCACTTCAGAGTGAGCTAACCTACTCTGCCACTGATATAGTCTGGTTGATTACTTTAAGCATTCAATCTAGGCACTCATTCCTTTTTGTTTTTCTTCTCTCGTGGAACCCCCTTTTTGATGCTCTTTAAACTCCCAATCTCCAAAAAAGCAAATATTATGTTTAGAGCTTTAGAAATAGGGAAAGGCAAGTGGGGTTAGATATAAATAATTAGTGGTGTGCATGCATTGGCTGCTCTTCTCCGTTCTCAAATGCTTTCTCTAATTTGGTGGCTATAGGCCACCTACAGCCTCATAGGCAAAATGCCTCTGAATACCAGTTGCAGGGGAGCAACAGTAGGAGGGAGGTTGTGTACCTTCTCAGGGGCATCTGGTGGGCCACTGTGTGAAACAGGATGCTGGACTAGATAGGCCTTGTTTTCTGTTCTTACATTTAAAGAGTAGTTGTGTAGGTTCGGAGTGAAAAATTCTATGAAAGCACTATCTAAAAAGAAATCACAGACAAGTTTGCAAATGGTGTGTGGGTACATACTGCTCTGGCTTCTAGATGTTTTGTTTACCTTAAGGAAGTTAACTGGTAAAATTCAAAACTATGCTTTTATTGAATGAGCTAACATGTTGCTAGGCAGGTTCTTTCTAATATAGAGAGACAACTGTGAGACCTGACTTATTCTTTAATTTTCTAAAGTACAAGTAACCTGTACTTTAGCTTGTTTTCCTTTGTCTTGTCAAGACTGAAATGGCAACCACGAAATTCAGTTTAGTCTGTAAATGCAGTCCTATCATTTTTAATGTGGGTGACAGTCATTGTCTGAAAAAGTGGGTGTGATTCTGTTGGTGGTGGTGATCATTCTGCTTTTGCTAGTGATTTTTCTCACATACTCTGCCATAGCATCTTTTGCATTTCCAAAAGCTTAACTGAAGGACAAAAGTAGGATTTCATTGTTTGATTCTTCTAGCAAAAGTCAATGCATTGCTTTGGGTTTTTTTAATGTGGTCTTAATTTCTAATTGCTACTACTTTTTTCGTTCTCCATAATAGGTCCTTCTGGAAGCTCAAGAAATGGCAGTGAGAAAGAATAATGTGGAATTTAAATCCAATTTATACATTGGTAAATACTTTCTTATTGTGGAAAATGTCTGAAATACTGATTGCTGTTAAAGACAGCAATCATATGAATTGGTTTAGAATGTTAACTGGTGTGCATAATTCTTGGCAGAATTTTATAGCTAAACTGTCTATACTATATAGTTATAGCAGCCTTAGTCACTAGTTAATATCCTGACTAAATTTACCCAAAGTCCCAAGGAAACTAAAAGGACAAATTTGGCATGCCTAACTTGACCTTTTAATTTCAATGAGACTTCCTTGAGTAAACTTAAGATGTCATCTACTACTTTTATTTTGCATATCCATGCAGACTTGAACAAGGGTGTGTGTATGTGTTTGATAATTCGTTCACAGTGCTTTCCAGACTCTTGGGATTTGTTTGTCCTACAATTAATATAATTCTAGCATACTTTATTTCCATTCTATTGAAATCATCGGGGCTTTCTTCCATTGTTATTGTTTAAGATCAGGTTGTCAATCAGATTTAGGGCATGCATTTGGATATCTGTTTTAGATTAGGTAAATTTTTCATGTCACAGCACGATGTGTAAGGCATTGTATAAAGTTACTGTATATAAATAGTAAGACTTTATGAGTGATACGTAATGAATGTATCCAACATCAAAAAGAGTCTGTCATACTAGCCATTTGCTTTATAAAGTCCAGTGCGGGAGCAAGTATATTTCATTTCTCGAACTTTGGCAAAAGAATAAAAATGCTTTGTTTTAATGCTGTCCAATAGCATTGCTAAGAGATTGGAAACCTGATCTTAACTTTCTTGCTCTGTTGGAGATGGTAGCAGCTTCTACAACCAACCAAATTCTAATTTACTGACAACTGCATGAAAAGTCGTTAGACTTCTAAAATGTAACTCAGCCTGTCCTTTGAAGAAAGTGTAATTTGAGCACATCCAGTTATGGTTATTGAGTATTACTTGCCCCAGCAGTTTTATATATGGAAAATGCATTACATGTAAGTCTCTAAAATAGTAAACCATTTTTCATCATATGTCTGTCCTAATAGTTTGTAACTCATTTTACTGTGGCAGGTTAGCCCACAGTTTACACTTCACTTTCCAGCAACTGGTTATTTGTCAACCTTTAACTGAGGTAAAAAGGTTCTAAATTAAGTGCATTTAGATCTGGCATTTAGGAACAGCCTTCTGCTTTCTCCATATCAAATTGATCCTCTTAACTTTCGACTATGTAGCTGCTGCTATTGGAAGCTCATTTCTCTTTTAAACCTATGATGACAAAAAGCAGTGTAGAAATAGCTTCTACCAAGGGGGGAAATAAAATGTCACTTCATAATGATTCATAGCCCCTCAGGTGGATGTTCTAGAGGTAAGTGACTGACCAGCTTGGTGAATTATGCTTTCCATGGGAAGGCTTTAGAAAAAGTGGGGGATGGAATGTGGGGGTCTTATTGTTATGATATTAGAAGAAACACTTCGCTGAAATATTAATGAAGCTTTAAAATGTAATGGTTATAACTTTATATGACATGGTTCTTTGGTGCTAGTTGACAAGTCTTATTTTCAGCATTTTCAAAGGGTTTTGCTATTGTGTGTTGTTCTACACCAGGGCTGCACAACTTTGGCTCTCCAGCTGTTGTTGGACTACAACTCCTATTATCCCTGACTATTAACCGCTGTGGCTGGGAGTGATGGGAGTGGTAGTCCAACATCACCTGGAGGGCCAGTGTTGTGCAGCCCTGTTCTACACCATGTAATTGGCACACATCTTTCCTAAGTTAAAGTAATAGTCAAGGGTCTACCTAAAAACAAAACATCTTGAAGTGAAAACATTTACTTGTGGCTTTATTGTAACCCTGTAATGTAGACTAGATTAGTAGCATGCAACAACACTTTTCTATGGTTTGGTCACCAACCAGTCCAAAATCTGTCCATGTAATTTCATTATTTATTGAGGCCAGAAATAGCTACAGCAGGGATAAGCTGATTTTGGTTTCATCGTCTCCATCCAACATGTGTTAAATATGCAAGAATATGTACTTGAGATCTCTTAACTGTTAAGGCATAACTAATTTGTGATAAGTGATCCTGCATATGCACTCCCTTGCCTAAGAACATAAGATTGATCCTAGTGGATCAAACCAAAGTCTGCCTAGTTAAGCATTCTTTCCAAACATCCCTGCAACTAGCAGGCAGTAGGTGGCCCCCTGGAAGTTCTCCCGTGATCCACCAGTGTACATCTATCTACCTTCTTGTGTAAGGGTATATGTATGGCTACCACCAAAAGGAATTGACCTGCGCTGCCTCTTCTGCTGCCACCCACACCCTGTTAGATATAGTAATACAACAAGACATGGTGTGGACACTTCATGGAGCTATATTGACTTCTTTTGAGAGGCAGCTCTGCATCTTGTTCCAGTCATGCAAAGAATAATACTGCAGCTATTGTGGGTTTAAGATGTATCCATTTGAAGACTTTACTCATAGTCTTCAAATCCTAGTACTCCACATTTTTTACCATACTCTTGTGTGATTGGCTTGGTAGCTGCCTGTTAGACCCTCCTTTTGTAATTTTTTGGTGAGACACCACTGCACAAACATTGACAAGAGAATGCTGTTCTAGTACTACATATAGTGGGCTGCAAACTCTGTTTAGGATTTGCAGCCCACTGAAAATAAACTCTATTTATATTCCAACCAGGATTTTTCTTTTATTTTCATTTATATCTTTCAGCTGAATCTTTCTCCGGAAAAGGCCACTATTTGAAAAGGATCCGTTACCATGGCAAAGGCATGTTTGGCATTATGGACAAAGTCAAGTGTCATTACTTTGTGAAACTAGTAGAAGGCCCACCTCCACCTCCAGAGCCACCAAAGACTGGGTTTGATCAAGCTAAGGAGTACGTGCAGCTTCTTCGTAACCGAACTATTATTAACTCACTGTAATCTACACTGTGTGTGTTTTCCTCTTTGATAAATGTGTAAATAAAGTAAAATTTATAAATGATATTCTAATTAAATGCAGATTTCTGCCTAAGGTTAAAACATTTTTGGTGACAAGGAGGAAGTGGCAAGCACTAGACAAGCACAGTCTCTTAAATACGCATGCGCTTGATGAGCTTTCAGTCTGATTTAGAATGTGAATTCTTAGCCTTTCCTTGCAGTTCTTTCTCAGTTTTTCACTGAGAATATTATCTTTCCTAGTCTTTTAAAGTACTGTACAGCATATGCTGAGAATGTAAGAACACGTAATGGGGTACCAGATCAAGAGGGGGCCTACACTAACAGAGTGCTATAAGCATTGGGACCAAGAGCAGGATATGGATTCTTTTCTGACTTGGCTTCTCTGATGGTAGTTCAGCTGTATACATATTTTTGATCACTGTCTTGCAACACAGATCTACTTAATAAAGGTTTCTCATGCTGAGAAAAGAGCCTGTGTTTGTAATTAGATAAAATTTTGGAAGGGATAAGAGTCACAAATTTAAATGGCCTGAAGGTATTTGATGTAGCTAACTTGCTACTATATCGGGCAGCAGTGATTTAGGAAGATGCTGAAAGGTATCATCTCATAACTGCATGGGAGGAGGCAATGATAAACCCCTCCTGTATTCTACCAAAGACAACCACAGGGCTCTGTGGGTGCCAGGAGTCGAAATTGACTTGATGGCACACTTTACTTTTTAACTTGCTGCAACTTTATCTGTATCCCAGTTTTAATAAATAGAGAAAAAAGTATTTAACAAATAAGAGGCCATTAACCCTCATCTGGAATCATGATTTTTTACATATGAGTAGAACTTCATACTCCAGAGTAATTCTATTGGAGACAATGGATGCCCCCCAACTTTTTCAGGCCACAGAACTCACAATAATTTAACATTTCATTCCAGAGGTGTTCAGCAGTGACCCCCACTTCCCAAGCATGGCGCCGCCCTGTGTCATGCACAACCCACTGAGAATGTGAGTCATTAGCAAAGAAAAATGAACATCTCAAACCGCACACTAATGAGGATCCATACTTGAACAGCTCAGTTCTCAGCATTTCAGCTGAAAGAGCACACTGTGACGGACCTAAAGACAATCTGGGAACTGATCAAGTGCATTCCACAGGCCAGTCTCCCACAATCAACACATCATTTGCTTGGTTTCTTGTCTGCCGTCCTGGGTGCAGACTTCCTGGGTAGACTTCCTGGGTTTGGCCATCCCGGCCAAACACAGATGACTGCTTCCCTTTGTCAATGTGGTTACATATCTGGGGGTATTCTGGCTTGTCAGCCCCTTGCTCAGGAGTATATGTTTTCCCTTTCACTGAGAAAAACATCATCCCTCACCACAGTTCTATGAGGGTAGGTTCAGATTACTATTGCCCTGCACATATGAGAATGTCAGGTCTATGGCAAGAACACACCTGCCCTGATGCCAGTGGTAGATGTGCCAATATGCTCTTGACACATCCTTTATTGGTGTGAGGGAGATGCTTATCTGAATCACCCCTCTACACACACTTCAGCTAGGTTTTGGAGTGCATGTAGAAGGTTGATTCACCTGAAGCAGCCCCAAGGCTGCTTCATGGCTGTGCGCATTGCTGCACAACTTGCAGGCCTATTTGTTGCAGTCCTCCAGCTTGCTTCCCGAGATCACTAGAATGTTTCATTACAGCACCACCATATTATCAAACTACTTCTTTGGCAGAAACATAACAGCTGCTCATCAACTCCTGGTTAGACTCCGGAATTGAGCTGTGCTGGAGCTCCCGAGCTAACAAGGTCCATATTCCTCTAATGGTGGCCAATTTGGCAATCACTCTTCTCTTCGGTCACGCGGCTTTGTCATCAAACCTTAAATTGCTTGAGATCTCATCAAAACATCTCAGCTGCATCATGGATCAGAAATGGGAAGACCACAAATGTACTGCCCACAGTCCTTGCAGCACTTCATGATTAGCATGAAATCAGCCAGGACTAGTGGGCCAAGATACACTTTCAGTTCTGTGAGGTCAAGGTGCTTCCATCAGAACATAGGAAGCTGCTGCCTACTGAGTCAGATTGCTGGTCCATCTAGAGCAGCATTGTCTACTCTGACTGGCAATAGCTCTCCAGGACTTCAGGCAGTATTTGGATTCCCTCAGCATTCATGATGGTCCTCTCTCTGATTGCAGCAGAGGGAGTTGCTTCATTCACTGCCTCTTCCTGTTGGACTAAACTTCTCTTGGTCTGGCCTCTCACAAGAGGACCCCAACCCCACCCCTCCCTTGTGAAGTGAGCAAGTTGTGGACCACCTTTTGTCATTTCTGCTTGTCATTGCACCTTCCCTGGCAGGTGAGCAAGGTTCAGCAGACTGCTCAGTGCCATACATTCCACCTCTGCACTTGCTCTCCACCTGAAACCAAGCTCCAACCACCTCCCTGCCCCTTCTGCGTTGTATCCCACTAGGAGAAATGGGGGGAAACCAGAGATGTACAATTGATGGCAGGCTTACTGAAGCTGATGTGGTTGCCACTACTGTGATCCTTTTGGCTTTGTTCTGTGGGCTAAAATTCCTGCTTCTGTGAGGTCAGATGCTTCCAAATACTTTACTTGTTCATCTGACATGGGGCGGGAGAGAGATTGGTTTCATCTGCCCTAACTCGAGAGCATAGAACTATACAGTGCCTCAGACTGGTTTGGAGACATTATCATAATCATCAAGGGAAACAAAACTGAAGTTTCCAAAGAGAAACAGGGTGTCCTCCCCAGTCACAAAGGACTTGACTGTTGGGGAAGAATGGCAGTTCAGTCCCCAAATAACAAAACAAAATCAGTTTGGTGAGAAATCAGCAAAGCAAAAAGTATTGAGACAGTTCTTTAGTGTTGAAGAACTGCAAGGATTTATTTAAAGAAAAGGTTACAAACAAATGTGAAAAAGCCTGCAGCTTCATTTCAGCTGTAGCTCATGGTTGAAGAGAGAGACCAAAACAAACAACCATCTCTGGAGAGACAAAATGGAGATTAACACTGGAAGAACAAAGAGGAGAGGAGTCCAGAACTTTTATCCATGAACCTAAAAACCCCCAGTAGGAGTGTGCACGGTTCGGTCCGGCACAATTCAAAAGACCGCAGGACCGGTCCGGCTGGGCGCGGGACCGTTGCTTTAAGCGGGGGGGTGGTAGTACTCCCCTCCGCCCCGCTGCTGGTCAGTTGAAAAATCTTCTTGGGGGCGGCAGAGGTCCTCTCTGCCGCCCCTGCCCCCGTCGTTGTTTGGAAAGCCTAGAACAGAGACGAGCGCTAGTGGCGCGTGCACTCGTCTCTGACGCTGCCGCGCACGCGCGCCGCATATGTCATGGCGCGCGTGCGGCAGCATCAGAGACGAACGCGCGTGCCACTAGCGCTCGTCTCTGTTCTAGGCTTTCCAAACAACGACGGGGGCAGGGAAGGCAGAGAGGACCTCTGCCGCCCCAAGAAGATTTTTCAACTGACCAGCGCCGGAGGGGGAAGAGCGGCGGCGGGGGGGGGGAGTACTACCCCTCCCCCCACTTAAAGCACTACCCCTCCCCCCACTTAAAGCAACAGTCCCCCCCCGTACCAGACTGGGGGTGCACCGGACCGTGCACACCCCTACCCCCCAGTGGTCACTATGAGACATTGCAGCTGAGAGCTGATGCTGCCCGGGTCCTAGCTCCAACATTAACATGGGCATGGGATAGATATCACTCCACCGTAGAAATCTGATTCAATTCTGGGGTGGTTTTTCTTAATTGACTTATAATGGGAATGGGATACAAAGCACCCCACCATAGAAAGCCCAATAATTTATGGGGTGGTTCTCCTAATTGGCTTAAAATGGAAGTGGTATGGAAACCACCCAACCATAGAAAGCTACCCCATCATGAAAGAAAGATGGGATAATAAAATACTAATTAACATTTGACAAGCAAGCAAATCTGTCTGAGAATAAAGTTACTCATTAGTCAAACTACCCTTTCTTCATTATTTATTTCCTTTCTTTATTATTTTAATTTTACATAGTAAATAATTAAACAAAAGTTGGAAGGGGCAGTCACTTTGGTTTGCAGTAATTGGCAGGAAATATGTATTTGGTTTCATTATTCCTCTTGGTACCTTTTCATACATCGCAGAAGGGAATGAATGTTTCAGAGTACAATAAACAAACAAGAACATTTCAGTTTAGTAAAATGTGACTGTAGATGGCACTACTGTTCATTTTTTGGGAGAACCTGGAAAACAAAACTCTTTAAAGTTACCTATTAGCACTCACAGTTGCAGTAACATTCTCTGATATTTGCACATGCCAGATGTGTGCACTTTGCTAAAATGAAGGGGTGCTGATTACAAAGTTCCTTACTGTTTATGCAAAACAGCTTATTGCACTTGCAATCCCCCCCCCCCATGTATGTACATTATAGAGTACCCCTGTCTTCCCACACTGAAACAGTTATTGGTATTTTGTTTAAATTTTGGTTTCTCATTTCAAGAATACTAGTTAGCTTTTAGAGAATGGCTTGTTGTGAATAATGGTATGTATGTATCTGACCTATTTGTGAGGACTATTTCAGATCATTAAGAGAATTGGAAACCTGATATGATAATTTCAAGGGTTTTTCTTTTTTTCTTTTTACCATAGGTAAAAGGTAAAGTGTGCCGTCAAGTCGGTGTTTACTCCTGGGGACCACAAAGCCGTGTGGTTGCCTTTGCTAGAATACAGGAGGGGTTTACTATTGCTATCTCCCGCGCAGTATGAGATGATGCCTTTCAGCATCTTTCCTATACCACTGCTGTATGATACAGGTGTTTCCCATGGTCTGGGAAACATATACCAGCGGGGATTTGAACCGGCAACCTCTGGTTCGCTAGTCAAGTCAATTCCCTGCTGCACCATTACCATACTGGTCCCCAAAAGGCAACAGATAATATGGGTTTCAGTGGGAAGGAAAAGGTTGTTTCTCCTAGAGTCTGCCTGGCCTTTAAATCAAACTCTTCTGTTTTCACCAGATAGCTTCACAGTCAGCCTTTATATCCATGGGCAGAGTCATCCCTCACTATATCTCCCCCGCCCTCCACATGCCAAAGTCAGAAGACAAGAGTCCTTGTTTTTGCTAGCTACTGAGTAGATATTGGTTCTCAACAAGGCAGCCAGTGTCCCCTCAACGATTTTATTTTTCTTGAAGATTCCAGTCCTCCAATATGAGGGAAATGAATTCTACCTTTGCCATTCTCCAGGTTCCTTATATTAAAAAGTGGTATATCTGTGTACTAACATCCCTGTATAGAGATGTGAACGAATGATATTTTGCGATTTGATTTGAGCTAGAACTGAATAGGAAAATACTCAAATTGGTTTGTTTAAACAGCAGCCATTGCCGTTTGTTTGGACAAATCAACTCAAATCTATTTTGAGTGATTCGGCCATAGGGAACATGGTAGGATATGATAGGTGCTACATACCACCCAACCCACAAAAGAAATGGACAAGTGGGCTTTTAAAAAAGAAATAAATAAAGAAATTTACCTTTTCCAAAAAAGCCCATAGGCTCCTATAGGGTATTCGGAGAAGATTATTTCCCCTCTAAAAATCACCTGCTTGCTCATTTCTTTTGTGGGTTGGGTGGTAGGTAGCACCCATCATGCCATGCCACCCAACCCACTCTGGTATCCCCAGAACCTACCCATGGGGAACAAAGGGGTGATTCGAGTTCCCTATTATTTCCTATGCCCCCCAAAAGCAGAGTGCACAAATTTTGCAACCCTGCCCAGACAGGCTTCCCCCAGCCTGGCGACCCATGGCTGCTGACAGTTGTTTGCTAGTGTCCAGCACCTTCACATGGTAGCACAGCCCACCTCTGCTTTGCTGCATGGGAGAGGCTGGCCACACCACCAGCACCAGATGTCCCCTCACTTTCCTGTCCCCACCAGTGTGCCATGAGGGACAGAAAAACAGCCTGCCTCCCTGTGGGACTGGTCCACAGATCCTCAGTGAAGTGTATGCTGGTATTAGGCGCAGCTGCAAGCAACAGCACTGACACGGCCTCCCTGCATGATTGGTACAGGGAGAGCACCACCTGCCTGCTGAAGGTGGTGTGTGGGGGGATGTTGTAGTTGGGGGCATGCATTCAGAGCAGCTAGCTTAACCCGGCATTCTCCACTGGCTGGTTGTCCAAAATGATCATCTCCCCAATGGCCCAGGTGATGAGATAAGGCTCTGGGTGAGCAGCTTACTTGCCCACTGACTACACCCACTGCTCAGGCAACTTTCCCTGCTTGGGACCAGGACCAGGTGCCTTTCCACTACTCAAGGACATCCCAGGCCTATTGCTGCCAGTAGGAGCATGGACCCCTGGGCAACATCATCACAGGTGCTGCAGCATCCGCGACAACATAAGATACTTAGAGTCCTTACCCCTTCTGACCTGTGTCCCACAGTGGATGCAGGCAGCATGGAGATAGTCACTATGGCAGAGCTCAAAGTGGTCCCACACCAGGCTACTATCAGTCTGGGACCATTTTGGTGATGGTGTTACTGGGACTGCAAGTTCATTGGGTGGGGGGGAGGATCACTATTGTTGCCCTCCATCTGGGGCTGAGAAGGTCCAGCAAGTGGAAGTAGTTCTTGCTCTTCATCAGTTTCAACTGGGTGTGGTGGGGGAGGGGGCTGTTGCACTGCACTGCCAACAGGGATTGGGGAAGATGGAGATTGCTATCTGGCTGGGCTAGCAGCCGATGACACCTTCTCCTCTGCTGCCATTGGAAGAGCTTGCTTGCTTTATTTATTTATTTATTTATTTAATTTAGACATTTTTATACCGCTCAAAACTTACATCTCTGGCGGTTTACAACAAAACAAAAACAGAAAGCAAAACTGTAGTTAAAACAAAAAAAGTTTAAAACATTGCAACAATTTAAAATTTTTAAAACAATATTTTAAAACAGCATTAAAACAACATTAATTAAAAGCCTGGGTGAACAGATGTGTCTTTAAAGACTTTTTAAAAGCTGTCAGAGATGGAGAGGCTCTTATTTCACTAGGGAGCACATTCCAAAGCCTCGGGGCAGCAATGGAGAAGGCCCATCCCTGAGCAGCCAGCAGACTAGCCGGTGACAAATGCAGACAGACCTCTCCAGATGATCTCCATGAAAGGGGAGGAACCCCACTCTCCATTCTACCTCAGCCACCAGAAAGAAGAGCCTGTACACAACATAGTTAAACAATATTTAAAAACCCATCTTTTTACTCAGGCCTTTTCAGCTTCTTAATAATGTATAGGCTTTAATTCTGTGATTGATCTTTAAATTGTTAGATTTAAATTGTTAGTTTTTAATTGTTTTTATGTGTTTTATATGTGTTTTAACTGTTTTATCATTGTGAACCGCCCAGAGACACGTGTGTGGGGCGGTATAAAAGTGTAATCAATCAATCAATCAATCAATCAATCAATTAATAAAATTAAAATAAAATAAAATAAAATCAGTGTGGTAGACTCGGGCAGTAGGTCCCTCTCGCCATCTCCCACCATGATCAGCATCTCTCTCTCTCTGGGGAGAAGAAGTGCCTTTAAAGTGGGCTATTTATGCTCTGTGTGCCACACACAGCGTGCTATCTTGGGTTGCTGTCTTGGGAGGTACTCTTGGATTGAGCAGACACCAGACTCAACAGCTGGGGGTGGGGTGTAGGTAGTCACGAGTCAGCTACCCACCCACCCACACATTCAAAACAAAACAAAAACACCCAAAAAGGAAAGCATAGCCTGGCAGGCTGGGCATCAGATAGAACACATGGGGGGGGGACCTAAAACTGAATCTATCAGGCACACAGACAGCAGTAGCAAAGGTGCAGTTGGGGGTGATACAAGAAGAGAGAGAAAAATAAGCACAGCACCCCAGTTATTAAAGCTACTGGGAGCTAGCTGGCTACAAGCAAGAATAAGAAATCCAAATAAAAATATTCCAAGCAGCACCCAGTTAAAGCCACTGGGGGCTGCTGGTATAAGTTTTTTAAAAATAGAAAAAGAAAAGAAAAGCAGCTGACACTGCGAATTAAAAGGATTTTAAAATACAGAGAGACAGATAAGCCAGCAGGCATTCTCTGTCTCTCTCTCTTCACTCACTTGGCCAGGCAGGCTGCCAACTGGCCATGACCACAACCACTGTAGTGAGCCAAGCCCAGAGGCGTAACTATAGGGGGGGCAGGGGGGGCACGTGCCCCGGGCGCCATCTTTGTGGGCCACGTGGGGGGCGCCACCATGACCCCCGCCGATCCCAATTTTTTTAAAATTTAAAAAAAAAAAAAAAAAATTTCTCCAGCTCAGCAGCAGCAGTAAAGGGAGCGCGTCGGTGCCCCCTCCCCCACGAGCAGTCCCTTTCATGCCCGCACCCCCCCCATTGCCAAAATGCCACCCATTGCCGCGCGCCCCCCTTCAGATCTTTTAAGATAATCAGCCGGCAAACGTTCTTGGTTCTGAGGCGGGCGGGTGCCGCCGCTGCCTGTTTTGCTGCTGCCATTGATTGGTTGATTGGCCTCCCGAGTCCTTGCACTTGCGCGAGATCTCCCCGCTGGAGTCTCGCAGCGTCATCACTCATGTGCACTGCATGCTGGCGATGAGAGCGTTTGTATTCCTCTCTGTTTCGAGGCTGCTCTAGTGTGCTGCGTGGGGAGGATCCAGCGAGGAGAAGACCACCAACCAGACTGAGCCTAAGCCTTGCTTTTTGCAAACTGAAACTGACCGCCTTCACAATAAAGTGTGCAGCTGCAGCATCAAGGTGTGTGTCTGTTTTTTGTTCTTTTTAATGTTTTATTTAATCTTACGGGGGGGGGGAAGGGTTGAGGAAAAATGGTTGGGCCAGGCATGATGTCTCAGCATCAGTCAGGTGTCTGGGGTGGTGGTGGGGGCAGTGGGGGGTGAACTCCCCACCCCCACGGAGGCAGAAAACCTGCCCTTTCCCCCCCTAGCCTGAGCCATGTGCTTTAAAAAAAAACACTGATTGCTTTAAATTTATGGGGGGAGGGTTGAGGAAAACGGTGGGGTGCTCAGAGCTTCCATATATGCTAGCTGAAGAGGCCATGGTGACGAGAGAGTGTGCCCTGCTATTTCCCCACCCGGAGCAACCGACAAACAGCCGCGGGTAGCACAGAGCTGTGTGTGTGTTTACTGTTTTTAAAAACCTTTTCTTCTAATTTATAGGGGGGGGGGGTTGAGGGAAACAGTGGGGTGTGTTGGGGCTCAGGTGGTGTTTGGGGAGGTGGCAAGGCAGCGGGTTGGGGTCACCCCGCAGTTTGAAGAGGCGGCGGCGGGAGTGAGGAGATAGCCTGCCCCTTCCCCTGCTCTCCACCGACAAACAGCTGAGATGCGGCTGTGGCTGGCAGCACAGAGAGATTCAGAGAGAGACCCTTGGCTGGATCACGGTGTGTGCTTGTTTTCGTTTGTTAGTTTTTTAAAAAAAAAGCTTTCATTCTTTTGATTTTAGGTGGGGGGGAGGGTGGCTGAGGAAACTTGGGGTCTGTGTGGTGCTGCTGCTTGACTCTTGAGCAATGCGCTGGCAGCAGTTGGCTTCATAATGTAGTATGTATCATCATCCTCTCTAATAAAATGCTTGGTGTCCGTCCGTGGACGGACACCAAGCGTGTGTTCGTGCCTCAACTGTTCTGAGCATGCTCAGAACAGTCCAAGAGAGACACGACCGCCAGCACCCGGCGGCCATGTTGGGCGGCCACAAACGGCCGCCCCGAAGAAGCCGGACTCTGCCGCCGCCTCGGCCATTAGCGGCGGCAAAGGACCGAGCGCCAGGAGCCACCAAACATCTTGGGTGGCCAGAAAGAGCCGCCCTAGGAAGACAGGAATGGGCCCGGGCAGCGGAGGGCCCGGCCAGAGCCGCGGGCCGCGGCGGGTGGCGGGCCTGCCAGAGCCCTGGGTGGCTGGCCCGGCCGGAGACACGGGCCGTGGTGTGTGGCGGGAGGGGGAATGGCGGCGGGGGTCCAGACCGGCCCAGGGAGACGAAAATGCTGCCGCCGCCGAAGTCCCACCCTCCCTTCCTCCCTCCCAACTTCCGAAACCACCTTACCCCGCCCATGACAGTTGAGGAAAGGAAGAGCTCAATTGAAGAGGGAAAGAGGAGCTCGCAAGCAGTGCTCCTCCCTCTACAAAGGCTCTGCCCGAACTGGCGCTTTAGGCGGAAAGGATGCAAGAGGCGTCCTTTCCGCCCCAAGCGCCAGTTCGGAAAGAGGCTTTGTAGAGGGAGGAGCACTGCTTGCGAGCTCCTCTTTCCCTCTTCAATTGAGCTCTTCCTTTCCTCAACTGTCACAGGCCGGGTAAGGTGGTTTCGGAAGTTGGGAGGGAGGGAGGGAGGGTGGGACTTCGGCGGCAACGGCGGCGGCAATACTTAAAAAAAAAAAAGGGAGAGGAAAAGGCTAGCGCCCGTTATTATAACGGGCTTCAAAATACTAGTTGCATCATAATTCTGATGTTTGAGATACAAGCCAACTTCACAGGGTTGTTGTGAGGAAAAACCTAAGTATGTAGTGCACCATTCTGGGCTACTTGGAGGGAGAGTTGGATGTAGAATGTAAAAATAAATAAATTGAAATACAAAAAATAAATACTATTTTCTCTCAAAAAACAATAATAGCATTTTTGGCTATTTATTGCATTTTTGGTTATTTATTGCATTTTTGGTTATTTATTGCATTTTGAAATTTTTGGTAATTTTTGTAATTTTTTAAAATTTTAAAATAAAAGTTTTCTGAAACATGTGTGTCAGTCAGATGTATGGGGCGGCGGCGGGGGGGGGGGCACAATTTCAGTGCTTGCCCCGGGTGCTGTTTTCCCTATTTACGCCTCTGGCCAAGCCTGATTTGTACACTAGATGTGCTCCGGAGCTAGCATATAAAATTAGGCTTGTTTCACCAGTGTCACAAAATGACCGTTTCTTTATACAGTGACCATGTATAGTCTGGGCACAAGAGTAGAAAGAAGACCAAAACACTCTCAAATAATTCAATGGGGTTTATTGAGTATAAAAGAGCAATGGCCTCAACGTAACTGAGCAGAAAACAGAACAATCAATCAGAACTACTACTAATATTATAATATCCAGGGCCGGAAACAGTTTGGGCCCTGGGTATTTAAGAGAACGCCTTCTTTGCTTTGAACCACACCACCCACTGAGATCATCTGGAGAGATCCATCTGCAGTTGCCACCAGCTCGTCTGGTGGCTACTCAGGGACAGGCCTTCTCCATTGCTGCCACGAGGCTTTGGAACACACTTCCTGCTGAAATAAGAGCCTCCCCATCTCTTACAACTTTTAAAAGGGCAGTCAAGACACATTTGTTCACCCAGGCTTTTAATTACATATTGCTTTAATTGTGTTTTATTCATTTTAATGTTTTAAATTTTAATTGTTGAAATGTTTTAATCTTTTTAATGGCTGTTTTTATTGTTTTGTAAACCACCCAGAGAACTTGTGTTTTGAGCACTACAAAAATTAAAAATATATATATTTCAGTTATAGCTAGTAATAACATCAACCCAGTGTTCCTATCACATGTGTGTGTATGTGATCAGTATTAAATCAGTATTAATCAGTATAATTAATCATTTAATAATCAGTATTAAATCAGTATAAATCAGGTCAGTATTAAATCTTCCTAAAACCTAACACAAATCAGAGATAGATGGAGAGAGGAAGGTGGGGGGAGGTAAGGAAGGGATAGGTGAGAATCAGGAGTTAGTAGAGGGAGGAGGAAAGGGGAAAGGGAAGTGGAGACCAAGGCTGTAGAAGCAGCATACTTACCAGTATCTGGTGTGGGGCAGCAAGTGTACGCAGCTTGGGCCCAAGGCTTCGGAATGACGAGGCTTCAGATGAAAAAAAGCTAGTGCTGGATTTCACAGACAGAGTTAGCCCTTGATTCTTTGTCCCGCGGCAAGAATCACTGAGCAGTCTCTTGTCAGCAGGTCCCAGGCCTCTGCTGGCTCTGCAGACAGACAGAGGGCACTTGGGGATGTGCAAAAATCTGCTGGTTGTGCAAAAATCTGCTGGCAATGCTTGCTGGTTTGGCTTAGAGGCGGTTCAACTGGAGTGCGTCACCCTGATTCAAGCTTGAATCTATTTTATTTGAATCAATTTGCACATCTCTATTCCTGAAACCTAAGTAGGGGGATGTCACAATAGGGAAGTCTCCACTGACAGCTGAGACCCCCTACTACACTTACAGGAAAGCAGCAGGAAGTTAGAATGATCACCCTACATCATATCCTGATCCCTAAAATTTATTTATTTATTTATTATATTTGTATACTGCCCCAAACTTACATCTCTGGACAGTTATGTCCAGAAGCAGACGGCAGCATACAGGCACAAGTTTGGGGACTACAGAAGGTGAAGGAACTGTGCTGACTGAGTGATGCTCACTCTCATTCAGACAACCCACAGAGTCACTGGGTGAGAAGTCTCTGGGTCTTGCAGCCTATTGGTTTTTGAAACAGGGACAGGAGGAGGATCTGTGGCTTCCCCACCAAAAGGATCTTTTGGGATTGGGGAATATAAATCTGAGGATGTGTGTCCTTTGGCACATGTCCTCAAAGCCTAGATCTTCCCCAGCAGCACCCAGAAATCCAGGGTGGCAAAGATCCTTTCAAAATTAAAGAAGGGGGGGACTCTACTCAAAATATCTAGGATGGAGGGGGAGGGGTCACTGGGCTTTGATCTCAAAGCCTCAATTCTCTTCCTGCAAACCCTTTCACTTCCCTCTGCACCAAGAGGATCAAGGTGGGTCGCTCTCTTATATATCCAGCCTCTCTTATACGGATACTCAGCCATAGATTAGATTAGGTTTTGTTTATAGCCAGTTTGTTAAGAAAAAAGCAATATATATATTTACAGCAAACAAAAACAAAATGACATATTTTTAGTTTAAAAATGCTTAAAACCCTTATCTTGTTCTTATTTTCTTAGCTTGTGTGGCAAAAACACCCCAGATAGTGAAACTCTGGCAAAAAGTTGTGTGTCACTATCCATATTTTCCCATGATCACCCAGTATTTCAAAGCTGTTATCAAGCCATTTTTACTGACATATATTGGATCTATCCTCAGTACTGCTTATAATGTTCCTGCTATGTATATAGTTCTTTCTGGATAAGATAAATGTATTTCATGTTCTGCAGCTAGTCAGAGCTGCTAATTTTATCTGAGCGATACTTAAGTATGCAATAGCTTTCAACAGAATGCAGTTAGTTTATATTTCACAAGTACTGTATAACCTGATCCAAATGATAATTTTACATACTTTAAAATGGGAGAGCATTGGAAGTTCCAACTTTCCTCATGTCAGTTTGCATTGCCATATCTTTAAGCCTCTGAGAAATGTCAGCATGATGTGACTTCAGAGAAATGGGATCATAGTCCATCAAATTACCCAACCCATTCAGCCTAAGGCATTTCTTAATATCATCTAGCTATGGGAACAATGTTGTCTCAAATGGTTGTGTGTGTGTGTGTGTGTGTGTGTGTGTGAGAGAGAGAGAGAGAGAGAGAGGGAGGGAGAGAGAGAGAGCGCAACTAAAAAGCACAGTTTTGATAATGGATCGGGCAGATAAGCTTTGATTTAACCAGAGGTTTATTACCCTTAATCGGGCTAATGCTAAATATTTAATGTGCTAAAGATGTTCATGTCATGCAAAGTGATTCTCTTGTAAACAGTATGTGGTGGTTTGAATGTGATTTTGCCTCTGTGTACATGGATCAGAAAGACTGATCTAGATTAGAAATAGTAAACCCATGGTGAGGATCAGATTAAAGGAATAGAGTTTGAGTGGTACAGCTTTCCAAAAGAATCTTGCATGTAGTAAGATGGGCATCTCCAGGCACATGATGAGGTTTCTTACTACAGTTCTTTAGCGAGTTATTGATTGTCCATCCTATATTGGTCTACTTTCCTGATGAATCTGTTCAAAACAAGGAGATGAAATATGGAAGTGTGGCTCTAATCCCTGTACAGCTGGTTCAGCAAGAGAATGAATGTGTCTGTGGGGAAGATCTTAAGCGAAGAAGAAGCTATCATGAATCTTACACATACTCCTTTGTGATATACATTAGGCCAGTGGTTCCCAACTTGGGTTCCTCCAGATATTGCTGAACTACAATGCCTAGCTGGGGGTGCTGGGAGTTGTAGTTCATCAACATCTGGAGAAACCCAGGTTGGAAACCACTGCCTTAGGCAGTAGAGTCATATACACAAGTATGTTTCCCACTGTTCTGATTTCCCAGTCCTCAGCATACCTGTATCTGAGATAAGCTTCTGAGTCCTAATTATGGAAGAAAATCCTCTGTTAAGAACAGTAACAGGCTATTAGCAGAGGGTGATCATTAATAGTGTGACCTCCAACAAAGGAGTTATTTTGAGAGGGATCCCACTGGGGTCAGTGTTTTGGGTCTCTACTACCTTCTAATTGTATTAATAAGATGCAGAGAACAACGTAGATTCAGCATTATCTACATCTGCTGATGAAACAAAAATTGAAGATCAAGCATGCATGAAGGCAGGCTAGGCTTTGAGAAGGGACAGATTAAAGCTGTAGGCTGTGCTTAGTATAATGAAGTTTAATGGAAAAATGAAGAATGAAAAATGAAGTACAATGAAACTTCTATTCAAGGGTGCCTCCAACTCTGAAATACTTAAGCATTCCAGAAGAAAAATTAAGATGCTTCAAACTCCAGCCAAATGAAACACCTTCAGTGGCTAAGTTTTCATTCTCAACTAGGTTGTCATTTTTATTACATTAGTATCATCATGTCTATGCTCCAAACCGCTCAGAATGGTATGCATTGGGGGTTACTCTATTTTATCTGCATGACAATCATACAAGTTAGTTTGGCCTGAAAAAAGCATGTACATATTTTTTATTTTTAAAAAAGAACCATACAATATCACAATTCAAAGAGGAAAACCCAAACAATTAAAAATGAAACATTTGATAAATGACAATCCAAATCAAAATCATTTTAAAACAAATACCTCTTTCCAAATTTGAATAGACTGAATTGTTCCCATACTTCCATAATTTTTATGATTCAAAAATAAAAACAGATCAAGCCAAATAGTAAAGAAAGATAAAGATGGAATTATACCTTTTCTGTTTGTTTGTTTGTTTGTTTGTTTGTTTGTTTATTGTTACGCACACACACACACACATATACCACCTTTCATTAAAACAATCACAAGACGGTTCACATAAAAAAAGCTAAAACAAGACTAAAAATTACACAATTAAAATATGCTAAAAATATTAAAACAGATCTAATTTAATTTATTTAAAAATACATACATAAAAATACCATACAATATACAAAGAAGCAGAAATGGAGACAATCACATAAAAGCCTGAGTAAAAAGCCAAGTCTTCACATGTTTTCTAAAAGTCATGATGGAGACAAAGGAGCAAATAGCCACTGGGAGAGCATTCCAAAGTCTGGGGGCAGCAACAGAGAAGGCCCTGTCCCGCGTGCACGACAACTGAGCTTCTTTCAGTGTTGGCACCCGGAGCAGAGCCCCCTCAGATAACCTCATCAAGTGGGCAGCAACCCTTGGGAGCAGGCGGTCCCTCAGATATCCCGGGTCCAAACCATTAACATATTTAAAGAATATGTTAATTTTTCAACTGTTGCTATCTTTAGAGGATTAGTATAATAAACTTTGGCATATAGCAGCAGCCAAAGCATGTGTATTGGAGAAATAATAATGTGTGAAATAGCACTAGGTGGTTCGGTCACCCAATGAGCTTCATGGCAAGGTCTTCCATCTTGTCCAACACTGAATCACTGGTTTGGGTGGATCTGACTTGCAATAAAAGCTGGTCTTGCAAAAATGCATTTGATGGAACAGTACTTTAAATGCAAGATGAGGGGCTTACTATTAATTACTTGAGTAACCCAGCCATTCTTTCTCCTAGATACTCATAATGGGACTTTTCTCACATTATGCTCACAACAACCCTGTGAAGAAGGCTTGGCTAAGAGATTGTGACACTGGGTGGCAGCAACCACACTGAGTAACAGCACAGAGTATGAATCTTGTTGCAGATTAATTACTTATACACTACTAGTGTTTTTTAGCCCATTACAATAACGGGCGCTAGCGGTTCCCCCCCTCCTTTACCTGCTGCGGCCGCGCCGCCGACCGCCCACCCGCCCGCCATCCCAACTGCCGAGTCCTCCTCAAGCCCAGCCCACGTCATTCGGGCGATAAAAGTCCAAATTTTGAGAAGAAGAGAGGAGCTCGCAAGCAGAGCTCCTCTCTCTTTAAAGCCTCTTCCCGAACTGGCGCTTTGGGCACAAAGGTCCTTTGCGTCCATATTGAGTCCTTTGCGTCCATAGCGCCATTTCGGGCAGTGACTTTGCACAGAGAGGAGCTCTGCTTGTGAGCTCCTCTCTCCTTCTCTAAATAGGAACTGTTATCAGCCGAAGGACGTGGGCCGGGGCTGTGGAGGTCTTGTGTGGGTAAGGAGGTCTCAGCAGCTGGGAGGGCGGGCGGGCGGTCGGCAGCGGCGGCCGCGGGGGCAATTACACGGGCCGATTTGGCCCTTAATCATGGGAGGGGGGTTGGTTTAGAAAGGAGGACTCGGGCAGCTGGGAGCGCGGGCGGTTGGCGGCGGCGGCGGCCGCGGGAGCAATTTGTTGCTACGATGATGGGGACATCAACCGTCGTTTGGGGCACTTCAGCTACTTTGGCCAACATGGCCGCCCGTGTCTGGGCGGCCGTATCTTTTTTGGCGGTTCTAAGCATGCGCTCCGCGCATGCCCAGAACTGCCGAAAAAGACATGGGCGGCACGGGATCACACACAGGGCTTTTATTATAGAGGATACGTAATTAAACAAGCCGCCAACTTTAACTGAGGAACAAGAATTTAATAGTGAATACTAACTAAAGATAGCCTAAGAAAACAATAAATAGACTAACAGTCTCTTATGCAGAGAGAGGGAGAAGCTCTCATTTTGAATTCAAGGCAACAAGTGAGGGTCAGACAAACAAACTGGGACTCCATCTCCAAGCCAGTACATAGATACATTCAAGTAGAAAAACATGGCCTATATAAAGAACTAAGACAATGGTCTCATTTGCACATAAAGTGGAACTGAGTGTCCAATGGGCCGATGGTTCCACTCCCCCACACACTTAACTGTTCATGTTTGGACAAAACAGATAGAAGCCAAACTGCAGTCAAAACAAACAGGAACTCCACCATAAAGTGGAGGGGGGCGGGACTGGCAGTGCAGGCTTCCTTCTGGCATGAAGGACAGCCCCAACAGCCAACCACAGCCGGAGAGAGGGAGAAGCTTCCTTCCTCAACTCCAGTTAAAGTGAGCGCAGCCTACACTTCTGCATTCGCATGTAAAGCCGGCGCGAGAAACTGTGGGTACAAGCAGAGAAACTCACTACTACCTGTAGTTTCAAATTGAAATTTGGCAAGGGAAACTTTGGGTCACTTTTCTGACGAGGCCAGGGTTTAACGCATTTGCACATAAAGGTTTGTCAACCTCAGGCTGCTTCACCTCCCGTTTCCTGTTACATGCGAATGCAACTAATGTCTGCAGCAAATCCAAACAGATCTGACCCTGGATCTCACCATTCCACTCTACTCCACTGACTCTCTTCAGTTGCTTTGTTGGTTCAGTTGCCTTTCATAGCTACAACTCAAATAAGCTGGATGTTAGCGATATGCAGGCAGGAACTCCTCTAGTGAGCCCATCTGATTAAGGGCTAATATGCACAGCTGCTGAAAATTGGCCCTAGCTATGGAGAGAGCCCAATAAACATTACAGCTCAACCCATGGCCAGATTGGTTTTCAGTTGGTAAAGATACAGATTGTGTTTTCCCCACACTTCAGCATGGACTGAAAATCAATTTGGCCAAACAAAGGAGCAATTGGATGATCACTTGGCTCTGCAGCAAGCTCTAATGTGCACTGACTTCACTGAGCAGCCAGCACTGATTTTGGTTAAGTCCATTGGCCTTAAGAGTTGTCTTTGGCTTACTTGGTTAGAGCTCATATTGTGACTAGCGAGACCCAAGGATATAAAGCATTAATGTCTGGAAGGGAAAACTGGAAGTTCAGCCATAGAAAAAGGTAATATATTGAGATCCATTCGAGTGGGTCTCTTGCCAGAAACACGAGGAGTTGTATTAATTCTTATAGATAAAATGGTATCTCATATATTAGTACAAAGCTGTTGGTGCATATGAGATCTTGTATATGCTGGTTCATTTAGTATAATCTAGATTTGAGCTGATACATCTTATTACAGTCTAGGAGAAAAAGTACTCATTGAGTTTTTCTATGACTTCTTTTCCTTCAGCAAATCACTAAATTTGTGTGCGCGCATATGTTCATGTACACAAGGTATACAGGGACGCTGATTTATGTTATTGTAAGGAGGAGGTTTGGCTGAATTTTGCATGTCATGCAAAATATGCTTAGGGACAGAATGCAGAGCACTAGGACTTTGTGGCAGCCTTCAGCCTGAATCTCATCCATTTTTGCCTGGAAATATGAACAGTAACAGCTTGTGGTTTGTTGTTCTCAATTCCCAGCTTTCCCATAAATGAGCCTTGATGAGGGTTTCCTTTTCTTTGCCCCAAATTCTTTTATTGCCTCACTGCTTCCTAAATACGATTTACTCCCATCATCCCATTTCTGCTTAATCCCCCCCACACACCTCCCAATCTAAATGTATTTTTTTAATGCTAGAATTATGCAAAGAAAACCATGATGTAAAATCTGAGTTAGAGTGATCTAGCTGAAGAGATTGGACACAGAACTAGGAGACATGTGGAAGCAATAATTTACCCATGAACTCAGTGACATTGGCCAGATCACTAAGTCTCAGCCTTGGTTGCCCATTTATAAAATGGAAATCATTACTTATCGCATGGACTTGCTGCTATGAGGATGAATTCCATTTAAATAGTCGATGTACCTGCAGAATCTAGGTATTCTAGTTTCAGCTTTTTCAAGCAGAATGTGGAATTGTCAATGAGTGTGAATCAGTGGTCCAATTTTTGTGAATTAATTTTTTTCATCTCTGTGTGGAACAAGTTCTGTTCTGGGCGGCAGTATCAAGGCAGTGTGTGTGCACATGCATTCAGAATGAGGCCTTCCTGATTCAACCTGAGCGGGATTGAAACTGAACTGAGCAGACATCCAAAAACTTGTGAGTGTGCGCACGTGAGCACGCCTTAGAGGGAACAGTGGTGTGAATATGTACTAAGGTTTAAGGACATGCAAGTGTGTGTGTATGTAGTAGCAAGTACCAGAGCAAATGTAGCATACTGGTTAAGATAGAGTGATTTGGTGTGGAGAACCTATAGGGGAGAAAGTGCATAACTCTTCCATCACCTGCTGCCTCTACACTTTGCTTGCCTGACATATGAGCAAGTGAGCATGACATGCATGCACATGCACCTGGCATGTGCACGTGCGCTGGGTACTTCCACTAACTTCCGGCTGAGGACACCGGGGCGGCAGGGAGGTATGCTGCCGCCCCAACAAAGACTTTTAAAATGGAGCGCCAGCAGGGGAAATGTGACCAGAGAGGTAAGGGCACCCTTCCCCACCCTTAATGGTATGCCTCCCTGCCTTCGAACTGGTTCTGTGCACATCCCTACCCTATATGGTTTAGTATCATCTGCAAATTTGGCTACCTCATTGCTTACCCAGCTTTTAGATCATTTATGAATAAATTAAAAAGCACTGGTCCTAATATAGATCCTTGGGCGACCATGCTTCCTCCTTCCTTACATTGTAAAAACTGTCAATTGATTCCTACCTTTTGTTTCCTGTTCTTCAACCAGTTACCATGAACCTGTCTTCTTATCCCATGACTGCTAGGTTTGCTCAAAAGCCTTTGATGAGGAACTTTGTCAAAAGTTTTTTGGAAGTTCAAGTATACTATGTTGACCGGATCACCTTTATCCACATGCCTGTTGACACTCTGAAAGAACTCCAAAAGGTTAGTGGCACTGGCAAGACTTATAGTACTTTAGAGAAACCATGTTTAGGGATGTGCAGAACTGGTCTGTGGTCTGATGGTTCGGTCCGGGGGTTCGCGGGTTTGTGATCGAACTGAAATCTTCCCCGCCACCCCGGTTCTGTCCGGCCAGAACAGAACTGTTGGTCCGGTCCTGCAGGTCCGCCAACTTTTTAAAAAAAATTAAATTAAAAATAAGTATCTGTAGCCCCTTCGGGGGGCTTGTTGTAGCCGCGGGTGTGTGTGTGTGTCTGTTCCACGAGGGTTCCTTCTCCCCCACCAGCCTCCCTCATCACCGCTACGGCCAGGTCAATGTAGCCTTTTTGGCCCTTTCAGGCGTCCATAAAGGTGAGTGGCCGCCATTTTGGCCACCGCCGTGAATGCGCAAATGCCCTCTGTGAAACCAGGCATAGCCTACGGCCTCGCAGAGGGCATTTGCGCATGTGCGGCGGCGGCCAAAATGGCGGCTGCTCGCCTTTACGGAGGCCCGAAAGGCCAAAAAGGCTACATTGACCCGGCCGTGGCGGTGATGAGGGAGGCCTGTGAGGGGAAAGGGAACCCTCACAGACCTCCCCCCCCACAGCTACAACAAGCCACCCGAAGGGGCTACAGGTACTTACTTTTAATTTAAAATTTAATTTAAAAAAAAAAGTTCACTGAGCAGTCCGGGACTGGACCGGACCGGGAGAGGGGTTCGCTGGGGGCCAGACCGAACTGGCCCAGTTCCATTCGAGGCCAGTTTGGCTTCAAACCAAACCAGGCCAGATGGTTCTGTGCACACCCTTAACCATGTTGGTTCTTCTTCAGCAAGGCCTGTTCTACATATGTAACAATACAACTGCTGGTGTGTTCCAGCAATTTACCCAGAAGAGATGTTAAGCTCACCAGCCTGTAATTTCCCAGATCCACCCTGGATCTCTTTTTGAAAATGTGAGTTATATTGGCTACTTTCCAGTCCCGTGGCACAGAACCTGATTGTAGGGATAAGTTACACATTTTTGCTAGGAGATTAGCATTTTCACCTTTGAGTTCTTTAAGAACCCTTAGGTGGATATCGTCTGGCCCCACTGTTCCCTCTAAGGCGTGCGCACATGTTCACACTCACAAGTTTTCTGATGTCTGCTCAGTAAATTTTAGATCCCGCTCAGGCTGAATTAGGAAGGCCCCACTCTGAATGCATGTGTGCACACAATGCCTTGATACTGCCGCCCAGAACAAAACTCATTCCGCACACAGATGAGAGAGAACACTGTCTGGCCCTGGTGATTTGTTAATCCTACTTTATAGAATTGTTGTTGTAAGGATTAATGAGATAATATATGTGACATGCTTTGAGCACTCTAGAGCATGCTTAAAGTATCTTACCAGATTTTCAAGATAATGATTTGGGATTCTTTGTTTCAAGATTAGTAGAAACTGGCAGGTTCCCAGCTCTCTTGAAGCAAGTCTGACCATTCATGTCTCACTCTCTATGCTTCTCACCTCACCTCATTATTAAAGAACTATGGTTTAATCCAAATATTCATGATGGACAATTGAAATCAATGTGACTTTTTTTTTAAACTAAACATTCTCTAAGTCATGTTAGAAATATTCCCCTTTAATTTTGGTTTGCTCAAGAACAGGATTCTCATTACGGAGTCACATCAATCCAGCTGCACTCCAACCACATGCAATTTAAAATAATTACTAATTAAACAGAAATAAAAGTGAGCCTATAATAACAATAATAATCAGTGATGCTCTGGTCGTTACCCAAGTCTCTGTTTGGAGCCTTTCCTAGGGAAACTAACTTAAAAGGAAAGGAGCAAAAAATGCAGATTTCTGGAACGAGTGCCAGAGACTGATTTGTTGAACATTAACACTCAAATAGGAAATGGAGTATCTCAAGGGTGTGCGTTGCATCAACAAACCTAATTTTATATTCTGTTGACATCAACCATCTCTTGTTGTTTTAAGGCATTCAAATCCAGATACAAAGGGCAGGCTGCCATAGGAAAGAACAGGCACAGGACAGCTGTGCATTCTCCATCATGGTCTAGTGTGCTGTTCACCTCAGAGGGCTCGCTGAAGAGAATAATCTCTGTGTAAGCAGCTCTTTGCTGATTTTTCAAGAGCCAAAGCATCAATCAATGTGACTGAAAATAGCGCGAGCTGTGAGTGCAGGTAAAGATTTTTGTTTGTTTCACATTTGTATGTACACACACAAACCTCACATGAAGAGTTTGCATTGTGGCCAGAGTATAAACAAGCAAGCCAAGAGACAAACAACCCTATAGCATCGGGATGTGATGATAGCTGCAGTGGGGCAAGGAATAGTTTGCCGCACTAAAAGCTGGTGTGAGGTAACCAGAAACGTCAAGAACCCTCTTCACATAACCCTCCCTACATTCAGTAAAAATGTGGAGGAAGCATGTGTCCACTGGCCCTGCCGCTGATACCAACACACCCACTGTCAGTCCCATGTTTAACCTTCATGAGAAAGGGGGTGTCCCCACACATACCACACTAGTTAAAACTCTGTTTATTCAAGGTTCCTGCCAGTGTGGTTTATGGGGCTTCAACCCCTCTCTCATGAGAGTGGAATGTGAGGCTGCTAGGGAGTCTGCCAGCGGCTGTGTCTTGGCATCAAGGCTGGCCGGTGCAGTCCCCCTTCTTGCATCCCTTAAAGAGAGACGGGGGGAGGGGGGGAGTTAATCTTTGCTTCCTGCCAAGAAAATCTCACTGCAATGATGAGACCAGCACAGGGTGGGGCCACTGTGTCAACAACACTAGTGAACTTGAAGAGTCAAGAAAATGGCTTCTCTAAGAGTCATCTGTGGCCCTGCCTCTCTCCACCCTCACAGTGCTGTGGTCCACGGTCATCAACGAGCTGGACCAACCACCACCGTGCCAGCAGAAATTATTGTTCCAGTATGTCGGACAATGTCAAACCATAGGTTGTGGTGTTCTGTTTGGCAACTTTAGAAAGCCTTGTCCTCAGTGCTCTGAAGAATCAGCTCAGAAGGTCAGGATGTTGGCCCTGGGATGAGCAAACAAGTTCGACATCGAACCTGTTCAGTTCAACGGTCCAATAGGAAACCCGCCTCCTGCTGCCAGTTTGGTATCAGACCAACCCCCCTCCCCCCGGCCATTCAGGGAGGTTTTCAATCTTTTTTAAAAAAATTATTATTATTATTATTATTATTAATTATTATTTTTCTTACCTACTCTGGGGGGCTTCTTTGAAGCCGCAGGGCAGGGTGTGTCTCTCCAGAGTTTCCCCCTCCCCACGTCGGCCTCCCTTATGATAAAAATTGCGCAGTCTGGGTGGCCCATTCCGGACCTGCCCTGCGTGCCAATTGCCATTTTGAAGGCCAATTGCCATTTTGGAGGCTGCTGTGCATGCCCAATGAGCCTGTGCGTGGCCCGGGTCATTGCTGGAACATATAACATTGCAGAGTATTTCTTAACATTGCTATCTGGCAGTCCTAAATATTAGTAGAATAAAAGGTGCATGTCTTGGTATAGTGCAAGACAGAAACTGCATAAAAAGCTTTAGGGTTTTAGGGTGTGGATGGTGCAATAAAGTTTTGAGTAAGATCAAGTGTCTAATGATGTTAAGCTTAAAAAAAATAGAGTTGCATAGTGTAAACAGTTTAGGTGTATTGTATTTCGAGACAATGACTATGAAACAATTAAGAATTTCCCTTCCAGGCCTGAAACACCTGAGAGCAAACTCTTAAGAATAATTCATTGGCTATCTAGGCATGCAGACAATGACAGATATTTTCAAATACTATTAAAATGTGTATCTATCTATATAAACCTGCTTGTGCCTCACTCGCTCACTCACTGACGAGAAACTCCCAAACCAAACCACAAAAAAAATAGAAACATGCTGTTTTACTGACAGATTCCAGACCTTGCCCAGACTACCAGAAAAATAGAAAATCCTGGAAAATTTGATTAATTTGCTGGAAAATGTGGAAAAAACTATCCCATTGGAAAGGCGTGAGGAATGATACCTTCCAACAAACTTTGTCAGTTTTCTTGGGAATGTTTTTGAGAGAGAAAGTCCAGACTGTCACTGAATTATGAAATTCATGCTATATTTTTTCAGTTCACTGCATTTCAATCCATGTCAGTTTTGAACAAAAATCACTTAAGAAATTGAAAAACATGAGAAAGCTTAAATGCTGGAGATATAAATCTTTCAGTTTGTAACTCCTGAGGACGTGGACAAGCTGCTCGGAGTGGTGAGGCCTACCAATTGTTCTCTTGACCCTTGTCCAACATGGCTTGTTCTATCTAGCAGGGAGGCTGTTGTAGGAGGCCTAGTAGAAATCATAAATGCTTCTCTGAGGGAGGGCAGGATGCCTCCTTGTCTTAAGGAGGCAATTATTAGACCTCTTCTTAAGAAGCCTACATTAGATCCCTCAGAGTTGAGCAATTATAAGCCTGTTTCCAACCTCCCATGGTTGGGCAAGGTAATTGAGAAGGTGGTAGCCTCTCAGCTCCAGACGGTCTTGGAGGAAACTGATTATCTAGACCCATTTCAAACTGGTTTTCGGGCGGGCTACACTAGCTGCCAATAGGTTTCCGGACAAAATACAAAGTGCTAGTTAAAGCCCTAAATGGCTTAGGCCCTGGGTATCTAAGAGAACATCTTCTTCATTATGATCCCCACCGCCCATTGAGGTCGTCCAGAGAGGTCCGTCTCCAGTTGCCGCCAGCTCGGCTGGTGGCCACACAGGGATGGGCTTTTTCGGTTGCTGCCCCGAGACTATGGAATGCGCTCCCTGCTGAGATACGATCCTCCCCATCTCTGACAATTTTTAGAAAGCATTTGAAAACCCACCTCTTCACCCAAGCTTTTTCTGTTCTTTAAATTTTAAGGTTTTAATTCATGGTTGATTTTTAAATTGTTAAATTGTTTTAAGTTTTTGTATATATTTTAACTTGTGTTATACTATTGTTAACTGCCCAGAGACAAAAGTTCGGGGCGGTGTACAGATGTAATAAATAAATAAATAAATAAATAAAAATAGACACCATCAACAGTCACTGCAGGTACTGTGCTAGGGATGGATAGGGCTAGTTACTCTCCCCCTGTTAAATAAAAAGAATCATCATGTTTAAAAGGTGCCTTTTAATTTATAGCACGGAGTGATAAATTAATACTTAGCTAACTGTATTTATGTGATATTTATATTGTAACAGAAATTCAAGACTCCTCTTTTCATCCAAGATCAGCTTTCAAAGCAGGTTACAAATAAAACGCATTAGAAGCTACAATATATAAGTACTACTACTACTACTAGTACTTCTACTACTGATGCTGCTGCTAGAGGGAAACATGTGGTAAAAAGCATGAATTGTTCCCTTTGCTAAGCAGGGAGGGTTCACTCTGGTTTGCATTTGCATGGGAGACTACATGTGTAAGTAAGATTATTCCCCTCAGGGGATGGGGCCAGTCTGGGAGGAGCAGCTGCATGTTTGCATGCAGAAGGTTCCAGGTTCCCTCCCTGGCATCTCCAAGATAGGGATGAGAGAGAGGCTCTTACCTGCAACCTTGGAGAATACAACGAATACGACAAATATTTATAGAGCGCCTTTCAACAAAAGTTCCCAAAGTGGTTTACATAGAAATAAATAAATAAATAAAATGGCAGCCAGAGAAATAAAATATGAATGAATGAATGAAATCATAGCTGGAGAAGCCACTGCCGGTCACTTTAGACAATACTGAGCTAGATGGACCAATGGTCTGACTCGGTAAAAGGCAGTTTCCTATGTTCCTATATACTATTTATATACCACTTTTCAACAAACATGTTCCAAGTGGTTTACATAGAAGAATAAAATAAGAAATAAACAATGGTGCCCTGTCCCAAAGGGTTCACAATCTAAAAGTAAATATAAGACAGACACTAGCAACAACCACTGGAGGGACAGTTGCTCTCCCCATGCTAAATATAAGAGAATCACCAATGTACAAGATGCCTCTTTGCTCTGTTAGCAGGGTGAGTAAGTGGGTGTGTATTGTTAGGGGTAAATCCCTTTACCAGCCCAAACTACAGGCTTATGGCTCTCTCAGGCAGAACCAGGTCTACACTGGCGTTACTAGGGACCAAAGCGAAAAAGATGTTTTGCAATGGAATGTGAGAGAAGGTTTGGCATCAGTGCCCCTCTCCTCTGCTTGATACTGATAAAAAGTCTGATTAGCTTTTTGAGCAAATCAGATTACTTGGGAAGACCCTAGAAGGAAATCAACCCTAACTGCAAATACGTTTGGTACGCATATACTAAAATACCTTCCCCCAGGAAATTACAAGTAATCACAAGTAAAGAGATTTCTCAGCAGAGCAATCCCCACCCTGCCAAGCATGAACACTCTTTCCTATCACTGATTGAATTAGCCCTGAGGACTAGCACCTCATGATTAAATTGAGTCTCTAGGACTTTGTAACACACCTAAATCTCCAAAACAATAGACTCAGTTGCAAAACTTCTTCGTTACCCCTCAGCAACAACAGATCTTAGAAAAGTAATCTCACTTGCCCTTCCTCCCTAAACAGGAGCAAGGTGGAAGGTATTCAACCCCTCTGTCAAGGAATCCCCCTCAAATTTAGGGTATAACCCCCCACCTTTTAGAGTTAGTACTTTGTTCAGTTGGCGAACCTCCCCACAGAGCTATCTACACACCTACACAGCTGTTCCCAGGGATTGAGGCTGCCCTGCATAGGCGAAACTAGCGGGGGCAGCCAGGTCACATGACCCAGGTGCCACTGGGTGGGGGCACCAGTGCCATGCTGCCTCCCCCTCCCCAATTAATGAAAAAAAATTATATATATTTGGGGGCTTCCTAAGGGCTGCCGGGGTGGGGGGTCTGCAAAGTTTCCCCCTCCTCCTGCTGGCCTCTTAGATCACTGCTGCAGCCAGTCTCGGGCTAATTTTCAGGCCTGTTTGGGCCTACAAAGATCAGTGCGGCAGCCATTTTGGAGGTCGCTGCACATGCTCAGAAGGCCTCTGTGAAGTCTGACAAGGCATAGGACCTTACAGGGACCATTTGAGCATGTGCGGTGGCCATTTCTTAATTTTTTTTTAAAGGCTGCTGAAAACAAAAATGGCCACCGCACATGCTCAAATGGCCTCTGCAAGACCCAAGTCTAGATTTTTCCCTGATCTAGGGAGTCAGAAGAATGCAGAGTTGTTGGCAAGGGACCCGAGCATTTAAAAACAGATATAAACTAGCTGACCCCGCACAGAGCATCTATGCAGTTGTGCACTGAGCCTGTGGCATCCCCCTGCAGCGCTCTCTCTCGCTCGCTCTCCCCGCCACGCTCTCTCTCTCTCTCCCCCGCTGCTCTCTCCCCCACCGCTCTCTCGCTCTCCCCCACCGCTCTCTCCCCCACGCCATTCACTCGCTCTCCCCCCCAAAGCTCTCCCCCGCTGCTTGCTCGCTCTCCCCCGCCACTCGCTCACTCTCCCCCCGCCACTCACTCTCCTGCTTTCCCCCTGCCGCTCTCTCCCCCGCAGCCCACCCGCTTGCTCACCCCCCCCCCCGCAGCCTGCCCGCCCGCTCTCCCGCCCGCCCGCTCTCCCCCCCGCAGCCCGCCCGCCAGCTCTCCCCCCCGCAGCCCGCCCGCTCTCCCCCCCGCAGCTCGCTCCCCGCAGCTCTCCCCATTGGGCGGGCCAGGGCCAGGCCATCTTGCTGCCACCTCCCACCTCCTCCTCCTGGCTGGTAGGGCTTTGCCTGTCATCTGCCCACCTCCTCGCCACCAACATTATTTCTCCCCGCCACTGCCTCCTCTTCCTGGCTGGCGGGGCTTTGCCCACCATCCATCCACCTCTTCTGGCTGGAGGGGCTTCGCCTGCCAGCCCTCCATCTCTGCCTCCTGGCAGCCGCCATTATTTCTCTCCGCTTCAATGTTGGATGTTGGAACTCTTGCGCTCTCTAGTGCATCTGCCCGTTAGTACTTGATTGCTCCCCTCACCTCAGAGATCTCCCCACCCTCACCTGAGCTGCACTCCTGCTCCTCCTCCATCCCGTTGCTAAGATGGAGGCACTTGAAATATAGGCAACACCCCTTTGTAACCCATGTGCTGACAGTTGGATACAAACTAAATTCACCACATACATATTAAATGTTTGTACTGTAGGAATGTATTGATGAAATATTTCAAAATATATTAATTGAATCATTATAATATCAGTACTACTCAATACTGAACTGAAATTATTTTGATAGGCTATCAGGGGTCAGCAACCTTTCAGACATCATGTACCAAGTCTTCATTTATTCACTCTAACTAGTTTAACTTGATTGATCTGCACACTAGTACTTGATTGTTCCCCTCACCCCCTGCCACAGCCCATCTCACCTCAGAGATCTCTCCACCCTCACCACACCTCCTCCTCCTCTTCCATCCCATTGCTTCCATCACCCTCACCCTTCTTGGTTATGGTTGCAGCATTGCTGCCGCCTATTGACCAAGCTACAGCCCCCTATCCCCAGAAACCTCCTCACCCTCACCTGAACCCTGCTCCTGCTCCTCCCCACAGGAGCAGCAGCAGTGGTTGACCGGGCCATTCCTCTCTGCTGCCACCACCATGGCCATTCGTTCCCCTCAGGCCGCTGACAGGCCAGGGCCCACCCCTTGCCTGCCTGTCTCCCTCTGACAATGACCTCGGTAGCTCCAAACAGCAGCAGTGGTTGACTGGGCCCTTCCTTGCTGCTAGTGCTGCCATGGCCGCTCATTTTCCTCAGGCTGCTGACAGGCTCCGGCCCATCCCTTGCCATTCCTTCTGTCTCTCTTCCCCCTCCCTTCTTTTTCTCTTTCTCTCTCCTCCACTCACTCTTCCCCACTCTTTCTTCCCCCTCCCTTCATGTTTTTTCTCTCTCTCCCTCCCTCCCTGAACACAGATTTTGTTCATCTTGTTTCCTCATTTAATTCATACAACGGCAGCCTCCTTCCCCCTCTACAATCAAGAACATCTTCCGACCAGTAACAGTTGCATTCCAACTGACCTTAACCATCACAAGCTCCTCCTCCTTATCTGCATAGGGAATCCCCACTGCCCAGTCACCACAATGCCACAGGCTCCTCCTCCCTATCTGCACATGGAATCCCCATTGCCCAATCACCATGCTGCTTCTGCTCTCACAGGCTTCTTCTCCCTATCTGCATATGGAATCCCCACTGCCCAATCAGGTGCTTCTGCTTGCAAACTCTGTCAGCCAATTGCCTCCTTTCTACCACGTCCCCACGCATGGCCCGTTTTGGAGAAATAATAATATAGATAGATGGCACAAAAGTAAGTGGACAAAACATCCCTTAAAAAGACAATGTTGGTTGAATACCTTGTAAGCTGGCAAAACTGAAGGGTAGGTGGGGAGAGAGGCAAGGAATAAAATAGAAATATTCCCTTGCATGCTGTTTAATTCTCTATACAGAGCTCTATCTTTATCTATTTTTTATCTATCTATTTTTTAGAGCCAGGGTGGTATAGTGGTTAGAGTGCTGGACTAGGACTGGGAAGACCCGAGTTCAAATCCCCATTCAGCCATCATACTAGCTGGGTAACTCTGGGCCAGTCACTTCTCTCTCAGCCCAACCTACTTCACAGGGTTGTTGTGAGGAGAAACTCAAGTATGTAGTACACCGCTCTGGGCTCCTTGGAAGAAAAGCGGGATATAAATGCAAAAATAATAATAATCTGAATATTTGTCAAGCAATCTGATTATAAGGTTTGTGGGATTTCAAACTTGGAAAGTGCCTGCCTTTAACTTGTGTGGTGCTTTAAAAAAAAACACAACCAAAACTGAATATCACGCTGTTTTGCTATTCTTTGGCTAGTTGCAACTTCCACCTTCTTCCTGATCAGGCTGCTGGGTCCAAGCCTTATTGTAAGCTGCTGGATAATTTCAGATTGTTTGGGGCCCCTAGGATTTCCCATTGCAACCATCACCCTTTAAGGCAAAAGCTGTTTGGACAGAAAAAACCCATCCCTGAATTTCTTGGAGGCAGCAACCTGAAGTGAGGTGTGCTGAGGTGGCAGAGCATTTGCTAAAGAGAGCTTTCACTGCTTAGCTCTATGGAGGCATGCCCAGCACATGGATGTGCTGCGTTTCCTTGGGAAGGCAACTGGCACATATGTGCCACATGTGTGGTTGTGTGTGTGTGTGTTGCTTACAACCGGTTTCTCCTGAAAGTGTCTGAACTTGTATTTTTGAACTGATATTATGGTAAATTTATTTGAAAGATGGGTGTCAGATGTTTGGACAGGGGCGCAATTTCAGTGCTTGCCCTAGGCACTATTCCCCCTAGATACGTCTCTGCTGCCCTGATTCGCATTGCCTTGACCTTCCACCAAATAGCAAAACCCAGACAGAGTGCACATTCTGTGGATGAGTTCCAGAGATTCCCAGTCCTGAGAATCTTTGATTCAAAGAGCTTAAATCACTAGTTTGAGGGACCCCACAGCAATGCCACCTAGTTGTCCAAGCAGATTTCTAACCTCATTTTTCCAGATCCAGAAAATTAGAAGAAAGATAGATATAGGCTTTTCCTGCAATTACCCACTTTAGGACAGGGATTCATTTCCCCCTCCTTCTATTTGTTTTCTAACCTTCACCAGTAAAGTGGAGTCCCCAGCTAGGGGCCCCTTAATTAGTGTTGCTCTGATCATGAGCATTAGAGGTCGGAGATGAAGGAGACACTAGGATTTGTCAACCTTTCTCTCGTGAACAAAAACCAATACAAATGTTCTACCCCAGCTAGCATGCTGAAGATCCTTTTTCATGAATAAGTTCCTCCAACTACGCTCAAAATTGATCTAAATTCTCTAAGAATCTCCATCCTGACCTATTTTGCTAACACCCTAAATTAAAGTGACCTTGAGAGAATTTCCCGGGAGAGCCGGGAGGCGGCTTTTTGCCTCCCCTCCGGGGGTCTGCTCATGAGTAGCCGCAGCTACTCACGATCAGAAAAACTGGGTTTAAGGGGAGGGGTACTTAGGTGGGTTAACCGCCGGGAGGCAACCGGGCTCGGCTGTGAGCCCGGTGGCTCCTACGATCATCCGAAATTGGCCTAGGCTCCCCTAGCCCGATTTCGGATTATTGTGGGAATAGCATCAGTATTTGTAAGGTAGAGAGAAGAGGTCTGCTGATATTTACAGTTCCCTATTCCAGTTTTGTGGATTTCTTTTTTATTATTTCAATTTTTCTTGTCATAGTTCGCTTGGTTAATTTATTCCATCTGTACATTTTAACTGAAGCCTATAATTTTAACCATATTCTTATTTTTATCAATAGGAAGAGATTAAAATACTATGATGCAGGGTAGATATTTTTCCAACCCCCTTTGACTCTTATTTTCTTTAAAAATGCAGATGTAATTGTTCTGCATATTCGTGCTTTTCTGAAGAAAATCAAAATAATCCAAATTATAACTTCTAAGACCTCAGTTCTGCTCTATTTCTTTCTGTTATTTATCTGCAGAGGGAAGGGAAGAAATGAACTCACCTTAGATGTCAAGGTTGCTTTGAGGATCATCATTTTTGTTTCAAGAGTGCACCATGACTCACTTCTGTGATGAAAATTAGAACATTGGAAGGACCTATATCCTATTTCTATGCCTGCTTATAATATGCATGCCACCATTGCTCAGAAGGAAGCCCACACATTTAAATGGGAGTTTCTTCCCTGTTAAGGCCAAACTATATGTAACATCAATAAAGTCTTTGCAAACTTGCCAGGACTATTTTTGGATGGGGCCCAATCCAGATTGGCACCATGTTGGGAAGTGAAGATAATGAGCTGTAGTTATTCCCCACCTCACAATAGTTGTGATCCTGATAAGTGCCCCATGTTTTTTATTTTATCCAGAAAAAAGCCTTCAATTGAGCCAAGTGTGCATAGGATTTAGGGTTGCCAACTTCAGCTACAGCCATTCCTGGAGATTTTTCTTTCTTTCAACGCCATTGTGTGTGTATCTATATCTATATCTCTACACACATACATACCATTAAGATACAACCATTATGAATTATAATTACATGCTCTAACAAATATAATTACGTTTTTGTGTTACGGTTACATTGCAAAGGAGAAAATGTTTGATCTCCTGCAGAATCTTTACACCAAAACTGGAGTGCACAGTCTGTACTGTCTGATACTCTCTAATTTCCACCCAGGGTATAAAGTCTAGAGGTCTGCAGCTGAGCTGACAAAGTAGTTCATAGACCCAGCCTCTTCACTTTTTAAATGTTGCCTGAGCTGATACTAAATGAAGACAAAAAAACCTCATTGATCGAAAGGTCTCTGCACAGTGTGGAAATGTAAATGCATTATCAATGGATATCATTTCAGGACAGACTAGAAATGACGCATATAAGTAGAAAGAAGTTCTGGTTAAAGTCTGATGGATTGTTCACTGATATTTGATTAAGGGGATTGATTATATAATTAGAATAACTACATTTATTAAATGTATGTACTGCTTTTCTACATCCACCTAATGGCACGGTGGGGAAATGACTTGACTAGCAAGGCAGAGGTTGCTGGTTCAAAATCCCCACTGGTATGTTTCCCCAACTATTGGAAGCATCTATATCGGGCAACAGTGATATAGGAAGATGCTGAAAGGCATCATCTCATACTGTGAGGGAGATGGCAATGGTAAACCCCTCCTGTGTTCTACCAAAGACAACCACAGGGCTCTGTGGTCGCCAGGAGTTGACACTGACTCGACAGCACACTTTACTTTACTTACTGCTTTTCTGCACAAGTACTAAAAGTTGTGATAAAAGCATCACCATATACAAAGCTGTTTCAAGTATACACTCACAGAGTTTATAGCAGCTACAGAATTTGGCTTGGGGACTTAGCTTTCCAGGGGAATAAAAACCACACATTTAAGGTCTTTCTTTTCAGCCATCCCAAACTCTTGAATGTTTTAACCATGGTTTTACATTTTATTGTATATCACATAGCTATTTTGTTTTAGAAATGTGACTAATGCCATGTGTGCTTGTATACACACATGCATGCATAACAGATACATGCATGAATAAGATGCATAAGATACATATCAGTCAAGAATGAAAAAAATACATTTTAGTTATATCTGCATCTCTATGATTAACCAATCAGTGCCACATTTCCCTCAAAAATTATTTGCTTCAGAAGAAGGCAAACTTGATTCCTTCTTACAGTAAACAGCCTGCGTAAATAAAGATTGAATTAAATGAAAAATAGAATGGACTGCATGATCTATGGCATGTGACTGTACTATTCATAATTTACTGACTAAGGTTTTTGCTGTTCTTGTGCCTCTCTCACCTTTTTCTTTTTCTCTACCACAATTCCCACTAGTGCATTAAGATGAACGCTGTAGTTAGTAAATTTTCCCTTGTGCATTTTACAAGCTCAAGGTTATGGGTTAGAACAAGGGCTGTCATATCATAAATCAAACAAAATAGAACAGCTTGAGAGAAAGAACCATAGCGCTTCATGTTGTGCTAGATCACTCAAAATGGAGTCACCCTTAAAAAGCCTTCTTTACAACTTTTAAAAAATAGTAATGTAAAGTCAAATGCAGCATTTTTTCTTAAAGTGGTGTGAGAACAAAAACTAAATGTTGTTATCCTGTTCACAGGTCATTCCAATGATCACCAGGGATGAGCAGTATCTAAAATGCATATTTTCAATACTTTTGTATTTTGTATCTAAAATACTTTTCAGAAAAGTATTTTGTATTTTGTAGCTAAAATAAATTTGCTCAGGTAGTTTGTATTTTTAAAATACATTAGTGAAATCAAAATATGCCTCAGCCCATCATTACTTTGCTTTCTTGCTTCAGGAATTGCCTTTTTATTGCAAACAGGCAGCCAATTGGCTTCCAAGCATCCTCATGTGTATGCTCTGATCCTCCCTCTCTGCCTTCTGAAGTTTGAATAGTTTTACTCTGACTGGTCAGTTAGCCAAGTTTGAAAATCAAGGAGAGAGAAAAAGAGAGACTGCCTCTGTGAGTAAAATGGGGAATGAAAGGTGAGGGTGGCATGAGAGTCCATTGAGGAGGGGCAAGAGGGGGAAGCTACCACCCCCTCCTGGATTTTGGATGCAAGATAACTCCCAACCTCACAGCTTGCTTGCTTTAACATTTATCTGTCCTAGCTGCAACACTGCAACTAGAAACCTGACTTGATCTGAAGAGGCTGAAGTTCTTCTGGTCCAGTATCTGTATAAATTTGCAACTTGCCTAATGCTTAGACGCTTTGTTTTGGGGTGGTCAGAGTAATCTGGAGTGGGCAGAGTCATTTACAAATATTACCCTGACTGTGTCTCTTATTATTTACTGTGACTGACTAATGGTAGCAAATTTCCATTTCTTTCCGCTCTGTGAAACAAAGCCTCAGCATATTCTTGGCCTGAAGTTTGCCTTTAGAAAGCTTTGTGTTTAGATTGCTGGAGGGCATGCATAGTTCTTAGCTGGCCTTCCAGGTTACCTGGCTGTGGGGGGAATGGGACACATAGAGGTGATTCTCACAATCTCCGAGAGAGGGTGGGGACGGTGAGGGGAGAAGGCTACTTTTAACTCACCTTCACCCCAGATGACTAAGCCCTGGGTCATCAGCATGTTTCCCATGTGCCCAGATAAGCATTGCTCCCTGGGGGAGCAGGGCGTGATATGCAGCTGGAATTCATTGTTCCAGCCATCACATATCCCACAATGCACTATGCATGGCATATTGAGGGATTTCCCCCATCTCTGTGACACACAATACCTGGCAGCCAGATTAAGGGTGTGCTCGCACCCAACCAGTTGTGCACTCGCACAACCAGCCTAATCCAGGCTGCCTTAGCCTGGGTTAGGTTGGTCATGATAATGGCTTCAGTATCATTGTGGGACATAAGAACATAAGAACAGCCCTGCTGGATCAGGCCCAAGGCCCATCTAGTCCAGCATCCCGTTTTGCACAGTGGCCCACCAGATGCTGCTGGAAGACACAGGCAGGAGTTGAGGGCATGCCATCTCTCCTGCTGTTACTCCCCCACAACTGGTACCCAGAGGCACCCCGCCCCCAAGGCTTGAGGTAGCCTACAGCCCTCTGACTAGTAGCTGTCAATAGACCTTTCCTCCATGAAGTTATCCAAACCCCTCTTAAAGCCATCCAGGTTGTTGGCTGTCACCACATCTTGTGTCAGAGAATTCTACAAGTTGATTATGCGTTGTGTGAAAAAGTACTTCCAATTGCTGGTCCTAGATTTCCTGGCAATCAATTTCATGGGATGATCCCTGGTTCTAGTGTTATGGGAGAGGGAGAAGAATTTCTCTCTATCCACATAATCCACACTATGCATGATTTTATAGAGCTCTATCATGTCTCCCCGCAGTTGTCTTTTTTCTAAACTAAATAGCCCCAGGTGTTGTAGCCCAGCCTCATAAGAAAGGTGCTCTAGGCTCTTGGTTGCCCTCTTCTGGACCTTTTCCAGTTCTACAATGTCCTTTTTCAGATGTGGTGACCAGAATTGTACACAGTACTCCAGGTGTGGCTGCACCATAGTTTTGTATAAGGGCACTATAATATTAGCAGTTTTATTTTCAATCCTCTTCCTAACAATCTCTAGCATGGAATTGGCCTTTTTTTTTTTACAGCTGCCGCACATTGAGTTGACACTTTCAACGAGCTGTCTACCATGACCCCAAATCTCTCTCTCCTGGTCAGTCACCGACAGCTCAGATCCCATCAGCATATACTTGAAGTTGGGGTTCTTCGTCCCAATGTGCATCACTTTACACTTGCCAACATTGAAGCGCATTTGCCACTTTGTCACCCACTCACCCAGTTTGGAGAGATCCTTTTGGAGCTCTTCACAATCAGTTATGGATGTCACTACCCGAAAGAGTTTGGTATCATCTGCAAATGTGGCCACCTCACTGCTTACCCCTGCTTTTAGATCATTTATGAATAAATTAAAAAGCACTGGTCCCAGTACAGATCCCTGGGGGACCCCACTTCTTACTTCCATCCATTGTGAAAACTCTCCATTTATACCTACCCTCTGTTTCCTGTCTTTCAACCAGTTAGCAACCCACACACGTACTTGTCCCCTTATCCCATGACTGCTAAGTTTCCTCAGGAGTCTTTGATGAGGAACTTTGTCAAAAGCTTTTTGGAAGTCCAGGTATACTATGTCACCTGGATCACCTTGATTCACACACTTGTTGACACTCTCAAAGAACTCCAAAAGGTTGTTCAGGCAAGATTTACCTTTTTGGAACCTATGCTGGTTCACTCCCAGCAGGGCCTGTTCTTCTAGGTGCTTTACAATTTTATCCTTGAGTATGCTTTCTGTCAATTTGCCTGGAACCATGGGCGTAACAAGGCTGGAGTGGGCCCGGAGACAAAATTTTAAAATGGGCCCCTTGCTGATACACACACAGTTCACATGTGACTTGCCTCTGGGGGGCCCCTCTAGGCATGGGGGCCCCCAGGCAGCCGCCTCCCCTTGCCTAATAGTAGTTACGCCCCTGCCTGGAACGGATGTTAAGCTAACTGGCCTGTAATTTCCTGGATCACCCCTGGATCCCTTCTTGAAAATTGGTGTTACATTTGCTACTCTCCAGTCCTCTGGTACAGAACCTGATTGCAGGGATAAGTTCTATATTTTAGCAAGGAGGTCAACAATTTCACATTTGAGTTCTTTGAGGACTCTTGGATGGATGCCATCCGGCCCTGGACACACAGAACAATACTGGAAATCAAGCAGCCATGCTTGCTTAGACTGGATTATAAGCTTCTAAAGTTTTAAAAGTCATCACAAAAGCCTGTAAAGTTGATCACATTGAGAGAGAGTGGGGGACTGCCTGCCTGCCTGCCTGCCTAGGAGCAGATGATTATATATACAGTATCACAAGTTGGCCCCCCCCTCAATATTATCCTCACAAATATCCTTTAAGATAGGCTAGGCTGAGAAATAGTGAGTGGCCGAGATCACCCAGTGATATGACTGAATGAGGGCTTCAACCTGGGTCTCCCAGTCCTCATCCATGAACCTAATGGCTACTTCACATTAGGCACTGTTCTAACATGGTGATTCTCTTTATTTAGCAGGAGGAGAGCAACTGGACTTATCCACCCCCAGCACAGTACCCCTCCAGTGACTGTTGCTAGTGTCTATCTTATGTTTCTTTTTAGATTGTGAGCCCTTTGGGGACAAGGATCCATCGTATGTATGTATGTATGTATGTATGTATGTATGTATGTATGTATGTATGTATGTATTTCTCTAAACCGTTTTGGACACTTTTGTTAAAAAGTGGTATATAAATATTTGTTGTTCTTTATTTTGTGATTTGTAAGGAGGATATGCAAATAAATCCTTTTGATTTATATATAAACAGGAAACTTTCTTTTGCTTTCTTACAGAGTAAAAGTTTGGGTTTAGAGGAATCCTTCCGAGTAATTCCTGAACACACACACACACACACACACACACACACACCAATTGCTCTCAGGGCTTCAAGAATAGCAGAGAGAGAGAGAGGAAACAAGGGAGTGGATTAACTGGGGTGAAAGGAATTATTATCCTTCCCATATGATTTGACCATATGAATGCTTCACCATAAATAGAATTTGCTGCTCATTTGACTATGCCACAGATATAAGATTGCTGTCTTTGTCATGACTAGCTATCAATTATTTCAGTGGGTCTGCTTTAACCAGGATTAACATTGGATACATCCTGTTGTGTTTTGATTTCTATTGACATATTTTTGTATATTTTGTTCCCCCCTCCCCTGCAAAAAAGCCTGCAGATGCTCATGGAAGGTGGTGAGAATGTAGAAATATAGCAAACATAGCAAAAAGAAAAAGGGTATTAAGTTGTTTTGGAATTATTTATCTGATTGAGTGTTTTAAAAGCTAGAAATACTCTAGTTTTTGCAGGACAAATCCAAGCACATTAGTACGTTGGATGGATATCCTATTGTCTGATGGCTATTTTAAAAGATACAATACAAGTCTAACACTAAGTGATCCCATAGAACAGTTATTTTCCTTTGCTGGGATGATTCACAGCCTCAGAAGGCACAATTTGAGTGATTTAATCTTTGAAAAACTTGTATTGCTTAAAGGAAATGGAAACAAGTTCGGATAAATAATGAACATCTCAAAATTGTTTCCTTTTTTCAGGCATTGTATTTTGTATTTTAAGACGTATTTTAAAATACTATTTTGTATTTTTATTGGTTGTTTACCAAGTATTTTGTATCTAAAATACATTTGACCAGATATTTTGTATTTTGCATCAAAAAGACCTTTTAGAAGTATTTTGCCCATCTCTGATGATCGTATCCTATTTTATACAGTGTCCTGGGGAAGTAGTAGTGAATGAAGTCATCCTAAATGTATTGGAGTCTCTGAATGATTTTAAGAGGGTTGAAGAGTATGCTAAAATGTCTATCATTATCTGTAATAGAGTAGTAGCTTTTTAACTCCCTTAGAGAACACTTTTTACATAAATTTATTTGCTTAGGAACCCTGACAGATCCAACATGAAACCCTTGAATGCTGGAGAGGATTCTGGAGCAACATATAAAATGTAGAAGCTACTCACACATTTAAAACCAGGCTAAGGAAGCCCAGCCTGGTTTTGCACTGTAGTGGCAAATCCGCCTACGAAGCCATCCTGTTAAGCGAGGTTAGGAGAGCGAGCGCTCTCCTAACCCTGTTTTACTGATCATCTGCCTGCCGTGGCTGCTGGTAGATTTGTAGCTAATGAGTGGAATCACTGTGATGGAGGCACCATTACTTTTGGTGTGTACACCTTTCTTTCATCTGTTCTACTATAACCTCTGGTCAAAGAGGTTTTGAAGCTTTCTGAATCACTACAAAACCCTGCCAAATCTGTTAGAACAGACACAAGGGGACAGGAAAAAAATGTATACATTATGAGCAATGATGGCCGTATCATGCAACTTTTAGCTCCCTGGGAAAGACAAAACCAAATATTGTCTGGGGTTTTTTTTGTTTTTTTTAATAACCAGACTCAGGCCACAGTCCAGACTCAAACCAGCCTTAGGCCACAGCCCAGTGTGTGCATTATATATTCATGGTATTTTGGAGACTGTGCATGTGGATCGAGAGATTATGGCCTAAATGTAAAGGGAAAGGTCACTGATCTAACTACACTAGTCTGCATACTTTTCAGTGTGCTTACAAAATTGCTGCCTGTTTCTATAGCAATGAGATGAACTGTTTTGTCACTGCACCATTTCCCTCCCCTGCTTTTGGAGCATATCTGTGTCACATCAGGTCCTGTATTTCTTTATTCTGTGGGAGTTTGTTGGATTTGAACAGATTATTCTGTTTGTCTCTGCCCATCTGTTCTTCTGCCAGATACTTGCTTCTTTGGGGCCTTCTATGTGTAGATTGGGAATATTGTTTTGCCTCTTTTCAGTGTTGGGAGATTTATATTTTAATGAGTGTTTGTTTTATCTATCACATGCTGGATTTATTCATTTGATAGCTGTAATCTGCTCACAGCTCAGGCAGCTTTTGCATTTTGCCTGGATGCAGGGCTTTTCATTCTACTTGCCATTGAGGGGTTTGATCTGATAGTTAGCAGTGATCAATCTGAGTGCCCTGCTAGCAATGGGAGGTCACTATGCAAATGTTTTTAAATTAGGTATATAGCATTTGCAGGATTATTGTCACTTGATTGATTCTTTGAAGAAGGATCTTCGTAGACCATCCACTGCTCTCTATGCTAGCGTTGGACGTGTTCATGTGTGAGGTTTAAATCTTATTGTGATCTGAATGTAGTGCTATGACATTGACTATGATTTACATTCACTTGCACTTTCATGTTCTGTCCTATCCTACATTAAAAACTCATTTCTTGCATATCCTACATCAATAACATTGCACAACAACATTGCAGGCGAGGGGCTTAGAAGTGCTCAAGGCCTCATGTGAAAATGTTCTTGGTTCTAGGGCTGCCATTTCTGGTTACAGTGGGATGAGCTCTGTGAATTGGGGGCCAGCAGCATTCTCAGCAAACTCAATCAATTCAGGTTTAAATGGCTAAAAAGCATGATATTTTATGAGCATTTATTGTGATGACCTTATGCTAATTAACTATAATAGTGGCTGACATCCTGATTATTGTGACCAGCCCTATTATTTGTATGGAGCGGTATATAAATGTTCTAAATAAATGAATAATAAATGCAATTGCTCAATGGAAGTCCCATTGAAACTAATAGAAGTTAGTCATGACTAAATTGTCCTATTAATTTCAGTGGGCCTTCCGTCAAGTAATTTAGTCAGGATGTCAGCCAATGTTATCAAAGTGGGTCACACCATCACCCTTTCCCCTTTAAGCAAAGAGATTTCTGCCTTTGACATGCATACCTAATCTATATGCCCACTTATAACAATGGCTGAAATACTGACCAAGGAGATGTGGTCAGTTACCCCTGTGTGTGAGCAAACACATACATGTTAAGGCTATGCCACAGGGCAGAAGTTCTCAGTGGTAAGGGCTCCATGCACAGACTGCACAACATGCTGTCCATTGGAAATAAGTAGTACTGAGTAAAATTAAGAAATTTAGTTAGGATGTCAGTCAGTGAGATGGCCAGAAACATAGGTGCTCCCATAAAATCACTTAGAACTCGAAAGGATTGGTGGTAGTGCTATGGTCACCCTTTTCTCTCCTTAAACTGTGCCCCTGCTAAATTCACTTTTCAAATAGCATTGGATTTTTGGATTTTGTTAATTGTGGTGTGTGTGTGTGTGTGTGTGTGTCTGAATTAACTTCCTGTTGGGCCACTCATATGACAAGCATGTAACTGAGAGATCCCTGAGAACTGCCTGCACCTTTTCCACTTGACTCACATAATCCATCCTTCCTCAACTGGGAATGGAAAGGTCATTATCTCTCTAATTGAAGACTGTTGCCCAACTCCCCCTAGCTGTCAGAAATGCAATCTAATGCAGTGGTTCTTTCCTGTGACAGAGATGAAGTGGTTATTAAATGCAATAGAAACCATTCAGGTCTCTTTTCATTAAAAGTGTCACTCTTATCTTTAGAGCTCAACATTCCTAGGAATACAACTGGGTCGATTTAGATGAGTAAAGTGAAAATTCTATAGCATGACAACATTTCCTACATTTTGTTGTTGTTTTGAGTAGGGCACTGGTGGCTGATGGTTCCTGGAACTGTGTGGGCAGCGGGGGCGGGGGGCTAGGCAGGGCAAGTGATGGGTGGAGCCACAGGTAGCAGTGGTGGAGCAAATTGTGGGCAGCTGTGGAGGTGGAGCCAGGACCAGGCAGGTGTCTTAGGAATAACTGACAAAGTGTAGATTTGTAGCTAATGAGTGAGATCAAAATACAAAACACACACAAACAAGCAAACAAATCTCAATTGCTCATCAGTAGAGATGCAGAGAAATATGGAAAACATCAGTTGCTTTATAGTGCTTAACAGGATTACAGTAGTAGGGATGTGAGGACCAGTTTGGGGGTTCGGTTCAGGGGTTCAGGGGGTTGGGATAGAACTGAACCCCTCCTGGTTCCATCTGGACTGGAACCGAACCCCTGAACAAGTCAGCAATTTTTTTTAAAATTTAATTTTTTAAAATTTACCATCATCACTTTGGGGGCTTCCTGTAGGCTGCAGGTGGGGGGGGGTGTCTGCCAAGGTTCGCCCTCCCCCTGCTGGCCTCTCACATCACCGCCGCAGCCCAAATTTAATCAGTTTATTCATTCAGTCCACCGTAAATCGACACGGTGGCCATTTTGGAGGCCACCATGCATGCGCAAGTGGCCTCTGCAAGGCCTGGCATGGCCCAGGACCTCGCAGAGACCATTTGAGCATGTGCGGCAGCCATTTTTTCCAGCGGCCATTAAAAAATTTTTTTTGAAAAAAAAATTGCTGCAATGCATACGAAAATGGTCTCTGCGAGGCCCTGGGCCATGCCAGGCCTTGCAGAGGCCATTTGAGCATGCACAGTGGCCTCCAAAATGGCCACCATGCAGATTTACAGAGGCCCGTAGTAAACTGATTATATTTGGGCCACGGCGGTGATGTGAGAATTTGTGAACCCCCCTGGACCAAAATGGACTAGGGGGGTTCAGAGGGGTGCCGGACCGAACTAGTCCAGTCCGGAATTGAACCAAACCAGGCCAGCCGGTTTTATGCACACGACTATGCAGTAGTGTGTGGATTTGTATTGAACATGGCAAGATCAAAACACAAACATGTTCGCTCACACACGCACACACAGAGGAAAATAACTGTAAATAAGCCACAAGTAAAGCACAGGCCAACTACAAAAAGCTGCTTCTGTGGAGAGTAAATTCATTCTGAAGTCAGCAGGGCAGCTCTGTCTGCCTTATTATTTCAAACTTGAATGCTACTTCCAATAAATAACATCAACAAGAAAGCACTCTAAGCCAGAATGGTACAGTGGTTAATGTGCTGGACTAGACTAGGAATGTGCAAACAGGCTCGAAGTTTGGGGATTTGGTTCAGGGGGTTTAATGGTTTGGGGTCAAACTGACACCCCCCCCCGGTTCAGTCTGGACCCGGACTGAACCCCAACCATGAAGTTCAGGGGGTTTATGGACTGAAAATTCTTATTTTTTTTTTAACCTTGTACACCCCTCGGGGGAGTTCCTGGATGTGGCAGGGGAGAGTGTGTGTATCCGTGGAGGTTCCCCCTCCGGCCTTCTAAATCACCCCCTCACCGGGTTCGAGAGCTCTTCGGCTGGTTTTCAGCCTTCATCGGGCAGCCCCGGTGGCCATGTTGGGGCTAGGTGCTGGGTGAAGTCCGAAAACCAGCTGAAGAGTGCCTGAACCGGGTGAGGGGGCTATTTAGAAGGCCGGCGCGGTGGGGGGGGAAACACCTCCGCAGACCACCCTGCCACCTCCAGGAACTCCCCCAAGAAGAGTACAAGATTAAAATTATACAAATTTTCAGTCCGCAAACCCCCCCGGACCAAACTGACCCTGGGGGGTTCAAGGGGGTGCCGGACCGAACTGGCCCAGTTGGGTTTGAGGCCAGTGCGGCCTCAAACTGAACCAGGCCAGCCAGTTCCATGCACATCCCTAGACTAGACTGGGGAAATCCAAGTTCAAATCCCCATTCAGCGATGAAACTCATAATAATAGATACATAATATTTAAATAATAGAAAAATCACAAGTTTTTCAGTGATGCTGCAGCTATGAACCATCTCCCATAACTTAGAGGACACCATGGGAAGCAAAGATGTATGGGGGACACCCTCTCCCTACTCTATGCCTGCTGAACAGCTGGGTGCCACTCTCTGCCCGCCTTGGGTGCCCACTACTTATCCTGGGTGCAAGCAACAAATCTTTTTATAAAGATAACTTCCTTAATCCTTGCCCAATGAACCATAACAGCAGTGGACTTATTAATCTTATAGGAACTAGCCACAATCCAGAGAAAAACTTGGTTAGCTCTCTGCATGATTGGTTGTGCCATCTAGTTGGTGTTGACACCTAGTGACCACAGAGCCATGTGGTTTTCATGGTAGAATACAGGAGGGGTTTACTATTGCCATCTCCCACGCAGTATGAGATGATGCCTTTCAGCACCTTCCTATATCACTGCTGCCCAATATAGGAGTTTCCCATATTCTGGGAAACACAACAGCAGGGATTTGAACCAACAGCCTCCTGCTCTCTAGGCAGGTTACTTCCCCGCTGTGCCATTTGATGGCTTAGAGCTCTCTGCATAGCAGATGGATTTTAAAAATTATTTTCCTTCCAACAGAATCCATTCCTTCTCTACAGACACCATACCCACATGGAAAGCCACTTCTGCAATTAGTTGAAAAGCAGCTTGGACTCAGAAATCCATGCATATGCTCTAAAAGAACGTTCTGGCTTGTTATGCCAGTTTCTAATCTAATTAGTCCAGTCTTACAGTTTGCTGTTCCTTCCAATGTTTTATGGGATGTCATTTTGAGAATGGGCTATAATTATATATAGGCTTTGCCTACAGATCAGATCAGAGAGCAAGGAAGATAAAGCAGAGGTTTATTCCTCACCTCCAAACACAAAGAAGCCAGCAAGAGATCAAACTTACCAACAGCCAACCAGCCTATCTGTTCTCTAACCAGGTGATTGGATTCTTCTGAGTAGCTAAAAGAAAAGAACTTCCCCACCCTCTGGGCACTGATTGTCTGCCTGAAGAGTCAATCAGACTATTCCCTCTCTGATTGGTTTATAGGGCATCCTAGGATTGCCCACTTTGCAAAAACAAAAGTGAGCATGCTTATTGACTCCTGCCTTATTAATATTAATATTTTAACAGATCTTGGGCTTTTCATTTGTTCTGTTGTACTGTCACCCACCTCACAACTCTTAATGCAGCAGCAGACTGCAGTCAGGAACAGCAGGGAACAACAGAGGGAGGCAGTAAGCACACAAAATGGAGACAGAGACAACATGGCTGACTGAGAAATTTAAGATGAGTGCTGCTGACTTTGCCCATAGATAAGATCTGCTCCTGGAGTAGGGGAATCTTTGCCTCAGTCAGTCTCACCACTACATCATCACATGAGGTAAATCATTGAAATTCCTCATTTCTAAATTAGGAAATGTAGTTGAAAATTAATGTGCATCTGTATGTGCCGGGGTGGATTAACCTTTTTACCTCCCATAGGCAAAAAGGCCTTTGCCACCCTTAAAAAAAGCGGGGGGGTGTCCGCCCCCTTTACTTTGATCTTTAAAAAAGCTGTGGCAGTGGCAGTGGCAGTAGCTCCAGAAAGGAGGGGGCGACCTGGCAAGGGGAAAGTTCCCCCTTTTGCCCACTAAGATCACTGGCATGGAAGGAATGGGCTGCAAATAGCAGAGTCTGGCGGCCATTCAGTTACCTAATAGGAGGAGAGGAGGAAAGAGCTCACCACTGCTGCCCGCACAACAGGCTTAGAGGTGAAAAAAATGGGCACACTGTGACTCTTCCCCCCTCCCTGAAGCTGCCTCCAGCCAGTCAGCCACCACCGCCGTGCCTCATCCTGCCACCAGTGATCTTTAGGGAGCAAAAGGCAGAACCTTCCTTTGCCTGGTCATTCCTCCACCCACCGGAGCTACTGCTGCTGTGGCGGCTTTTAAAAAATTAAAGTAATAGGAGGAACTTTTCCCTCTCCTGAGCTACTGCCGCGGCGGTGGCTTCTTTAAAAAATGAAAACAAATGGGGGAACTTTCCCCTCGCCCTCACTCCCCAGAGCTACTGCCTCCACCGCCGCTGCTCAAATTTTGCCACCATAGGCAGATGCCTCCTCTGCCTCTGCATTCATCCGTGCCTGTGTATGTGAACTCCTTCCATGTCTTGGAACCAAACATGAATTCTGCGGTTGGTTCCGCCTGCCCTGCAGACAGCACTGGGTGAACAGCCAGTTTTGTGCAGACCAGAGGTTCCCAGCCTGTGGTCTTCCAGATGTTGCTGAACTACAACTCGCATCATTCCCCAGCTACAGTATATTGTGGCTGGGAATGATGGGAGTTGTAGTTCAGCAACATCTGGAGGACCACAGGCTGGGAAACTATGGTCTGGTGTAAACTATGGCAGAGTCGCAAACAAACTTAGGCCAGTTTGGGCAACACTCTGACTGGCCCTTGCAAAATATGGTGGAGGAGCATGGCACACAAATTATCCCCATCTGGCTGATTGTGCAGGAAGAGGCTCATCCGAACCTTCCCTCTGTACACATTTCAGCTACTACCCTAAAGTAGTATTAAATTACACATAGAGGGATAGTACTGAATTGTTTACATGTGATTTCCCCCACCCTGTATCCTCATCCCTTGAACTTGAGCAATCCCATTTAAACCTTCCTGCTTCTTTCTGCTTAAGTTCACTCTCCCACATGCCAGGTGTCTGGTATAACATGTTCAGTGGGCATCAGCCAAATATTTCTGCTTAAGCCAGCATAGCGTAGTGGTTAGAGTGCTGGACTAGGACCGGGAAGACCCGAATTTGAATCCCCATTCAACAATGAAATTCACTGGGTGACTCTGGGCCAGTCATGTATCTCTCAGCCTAACCTACCTCACAGGGTTGTTGTGAGGATAAAAATAACCATGTACACCACTCTGAGATCCTCGGAGAAAGAGCAGGATATAAGTGTAATGAATGAATGAATGAATGAATGAATAAAGTACCGGCAGGGCAGCAGAATTAGTGCCATTAGTGTTCAGGGTAACTTAGCCAAGAGAGAGGCACATAAGAAACATTCGTTACAGGTGACTTGGTGTGCTTCATAATTGCATCCCCATCCAGGAAGGCTTGTAGCATCAGATGACAAACAGGACGATTATTTAGGGAGGTCAACTTAGGGGAGGCTCAGAGGAAATCTATTCAATGGCCGGCTCACTGGTTGTGCACAGGATAATATAATCTATTAAATGTCTAGATCAGCAGTTGTCAGCGGGGAGGAAGTGTTCCTCTAAGAGTAGTTAGAAAGTTGTTGTAAGGGGTATGCAGCAAGCTGGGTTCTGTCTTTCTCTTTTTACCTCTCCAATGGTGGGTCCTCACCACTCCTATCCCAGCAGGAGTCTGTGGTACCTCCCTCCCACTCAACTGCTTTTCTGCATCCCAACCACTCTTCCTATCCTTGGTGTCCTCTTCTGCTCTGATTTTCTTGACACACAAGCAGCCTCCCGGGCTCGCTCCGGGGTCTCTCCAGGATGCCCCGTGCACATGCACAGGGCATCCTGGAACTTCCAGGGGCCATGCGGCCCCTGATCCACACAGCCCATGCCAGCTCTGTGACAGAGCTGGCAGTCGTGTGGGCTGCCAATCCGGCTGCCCAGAGTGGCAGGCTTGCTCGTCTGCGGGAAGAGCGGGCTAAGCCTGCGCTCTCCACCTAACCCCATCTGGCGAGTCTCACTGATTGTCAGACTCCCCTCAGTAAATGCGTGTCTGCTTCCATTGCTGCATATATGCTTAATAAGTCAGGATGTTGTCCAGATTGTAGTGCTTTGAAGATACCGTGTGAACATTATGGAGGAGGAAATTAGATATGTGTCCATTTTGGGTGGCAGCTATGTGCTTCCTGCTATGACTAGTTAGACCCCAAATCTTTTAAAAATTCAGCCATACCCTGAATAAACACATGTCTTTAACTGTTCTAAGTTCCCTGAGACAGCAGAAAATATCTGCTAGTCCTCCTTTCTCCCATATAGAGTGTTTCAAAGCACTCTCCCATGGGAAAGAGCAATAAAAACTCCCCTGCTTTTAAATTAGAAAATGAAAGACAAATCAAACTAAAGTTACTCTATTTTAGCAAAGAGCGCTTAATGCATAGTCTGTAGTCACTGCAAAGCAATTTCTGCATTGTAGTTTTCTATCAATATATGTGGGGGTTACAGGGTGGGATGTAGTCATCAAAATTGCTACCTCTCGAAGGAGTTGATTTAGGTGAATAATGAAAAATGTGTTCCCTCTGGATGTAAGGAAAAAAGCCCAGCCAATAGTCTTCTTTGCCAAGCTTGAACAGTTTTCTTTGACCTCATCCTCCTTGACTTGGCACCGTGGACTGGCGAACCACATTGGACAAAATAAGGCATGCACATAAAACACCCCATTACACATTTGTTCAGAGTTAGAACCAATCTCCTTTCCTACTGAACCTATTCCAGGAAGCTGAACTGTTTAGACAAATCTTCTTTTATTGTTTTCCATCCAATATTAAGATGCATCTTTAAAGTTGATTTTTTTATGGGCTTCTGGCTGATGCTGGAAACACAGAAAATCAGAAGTCAAATATCTTCTGGGGAAATTTCCAGCTCAGTTTTGCTGGCTAAAGCTTTCGGTGTATTTAGGTCATCTCTAGTCAATAACAAAGCTCTCACTATCCAAAATGATGACAAAGTTATAAATAATACTCATTTCTCCCTCCTGCATAGTCCGCACCATGGTCAGGTGGGAAAGTGGCAAGCTGCCAACCTATCGGTAATGCTACGGTTAGGCTGGTGTTGTGTGCAGGAAGCTATGCCAAAGCGATGTATTGGTAACAGAAATGAATTTGATCTCTGCACATTTGTTCATGGGAAGCTATGCTACGAGAAGATAAATAGCACATCTTCTGTCAATATGGCATGAATAAGACTTTGTGATCCAATGTAACAATCAGTCTGTTCTTTTAAAAAGACCAAGGTCTAACAGCTTCAGATTAATTTCCTGAGATCTGCACATTGAAGACAATGAATGCAAACCCCTTTCTTTCTTTCTTTCTTTCTTTCTTTCTTTCTTTCTTTCTTTCTTTCGAATCACAAAGGATATTAGCAAAAAGCTCCTCCTGAAGCAAGGTGAGGCAGCAACTTCTGGTGGTAAATGCTCCATGGGGTGATGAGTGTGGGCACCCTGCCCCACCCCTTGCACAGGCATCCTCACCTGCCTGCTGGTACTGCATCCTCACCTCTGCTGCTGCCTTCCTCCCTGTGTGTTTTCACACTTGCTGGCCTTAGGCCCTGTCTCTGCCTCCTTCACCCATATGCTGGCTCTGCCTCTCGCCTCACCATCACCGGTCTTAATACCACCCTCTTTCCCTGTGACAGCTACACCTTCTGGGAACAACCACACTGCTCTTCAGATAATATTCAGTTGGCAGCTGCATCATTCCACTAGCCTCTCCTGGAGGTTATTCACACTTGGCATCAGGGTAAATGTTGTGTTAAGCCACTTTGAAGTACCCTCGCGGCATTGAGGGAAGCAGCCCCTCCCCTCTGCTCTTGGCTTTCGTTTTGGCAAGTATGCATGGCAGGCGTCAGTGTTTTCCTTCCTAGCCAATGGAGGGGAGAGAGTTCCCTGCAGAGAAAGATCTGCATTTCTGAAGAGACCATGCCTCTTATCATGCTAATGATTCAATGTCAGCGCCTCTCCCTATTTGCTCTGGCTTAAAACCAACCTTTTAAAAATCCGGAAATACCTCGAGATAAGCTAGAATTTGCATCACAAAGCCCGACTTGTGTGTGGAGTGGGTCCAAGGATCTCGTCGGGAGTCCAGGATATGTCTGGCTGGTGTGTGAACGCACACACTCTCTCCCCAAGGAGATTCAGGGCAGAAGCCCCGGGTGTAAAGCCTCCTGATGTTGCTGCTGCTGTTCCAGCACTACTGCTCCCTCACCCTCCCCTGTCAAGGAAACAAGGTGCTGGAGCAGCAGAGGCAGTAGGAGAGGCCAGTGGGAGGCTGCAGCTGACGGTGGGATCTCCAAACAGCAGCATGGCTATACCCAGCAGGTGTGGCCAGCACAGGGGAAAGAGGGGTGGTGGCCAGGTCCAGTGGGGTGCAAGGCAGGGCCAGCAAGGGGGTGTGGGGACACCAGCATTCGCTAACTGAGCCAAGAGGCACCATTCAAAGGGGTAGATTTCTTATATTAGGCAGGGGGAGCAACTGTCCCTGTCCAGCTCCAGCACAGCATCCTCCCAGTGGATGCTGGAAGGAGGTTTCTTCTTAGATTGGGAGCCCTTTGGGGACAGGGAGCCATCTTATTTATGTGGGTTTTAAAAAAATTATTATTTTTTCTATGTAAAGCTCTTGGAGCATTTTGGTTGAAAAGTGGTATTAAGTAGTCGTGGCGGAGGCAGCGGCAACAGCTCTGGGTGAGACAGGGCAGGGCCAGCAAGCAGTGTGGCCTTCACCTCAAGAGAGAGAAGGCAATGAGCCAGTCCTGCGTTAAAACAATAGAGTACCTTTTTGCGGAGAAATAGGTTTCAAATCCAAAATGGATACTTCTGAAAATGTAAAAGTAAATGTAATTTAGGGCTATGTTGTAAAAGAAACTTTTTGTAATATAGATGTTTTGAATGAAGGAATGGAAATAGAAGTGAACCAGCTGTGTTCTCCCCCCCACTCCGAGGTTTTTCAGCTGAATGTGGTTTCATGGTCACTTCCTTCTGATTTGTTTATTTTTTTGTCATTCTTTATTCTCTAAGGCAGAATGGTACCTTTTAACATTGTACTCCTTCAGCTGGTGTGCCATTGACTCCCTAGTCAAGCTCTTGAGGCCAGACCCCCCTCCGGCCAAGATATCACCTCTCACATACACATGTCGTTGGAACCTTGACTAAAGACAGGGTTGCTCCTTCAGGCTAAGAAGCTCTTTCAGTGCAAAATAAGAGGGTGGCCCAGAGTCCTCTGTGACAATGTAGAGAGGCTTGTAAAGTCCTATCAGTTTGGGCTGGAGGGTCTGCCATCTGGGCAGAAGCTTGGCCTGGTCAGCACAGCTACCTGAGCAAGGTTGGTTGCTCAAGGAGGGGTACTAGTGAAGCCACATGCTTCCCACCAGGACTAAGGGTTGCAAACTTCAATGCATGAGCTGGATGCATCCCTTTTGCTGGTAGTTGGCCAACCAAGGTGCTCTAAGTACATGAGAAAACAGATTTTAGTGCACTGAAGAACTAATTTCTGTGTTTCCCTTCTTAATCATGGTATACAGGTACAGTACAATAAGTCAATTTACCTGCTGTACTATTCACAGTAAGTGCCACCACATGAAGTGTACAAATTAGAAACTCCTTCTTATTCAGATGGAGGCAGTGTACTGGGTAATGAGGGTGGGGGCAAGATATTTGAGCATCTGTGTTCCTTCCCCCTACATTTAGGATTGGCCAGCAGATGTATTGCCTCAACTGGCCCCTTGTGTATTTTGTGTTCAGGTACCCAAGAGGAGAGGAGGAGGAGGAGGAGGAAGAAGACGAAGTGTGAACCAGTTCTTAGCTTCTGGCATGGACTTTTCCATCTCTTCTGATCATCTTGTTTCCCAGATGTGAGTAATAGTTGGGCATTTATAAATAATTCTTGTTCTTTTGTACAAGTGACCCCATTCTTTGCCCCCAGTTTATTAGTAACCACAACTTCAGGTGCAAATTACAATGCCTCCCCAGGAAGTTCTGCCATTAAGAGCTATTGAGATGACAGGTATTGTGGCCTTGCTGTATTGTACCTAACATCTATTTCATGTAGCCCTGTGTCCTGTTGCTATCTATTGGTGCAGAACAACTCTTCATTCAGGGATGAAATTAACTTGGGAATTCATATGGGTCTGCTTCATGAATGATAGGTATATGCAGCTGCTTTGAACATTGGCATATACAACTCCATCATGCCCTTGATCACCTCAGTGAGAAAAAGCAATAAATCCATTTCCCAATAAGCTGAATATAGCTTCTGCAACATCCTTCTTTTTTTCCTGAGATCTTAAATGGTTGTCAGATTGGAATGTTTGTCATAGATTTTAAAGCGATTCATATCCTTCTTCTGTTCTTCAGCAAAACATGGTACTGATGGTGTTAACCAAACAGCACATATACTGATGTGACTATAGTGGAGAAAGCAGCAAATATTTTCATGCAAATTGGCCAGATTAAAAAGCAAAGAGAGTGTCTAATATTATTCCTGCATACCTTTAATGGTAACTAGGAACCCCTCAGCTCTTTGACAAAATTATTATATATAAAACATTGGTCCACATACTGAATATTGGTCCTGCAGGCAGTTTCCACACCAACTGTGCTTTTGTGGACATTTGTTTTTTAAATGATGGAGTTGTGCAATAGCGTTCTTAAGCAAATCCTGAAAAATTGTGCAAATGCAGTTGAACAAAACTACAGCCATTATTTCCCATGGCCATAGTGTTGTGAAACTGCATTTGTGCAATTTTTCCAGATTTGCCCAAGAACCCTGTTGTGCAGCTCTATCAATTTTTAAAAATGTCTGCAAGACACTGCATGGTATGTGGGCCATTCTTAATTAAGCATAAAATTATTGGTTTGGAGTGTGAATTTTACACTTTGCAAGAAGCGGTTTGTAGTTTACTTTGGAACCGAGTCCCGTGTGGTAACAATAAATAAAAGCTAACACCACAGGAAAGATGGCAATGCTGGGTTTGAAGACCAAGAGAAGATGAAATAAGCAACAAGCACAGGAGGTATCTACCAGATGTTGACAGCTGGTCCCAAGGAGGAAGAGCATACTTACACAACACATTTTCATGTTCCCATTTGAACATTGTAACATACAACCAAAAACCTGGAGAGTACCCATGAAACAAAAGCAACTTATCACTAGATGCCCCTAAAACCAGGAAGCCAGCTGTTATCCTCTCCCAGGCAGGGTTTTTGGCAAGCTACAGTTTTAGCTGAGGCAGGGGTCTGAATGGAAGCAAGATTCCCGGGTACTCTCCAGACTTTGGTCAGTTCTGAGCAAGAGCAAGGGTGAAGTTGAGGGGGTCAGATTTTGGACAGAAATATATTGCTGCTAACAGGCCTCCACCTCCATTGTCAGGTTCTTGTGGTACTCATAGGAGTTGGTGCAGTTGAAGTTGGAGCATGGCTATATCCTTGGGTGTGAAGGGTGTGCTGGATCCATTGTGCAGGACTCTAGTAGAGAGGAGTAGCCCAAGATCTGGGCTGTGGGGACTTCCCACCCCGTTTCATCCCATGAGTCTTCTACCTTTGTTTTTTGTATTCATATATCACCCTATATAAAATCTCAAAGCGGCTCAAAATGTAACCAAACAGCAACTAAAACCTAAAAATCAGATGAAACAGATTAAAATTACCATAAATAAAATGTTAAAACATCATAAACTAAAAGCCTGATATTTTCAAAACATGTGTATTTTAAAAATAATTTAAGCACAATTAGAGATGGAGAGATTCTGATTTCATTTTGGGGTGTGTTCCAGAGGAAACCCTAGAGAAGGCCCGGTTTTGGATCGCCAGCAAGCGAGTTGGTGGCAACTGCAACTGGACCTCCCCCGATGATCTTAATAGGTGTTTGTGGGGGGAGGGTTCATGAAGAAGAATGCACTCTCTTAAATACCCTGGGCCCAAACTATTCAGGGCATTATAGGTAATAACCAGCACTTTGTATTTTGCCCAGAAACTAATTGGCAGCCAGTGTCATTCTTTTAAAACAGGAGTAGTATGATCTCTTTGGGCAACCCCTGAGACCAATCTGGTTGCTGCATTCTGTACTAATTGCAGTTTCTGAAATACATACAAAGGCAGACCAACATACAGTGCATTGAAGTAGTCAAGTCTGGAGGTCACCAGCATATACACCACTGTTTTAAGGTCGTTTATCTCAAGAAATGGATGTAGCTTGTGTAACAGCCAAAGCTGATAGAAAGCACTTCTGGCCACTGACAGGGAGAGATGTGGATCCAGAAGCACTCCCAGACTGCTTACCTCTTCCTTTTGGGGAAGTGTGACCCCCTAAGATCAAGAACCAGCAGATCAAATTTGTCAGGCAGATCTAAACCACTTCCTAAGTTCTGGCCTCCCACAAGGAGTATCTCCATCTTGCTTGGATTCAACTGACTCAAATTAGGGGTGTGCCCAAAACCGGCTGGCCCTGGGCAAGTTTGGTTTCCTCCCCATCGACCCCCACCCGGTTTCAGTTCGGGGGTTTGTGAGTCAAATTTATATATATGAGACAGTCAAATAAACACACACACACCCCACTCCGGGGGGCTTCTCCGAGGCCATGGGTGTGAGTGTCTGTGGAGGTCCCACTCCGGCCTTCCTTGCGACAAAAATCACCTGATTCAGGCATTCTTCAGCCCCTTCCGGGCCTTCCCCCCTCGTGTGGCATGGCTCATGACCTGGCCATGCAGGGGACCACTGCGTATGCGCGGCGGCCTCCAAAATGGCTGCCACGATCGGGGAAAGTCTCCTAAAGGGCTAAAGAATGCCTGAACTTGGTTATTTTTGCCACAAGGAAGGCCAGCAGAGGGAAGGGGAACCCCCGAGCTGTTTAGGGCTTTATAGGTTATAACCAAGACCTTGTGTTTTGCCTGAAAACATATCAGCAACCAGTGCAGATATTTCAAGATAGGAGTGATATGGTCTCTCCGAGATGACCCAGAGGCCAACCTGCCTGCTGCATTCTGGACCAACTGCAATTTCTGGGCTATGTTCAAAGGCAGCCCCACATAGAGTGCATCGCGGTAGTCAAGTCTAGAGGTGACCAGCAGATGTACTACTGTTCTGAGGTCATTTATTTCAAGAAATGGGCACAGCTGGTGTATAAGTCAAAGCTGATAAAAGGCCACTGTTTCAATCTGGGACACCAAGAAGAGGCTTGTGTCCAGAAGCACCCCCAGACTTTGTACCTGTACCTTCTGAGGAAGTGTGACCCCATCCAGAACAGGTAGGTCAAAATCATCTTCTGAGTTCCAACCCTGCACAATAAGTAACTCTGTCTTATCTGGATGCAGTTTGTTATCTCTCTTCCAGCCCATCACCGCTTCCAGGCAGACATTTAGGGAGGTTATACTTGCCTAAATGATGATGATGACATGGAGGAAAAGATTTGGGTGTCATCAGCATACTGATAACACCCTGCATCAAATCTCCTGATGATCTCTCCCAGCGGTTTCATGTAGATGTTAAACAACATCAGAGACAATACGGAGCCCTGAGCGACACCATAACAAAGTTCAGATTTTGAAGAACAGTCTCCAAGGGACACCATCTGGAATCTACCCGAGAGGTAGGAGTGGAACCGCTGTAAAGCAGTACCTCCAACCCCCAACCCCCTCAGATGTTCCAGAAGGTTATTATGGTTGATAGTATCGAAAGCCACTGAGAGGTCCAAAAGGACCAACAGAGACATACTTCATCTGCAAATTCCCAATTGAAGATAAACCATAGGCCAACCAAGGCAGTCTCCACCCCATAGCCAGCCTGGAAGCCAGTTTGAAATGGGTCAAGATAATCAGTTTCATCCAAGACTGCCTGGAGCTGGGAGGCCACCACCCTCTCAATTTCCATGCCCACAGAAGGTTGGAGACAGGCCTATAGTTGCTTAATTCTGAGAGATCCAACACAGGCTTCTTCAAAAGAGGTCTAATAAATACCTCCTTAAGGCAAGGAGGCATTCTGCCCTCCCTCAGAGAAGCATTTATGATCTCTATTAGTCCTTCTACAACAACTTCCCTGCCAGATATTATAAGCCATGTTAGACAAGGGTCAAGAGAACAGGTGGTAGGCCACACCATTCCAAGCAGCTTGTCCACATCCTCACAAGTCACAAACTGGAATTGATCCAGCCTGACCACATAAGAGGAGTTTCTGGACACCTCAGATTCAGACACTACAGTAATTGTGGGGTCTAAATCCAAGTAGGCCTGAATACGAGATATTTTATCAGCACAAAAAACTCATTAAACATGTCACAGCAGGTAATAGATGGTTCCAAGTTCTGATTCAAGGCAGGAGGGGCACTTACTAGCCCTCTCACAACCCTGAACAAGTCCGCTGGACATGAACTTGCAGATGCAATACAGGCTGAAAAGAATTGCTTATTTGCCACCCATATTGCCAGAGCATAGATCTTCAAATGTGCTCTATGTTGTAATCTGTCTGATTCGATTCGAGTCTTCCTCCACTTGCGCTCCAGTCATCTACCTTGCTGCTTCAGCCCTCGTAGTTCTTCTGTATACCAAAGGGCCAATTCTGAAGGGGGTCGGAGAGGATGCTTAGGAGTAATCATGTCTACTCCCCTGGTGAGTTTGCTGTTCCAGTTCTCCACCAGGGCATCAACAGGATTAGTTTTCTCCCCATTCATAGGCTTGCACATGGAAGGTTTCCTTGTACTTTTCAAATAGCAAAAGAAATAGAGTTTCCCCCTGGGATTCCCACCCCAAGCCCAAGAAGGGTCAAGGGTGGTGGTGGTGGCAGACAGTTTTAAAACTACAAGAAATATAGGAAAGTTTAAGGAAAAGCCTTGCTCAGAAAGCATAGAGGGGATGATTCAGCATCCCCCCCCCATGTAGGCTTGCTCTGAGACAAAGGCTTTAATTTGCTACAGTGCCCCTTTTTTATTTTAAGCACCAGCAGTTTGGTCCCATCTTGGTTCAAGTGCAGCCTGTCCTTTTTGCACAGGCTTTGCTGGCCCCAAAATGTATCCTAGTGCCTAACAAATCTAAAACTCTCCTGCCAGCAGCACCACCTCATCCACACATTGAGACCCCTCAGCTCTGCCTGACTCGCTGGCCCTGCACATGGAACAGGTAGCACTTCAGAGAACACTACCCTGGGGGTCTTGGACTTCAACATGCTATTTAACAGCCTAAATTTTGCTTCCAGTAATTCCCAACATCATTGGTGCTGACATGCAGCACGACAGCTGACTCCTCCCCAGCACTGCCTAACATCCTATCTAGATGCTGAGTGATTTCCACACCCTTCACACCAGGCAGGCAAGTCACTGTGCAGTCTAAACACAGGTTGCAAAACCATCTCTCTGTGCCCTTAACGAGAGAATCCACTAGGAGGCCTCCAGTCCCCGGAAGAGTATCCTCTGTGTGGGAGGATATGGGTGCATCACCCAAGGAAGGGGTCCCTTAAAAGGGAGCACTACCCTCTCCCTCTGACTGATGTCCTCCTTCCCTGAGACCTTCATTCTCCATGACAGCAGAAGAGTTGTCTCAATCACATCCTTGACGGTCTCATCCACATATCTCTCAGCCTCGCTGAGCTTCTCCTGGAAGTTTTCCACACCCAGCTTTTAGCCTGCATTGCCTCCGGAATGGAGTGGGCACATTCACCCCAAAATTCCTGCGAGCTATCAGGGAGCACTTCACACACAATTTTGGTTTTTCACTCCTTGTTAAGAGTGCAACTTAATTTATATACGGGGTAAAATTTCCCCCCACTTTTTGGGGGGATAGAGTTCAGTTTTCAGTAAAGCCTTGCAAAAAAAACTCACGGTAAAGCCTGCTGTGTGGAGAACTCCCCCTTGGTCAGCCCCCTTGGCTTCGAGGGAACAAACGGATTCTCTGAGAGCCAGGAGCTCTTTGCACCAAGCACACACCCATAATTTCTGCCCCTCAAGCAGATAGTCATACATACAACACTGTGTGCAATACACTGGGAAGCACCCCCTCCTCTGATGGTATTCTACCATCACAACTGTTTTTCTTGGCTATTTAGAATATTTTAATATAAAGCTTCTTATAAAGCTTTTTATATAAAGAATATATAATTCTTTTATATATAATTCTTTTTTATATATAAAGAATATATATAAAGAATATATAAAGCTTCTGCGCAATACACAATATAAAGCTTGTTTACTGAAAGCTAGATTTTAGCTGCAGTTTCACCTCTGTGCCTTTTTCTTAATGTAAAAGCTTCGCCCTCCAATGGTGCTGCTTGCCTGCTAGAAAAACCATACAGGGCTGTTTGGATGAAACTGAGCCGGGTCTCACGATCAGTGAGACCCGGTTTCTGCAGCAGAGCGGAGAGAGCGGGCTAAGCCTGCTCTCACGATCAGAGAGGGAGCCCTGGGCTGCCCACATGATTGGGATCAGCCGGCCACATGATTGCCAGCTCAGTGAGGGAGCCGGTGGGGGCTGGGGAGCCGGTGGGGGCTGGGGCTGTGTGGCCCCCGGAAGCTCCAGTATGCCCTGCACGAGCACGCAGGGCATATTAGGGAGACCCCCCGGAGCTGGGAGGCGGCTTTTCGCCTCCCCTCTGGGAGTCTACTCATGACTATCTGCGGTGCGGAGCCGTGCTGTGGCTACTCATGATTGGGAAGCCCAGGTTTGTGGAGTGCTCACTCCACAAACCCGGGCTAAGGGGAGGGCTACAAAAGCAGGCTAGCCACTTGTAAGCCACCGGGCTCACTTGCGAGCCCGGTGGTTTACACGAGCAGCAAAAATCGGGCTAGGCTCTCCTAGCCCGATTTTTGCTGCTCGTGAGAATAGCCCCATTGAGTCTCAACACATGATGAAACTAACCCAGGTTAGTGGCATACTTACTTGGGTTAGCTGGTCGTGTAGATGGGGGCAAGCTCCCAACCCAGGCTAGTCAAAAGTTGTTAACCCTGAAAATAAACTTGGGTCTTAATTCAAGTTAGTGCACAGCAGAGAACCTGGTACTGGTTTGGTGATCATGTGTCTGCTTCCCACTCCATTTTCCATGCAGCCACCTGCCATGTTTTCCATAGAGGGCTGTGGCTGCCTGGGCTGTGAGCAGGGAATGTTCCCTCTCTATGATCACCGGCTTGTAAAGTCATGAATGGGACTTGCCTCACTTCCTGTCCCTGTGAGGGCAATCACAGTGTGGCTGTAACTTAATGAGGTTTCTCCCTTCTTCTGGCAGCATTGTGCATAGTGGGAAGCTTCCCCCAATTCCTGGGCAGACTTCCATTCACGGTGCTGGCTGCTGCCATGATCATTTGTCTGCGGAGCTTGCAGAGCATGTATGATCTGCATGTGTGATCTGTCAGTGCACTAGCCTGGGTTAGCCCCAAGTGACCTGTCTAGCCCCAAGCAATCATGTGTCAAGACTCACTCACCGAATTCAGACATAACAGGAAACCGGTGGTCCCTTCACCTCTGGTTTCCTTGGGTGCATGTCTGAATTGGGGAAACCAGAGTTGAAGGTGAGAAGGGACCCACAGTTTCCCTCCCTGAACTCCTGTTTGGGTGCCTCCAACTTCAGTTCTGCAGCACCAGTGTTACATCTGAATGCTGGAACCGCAATTTTGGACCCACAGAGCCAGAGTTGAGTAAGGAAGCTCCTCCCTCACTCTGGCCTGATTGGCTGTGTGGGCTGTCCTCCTGTCAGGAAGGAAGCCCACACAGCAGCTCTTCTGCACGTCTGAAAGTGGATGGGAGAGCGGGTGTGTGTGTGTGTGTCATGGAACTGCAAATCCAATGGTTTCCATGTTATGTCTGAAGGGAGACAAAGTCTAATCATTAGACAAACGCATGAGGAGAGCATGTGTAAAGGAAAACAGGTTACCTGGAAAGAAACTGTTCCCAGGGGCACAGCTTGCAGCTTCTTTCTGGATGTAGGTCAATACATCGTTTGTTTCAGGCCTAACATTTGTTGAGCCTTTTCCCTTACAACTTAAATATGATGGCAGCAAATGAGCTGTGATTTCTTCCTAATATAGCAATTAGAACCTGGAAGCAATGGAAGTTAGTCTGAAGTCTAGGGGCAGAGCTGTCATTGTGCCCAGGGGTTCCAAGAACCCGTGTGCAGGTGCTGCCAGAACCGCCACCAGTTCTTTCTGGGGCCACTGTGCTGGCTGGGACAAGCACCTGGTGATACCCAACGTGGCCTCCCTGACCAAGGAGCCCAGGGTAGGCTGCCCTGCCACCCCACCCCCTGCTGATCTGGCTGCCATGCTCAAAGGTGGGTGCAGGGCAGCCTACCCCAGGCTGCTTCACTACGCACAGTGGGAGAGAAGGGGCACTGCGCAGGGAGAGGGCTGCTGCTGGGTGCCCATTGAGGTGAGTGCTCTGCACTGGCCTCCCTAACAGAGCAGCCCAAGGTAACATAGGAACATAGGAAACTGCCATCTACTGAGTCAGACCCTTGGTCTATCTAGCACAGTATTGTCTTCACAGAGTGGCAGCGGCTTCTCCAAGGTTGCAGCCAGGAATCTCTCTCAGCCCTATCTTGGAGAAGCCAGGGAGGGAACTTGAAACCTTCTGCTCTTCCCAGAGTGGCTTCATCCCCTGAGAGGAACATCTTGCAGTGCTCACACATCAAGTCTCCCATTCATATACAACCAGGGCAGACCCTGCTTAGCTATGGGGACAAGTCATGCTTGCTACCAGAAGACCAGCTCTCCTCCCTTTTCAGCATGGTGGCCTTTCAGCATGGTAAACCGATTTGGGGGCTTTTAATCACTGTAATTGTTTAATTGTTGTTTTAAATTTTTTTAAATTGTTAATTGTTGCTATATTGTTTTTAATTTGTTTTTAGCTCTTTGTTGTTTTAGTGGTTTGCTTCAATTGTAAACCGCCCTGAGCCATTTTGGAAGGGCGGTATATAAATCAAATAAATAAAAAATAAATAACCTTTCAGCATGGTAACCTTTCAGAGTGGTGGGTGAAGGAGCACCTACCCCAGGCTCTTTTGTCAGGGAGATGGCCACCGTGAGCATGCACATGGACCATGGTTTGTGCGTGGTGGGGGTGCCACCGAGTTGGGATGGGTGGCCCAAACATGGGCCCAGCCACCTATGCCCTCCTTATCCCTCTTGCATGTTTGGACTTCACAGACAGCAACCTAGATCGCAATATGACCAATGGAAGGAAGAGTTCAAGCTGTATCTAGATCTGACTATGCAAGAAGAGGACAACACCAGAAACACCGAGCTTTTATTTTATGTCTTAGGGGAACAGGGAGGTGGCATGTGTACCATTCTAAGCATACATTCGATCCTTACAGCAGTTCTGGGGGTTTTAGACACCATCAGCAGAGGGGAGGATAAGGTTAGTTAGAGTGAGAAAATGGCAAAATAATTTCGATTGAGTTACCCACCCCCTTGCAGCACCACTGCTCTAATCCTCTGCAGACCCCATCCCCCCAGCAGTTTGGTTGCTTTTAAGTAAAAATGAAAGTGTCACATGTCATTTGGCCTGCTATTGGTCCATAAAGGTAAAGTATGCTGTCGAGTTGGTGTTGACTCCTGGTGACCACAGAGCCCTGTGGTTTTCTGTGGTAGAATACAGGAGGGGTTTGCCATTGCCATCTCCCGCGCAGTATGACATGATGCCTTTCAGCATCTCCTTATATTGCTGCTGCCCGATATAGGTGTCTCTCATAGACTTGAGAAATATACCAGTGGGGATTCGAATCAGCAACCTTTTGCTCCCTAGGTAAGTTACTTCCCCGCTGCACCATTAGGTAGCTATTGGTCCATAAGCCATACCATAAAATGCTATTATTGTTAGTTGGGAAATGAAGACCATTATCGAGTCACATGTATCAACCAACAAAAAGATGTGAGATGATCCAAAATGCTTTTGAACATTATGGTTTATTGTCAAAAGCCAAAGATGATGACAAGTTTGACATACCAGCATTACAGCATGAACAAAATAACAGATATTAGCAAGACCTTGTGATCTCGCACATGTGATTTCTTAATGGAGACCCCAGGCCAGGCTGAAGAGCTTTTCTTTAAAACCCTCTTGGTTTGGCTTAGAAATGTCAGTCCATTAGTATGACTGATTTCCTTTCCAAACATCAGATTCTTAACATTTATAATTTAGTGCTCTTCAGAAGGAAATGACAATTTGTCTTTTCAAAAGCAAAGGAGAAAATGAGATTACATTAATTATTCCTTCTTAGCTGATGCCATACAAATCATATGATGACATAAAGGTTTCAGTGCAGTGGGCAAACAAAAGGTCACCATACCAAGTTGTAGAATAACCTGCCAGACCCCCCCCCTTTTTTTTTTAAATGAGCAATTGTTACTTTCTGTTTATATCCACTGCAAATATGCTATCACCTGGCCTTGAAAAAAGCATGAAAAACCGGTGGCTTTGTTCAGAATCATTCTCACAGCACTTTTTTTTTTTTTTAAGGCTTGTTGGTAAGTTCCCGCTTAACAGGACCCTAGGCAAGGTCCTGGGGATGTTATGGCTAGACATGTTGGGGAGAGTGGTGATGATCCAATGAGGGGTGGGTAGCGGGGAAATGACTTGACTAGTAAGCCAGAGGTTGCCGGTTCGAATCCCCGCTGATAAGTTTCCCAGACTATGGGAAACAACTGTATCGGGCAGCAGTGATATAGGAAGATGCTGAAAGGCATCATCTCATACTGCGCAGGAGATGGCAATGGTAAATCCCTCCTGTATTCTACCAAAGAAAACCACAGGGCTCTGTGGTCACTAGGAGTTGACATCAACTCAACACTTTCACCTTTAGGAGGAGAGATGGTTAGTGAATTGAGCTCTGTTACCTTTCCACAGTCAAAAGTTACTTCTATTAATGCTTTAAAATATTTTCCTCCTCCTCCTCCTCCTCCTCCTCCTCCTCCTCCTCCTCCTCCAATACAGGACCAAGGGTGCATATGTCAGGAGAGTTATTTAATTTACTTTCATTTTGGAATATGATGAGCAAAGCCAGATTAATTATTATGCATAGTAAACTGGGAAGCAGCACCTCCGCAGAACAGGGGCTCTTCTTGTGGAGATGGCCCTATGTTGTCTTTACATAGGGCTCTTTTATAATTTCCTGTAGCTCAAAATATAATGGTTATTTTCTCTGCATAAACCAAGAGAATAGTGGCTATATGCCAAGCTATAGGGGAATATAAAATAGTGATAATTTTAATTGTTTTAATGTTAACCTAGTTTTCAGGGTTTTAATTGTTCTGATAGTTTAATTGTTTTTTAAGATGTTTTAAATTGGTGTTTATATTTCTGTTTTAATTGTTTTTAATGATTTCTGTTTTTAATTGTAAACCACCCTGAGCCATTTCAGAAGGGCAGTATAAAAATTGAATAAATGAATGAATGAATGAATAAATAAATAAATAAGACGGTAGGAGAAGGATTGGATGAGAGTGAAGGTTGTGTTTCTCTTACTCTATGTGAGTTATGCTTCAGAGACTATGACAGGGAGTTGGACTAAGTATCACTATTAGAACGTAAGCCTATGCATGTTAGAAGTAAGTTCCATTGAGTTCAATGAGTCTACTCTCAAGCAAGTGTGCAGAAGATTGCAGTCTTAGTCCTCTTTTACCAAAAAAAGCATACACACACAGAAAACATACAATTACACAGGTGTGTCATTGACACACAGGTGTGTCATTCAGACAAACTCGCTGCCTTATTTACATACACAGAAGACATAGCTGACCACCACCACCACTCAGAAGAGAAGGAAGGGGACTCAGGAAGGGATGAGAGAGATCCATCCCACCCCATTCCTCTTGGGAAGGGGAAAAAAAAAGCTTACTAGGGCAAAAAAGGGAGGGAGACAAAATAGGGACAGTGAGCAGGCCATCCCCTGTCTCTGCTGGCTCTGCTCCCCATTGCTCCCCATCTCCACTGAATTAAAGGCAGAGTGGAAACAAGTTTTAAAGACAAAACTTGCCATTTTAAGGAGCCTAAAATGTACCATGAATGTCTTTTTCTCTTACCAGTAAATAAGTCTCAGCAGGCTTCCTGTCCTAATTTCCCTCCTCGCTTCCAGACACAAATGCACACATCAACTGTGTAAGAAGCTGAGAGGCATCCATATCCTATGCTTATTTACAAAACAGTAAGTCATATTATTTTCAGTGGGATTATTCCTAGTAAGTACGCATAGGGTTGCAGCCTTTCCCATTCAAGACAGCATTGGACAGAGTAGCTCCAAGACCAGATTGGATGTGGGCGTTAATGGAAGATATCCTATCATAAAACAATACTGCGGGTCCTAATTGATAGACAAACGTTATTACAGTTTCAACCAGTACAGAAATATGAAGCAACATAATATCACACTGGACCGGGTCTCACGATCAGGGAGACCCAGTTTTAACCGGTGAGTGGGAAGAGTGGGCTAAGCCCGCTCTCCCCGCTCACGAGCGAGCAGGGAGCCCTGGGCGGCTGGATCGGCCGCCCACACGATGGCCGGCTCCATCACGGGCGGGGGGTGGGGGGAGCGGCAGCCGCGCGGCCCCTGCAAGCCCCAGTATGCCTTGCGCGACTGCGCAGGCATACTGGGGAGACCCCCGAGCCAGGAGGCTGATTTTAAGCCTCCCGGCCGGGGGTCTACTCATGAGTAGGCACGGCGCGGCTACTCACGATCACAAAAAGCAGGTTTGCAGGAGCACTCGCTCTGCAAACCTGCTCTTTGCCAGGGGTTCTAGAGCGGGTTAGCCGCTCCAGAACCACCGGGCTCGGCTGTGAGCCCGGTGGTTCTGACGACCAACAAAAATCGGGCTAGCCTCTGGTAGCCCGATTTTTGTTGGTCGTGAGAATAGCCCCACTATGTTGCTATTTACAGTATGTTGCTATTAACAGTAGCAACAATATAATTTTTAGGACTATATAACCGCATAATAGATTATTCAACTACATTAGTCATTAACTGTCATTTTATTTATTTATTTATTTGATTTCTAGACAGCCCTTACAGAATAGCTCAGAATATTCATTGCTCAGAATATTCATTGCTATTCATCAGCTCAGAATATTCATATTCATATATATTCATCAGCTTAGAATATTCATTGCTATTAGGCAAAACTTAGCCACATTGTAGGTAACATTGATAATCTGACAGAAGAAATGAAATATATACTTCATCTTCTCTGCCTGGTATATCCTTAATTAGAGTTAAAATTAAAGTCTCTCGCAAATCCCTATTAAAATCACAGTATAATTAAACATGACCCATATCCTCTATGGCATGTGCATCACATGGACAGTAGTGTTCAGAGTAAGGAATCTTACCATATCTACCATCTACAACAGCTGAGGGCAGTACATCAAAACTGGCTAGCACAAATGCTTTACAATACTTAAAAATAGAGCTTGACAGTAATTGGCTGGTTTGGTACTAAAAGCAGATCTCCATGTTTTAAGTCATTTCGGGGCCTTACTAATCTCCCATTGACATTCCATATCCAGTATTCTTTGCTTTACAAGTTTTTTGGCGTGTTCATATCCCATAGTTTGCAGTGCTTCAGGAGAAAAGCCATAAAAAGCAAGCCTTTCTCTAACAGCTGGCTTCCACTGTGATTGGAAGCTGTCTTCAAGTATCAGTGGAGTCAGCCCCACTGGAGTAAATTTTTATTATTTATTATTATTATTTATTATTTACATTTATATCCTCCTTTTCCTCCGAGGAGCTCAGAGTTGTTTACATGGTTATTTTTATCCTCACAACCCTGTGAGGTAGGTTAGGCTGAGAGATACATGACTGGCCCTGAGTCACCCAGTGAGTTTCATGGTTGAATGGGGATTTGAACTTGGGTCTTCCAGGTCCTAGTCCAACACTCCAACCACAACACTATAATAATTAAAGATGGTAGTCCACATCTGGATCTATGACTCCCAACTCCAGTCTTAACGCTGGTTAGAAATGCATCTAGAGACTTGCATAATCAATCTCGAGAACTTTGACTGTACCCTCTCTACTGGGACAAAATTAGACTAAGGACCCAACTGTGCACCATATAACAACTGTGCCATTACTTTTGCCTCAAATAATTTCAAAACCGTGAGGACATACTGCCCTCCCTTGGTGTGACAGTGATAGTAAGATAGGCCCTCCTCTGTGCTATTTGTGAGACATAATTGAAATGTGCATCTCTCTGACCGGATGAATGGAAAGTTATTCCTAAATCATTAAAACATTGAACCTGTGATAACTCATAGTCTCTGAAGCATAACTCAAATAAAGAAAGAGAAACACAACAACCTTCACTCCCATCCAATCGTTCTCCTACAATCTTCTTTGGGATACATAGAGGGTAATCTACTCTTTATATAGTTAACCAATCAAAGACTGAAGCTTTGTGAAAGAGCAGAGCATTATAGAACAATGCTGCGCTGAGGCAAATTTATATTGGAGGGGAAACTAAGGGTTTGTTTGGGGGTTTTTGACTGGAGAGGTGCCAGGCACAGGGTGGCGTGGGGATAGAGAAAGCAGTTGCCTGCAGCCAGATGGAAACCATTACAAATATCCAGTGCTTCAGCAAAGCAAGGGTAGGGGATGGAGGAGAGCAGGGCTGTCCTTAGGGCATGGCAAGCAGGGAGACCGCCCCTGGCCCCTCTCTTTTAACCCCCATTAGAATTAACTGGAAGGGGGCCCTGCGCTGGCTGATTTGCCCCAGGCCCTGCACCCCACCAGGACTCTCTAAGGACAGCCCTGGGGGAGAATGGGAGATACTTGGATGGTAGGAGGACAGTGCCCCACCTACCCTTGGTGTGAAGTCTTCCCTGCCCCTTGGGTACTAGGGTAGGACTCTTCGAAGGACTCCTGGGACATCACATAGGGAAAAGAGGAGGAAGAGAGCACACTAAGAAAAAGGAGTTTAACAGAGAATGTTAAAAAGAAAACCCTTTGTAACAAATTATTGAATTGTTAATGAAATCATTTTCTGCAGTTAATGTATCACAGTGACCCCCTTTGAGTAAAAAAAATCTAAGAGTGGCTCTGCAGCGTGATTTGAACTGAGCATTCCTGCTCTATCCACTATGCTACACTTGTTCTTTAACTAATACTGTGATGCTAATTGTTCTATCACTAACACTGATGGAGAGTCTTCCTCATATTGGGTTTGATCATATATTATGCATTACCAAGAAGTCAGAGAGCAAGGAATTCTGCTTTTTCAGTATTTTGTTTGCAAAAGGAAAGATGGAATATGACTTATCTATATTTATGGAGACTGTATACACAAGAGCTATTTCTGAATAGTTGAGGAATCTGATCCTCTCAATGAAATCTATTCTTTAGTTTGGTCTGATTTATTTTCCTGACCTCTTTTGCTGTGACAGCACTGAACAATCTTGTTCCTTCCCAAGTTAAGAAGTAAGCTGATCTGAAAGTTTTTCTGTTATGTATCTGTTTTATTTGGTACATTAACCTTTATTCAGTGCTCTATTTACTTTGGGTTGTTTTTTTTTTAAAGTAATAAGGTCACAATAAATTTTAGTGTGTGTGTAGCATTTTAAATGTTTAAAGCAATAAATCATACTGTGTCTCATGCAGGAGTCCAAGAATGGAAGAAATCCCATTTGGTCTATACCACGAAGGCCAAATAACAATGGGTACCAGAGTGAAGAAGCTTTGATGTATGGCTTTGGAAGAAGTTCCATGGTTCTCTATAAATTAACAGCTATTTTGCAGTGCTGATGCACAACTGATGTTTGGAACAGATCCAACCATTGGCTTCATTTCCAGCTTCTTGATCTTTCTGAAAACCCAAAAGGGAGGGGAAAGCCTCCAAAATCACACAATCCCAAGTGTTATGATATATTTCACAGAGAGAAAGAATATAGTGTTGGCAAATCTCCTGAATTGGATGTCCCTCAAAGTTGGCTAACTTCAAAGGCAAATGTGGTCTCCAGCTGTGACCTATATATAGAATTAAAGGTTTGAATGACCAGTCACTTCAGGGCTAAACTACACATTACACACAAATATGTGTAATGGTAGACTGATGGACCTTTTTCTGTTCGAAAAGCTGTTTCAGGAAGAGGCACTTGCAAGTGGACAAGCAATAGTGGGGCAAAGGAGTTGAACTCTGCTTGCCTTATAGTTTGACCCTCAGAAAACAAGTTGCAATTCAGCTTAGATCATGACTTGGCATGAAAGCAAAGTTTTCTTTGAAAGGCTTTATTTCTGGACCTCCAGTTTAGCAGTGCCTGCATTTCATCCAAATGCAGCACCACAGTCAGCCTGTTCTGCACCGGGAGTTAAGGGAGGAAGCTCCTCCTTGCTCCATCTGCTATTGGCTGCCAGGGCTATCCTTCAGATAAGAAGGAAGCCCTGGCAGCCAGTTCCTCCTCTCTGCAGCCTCGTTGACTGCAGAAAGGAGGAACTGGCTGCCAGTCTCATTGACTGCACAGAGGAAACTCTCCATGAACCCCCTGCACAGTACCTCCAGTAACTGTTGCTGGTGTCTATCTTATGTTTCTTTTTAGATTGTGAGCCCTTTGGCGACAGGGATCCATCTTGTTTGTTTATTATTTCTCTGTGTAAGCAGCCCTGAGCCATTTTTGGAAGGGTGGTATAGAAATCGAATAAACAAACAAACAAACAAACAAACAAATAAATGTCCCAATTTGGATGGGAGAGCAGGGGGAGGAGTGGGAGCAGAGCTGTGGGTCCATTGGACCTGTGGTTCTGAGTTAGATACGAAGGCATCCACTGTGCCAATAGTATGTGAGATCAGTATGTGTTCTGATCTTCTCTGCATGGGTGAATTTTGCACCCAAGAGTATTAATTTAAGTGATGCTGGTGACAGATGTGCATAGTGTACTAGCTAGGGACCATGGTGCTCAGCTGCCCTATGTGGCGAATCCTTTCCATCTGTATTAAGCAGAGAGAGATTTGATTATCTTCTTTCTGCTGACTGACCATATCCATAATTTCTTCTCAACCAGTTTAGTGAAAGCATTGTTTGTTCCTGAACTGCTCCATATCCTATAGAGCCACATTTTGATTTGCTTCAGTCAAAAGGTATTTAATAGAACCATTTCATTGAGAGGTCAGTAGTCTTCTCTCTTTCTTTACAGAAAAAGGTCTTACTTTCCAGTAACTAATGTCGAAGACCATCATATTATTGTGGCAGCTCTAGTTAGACTTTGATTTGTTTCATAATAGTCTGTCTCCTTCAAAAGCTGTTAAAAAAATTACATGCAGTATTGTAGATAACATTATGGTGTCCTGTGGTGAGCATGTGGTCTTGTGCTTTAATTTAATTTTGCTTTGGGCATTTTGCAGTAGAGTCATGTGTCTTCATTCTGCCTCTTTTTTGCATTCCATAGGAAGAATGAATGAATGGATTCTCTGCCTTTCCAAAACTGACACTCATTCATACTTCTTGTTATAGTCTAATGCCTCATTTCCTTTGGCAAGAACAGTGGTCATGATCCACTGGTTTAGTACAATGGGATTAACTCATGCACCACAGACAACTGGCTCCCCACCACCTCGCTTCCTAGATAAATCATATTGTTCCAAACCTCCCGTCCTGTCTGGGTCTATTGCAGCAACTTTGCTAAAACTAATCAGGTCTGTGTTTTGTCAGTACCCGGATGGGAGACACCTTGATAACTCTGGCCAACATGATGCACAGTTCTGTTATCTCTGATAGATCTTTCAGCGCCACTGCTGCAGCGGCACTGCTGTAGAGAACCAGCAGTAACACTACCAGTGTTATTGCGGTTATTCCCATTTGCAACAATGGGAACAAATATGATAACACTGGTAGTGCTATTGCTGGTTCTCTACAGTGGCACTGCTGCTTCTGGTTCTGCTGCTGCAGCGCCTCAAGTTTTAATGAAGATGTTAGAGCTGTGCATCACGTCAACCTCCGCCTATGCCACTAAGTTTCATGGAAGAAAAGTAGAATATAAATGTAAGAATACACACAGTTTTAAAAAACCCCATTGCAATGCATAAATTACTCTTCTTATTTTGCAGGGGAACTGAGCAAAAAGTTGAAAGGAGCTCCGTTCACTCTAGGAGAGTGTTCTTGTAAAACTGCTCTTCTTTCAGTAGCTACTAACATTGGGCATTATCCAGCCAAAGTTAAGCATATCTAAGTCCCATTGTTTTCCACTGAAGAACTTTAAACACATGCTTAACTCTCTCATTAAAATCAATGAGGCTTAGAAGTGCTCAGATTTGGCTGGATCATACCCATGATTTCAAGAACCTCAGTGAAGAAAAGCAGATTTGCTAGCAAGAAATGAACCAGAAGAAAAATCAGCAACCATGAGGCAGGTAAGGAAATAATCTTTTGTTTTTACAGAAATACAAAAAGTGAAATTAAAGCAGAGAGAAATACAAAAAGGCAGATCACTGTCAATTCCATAGTCAGTTAATGTTTCTAAAGGTGAATTAATGGTTAAGAGATTCTTCATCCTGGAAGGGGAAAACAGCAAGAGTTTTGTAAGACAGCAGGTATCCTGCTGGATCAGGCCTTCTCAGTGGTAGAACATCTGCTTTTAGTCATAGGAACATAGGAAGCTGCCTAGAGAAAGCCAGAGCCAAGACAACTACTGGGATGCAGTTGATAGTCACAACCCAACAGGTTACGAAAAAGCATTACAAGAGATCTTGAGTGTAAAATACAAGCATCTGAAGACCACCATTTTTGGTTGAAACCCATTAGGTGGGCCTTTAGGGTATACAAAAAAACCCCACCTTGTTTTGAAATTTATTATTATCCTGAACACCAATAAGAAAGTTTATATGACATCATCTTTTTCTTCTGGATTGATGAAGTTATTGAGTACAATTTCGTTATTAATTGGATCTAGTAGACTGCGCTGTTGATATCTATTGTCCTTCTTACATCAATGAATCATTTCCTTTTGGAATCTTAATACAATTTTAGATATTGCCGAGATTGGACTTTGACATATCCCACTAATAACTATAGGACTCTACAACATAGGATGTTTGTATGATTATTTTTTTTGGTCAATTAAATTTTAATGTTTAATGTAGTTTGTTTTTATGTTTTTAATCACTGTTTTTAGAATTTATAATAAATGTGCCATTTTATAATTGTGAATTTAGGTATATTCTTGTATTTAGTAACATTATTGGATTCTTTGTAAATTTGTTCTCTCTCTCTCTCTTTTTAATCCAATCACACTGGTTTGGGCCTGTTATACTGTATTAAATGGCTGGACCATCAAGCCCAGTACAGTATTGTGTACACTGACTGAAAGTGAGACTATTCCCACAATCAAAATCCCTGGTGGCTAGAGAAGGCAGAAGCCTCCCTGCCTCCCCCACATGATCAGACGCTTGACAGAGCTCCGCTGCACAGCACACCCCCACGACTGCCACAGTAGAGCTGAATACATAAGGGATCTGGAAGAATAAGTCCTACAGTACCCCACAATGCATTGCATGGGAAGCCAAGAGGCTTCCATCCAGCTGCCAGGCCACTCTTTAAGTGGTACTTTGTGATTTTCAGGGAACTGGGCTGCTGGGAGTTGCAGAACACAGTCCTGATAACACTCATGACTGCAGCTGCCGAGGTGAGCTGGAGCTTTGCTACTTTAACCTCAGTTTTAAGCTGGGTTTCTCAGCAGGGTAGCCCTGATCTGGAGCAGTGGGGTGAGGCTCCACACAAACCTTGCAACCCAGGTTTCCCCAGTCCCGCCCCATTGCAGCTGGTTGTGAGAACTACCTTAGTGGCTTCTCCAGTGTTTCAGGCAGAAGTCTCACCCAGCCCTACCTGCAGAGGAGGTAGGGCAAAATGGGCAGTGCCCCCCAAAAAGCTCAGCCCCCACCAACTTTAACTTACTTTGAGGTTGTGCTGCCCTCCTGCCCTTCCCTGTAGTGTGCCTAGCCAAGTTGCAATGTTTACTTAGAGTGGGCGACAGTAGTAGGGTCCATTAAACAAGCTTAGCACCTGCCAATCATAATTTACATATTAATAAGGCAGCAGCCAATGGGAAGGCCTGGCTTGTTTGCAAAAGGTGGGCTGGGCTTAAAATGAACTAGAAGGACATTCTGAAGGCATCATGTTGATTGACAACTCTGACAGCCAGAGTGGCCAGGGGGAAGTCTTTGTTCTCATTTCCAAAGTAAGAAGAAGGCAGCCATTTTCTCACACAGCAAAGTGAGTGTTATTATTTATTTATTTATTTATTTATTTATTTGATTTATATACCGCCCTTCCAAAATGTTAGTGTTTCACTCACATGGCTGGGCAGTAGGCACTGAACTCTGCTCCCTACTCTGTGAGAAAGGGCTGCTATGTTTGCTTTAGCCTGCAAAAACAATCACTTTTTTACTCTGTGTGTGTGCAGAGTGAGAGAAAGATCTCCCCACAAAAAACAGTAAGGGGCTGTTTGCCTGCCTTATCTTGTTTCTCTTGACTTCAGGCTGGGGGACTTTGTTGTTTTGGGAGGCAGGTAGAGTGAGAAGGAGCTAGAAGGGGCTGCTTGCTGCCTGGCAGAGCACCTTTCCTTTATGGGGCTCAGCTGCAAGATTTTTGGTCTGGTGGAAGGAGAGCTGGTCTTGTGATAGCAAGTATGAATTGTCTCATTTGCTAAGCAAGGTCCATCTCCCTGGTTTGCAGTTGAATGGGAGACTACATATGAGCACTGTAAGAGATTCCCCTTCGGTAAGAGCATCTGAGGTTCCAGGTTCCCTCCCTCTGGGGCAGCCTCTCCAGATAGAGCTGATCAAGATGCCTGACTGCAACCTTGGAGAAGCTGCTGCCAGTCACTGTAGGAGATACTGTAATGAGCTAGAGGGAGGGACCAAGGGTCTGACTCGGTATAAGGCAGCTTCTTGTGTTGTAAAGCAATACAGTCAAGGAGGTGGTGCTACTGATGACATGAATTATCTGGAATATAACAAGTGGGAAGAGGAAAAAAGGTCAGGTGGGAATTGTGTTGGTGAAACAACAGGAATTAGTAGGAAGGAGTTGTTTGGGGTGAAGGTTTTTTTTTGTGGAGTGAAGGACAATATAAAGGGGAAAGTTGATGGTTTCTTAAAACTTAAAGGAGAAATTATGAAGGGACTTTGAATTTTTGGCTGGGGAGAACTGCCTTGGAGGTGCAATCTGTAGTCATTCCTCTAATTAGAAATAGATCCCTGGCAGGACAGTCAGCTGAAGGAGCAACAGATGAGGCTGATCTGTGGAAAGGCACCAGGGCGCTTTCCAGATTAGACCGTGAAATGGGGTCATGTCGTATCTCAGAAGTGTGCTTCCACACTTCCTGTGTTGTGACACTGCAGAGCCTATGTGGACAGCAGGGTGCCATTCACATTTCCAATGCCTTGTTTTGAACTTAATCACTGCGATATAGAGCTAGGAGAGCATATATCTAGTGTAAGAAAGTTGCTGTTTAGGGGGGTTGTTAGTTTCTGCGAGACTGCTCCCTCTGCTGTTTACATTTCAAATGCGACTTGCCTGAATGGAGGCATTTTGCTGCTGTCGAGCAGCTAGCCTGGAAAGTGCCTAGATAGGGCAGTCGGTCTGAAGCCTCTCTCTATTCCAGCCCCTTTACTTTGGGGGTGGATAGCAGGAGTGTGCATGTGTGTGTGTGTTCTGGTTTTGTATGCACTGTGGTGTGTTATATTCTTATGTCAGAGACACATGTTTTGGACGGTATAGAAATATGTTAAATAAATAATAAATTAAATAAATATTCTGTACCCAGACATGACGGAACCAAATGGAGAGAAGTGTGAGTAAGAGCAAGTAAGCCCTATAAAGGGCTAGTCTGTTAATGAAATGTTGCTTGGCATGGCTTGCAGCCCTGCAGTTCTAAAGGCTCCTGTCATTGCTTCTGCTCCATTCATGTCCTGCTCCTCTTCTGACATTCTGATGAGAGAATCAGCATTGTGTAGTGGTTAGAGTGTTGGACTAGGACTGGGGAGACCTTAATTCAAATCTCCATTCAGCCATGAAACTACTGGAGTGACTCTGGACCAGTCACTCAATACAACTTGTTGTCCTTGAATATAGAGTACTGAGGAGGTGGAGTCCTTGAATATAGAGGAATATAGTATAGTATAGTATAGTATAGTATAGTATAGTATAGTATAGTATAGTATAGTATAGTATAGTATAGTATACAGTACACTATATAGTATATAGTATATAATATAGAGGAATATAGAGTACTGAGGAATTGAATATAGAGTATTGTCAGGTATTGTCCTTGAATACAGAGTACTGAGGAGGTGGAGTTTTTTGTTTTTGTTTTTATATTCTGCAAATGGTAAGCAGCAGCCCATCTCTCTCTCTACTGCCACCCTAACTCCTATAAACTTTTTTTAATGGCCTAGCAGTATGATGTCCATTGTTATGCCAGCAAAGAGCCAAGTTCCAAGATGACAGCAAATTGCCCCTTTGAGATTGCTGTACAAGTTACAAAAGACTATACAGTAGACTTCTTCAAAGGTTATGTGAGGGCTGCTCTCAATGGATGTGATAGTTGTGTGTTCACGCCATTACTGTACTATGAAATGAAATACACAGATTTTCAACCAATCTGAGTTGACTTTGTTGGGTACGCTGCTCATGATCATATGTACACATAAAGACTGTTTGATACTTTGATAAAGCATATTTTCTGATACTCAAGTGAGATTGACTGACTGGTTTGCTGTTCCCTGGCTCACTCTTAGCCCTCTTGAATTGTTTTTAATGTGCCCTTTCATTTACCCCTTGAGTAATGTGTCAAACATTCTTGATATTGTGACTCGGCCATCCTGACTTTGACTCTGCTTGTTTGTGCTTTGTGTAAGAGAGAGTGACCACTCTTCCCTCTAATCTTTTTCATCTGTGTGCGGAATGCATTTTGTTCTGGGCAGCAGTATCAAGGCAGTGTGTGTAACTGCATTCAGAGTGGGGCTCCTTGATTCAACCCGAGTGGGATCTAGAATTAACTGAATGGACAGACCTCAAAAAGCTTGTGAGCATGTGCATGTACCTTAGAGGGAACAGTGAGATTGACTCAGTGTGTGTTAAACTCTTATGGACAGAGGTAAAAAGCTGATGGACAGAGAGAAATAGATGTGAATGCATTCTGTTCTCCTTTCCCTCACCTTAGTTTGGTTCCTGTATTCTTCTTCATTTGTCCTAAAATAATACCCATCACTTTGAGTACACAGAACATTTCTGATAAGATATGCATATTCATTGGCATAGTGCAACAGCAGTAGCACTTTAATGGGACGGATTGCATATAGGTAATGCAATTGTGGATTGATGTGGTGTGGTTTTGGGGAGTGGGGGCAAATGGCTCTCTGTTTGTTAAGGTAGGAGAGCTGGACTGGTGGTAGCTAGCATAAATAGTCCCCTTTTCTAGGCAGGATCCTCCTGTGATGACTCCCATGGGGGTCGTGGAGGAGGATTCCTCAGATGAAGACCCAGAGCAGAGGGAGCAGGCTGAAACTCTGGTCGACTCAGCAGAGCCAGAGCCTCTGAGTTGAAACTCTGGTTGACTCAGCCTGCAGGCCCCTCTGACTCCTTCTCTCCCTCCTCCTGATGAAGCCTCCGAGGCCGCTGAAGTCGAGGTGCCTGCCCCAGATCCCCGACAGTGACGTTTGGCCAGAGTACAGGCTCAGAGGTCGGAGAGGCTGGCCAGAAGGAACAGGTCTCCCAGCTCTGACGGGGCTGCATCTCCCTGACAAGGCCCAGCTGCAGTGATGGGTGGGGCTCTCAGCACACTGCCTGTTTAGAGCAGCCTGAAAGCTGGGTCAGTGCTGGAAACAGCATCCACATTAACCAGCCCTACCATAAGCAGCCTTGATCTAGAAATTGAGACCAGTTTATTGTTATCTGATCACGATTCATATTTACCCCTGATCCTGTGGGCTTCCCGGTGTTGATTTCTGGCAACGTTTGTGACTACTCTCTGTCTCTGTTCCTGTTTGTCAACTCTCCCTTCCCCTCTGAAAAGAGTGGTTTTCGCAGCTGCTGTGCAGTCGGCCAAGGCAGGTCACTACACCTCCTTCCCTTGCATTTATTTGGATGGCAGGATTGCTAGAAGAAGGGATAAACTAAGCAAAGCAGGCACATTTAATATTTTAAAAATTCATGCTTTTATTACGTGGTGGTGCTGGGCAAAGGTAAATTGGCTCTGCCCCTGCTCTGCTCATTCTTGCTCCATCCCACACTGGCTCCGCACACCACCTGCCCTGCCTAGCACCCACCCAGTTGCAGGAGCCACCAGCCACCTCTGCCTACCTGATAAGAGTTAAGATAGCCTTAACTCTGGTCTTAACTCAGAAGGGTTGTTTTTTTTTAACAGTCTAATATTTATATAGATCTCTACCTATAACATTAATCCTCTTTCCAAAGAGAAGTTCTGCACAGTTAATTGGTTGTGTTCCTTGACTAAGAAGACATTGATGGGCATTCTAAAGCAAAGTGTATGGGTGCTGTTATTGGTGGAGAAGCAATAAATATTCATTAGTGAAACATGGTGCTTGCCTGCAACTTTGGCACAATTTTTCTGTGTTAAAGAGAAAACATTGAAGTGTGCATTATGTATGTCACTCTATTAGAAATAAAATTTGCTGTATAAAATACAAGCAATTTGGAATTCTAGTAAACTATAAATGATAAGAATATCTTAAACCAAAGACAGGTTCCATTTCAAGGTGACTTGATTAGTCCAGGTTTTACGGCCTCATACATCATAAGGAAAGACAGAGAGAAGTCAACAACAGCTGCAAGTGGCCCCCGACAATAAGCCCCGCAGCAGTTGTCTGCGAAACTTAAAACATTCCACCTAAAATTAATTAAATTAGCTCCAATTCCACAAATAATATACTTGGATCCCACTGCATCTCCCAGGAGAAACAAGTTATGAGTGGAGTGTACCAGGAGACCATTTGTGGAAATTAGGCAATTATTAGTTTAACATAGTCATCAAATCAATTTTGCAGAAGCAGAAAAATGCCAAACATTAGAGGAGGTACTGACATGGTGTATGGCCTGTGAAATGATTTAGATTAATTGGACTGCCACTCAAAGGATATTGCAAAGACCATTCATGGTGTAGTTTGCTTTCCTTTTGGAGTCAAACAGGAAATTCAACAGTTGTATGTCATGTCTCCAACACTGATGCTAAGCCCTCTGTTGTAAAAAGAACAGGTAAGCCTTCATGTGAGTGGCATTGGGTGAATGTTTTACATTGACTATTCCCAGTGAAAAGCAAATGTGCAAGATTTCTAATGCACAAACTCAAAGCAAAATTATACTCATGATGTGTCTTCATTTGTACACTGTAGGATACATGTTTTTTCTAACAACTTATTTGGAAAAAAAACCATCACGTGAAACAGTCCTTAAATTAGATTATTTTCTACTTCTATTTTTTTATGTTTGTTTTTTACTCTTCTAGAATAGTCAGTGATAAAATCTGTCTCAGGGGTGTTGCTAAATGCTTAGTAGCACTCATCATGAAGCACTGCCATAATCCTGGAAGGATCTGCAAAGTGTCTGCTGATGCAAGGATGACCAGGTTTATTCTGAGGAAGACTCTGATAGCTGATTCTGCCAATCAAACCTCCTAATGTTTGGAAGGTATGAAGAAGAAGAAAAAGATGGAGCTTTTATGTCACCCTGGCCAAAAACTACACCGTTGATGTGTCCCTATATGCCCCTAGAGTGGCACACCTAGAGTGCCCGGACCACCCTGCCACGAAGTCCCCCCCCCTTGCTGCCACCTCAAGGCCTTGCTGCTGGAAGCCCTCCTCCCCACCATCATGGGCTTGTGACACTCTATTTTAACTGCGCAGGTGCATCGGAGCACCGCGCAATTCTCAGAGGCTACTGAGTTGGACAGTAAAGCTCAGTGGCTGCTCCCGCTCCACCCGCCGCCACCAGCGGGAGAGGCCTGCTCACCCCCTCCCCTTGGCTGTGCACATGGTGGCTGGAATATTGGTGGTTCAGCCTCGTGGCAGCGGGAAAGCTACTGGCAGCGGCAGGAGCCCCCCTGGGCCTTGAAGGCCATGAGCCAGGGCCCCAAGGTCTGGGAGTAAGAGTGCCTCTCTGTACCCAATTTGGTTCATATTGGTCCAGGCACTGCGAAGTTGATGGGACACACACACACACACACACACAGAGCTGGGTGATCACATAAGTTTACTTTCCTTAAGGAAAGCAGGCTAAAAATGAAAGACTTTTGTCTTTGTTCCTCCCAGAACATAAGATAGTCCAAGTGTTTTCAGCAACATCTTCACTCTGAAGGACGATCTTCTATAGCTTGTTTCATTGAGCAGTTCAACAGTGGGATGTCTTTCCACAGATGCAAAAGCAGTCATCTTGTCCAGCTTTCTTGCCTACCAACTCTTTATCTCACAACTTATTACTTCAAAACTGGACCCATAACTCAATGTTTCAGAGTAATTACTTATCCTCTGTAAGTAGTTAAACAAGAAACCAACTTTAACTGAGCAACAGGAATGTGATATTTATTACTAACCCTACCTAGGCTAATAAAACAAACAGACTAACAGTCTCTTATGCAGAGGGAGGGAGAACCTCTCAATTTTAATTCAAGGTAACAATTGAAGAGCAGACAAACACACACTGTGACTCACCCCCAAGCCAGTACACAGACACATTCAAATATATACAAGCATGCCCCACACAAAGAACTGAGATAATGTCCATGGCAAAATCCTAACATTAACTACCTATCATTATAACTCCCCCTCACCCCACATATGTGAAAGGTGAGATCAGGCAAGGAACAATGTGACTGACAGCTTTGAGTTGTCAGTGAGGCATAGCAACTGAGCAAAAGCTGCTACTTGGTGGTTCCTTTGCTCCAATCAGTTTGATTACTGGGAGGGAACTATGAAAATGTAAAAATATATAAGTCCTGGACTAAGTGTTTTCTCTGCCCTGCTGTGTGAGTTCTCTCTTGGAGTGAATGTTTGTGGGAATTTTGGGTTTGTTCTTTAAATCAACAGGTTAATTCTCACTCCATTGTTCCTAATTAGGTATTCCTTCCCACCCAATTTCCTTGTTTCTTGTGTGATTCATTTCTGTTTTACTCTGTTAGTGTGTTCCCACGATCCACACCTCTTCTTCCAATTCCTTGTTCAATCCAACAATCCCAGTCCATTCCCCATGTCTTTGCCTGTGTTAGTGCACTGTGACCAACGCCAGTATACAGCGGAAGGCTTCCAGACTATCAGCACAAACTAACACTTGCGGGTTCATTGCTATACAGTTGCTTTGTAACAGCGTGTCCCCACCTCGCTTCTCAACCTGTTCCATAATCCATTGTAAGCAGCTGGCATGATAATATAGTTTCAGGCTGGGAATCACTACACCTCATTTTACTTTTTCATCTTTCATTACTTGTTCTTTAATATGTGATTTCTTCTTTGCCCAGAAGAATCCTAGTAATAGTTCTTGCCAGTTTTTAATCTGATTATTTGTAAGCTCAATAGGCAATGCTTCAGACAAAAAATTAAATTGTGGTAAACACCATAATTTTAATTGTATTTAATCTCATTAAAGAGAGGGGGGAAATGTCATTTTTCTACCTGCAAATTTATCTTCTGATTACTTTCTCATAGTTGTTCCTAAACAGATTTTCCTTATTTGATATAAATATAGTATGGCTTTGTCTAACCAGTTGTGTCCCATTTCTTTTATAAGTTTCTTGGTTTGATTTTGCATATGTATCTTTCTGTCTTTATTATAAGCTCAGCCACTAATCTATAATTGTATAATTATTTCCCTATATATTTAACATATGTATATAAATCAATTTTAATCAATTAAAAATACTGTATGTTATAAGCCCAGCTACTATTCCATAATACTTATTGTATATATTTCATCAAGTTCACTGAGCTTGTCAATCACAGCAATATCATTTGCATATATGCACATTTTAAATTTGTAGGGCAGCATCCAGACCTCTAGTAGTGCTGTATCAGCAGAACTACAAGAATCCATGAGTGCAGTGTTCTTCCTGTGCAGAGACAGTGTGTCTGCTGGATGCTAGCATAGTTAAAAAACAACAACACACACACCTTAATTTATTTATTTCTAATTTATTTTGCAAGTGGTTCCATACCCTTTATCCCATTTGTCTGAAATTTGGCATGTGTGATCCCATAAAGGGGTCTGTAATGGCTGCTATTTTCAAGCCAATTAGCTGGAAAACATCAAAGTTAGAGGCAGAAGTACAGCTGATTCTTCAACTGAAATGAATGCAGAATGAACGAATGAATAAAATGGGACAATTTTTGTGATTATATTAATATGATTGTAAAGGACCACTACTATGACAACGAAGAAGAATATTTATATTCCACTTTTCACCCAGAGTTTTTGAAGCTGGATGGATAGATAGATAGATAACAAGATGGTTCCCTGTCCCAAAAGGGCTCAGAGTCTACAAGGAAATATGGTAGACAGCAGCAGTATCCACTGGAAAGATCCTGTGCTGGGTTTAGATAGGGCCAGTTGCTCTCCCTTTACTTAATAACAAGATAATCTCTGAATGTTTGAAATCACCACTTTGAAACCACCTCTTTACCATAATGAATGAGGCTTTCAGCAACAAAAAGGAACAGAGAAACAAAATGGACCACCTCCACCCCCGCTGAACATCCCTATTGATTACATAATAGGGCAGAGCTAGCTCTGTGATTAGGTCACCTTATTTGTTTTATCACCTTGAATGGGTAACCTTTCTGCCTGTCACCTCCACCCATGCTTGAAGTCAAACGAGTCACAAAGGAGTGCTTAGAAGGGAAATATTCTGTATGGTGTGAGGGTGTCATTAGCTGCCCACATGAAAGCTATTAATACTAATGACAGCAGTTTAGTTGACATCTTGTGCACCATCCTGGAAAATAACCCTCTTGGGGCAATAAGGGATGCCTCAGAGACTCCCTCTTGATGATTTTGACATTGTAGTGATCATGTGCTTCTTCTTGCAGATTGCTCACCATAGAATCTGCTTCCCTGCTCTTTTGTATCAGTCTTTCATGATTATATAGTATCCTGTGGATATCTAGATTTATTTTAAATATCTGTGAATCATCCCAAAAGTCTCCACCGGTCACTATAACTGAATGAGAAAAACAGAAGAGTTGCTGTTGCATCCTGAGTGAGCTTGAGGAACATATAAGTGTCCTTCTGCTGCTTCTGTTTTTGTTCAAGAGAGATTCGTGGAGCATGAACAAGCAAGCCACTGATCACAGCCAGATATCTGCACAGTCATATAATACTGAACGGGCTCTCTCAATGTCCAAAGGGTGCTGAACCCAGAGCATGGAAGGCAGTGGGGTCTTCAGTGTCACTCTGTGTGCTTTTCAGCTATACTGAAAACTTGGGAACACTCTTGTATTACTGGAGTATCTGAAAGCTGTCCTGATGACAGACTCAAGGTGGCTTGACGTGTACACTAGATAAGATGCAAGAGATTAATGATAAGGATTGGATTTCTTGATGTTTCCTTTTTCAAAATAAGTAGTTATGCTACTGCCTTCCTTAGGGGGTGGTGAACTGGGAAAAGAACCAGATCCCCACACAAATCCCCCCAAGCCCCATACCAGGCTAGCCTGAGGAACAGTGGGAGGAAGAAGAGGAGGAGGAAGAGGCGGTGGCAGTGGCGGTAGAGGCTGTTTTGTTTTGTTTGGCCATACTGAAGCCATTTTGCTTTTATGCTGGAGCTGCTTTAAGCAGAAATGCCTTGCAAGTAGAGGAGGACAAGATGACAGTTAGGCTTAGCACAGCAACTTGAAACTGCAAGCTTGGGGGTTTAGCTTGAAAATAGATTTTGGAAAAGTCCCTAAAATTTAAATAACACTTGAGCAAACAGTAATAGCAGCTGTTCTTTGCAAAAAGAAACATGTTTGTAGCATCCTATCATGCATGGACACAATGATTGTAACTTCCTTGTTTTACTATTTACGTGTAAATGTCCAACTAACTGTTTGAAATGCTTAAATCAACTTATGAAACTTCCTCTTTTTACTAGATAAGACAGTGTGAAGTGCTTTGTAGGTGGTCACTGATTTGTGCCAGGTTTGGAACCTGTGTGAGCTCTCTCTCTCCATTTCAGCTGAACTGCTTATGTACTACAAAGCAACTTTACTTGGATTAGCAAATTCAATGTGAAGGTGAAATTTCTTCCACAAGGAGGACAGTGGTGGTCGGGGCCGGCAGGTGCAAAGGGTTGCAGCTGCATCCCCCTCTCTCTTCCCGCCCTGTTGTGACTGATGTCCAATCTGAGTTATTGTTCTGGCCTACAAATTCATAACCATGGAAATACAATTTGGCTAGGTGCTCCATGCTCCAGTCTACTATTCCTGTAGGCAGGTGGCAACAACTGTAAATATTCCTTGTACTTATTATGATCAGAATATTCTGACCAAAATGTTCACTTTTACTAAAAGTGCTGATTGTAGTTGTTGCCTGCTGAAGTAGTAGCACTCGCCATAGGCACAGAACAGTGTTCCCTCCATTTTTTTTCATCTGTGTGAAGAATAAGCTTTGTTCTGGGTGGCAGTATCAAGGCAATATGGTGTGAACATCATGGACCATCACATTTCCTTGATTTTTGGAGCTCAGTTGGAGCTGCCACACACATAACTATCCCTATAAACCAAAAGGTTTTTTAAATTTACTTTTGATCCCATGTGCAATATATTTAACGTAAGTGTGTTCAGTAGTGAAAATGCTATTTTAGCATTACCAGATATAATAAAGAGGCAGATATGAGTGCTTGGGTTTTAAAGAAGCCATAACTTTATTTGACAAAAAGTTTTAAGAAGCCACAGAAGGTTGGGGTGGGTGAGTGGGTGAGTCAGGCAAAATAACATGATAGAATGCTATTCTGCATCTCAGCCCACAATGCAGAGGCACTCCCATGTCTGTGTAATCAGTGTCACCACATGGCCAATCTCTAGAGATGTGCACAAAACCTGCCAGGCTAGTTCAGTTAGAATTTGAATTGGCCTGGCCCAGTTCAGTTTTGGTTCTGGTTGAACTAGACGCAGTCCAGTTCAACTGATGAACTGGTCCGGACCAGATCAGGGAGTCTACTGGTAAATGGCAATCCGGTGAGGATTCTCCTTTACCAGTAAAGGGGCAGGGGAGTTTCCCTAAGTCTAGAGGGGTGGAAAGGGAATCATTTAGTATTTAAAAGTTCCATCTGTTGCAGCGGTGGTCACAGGGGGACAGCAATGGCTCCTCCCACCCCTGCTGGCCTCCCCTAGAGTAGCCCAGGCCAGCAGCCCGGTTCAGGCCTCGCTGCATGCACAGGGACCATTTTAGTGACCTCTGCACATGCACAGAGGCCATTTGCATGAATACACAAATTGCATGGTTATGCAAATGGCCTCTGCAAATGCATGGAGGTCACTAAAATGGCCCCAGTGTGAGCTCAGAGGCCCAAACCAGGTCAAAGAAGGCCCTGAACCAGACCACTGCTGGCCTGGGCAACTCTGGGGGAGCCCAGTGGGGGTGGGGGGAACCGCTGCCACCTACGCCCCCCCGCCACCATCGCCACAACAAATGAGACTTGTAAATACTAAATGATCCCTCCTGCCCTGTGTTATAAGATCACTTGTAGTTGTTTTGTAGCTCTTATAATTCCTTTGACAATGTTATAAACACAATGGCCTGGTTCACATAGTCATTCAAATCTAGACTTAATGTGGGTTACCAACATTAGTATGGTTGTGTGAACCCATGCCAAAGTGGGAATCTCTGATTCTTCTCAGGCCATAAACCACCTTGGCAAGGGTTCACACAATCATGCTAATGTTGGTAACTCACATTAAACCTAGATTTGAATGACTATGTGAACTAAGTCAATGTAGAACAGCCTTTATGGCAAGCAAAGAGTTGTATCCTCAGTTTTTGTGGAGCATGTCACATCATTGGCAGCTCACAGAAGTAGGGATATGCAGAACTGGTTCAGTCGTGAACTGGACTGCCCTGAACTGGGCTGGTTCAAGTGGTTTGACCACAAACTGCTTTGAACCAGTTCGAGCTGGTTCATCTAACTGACCGGACCAGCTGATTGGTTTGATGCAACCAGTTTGCCTACCTGTGGTTTGGTTTGAATTAGAATTCAGACTGAACCACACCAAACAATCTGTGTGGTTTGATCCAAATTAGAATTCGGACTGAACCACACCAAACAATCTGTGTGGTTTGATCTGAATTAGAATTCGGACTGAACCACACCAAACAGTCTGTGCACACCAAACACTCCTACACAGAAGGAGATTTGCACTTATGCAAAGCTTCCTTCTGTAAGAAGAAAATATTTTCATGGAAATGCAGCTTTCTTTCCACAAGCAGACAATAGATCAATGCTCTATAAGGGTTAAGATTAGCCCATTGGGATTCATGCTTTGGCCATGCGTGCCTAGAAAATTTACAGTGTGATCTTATGTATGCTTTCTCAGAAGCAAGTCATGCTGAGTTCAATGAGGTTAACTGCCAGTATATGTGTACAGGATTGTAGCCCAACATTTATAATAGTAGCCATTTAATGTATAGAATGTATGAGTATTCTGTAGAGGAGCAGATGAGGGGACGTGGGCGGGGTGGCTGTGGTCTATAAGGATAACATCTCCCTTACGAGGATCCCTGTCAGGGTATCGGACCATATTGAATGTGTGTACTTGAGTTTGGGGACCAGGGATAGATTGGGCCTTCTGTTGGTGTACCAATTGCCCCGGTGCCCAGCGGAATCCCTTACTGAGCTCGTGGACTTGGTCGCAGAACTTGCGTTGGAGTCTCACAGACTTCTGGTATTGGGGGACTTCAATGTTCATTTTGGGACCAACTTGTCCGGGGCAGCTCAGGAGTTCATAGCGGCCATGACAACTATGGGCCTATCCCAAGTGGTCTCTGGACTGACACATATTGCAGGTCACACGCTTGATTCGGTGTTTTACTCTGATCAGGGTGGTGTTCTGTGGGTGGGGACTCCAGTGATTTCCCCATTGTCATGGACGGACCACCATCTGGTTGGACTTACAACCACTTCCCACCTCTGCAGGGGCGAGGGGCCCATTAGAATGGTCTGCCCGAAGAGGTTATTGGATCCACTAAGATTCCAAGAAGCCTTGGAGGGATTTAATGTTGGCTTTGCTGGTGATCCTGTTGATGCCCTGGCTGAGAATTGGAACAACTTGCTCACCAGGGCAGTAGACACGATTGCTCCCAAGCGTCCCCTCCGACCCACTTCAAATTTGGCCCCTTGGTATACAGAAGATCTATGAGGGCTGAAAGGGGCAAGGTAGGCGACTGGAGCGCAAGTGGAGGAAGGCTCGACTTCGATCTGCAACATAGAGCACATCTAAATATCTATGCTCAGGCAATATGTGCGGCAAAGAGGCAGTTCTTTCTGCTCATATTGCCTCTGCGAGTTCACGTCCAGTGGAGTTGTTCAGGGTTGTGAGGGGATTAGTATTTGCCCCCCCTCCCTTGAACCCGAATTTGGAGTCATCAGTTACCTTCTGTGATGTATTTAAAGAGTTTTTCGCAGATAAAATCTCTCGGATTCGGGCCGCCCTAGAGGGAGACTCCACAATTAATTTGATATCGGAGCTGGAGGTGCCCAACAACTCCTCCTATGTAATTCGACTGGATCGGTTTCAGTTTGTGACTCCTGAGGATGTGGACAAGCTGCTTGGAGCAGTGAGGCCTACCACTTGTTCTCTTGACCCTTGTCCAACATGGCTTGTGGGATCTAGCAAGGATGTTGTTGTAAACAGCCTGGTGGAAATCATAAATGCTTCTCTGAGGGAGGGCAGGATGCCTCCTTGTCTTAAGGAGGCAATCATTAGACCTCTTCTAAAGAAGCCTGCATTAGATCCCTCAGTTGAGCAATTATAGGCCTGTTTCCAACCTCCCATGGCTGGGCAAGGTAATTGAGAGGGTGGTGGCCTCTCAGCTCCAGGCGGTCTTGGAGGAAACTGATGATCTAGACCCATTTCAAAATGGTTTTTGGGCGGGCTATGGGATGGAGACTGCTTTGGTTGGCCTGATGGATGATCTCCAATTGGGAATTGACAGAAGAAGTGTGACTCTGTTGGTCCTTTTGGATCTCTCAGCGGCTTTCGATACTATCGACCATAGTATCCTTCTGGAACGTCTGAGGGGGTTAGGGGTGGGAGGCACTGTTTTACAGTGGTTCTGCTCCTACCTCTCGGATAGATTCCAGATGGTGTCAATTGGAGACTGTTGCTCTTCAAAACCTGAGCTTAAATATGGTGTCCCTCAAGGCTCCATACTCTCTCCCATGCTTGTAAACATCTACACGAAACCTCTGGGAGGATCATCAGGGGATTTGGAGCTGGGTGTTACCAGTATGCTGATGACACCCACATCTACTTCTCCACGTCAACTTCTTCAGGAGCTGTCATATCCTCCCTAAATGCCTGCCTGGAAGCAGTAATGGGCTGGACGAGGGAGAATAAACTGAAGCTGAATCCAGATAAGACGGAGGTTCTTATTGTGCAGGGTCAGAACTCTAGAGACAATCTTGATCTGCCTGTTCTAGATGGGGTCACACTTCCGCAAAAGGAACAGGTTCGCAGTCTGGGAGTACTTCTGGATTCACACCTCTCCTTGGTTTCTCAGGTTGAGGCGGTGGCCAGGGGTACTTTCTATCAGCTCTGGCTGATACGCCAGCTGCGCTCGTTTCTCTAGATCAATGACCTCAAAACTGTGGTACATTTGTTGGTAACCTCCAGACTTGAATTTTGTAATGCACTCTACGGGGGGCTGCCTTTGTACGTAGTCCGGAAACTTCAGATGGTTCAGAACGCGGCAGCCAGGTTGGTCTCTGGGTCATCTTGGAGAGACCATGTTACTCCTTTACTAATGGAGTTACACTGGCTGCCATTTGGTTCCCGGACAAAATACAAAGTGCTAGTTATAACTTACAAAGCCCTAAATGGCTTAGGCCCTGGGTATCTAGGAGAGCGTCTTCTTCATTATGAGCCCCACCGCCCATAGAGGTCATCTGAGGAGGTCTGTCTCCAATTACCGCCAGCTTGTTTGGTGGCTACACAGAGACGGGCCTTCTCAGTCGCTGCCCTGAGATTGTGGAATGCGCTCCCTGCTGAGATATGATCCTCCTCATCTCTGGCAATTAAAAAAACACACACCCTAAAAACCCATCTTTTCACCCAAACTTTCTCCGCTTCCTAAATTTTGAGGGTTTTATTTTAAAATTAAAAATCCGATTTTGAGGTTTTTAATCATTATAATTTTTAATAGTTGTTTTAAAATGTTTTAAAATTGTTAATTATTATGCTGTTTTTTAAATTTGTTTTAGCTCTTTACTGTTTTAGTGGTTTCTTTTAATTGTAAACCGTCCTGAGCCATTTTGGAAGGGTGGTATACAAATAAAATAAAATAAAATAATGAGTTGGCCAAAGCAATAGTGGTCAAGGGGTATGTGGCCCCTGCCCTCCTTAAGTCATTGCAGCTCGTCTAGACTGGCCTGCTTTCATTTAATGAGCAAGAGGTTGTGTGGGAATATCTATTTTTCACTCCTTCCCAATGTCTACAGACTTTGGGAGCAGTGTCTGTAGACATTCAGATGGCATAAGCCCCCAGCTTGTGAATCAATGACCTGTGCCTTATACCACCATTCATCTGTGGACCACATTATTTTTGGCATGATAACCACTAAATTTATCAGAGTTTCATGATGAATTAATTTGGCCCCAAACACTATTTTCTCGCTCATTTAAGCATGTTTACTTATCTTTGTCAAAAAAACACGATGCATGAAAATTGCTTTTATTACCAGAATGAGACGTTTGCAATAAAACCTGTCTCCTTGGGTGTGCTAATTTCATTTTACAAAAGAGGAGCATATTGTTTTAATTAATCATATGAAAGCAAAATTAGCATGATTATGTGAAAGGTGCTGTAAATCATTCTGATCCACATCACTGAACAAAGAGCATTTAGTTATTTCAGAGTTGTTAAAGATTTTATCTACCCAAGTGAAAATTCAATTAGCACTATCCAGTCTCATATAAAAACTAAGGATTCCAACTGCAGGAGGGAACAAACATGCCATGCATGTGAATCTTACCTTGTGCTAGTGTGATAAATTACTGTAATTAACAGTATCCCATGCAAACTAAACAAAATTTACAGAATGGCTGTGCAAAAGAATGCCCCGCAATCCCTTTCTATGGCTATTATTTTGATGTCTGTAACTATCCAACTGTTTTCAAAATCTAACAAACTCAAAAACTGCTTTTCAAGCATATGTCTTGCATATGTCCCTCTCCATCTATGCTGGGGATTCCCAAATTATGTATTTGTGTGCCACTGGAGTGTGCATTGAAACATTAAATCACCATGTTGGAGGCATTCTCTGCTCTATGCCTCTCAGAGTGAGAAAGTTGTAACCAGCATTGATGCCCCTCCCTTGTCCAAGTCCATCTGTGAGATCATTTCAGGGGAGAGAGTAAGGATGCACAAGGACAGGCAGCAGTATGAAGCAGGTGGCAGGGGAAATGTGCAGAGCAGGGTTCCAAGTCCCCAGTTATTGTTGGCCTACAACTCCCATCATTCCCAGCCACAATTGCCTTTGATAGAGAGGTCATTATAATACACTGAATTATACTAGACGTTGAGGCTGTTCATACGCGCAGCCTAGCCTGGGCTAGGCTGTTTGTGTGAAGTGTCAGGATCGAGCCAGATGCCAGCACTGCCCCAGTGCCGAGCCCAAGTTTTAAATCTGGTGTTTAGTCAAGGGCGTTTAGCCAGTGACAATCGCCTAGCGATTGTCTGGGTGATTGCCGCCAGGTTAAATGCTGCCAGGTTAAATTGCCGCCATTTCTGGCAACGAGCCTGGGGGAAGGAGCAGCCGTGCTGAGCTCAGTGGCTGCTTTAATGAGAGCAGCCACTGTGCACCTTGGATGAGGGATGGGGGGGGAGGAAAGTCCTCCTGCTCTCAGCTCCACTGCTCGTGTGGGCGCGCGAGTGGCGGAGGGCAGCCACTGCTCGTCTGCTGGGGAAGGTAGGAGAGCAGCGCCTCGAGGTTGTGTTATCATGAAAAAGAAAAGAGGGAGCAACTCTGCAGTATTCAGCAGCCTGGCTCAGGCATTTATTTTTCTTCTGGGTAAATCTATCTCACTTAAATGATATAATTATAATTCACTTAAATAATATAGAAATTTATATAAGCGGTATCAGCTCTATGTTTCTTGTAACACCTAGTTATGACTTTAGGAAACTTTTCTAGCATAAGCAGACAAAGACGGGGTGGGGGGTGGGGTGGGAGGAAGATCTCTTTGGAAAAAAGGCTATTTTTATTCCTTGTGGCAAAGAAACATAGGGAGATGCTCACAATGGCCAGCTCTTTTCTGAACTGCATCAGAAATGGTTTTACTACATCAAAAATGGTTCACAGTTTGAACTGTTAATCTGGGACTATTACTAGACTAGCTGTGTTAAAAATATACACAGTTGAGGATCTGAAGGTCTTTTGGTATGTCTGCTATTTAAGTTATCGAGTTGCCTTTAAAGGGCCCCTTGAAGCAGTTCAACACCTTCTGCAGCAGTGTCACATGTGTAACACCACCAATGTTACATGGGAGTTTCATGAAGCAAATACAGCACATGTTGACACCATGCATCTTCCATGTAAAGTAAAGTTGTGCCATCAAGTCGGTGTCGACTCCTGGTGACCACAGAGCCCTGTGGTTGTCTTTGGTAGAATATAGGAGGGGTTTACCATTGCCATCTCCCTCATAGTATGAGATGATGCCTTTCCACATCTTCCTATCTCACTGCTGCCCGATATAGGTATTTCTCAAAGTCTGGGAAACACACCAGCGGGGATTTGAACTGGCAACCTCTGGCTTGCTAATCCAGTCATTTCACCTCTGTGTCAATAGATATGTACACATATCTATAAGCATAAATGCTACATGTACCATTAGTACTGACCTGATAACCAAGGCATTCAGCAATCTGGGAGAGGAGGAAATGTATCTCTCTAGAATAATATCTAGAATTCCCTGATGAAGAGCTGGATGCAGGTTTGAAATGACTTGTGGATGATTTAATTAAAAACATTTGTATAGTGTAGTTGGGCTAGTCCCTTTTGTTTTCTATTCATTATAGTTTGTAGTATGTAATATAGTACAAACTATAACTTGTAAAGTGAAAATAGGCCATTAGGACAGATGCACATTCATCCACATGAATAAAGGGCTACTTAATAATGACTCTTTGCTATTTGGTATTTTTTCTTTTTAACTGAAGCACATTTGTGCAAAGCTAACAACTCCTTTGCACAGCACTTGTAACACATGCTATGCCAGAAGCACAAACTGCTTCCATGCCACTGCTCAAGCAATGTTATAGATACTTCCAGTGGTGCACTGAATCCCCATTTTTGTTGTGGCAGAGTGCTTACCATGGATACAATTGAATCTAGGCTGTCTGCCTAGATGGAAAATATGGCTTTCTGTGCATAGATAAAGGTCATGTGAATTGGATCTTAGAGAAAGTCTTTTGCTGGCCCCGTTCCATTTGAAGCGAGAATCACAGTCTCATAAATCACTTTCTCTGAGTGCTAAACTGAGAACCTAACTGTCTTGTCATTGATTCAGAGGGAAGATAGCAAGAAAAAGCACCACTTAGGTAATTCCTGGCAAACTCTCAAACTTGTAACGACCTGGCCATGATCATTTGAGTTTAGCCCAAGAACATAACGTCCATATATCCCATTCAGTAAAGTTCTCAGTGCCTGTACCAGCTGTGAAGATCTGGCCCCCAGTCTAGAAAGTAAAATGTAGGCCAATTTTTAAAAATGTTGTTATCGGGTAGGAAAAGGTACAGTTGGCAGCAGAGTCAGCCAATGCGAGTATGAATTGCAAGAGGAGGGGAGGAGATGCTAGAGAACATTTGTAGCAGCTGTCATTGTAATTTTGATTATTTAAGTGAAAAACATTTACCCAGAAGGAAAATAAAGGCCTTGGCCAGGCAGCTGAATAGTGCATTTTGAGAAGCTAATATGGGAGGGAGAGAAATTTTCTCCTACATATTTTTTAAATAATGGTTGTCTGGGGGATCATTTATAATCTGGCTGCTGCTTGAGGCTCCGCTGCTCTCTCCTGACCTGTAGCTATTCCCGAGGTTCCATTCCAGTGGAAGTTCTCCTCTCTGCCTCATAAACCACCTCTCCTACTCATTAATTTTCTGGTGCTCCAGCTTGCAAACTCTGCTGAATGTCTGAAAATGATTGAACTGCATGAACCCAGGTTCTCCCCATACCCCCAGTAATTTCTTCTCTGCACCTCGATCAACTGGTCATTTGTACCATGAATTGCAGTACTGTAAGCTACCATGTGTTTTAACAGCAAATGGTGCAGAACAAACCCATGGTGCATTTACTATCTGTGCAAGATTAGCAGAGCCTTTTCCAGCAGTGGAGATAAAGAGGGGTCACTGCATTTTTATTTGCTTTTCTTTCTTCCCAGAAGGCTCTGTGAATTCCAGAGTAGAAACTGCCCAGAACGCAGATTCTGATTGCTGCTCTGAGAGATCCTTAAAGTGTACATTAGGGAGAATGTTTCCAACATAAAGTGACTTTGTGAAGCCCTCAAGGTTTTCAAATGTACTGAGGGAAAGAACATAAGAAGAGCCCTGCTAGATCAGACCAAGGGTTCATCTAAGCCAGCCAGTATCCTGTTTGGACAACCACATACATCTGGGAAGCCTGCAACAGCACTCTCCTCCTGACGTTGACTCATAGCAACTGGCCTTCAGTGTGAGATCCTCTCTCTGACGCTGAAGATTCTAGATGGCCAACTAACAGTTGCTTATAGTATTTAATCCCCCTTTAAAGGCACATAAGACAATGCTGTCAGTACATCTTGCAGCAACAATTCCATAAATTGGGTGCTGCTGTGTGAAGAAAGTCTCACACACTGCACAATGCAAAGCAGATGGTAGGAGCCCCGCTCACACGGTTGCGTGAGTGTAAAACACAGTCAATGGAGGTCAAGCTCCCTCTGATCTTTTATTACCTTGTTTTGTTTGTTTGTTTGGGTAGGGGTGCAGCCCCTCCTGCCCTTATTGACCAGCTGCCTACTGAATTAGTGTGCGCCCTCTGGAGAACTGCATGGTCTGCAAGCCACTGACAATAGAAGTAGACTATCGCTTAAGTTAAAGATATCTGGAGTTAATATAATGCAGTGGTTAAAAGCATGAGTGGAGAAGCCACTGGTTTTAACAACTATGCACTTATTGAGCGCCATTGGGAAAAGCCTCTGCCTTCCATCTGTAATATGGGGATGCTAGTACTGTCCTACTTTACAGGTTGTTGTAAGCATCCTTGAAATAATGAATATGCTGAAGCACCCTGGACACAAAGGGAAATTGCTATACATGCACCACACTAGAAGCCTGCAGCCAAATAAGTGGCTCTTTAGTTAAAACACAAAACAAAAACAAATAAGCAAACACAACCTCTCTGCTTGCTTCTTGGCCCCGATTGCCCTCTTCTGGTTGTTAGAATACAATGCTGAAGTCTTCAGTGCTGAAGAAACTACAATTGGCAGAATCTCTTGAAAGGCATCATATCATACTGCGCAGGGGATAGCAATGATAAACCTCTTCTGTATTCTACCAAAGACAACCACAGGGCTCTGTGGTCGCCAGGAGTCGACACCGACTTGAAGGCACACTTTATCATTACCTTCTGTGCCACGCAGTCCTTCTTTACTGACTCTTCTTCCCTCAGGGTCCTGCTTTTCAGTTCATTGCCTACTCCTCACTGCCCTTGCCGATAATTTGCATATGGACTTCCTGCCCAGGATTGGCATTAGGAGTCAGCATCATTGGGCAGCTGCAGAGAGCCCAGGTCTTTCTCAAGGGTCCGCTGTTGACCCCTGAGACCACCTCTGTACCCATAGACTTTTTATGCTGGTAGTGGAATGATTCTCTTGGGGCCCACCGAGGTAGTGTGGACAATTTGCCAAGGTCCCTCTGGAACCTGGAGCGGTCCCTGTCCTTGTCCCTTTGCTTCCCATGCTTTGGGGACTTATTTCCAGTATTCAGACTTCCGCAGTGATATTCCTGTTTCTAGAGCCTGTGTGTGCTTTTCATTCCAGCTAAATTAACATTCCCTTCTCTCAAGAACTTGAACTGCAAACATTCTGATAGCTTTGTTACCTGAGTAGCTGGAATGTTCATTCCAGGCCATGAACATTCCAGGCCATCACACCGGCTTTGTTATTTGGAGGCCTCAGTGCTGCAAACGTGATACAATAGATTAGGTGCGTGTATATTACTTATTTCAAACTTAAGCACACTTACACAGAAATGAACTTTTTTCATGCAACAAATGTGTGTTTGCCACTATTTTTGTGTGTGGGATCCAGGTATCTTTCGTTGTGGTAGCATTTCTCTATAGTAACACATTTTCTTAACATTCACATCACATTAGTATTATGAGTTTAGCTGTCTTGCTTATTGTAAATGGGTTTATCCTTTAATGGCTGGAAGTCTCTGCCAAGCCCTTTGAATGCCACACTCATCAGTGTCTGGAGAAGGAACAAAAACACAGAGCTAGAAACAGTTTGCATTTCGAAAGAGTGAAGAGTCTAAGAGCATCAGAAATGGGGAACTAGGAGTAAAGGTAAAATGTGCTGTCAAGTCAATTTCGACTCCTGGCGCCCACAGAGCTCTGTGGTTTTCTTTTGGTAGAATACAGGAGGGCTTTACCATTGCCTCCTCCCACGCAGTATGAGATGATGGCCTTTCAGCATCTTCCTATATTGCTGCTGCCCGGTATAGCAGCAGCGGGGATTTGAACTGGCAACCTTCTGCTTGTTAGTCAAGCATTTCCCCACTGCGCCACTTAAGGTGACTGAACTAGGAGTACAGCTGGCATATAGTGGGCTAAATAGGATCCAGAGAATGGATGCAAGTGTTTCTCTTTGGGAATCTGATGATTAGTGGTTTCACTGCTTGCTTTAGAGGCCTGTATACCTCTAAAGCAATACACTTGTAAAACAGATGATACAAACACACTTGAGCCTCATTCAGATGTTTAAAATCCTTCAGGGCTCATGATTAGAAAGTGGTTAGGAAGTCCTGCCCCAGTGCTGTCACTCACCCCCTCCAGCTGGTCTGCTTTCAGGCACCATTTCTGTGAAGAAGGAAGCACCAGAACAGTGATGGGTGGTGCCTGTATTGCCCAAGGCTGCTGGTCATGGAAGAGCTGGCCCTCATTGGTTCTGGCACTTTCCTCTTCACACAAGGAAACAGATCCTGTAAGGAAATCACTCCTAGAATTCAACTTTCTATCACTTAGATAACTGGAATAAACCTCTTCTTGGAACAATATTTTGCTTCCCTGCTGTTTCCCCTGCAGTGCTGAATATATAATATGTGCTTTGTGGAATGTGGTAGCATTAGGGTCACATGGCACCCAGTGGGCGAGCCCTGTGGCATTACTGATGATAAGCAATGAAACACTCCTCCTCTGCAAACCATAATCAATGTCATGAACTTTTGTTATTTGTTGCTTCATTTGCTTATTTAATTACTGTAAATGCTGAATGCTCCCCTGCTACACCACTTAAGCATGGAGATTTCAATGCAACCTTTTAAAAGAAGGCAGACATCAGCAAAGCTACTCCTTCTCTCCATAGCTATGTTTTACCGTTTTGACACAATATCTCTTCTGGATTTTCTTAAAGCAGCAACAAACAGGAGTACATGCTCATTCCTTCAGTTAACTCTATCCCTTTATCCTCAACCCTGTCCCTTCATCTTCATTGTAGCAGGACTGCCCCCATCTATTATACAGTAACAGGATATTGTGATATGGCAGAAATGCTGGGTTGGTGAGTGTAACTCCAAGGAAACAAATGTATTTTTTTTTCCACTCTCCAGGAAAGCCCCCAAGTTGCTGGAAGTTAAAGGACTTTGCGCTGTCTCTTTGCCTCAAACAGTGGAGGACAGACTAGGAAGTCAGAGGGCTAGAGGGTCAAGACAGTTGTCATCACTTCTCCACTGCTCTGATGCTACCCCTTTGATGTGTAGATTGCTAATCTCAGGGACTTCCTTCCTCTCTCTCCCTTCCTACCTGGCCTCCTACCTTGCTACATGGCAAGCCTCTCTCCCTGCACCATATGTGCAGAGAGGATACAGAATCCATCTGCATCCAGCTAGATAGATAGATTAGAGATCCTAACTCCTCACTTTCCTATCTAGAATGGAGTTCCTTAATAAATGCCTTTTATATTGATTTGAAACTATGAATTGGCTCCAAGTTACTTTACTCTCAGCATACACGCATGTCTAACTAAACTACCGCTGTGTTGTGCCTCTGTGCACTCTGCTATAATGAGAAAGGGATTCTCTCACCACAGAGAATTTCCAACACAAGTAAGCATGTTTTATTGCTTAGGACCACAGCTAAAGGTCTGGCATTCCAAAGAGTATGTTTATTGTGGAAAGAAAGGCATCTATTAGAGGTTCTAAAAAGTAGTTTTTTAAAAAGAGTTTGATATAAGCTCATAATGTCGTCGTGTCTGAGTTCCCTGGACAAGTAAGATTCAAAGAGTTGAAATTATGAGGACAAATGCAACTGTAACAAGCACTTTAATAAATAGCTGAGGGCATTTAACTTCGGAATGACTCATAAAGAGCAGTGTGTATGGAGGATGCAAGCAACTTGTGTCATTTGTTGAAGAGGAATTGTGCCAAGGACAATGATGCCAAGGATAAAAAGTATGAAGGTGATAGACCACGAAAGTACAGCATGAATCATATAGTTGGGGGCTGGAGGAGGGAAGAGTAACTCTGAGCCATATAAGGCTCTTGGGTTATAAAGGAGAATACACACCTTTTCAAACTTTCTTTTGTATTTCTAAATTCTGGATAAAAGCCCTTCTCAACTGTGCTGATCCAGTTTCCATTGTAGTCCATTACAGCTTCCCCACTGGCTACAGTTTTAAGATCCTTTCCTGTACTGGACCTGATCCAATTCCTGCTGAAATGGTTGAAGTCCCCCCACCCCCACCCCACTACTGAGCCGAATGGCCTTTTGATCAGCACCACTGCACAATCTTTCAACTTCTCACTTTATTTCTGTAGGATTGTTCAATTGTAAAGGAGTTCTTGACTGTATGCATGAATAAGGATCTGGATGCAAGCCAAATTGTAGCCTCATCAAGGATAAATGGTACCTTGGAAGATTAAATGCAGTTTAATCATTTGTGAAATTTATATATTTGTTATGGGAACAAAACATTTGTACAGAATTATATAAGGTCGCTTGTACTGGCGATATTGTCGGGGCATTTGGCTTGTAAACTGGGCTATCTCCAAAAAACTGAAATATATTGAAGATAGTATCCAATATTTTTTCCATTATGGATTTTGCTTAATAGAGCTTGTATTGATCTCCTCTTGTAAATATTCTTTCTTTGTGTTCATGTTGGTATTTAATAAAATTTCTCCCCCACACATACACACACCAACAAAAAATGATTAAAAGCATCCCTTTCCTCTAAGAAAATCCCCTTTAATGAGGCTCACAAGCTAAACAGTGGTTAGGCTGGAGTGCTGGTACGGCAGGACTGGTAGCTAATGCATAACCAAGACTGGGGTGGCTTCTGGAAGCACAGTAAGGTGTTTTGAAACACTTGTTATGGACAGTCCACTTCCCTGAACCATGAGAAGTTCCGGGGCAGTGCTACCAGGTTTAGTTTACTTTGGATGGGAGAGTAATAATAGAGACTCTGTAATATGCGCTTTATTTACTAATAGAAGACAGAGAGCCACCCCTATAAAGCAGCAAATCTCATCAGACCCCTAGAGAGGACCATGAATGCCCAAAGGCTTCACTTTTAGCCAAAGTACAGATCTCTTAATCCCCCTCTGTCTTTGGATAAAACCAGATATTTCATGGCAGCTACTCTCTTATAAGCTCAGTTTACAAGCCACTGAGGAGGAAATTCTCTCATAGCTGCTTTCAGCTTCATGCTATCATGAAGATGCAACCAAGGCCTCATACAGAATAAGGAAATATATGAAAAACAGAAGATTATAAATCCATGCACAGAAAACTGTAGCCAAGCTACTCTGTCCTAGTAAAATAACACCATCAAGCACGTATGTGAGCAATGTCCATAAATGGGAAAGAGAAACTAGATGGTCCAGCTTGTTTTCTTTGGCAAATGCCCATTTACCTGTGCCTAAAACCTGCCCTGAACTCCTCAAATTATGGGGAGAAGAATGTTTGTGTGTGGGCTCTTTATAAAATCCAGAAGCACCTGTAGGGGAAGAATGGCAGTTCAGTCCCCAAATAGCAAAGCAAAACTAGTTTGGTGAGAAAGCAGCAATGCAAGAGGTCTTGAGATCGTTCTTTAGTACTGAAGAACTACAAGGATTTATTTAAAGAAAAGGTTACAAACAAATGTGAAAAGGCCTGCAGCTTAATTTCAGTTGTAGCTCATGGCTAAAGAGAGAGACCAAAACAAACAGCCATCTCTGGAGAGACAAAATGGAGACTAACACTGGAAGAACAAAGAGGGGAGGCGTCCAGAAAATTTAAAAGTGCTGGACTAAAATCCCCAGTGGTCACTATGAGACATTGCAGCTGAAAACTGAACCTGCCAGGGTCCTAGCTCCAACAGTCCTTCTCATCAGCTCATGCTGCTGTCTATAAGTCCCAGCTTCTCTCTCAAGGTTTTGAAATGATCCCTGGGCAACAGCTTAGCACATCTGCTACCATTTGTTCACTTGGACAATACATCAATTTTACAAGTCTCTTTTCTTGTGCATCCCACACATAATGATATTTTGTTTCAATGTGGTTTTTCCCCCTAAATTTAATTTTCTGCATTTGTGAGATCTAGATGCAGCTTTGATTATCCTTGAACATCTCAGTGGGTTTTGGTTCATCTATGTTGAAATCTTGGCATGTTTGAGTGGCAGATACATATTTTGCCTCAATAGATGAGAGAATAGCTATTGATTGCTTGCAGCTATGCTAACTGACTGCTCCACCACCATAAAAGAATACATAACCACTGGCTGACTTCTGGTCTGTTTGATCCTCAACCCAGTCTGCATCCATATAACCTACTCATTTGGGTCCAATTATGACAGGAAGGTATACAGCATATTAGGGGTATCCCAGTTTAAATGTGTATATCAAATCTGAGTGGGTAATAGTGAAAACTTTGCTAGAAGCTGAACAACTATTAAAAGTAATAGAAGTGGCATCCCAATAATTTGGAAATATATTGTAGAGTGGAACTTGTAATCATAAAATGAACTATTAGATGCAAATTATTTTTTCACTTTGAATGTTAGAGGCCTTAATTCTGCTATTAAGAAGAGAAAATTTTCTTGATTGTTGAAAAAGCAAAAAGCAGATGTGATTTTTTTTTAACCAGAATTGCATGTCAAGAAAGGGGATGAGCGATTATTGAAGACCTTAAAACTAGGAGAAGTTTACTTGATTAATTGACCAATTAATTGATTAAGTGCCGTCAAGTTGGTGTCAACTCTTATCACATAGATAGAGTTTCTCCAGGATGATCTGTCTTCAACTTGGCCTTTAAGGTCTCTCAGTGGTGCATTCATTGCTGTTGCAATCCAGTCCATCCACCTTGCTGCTGGTCATCCTCTTCTTCTCTTTCCTGCAACTTTCCCCAGCATTATTGACTTCTCAAGGGAGCTGGATCTTCACATAATGTGTCCGAAGTATGATAGTTTGAGCCTGGTCATTTGTGCCTCGAGTGAAAATTATGGATTGATTTGTTCTATGATCCATTAATTTGTTTTCCTGGCTGTCTATGGTATCCTCAAAAGTCTTCTCCAGCATCAAAGTTCAAAAGCGTCAATGCTTTTTCTATCTTGCTTCTTCAAAGTCCAGCTTCTGCATCCATAGAGTGTCACAGGAAAAACCATTGTCCGAACGATTCTAATTTTTGTAAGTATAGATATGTCACGGCTTCTAAATATCCTTCCAAGGCCTTCATTGCAACCCTACCAAGTGCTAGTCTGCGGTGTATTTCTTGACTGTTGGATCCTTTAGATAGATGGTTGATCCTAAAAGGCAGAACCCACCCACCACTTCAATGTCTTCATTGTCAGTTCTGAGGCTGGTTGCTCTACCTGTTGTCATTAGTTTAGTCTTCCTTACATTTAGTTGTAGTCCCATTTTTTCACTGTGAATGCTGTAATTTACATTTTCAAAATGGTATGGTAATTCTTCTTAGAGATAACATCCTAGATGTTAAAGATATCTGTTGGGATGAAGAAGGTAGATTCATCGTAGGACAGGTAATAACACTTGTGAATGTTTATGCCCCAAATTAGGGATGTGCACGGAACCGGCAGAGGCCAGTTCGATGGCGGGGAGGGGATAACTTTAAGGGCGGGGGAGGGTGCACTTACCCCACCCCCGCACTGCATTTCCCCTGCTTGTGCTCGCTGGAAAGTGGGTCCGGCAGGGTGGCAGCTCACCTCCCTGCCACCCTGTCCGCTCCTTGGACTGGAAGTGACAGGAAGTAGCATGTGTGCGTACACACATTTGGCGTGTGCATACACATGTTGCACGCATGCCCAACATGCACACTAGCGAATGTGATGTGCACGTGCACGCGCCGAGTGTACGTGCGCACATGCTACTTCACTTGTCACTTCTGGTCTGAGGAGTAGACAGGGTGGCAGGGAGGTATGCTGCCACCCCGCCGGAATGGTTCTTCAGCAGTGGGGGGAACATGGTGGGGGAAACACGGCCAGAGGGGGCGGGTAAGTGCACCCTCCCCTGCCCTTAAAGTTATCCCCCTGGCCGCTGAACACTTCAAACTGCCCAGTGTTTGAACCCATTCAGAGGCCCATAAAAGGACCTCTGAACAGGTTCGTGCACATCCCTACCCTAAATATTAGTCAAAAAACATTTTTTTCATGTTTTGATTAATGTTAGAAGAATATGCATCTGGCCACATTATTATTGGAGGCAACTTCAAGGGTATTCAAGATAAATGTTTGTACAGATCTACAGGAGCTCATGAAAAGAAAATCAACTTGTTACGAATCTCCTTTTTAAAGGGTATAGAGCATAATTACTTAGTTGATGTATGGCATTTTAACAATCCTGTATCTCGAGATTATACATTTTACTCTCATAGATCTCTCAATTATTTATTTATTTTTTAGTTTCCACTTCTTGTGTATCTCAAATTACAAATGTTGCCATTGGCCCTGTGATTTTTGCAGATCATGCGCCTGTTCTTTTCACTTGGAAATTAGGAGGATTCAGGAGAATCAAGTGTCTGATGAAAAAGAGAGATACAACTGAGTATGATGACCTCTCCCAGTGGTTTCATGTAGATATCAAACAGCATAACTGCCAAGGGGTTGAGCAGTAATTCTCCAGCACCACATTTTGGAAATGGGCCTTGAAATAGGAATGGAGCCACCTCCAAGCATTGCCTCCCACACCAATTTGGCCAACCTATCCAAAAGGATACCATGGTCAATGGTATCAAAAGCCACTGAGAGATCCAAGAGAAGTAGCGGGATTGAATTCCTCCCCGCTGCCTCCTGTCATACCACATGGCAACCAAAGCAGTTTCTGTTCCAAGACCGGACCTGGAACCTGATTGAAACAGATCTAGATTCTCTTTTCCTCCAAGATGGTTTGGACCTGGTCAGCAACTACACACTCAAACACCTTGTGCAGGAAGGGAATATTGGCCACAGGACTATAGTTGTTTACATCCTCTGGGTCTAGACTGGGTTTCTTTAGGAGTGGTTGAATAATAGCTTGCTTCAGTGGAACTAAGACTACTCCCCCTCTCAATGAGGCATTTTGAACCTGCTGGACCCAGCTAAAAATGCCCTCCCTACTACATAAGAGAGCCAGCATGGTGTAGTGGTTAGAGTGCTGGACTAGGACCGAGGAGACCCAAATTCAAATCCCCATTCAGCCATGATACTTTCTGGGTGACTCTGGGCCAGTCACTTCTCTCTCAGCCTAACCTACTTCACAGGGTTGTTGTGAAAGAGAAACTCAAGTATGCAGTACACCGCTCTGGGCTCCTTGGAGGAAGAACGGGATATAAAATGTAATAATAATAAATAATAATATAATAATAATTAATACATAAGAATATAAGAACAGCCCTGCCAGATCAGGCCCAAGGCCCATCTAGTCCAACATCCTATTTCACACAGTGACCCACCAGATGCCACTGGGAGCCTACAGACAGGAGTTGAGGGCAAGCCCCCTCCTGCTGTTACTCCCCTGCAACTGGTATTCAGAGGCATCCTGCCTCTGAGGCTGGAGGTGGCCTATAGTCCTCCGATTAGTAGCCGTTGATAGATCTCCATGAAGTTATCCAAACCCTTCTTAAAGCCATCCAGGTTGTTGGCTGTCACCACATCTTGTGGCAGAGAATTCCACAAGTTGCTTATGCATTGTGTGAAATGGTCCTAAATTTCCGTTTGTTGGTCCTAAATTTCTTGGCAATCAATTTCATGGGATGACCCCTGGTTCTAGTGTTATGTGAGAAGGAGAAGAATTTCTCTCTATCCACTTTCTCCACACCATGCATGATTTTATAGGCCTCTATCATGTCTGCCCTCAGTCGTCTTTTTTCTAAACTAAATAGCCCCAGGTGTTGTAGCCTTGCCTCATAAGATAGATGCTCTAGGCCCCTGATCATTGCCTTCTTCTGCACCTTTTCCAGTTGTACAATGGCCTTTAGATATTGTGACCAGAATTGTACGCAGTACTCCAAGTGTGACTGCACCATCAGAGGCGTAACTAGGGAAAACGGCGCCCGGGGCAAGCACTGAAATGGCGCCCCCCCACCGCCCCCCCCAACATACTACATTATACTTAGGTTTTTCCTCACAAGCACCCGCCACCGCCGCCAAGCCAGGCCACTGACTGGCCGCCAGGCGCCAGCAAAGCAATGGGGGGGGGGCGCAGGCGGCGTGGAAGGGACCGCTCATGGGGAAGGGGGCGCCGACGCACTCCCTTGACTGCTGCAGCGCTGCTGCACTGAGCAGGAAACATTTGTATTAACAAAATAAATTTTTTTAAAAAAGAATTTGGTCATGGCGGCGCCCCCCACGTGACCAGAAAAGATGGCGCCCGGGGCACGTGCCCCCCCTGCCCCCCCTATAGTTACGCCTCTGTGCACCATAGTTTTGTATAAGGGCATTATAATATTAGCAGTTTTATTTTCAGTCCCCTTCCTCATGATCTCTAGCATGGAATTGGCCTTTTTCACAGCTGCCACACATTGAGTTGACACTTTCAACAAGCTGTCCACCACGAACCCAAGATCCCTATCCTGGTCAGTCATCAGCAGCTCAGATCCCATCAGCATATACTTTATACTTTAGATTTAATAAGCCATGAAGGGCAAGGGTCAAGCATGCATGCCGAACTCGACCAAACACCTTTCCATATCCCTGAGGTCCAATATTTGGAACTCATCCAGCAAAACTAGACCAGATGTTACTCTGGATACCTCTCCCAATGACCCTGCATCAAAGCTGTATAATCCACATCATAGCGAATGCAAGCGACTTTACCCTCAAAGTGCTGTGCAAATGTGTCATAGTGTGCTACCATGAATTCTAATACATCTTGCCTGGGTCCAGATTTCAAAAGGCCCCGCACCATCTGGAAAAGATCCTTAATAAAGAACTTATTTAATTTCAGTATTAAAGGCCTTCAATATAGCTGGAAGTTGTAATGATTGGATTAAGTTAATGTATCAGTCTTCTAAGGCCAGAGTTATAATTAGTGGATACCCTTCAGAAGTTTTTGAATTGCATAGAGGCACTAGGCAAGGCTGTCCTTTATCTCCTTTATTTTTTGCTCAAAAGTTTGAACTTTTGGTGACTGCTATTTGATAATGCTGAGGTCCATGGCCTGTTAATAGGTAAACAAGAGTTCAAGATTCGCCTGTATGCAGACTATGTGGCATTTGTGTTAACTAATTTACAAACATCTTTCTTGGCAGTATTGAATATGTTATCTTTGTTCAGTGATATTTCAGGGTATAAGATAAAGCATTCTAAATCAGATTGGATAAGTTTCAATTTAGAGCAGAAAATGGTGGGCTCATTCACTGAGGGGAGGGTGAGAGAGAGGGGTGGGAGGGGGAGGGAGGGCAAGAGAGTGGGGTGAGAGGGAGGGGAAGAGAGGCAAGAGTGTGGGGCAGAAGGGAGGGAGGCAGAGTGGGGCAGAGGACGCGGTGGGAGAGTGGGCCAGAGGATGCGGTGCGGGCAAGGCGGCGGCAAAGCCACATTCTCGCCCAGAGGAGGGCCAGAGGACGCGGTGTGGGCGAGGATGCGGTGCGGCCGCTTTTCCCCGGCCAGCCATGGTTTCTGGCCAGGAAAAGCGGCCGAAAGGGGAGCAAAGCGGGGACCATGAGGGCAGGGAGCAAAGCAGGGACTATGTGGGACGCAATAGCCGTCTACTAGCGCCCGTTAATTTAACGGGCTTAAAGTTACTTTTGTGTGTGTGTGTGTGTGTGTGTGTGTGTGTATGTATGTATATATATATATATATATATATATATATATATATATATATATATATATAAACTATGCTTCTTGTTACCACTATTCAGCCTCATTTAAGATTTCTTTACTTCATGAGCCGAGCTTCAGTGAGGGGGGTGGGTGGGCATTTTAAAATCTTGTCCCTGGGCCCACTCCAACCTTGCTACCCCCCTGCACCCAGGAGAATTAAATATATAGATGATATTCAGAACATCCTGAAAAAACTACAAATTTTTTTAAATTTTCAATGAGTATATTCTGTTGTAAAAAGTAGTGCATTCAGTTAATTTGAATGGCAGGGTTGTGTATGCAAAATTTGCTATCTGTAGGTCATTGGGAAGTATTACTTTATTTTTCACAAACATACACATTCTTCAAAATATTTGATAGGTCAATGGATTTTACAGTGCATCCATTCTGTCCCCACACCCGCCCCCAGCAAAAAGAAAAATAACATGCAGATGGATTCAATAGTGAAAGACGACTGTGTAATAATCCATTTCTGAGATGTCATTTACATTTTCTTGTACCAAGTTAGAAGAATTTCATTTGTATAAGCATGTATTTATCAGCTGGGATGTCAAAGTAGGAGATTATCTTCCAGGTCTCAATAACCTATACATTCTCCAATGGCCATTTGCTGTGTTACCAGAATGAAAGAAAGGGCTTCCCAATGTGCATTTGGACATAGACACCACATACCAGTTATGGAACTGGCTATCATTTGCGGGGTGCTTGCATTTGGCAAGCTGAAGGTATGGTATTCGTTCCTATAGTTGTTGCTACCATATGGCCCAGATGCTACAAATCAATCGGCTGGAAGGACCTGTGAAGGAGAAAAGAGTTACTTCTGTGGTCTTTATGAAGTTAGTAAACAACAGAGTGTATATCTAGGCTTCCCAGACATCTTATATTAAAAAGCATTTTTCTTCTTGATAGTAAGAACAAACCTTGCACTTTCTAGTGCCCAGGCTGTGATTCTGAAAGGGCTTTGCTAGTGCAGTGCAAAAGGGTAGGCTTCTTTTGAAACTACAGAAACACCAAGGTGACCTTTTAAAGAAACTCACATTTGTGACTGGATTAGAAATGAAAGACATTTCCTGGGTCCTTTAAGTTTCTATCAAACAGAAGGACTACAAGGCATGAACTAAACACAAGGACTAGGAGGCATGAACTAAATGTAAGACATTGTTTTGCCTTGCAGGGTTTGTGGAAGAATTTCTTTACCTAGGGAGTGCTCAGTACAATACAAAAGGGAGATTAACAATAAATAGACTCACTGAAGGCATGACTGTAAGGCTACAGAGCCAGAAAGCACTGTAATTGGAAGGCAAGTATCGATCTATTTATTTATCATATTTATATGCTGCCTGATATGTGTGTCTCTAGGTATGAGATACATACATGATATGTACACAATTTAAAACACAACAAATATAAAATGAGTAAAAACAAACAATTTCCCAAAATCAAAAGTTAAAACAACTTCATGGGATAAAAACTATTAAACAGTTTAAAATTAGTTTCAGTTAAAGGCCTGGAGAAAACAGGTGTGTCTTGAGCATCTTCCTAAAAGTAATCAGAGATGGAGATGCTGGGGCAACCACAGAGTAGGCCCAGTCCCACCAAACGAGTCTCTGGCAATCATAACTGGACCTTCCCAGATGATCTTAATAGGTGGCAGGGTTCATGACAAAGAAGGCACACTCTTAAGTACCCTGGACTCAAGCCATTCAGGGCTTTATAGGTAATGACCAACACTTTGTATTTTGCTTTGAAACATAGCAGCAGCCAGTGCAGTTCTTTTAAAATCGGTGTTAACCCTTCTGATTATTCCATAGACCAATCTGGCTGCCACATTCTGTACTAATTGTAGTTTCCGGACTATGTACAAAGGCAGCCCTACATAGACTGCATTACAGTAGTCAAGCCTGGAGGTTACCAGTATATGAACCACTGTTTTAAGGTCATTTAAAACAGCCTGCAGGAGAGCTAAGAGGAGGGACACCATCTGCCCCTAGGCAGAACCCAGAGTGAGAGACTGGGTGCCTGCCTGTTTGCTTCTCCTGCTGCCCCCCTGTTTGTTATCTGCCCCCCCCCCCCCAGACTGGCTGCTGTGCCCGGGGAGGAGGGTGACTTGGCAGTTTCCTGGATTCCATCTGCCTAGAGCTGCCTGCTCAGGGCTATATAGAGTGCTGCCAGTGGCAACGGACCTGCCAACAGTGGGGTCGCCACCAAAGGTGTGGCACCAAAGGGGGTTGCCCCTTTGGGGGAGCCACTTCAGGGCAAGGGTGAGGGCCAGGTTTCCTGGTTCAAGTACCCGCATGTGAGGGGGGGATTAATAGTTTGGCTTCTGTTTTTAGTTGAGACCTGGGTAACATTCTTTTATAATGTGTCTGGGTTCGGCTGGAGATGGGGAAATGGGGGCCGTACCCACGGATTATGGGGCGGCAATTCTGGTGGTGGTGGGGAACAGAAGAAGTAATGTTGGCGGGTCAGCGGACCATTACAGTGGAAGGGGGATCAGAAATCTAACAGCTCTTCCCCCTTCCAGCTGCCCTGTCAGCTCTTTGACCTCAGGGAGCAGTGCCAAGCCAACCACCCTTGGAACCTCACCTTGCTCCTTTGTAATGCCAGGTTGGTCCAGAACAAATCAGAAACCATTCATGATTTGATTCTGGATTCAGGAGCTGACCTGGTTTGTATTACAGAGACCTGGTTGGGGGAGGCTGGTGGCCCGGTTTGGTCCCAGCTTCTTCCTTCCAGATACTCTGTTGAGGAGCGGGTGGGGAGGTGGAGTGGCTGTGGTCTATAAAAACAACATCTCCCTTACCAGGATCCCAGTTGAGGTGTCAGACCATATGGAATGTGTGTACCTAAGTTTGGGGACCAGGGATTGATTGGGACTTCTGTTGGTATACCAATCACCCCGCTGCTCAACGGAGTCCCTAACTGAGCTGATGGACTTGGTCTCAGGCTTGGTGTTGGAGTGTTGGAGTTCCCCAGGATTGTGGTGCTGGGGGACTTCAATGTTCATTCTGGGACCAATTTGTCTGAGGCAGCTCAGGAGTTCTATGGTGACTATGGGCCTATCCCATGTGGTCTCGGGACTGACTCATATTGCTGGTCACACGCTTGATCTAGTCTTTCATTCTGATCAGGGTGGTGTTCCGTGGGTGGGGACTCCTGAGATTTCCCCATTGTCATGGGTGGGCCACCATCTGATTAAGGTTGGACTCACAATCATGTCCCACCTTTGCAGGACTGAAGCGCCTATTAGGATGGTCTGCCCGAGGTTATTGGATCCAATAGGATTCCAAGAAGCTTTGGAGGGATTTAGTGTTGGCTCTGCCGGCGATCCAGTTGATGCTCTAGTGGAGAACTGGAACAGCAAACTCATGGGGCAGTAGACACGATTGCTACTAAGTGTCCTCTCCAACCCGCTGCAAAATTGGCCCCTTGGTATATGGAGGATCTACAGGGGCTGAAGCGGCAAAGTAAATGACTAGAGTGTAAGTGGAGAAAGACTCGACTCAAATCCGACATATTGCAACATAGAGCTCATAGGCTGCCTTGGTCAGCCTGATGGATGATCTCCAATTGGGAATTGACAGAGGAAGTAGGACTCCGTTGGTCCTTTTGGACCTCTTGGTGGCTTTCGATACTATCGACCATAGTATCCTTCTGGAGCGTCTGAGGGGTTTGGGAGTGGGAGGCACTGTTCTGCAGTGGTTCAGCTCCTATTTTTCGGGCAGATGCCAGATGTCCCTCAGGGACTGTTCTTCAAAATCTGAACTTTCATATGGTGTCCCTCAGGGCTCCCTATTGTTGTTTAATATCTACATGAAACCACTGGGAGAGATCATCAGGAGATTTGGTGCAGGGTGCTATCAATATGCTGATGATACCCAAATCTATTTCTCCATGTCAGCTTCATCAGGAGAAGGCATAACCTCCCTAAATGCCTGCCTGGAGGCAGTGATGGCCTGGGTGAGGGATAACAAGCTGAGATTGAATCCAGATTTGATGGAGGTACTTATTGTGTGGGGTCGAAACTCGGGAGATGAGTTTGATCTGCCTGTTCTGGATGGGGCCCAGAAGGAACAGTTGCGCAGTCTAGGGGTGCTTCTGGATCCGGGCCTCTCCCTAGTTTCCCAGGTTGAGGCGGTGGCCAGAGGTGCCTTTTATCAGCTTTGGCTGATACGCCAGCTGTGTCTGTTTCTTGAGATGAATGACCTCAGGACAATGGTACATATGTTGGTTACTTCCAGACTGGACTCCTGCAATGCGCTCTATGTGGGGCTGCCTTTGTATGTAGCCTAGAAACTACAGCTGGTTCAGAATGCGGCAGCCAGCTTGGTCTCCGGGTCATCTCGGAGAGACCACATTACTCCTGTAGAGCTACACTGGCTGCCGATAAGTTTCCGGGCAAAATACAAGGTGCTGGTTGTAACCTATAAAGCCTTAAATAGCTTGGGCCCTGGGTATTTAAGAGAACATCTTCTTTGTCATGAATCCTACTGCCTATTGAGATCATCAGGAGAGGTCCCACTGACTCATCTGGTGGCCGCTCAGGGACGGGCCTTCTCCGTTGCTGCTCCAATGCTTTGAAACGTACTCCCTGCTGAAATAAGAGCTTCCACATCTCTGACAATTTTTAAAAAATCTTTAAAGACACATTTGTTCACCCAGGCTTTTAATTAAATACCATTTTAATAGTTTTAACTTCATTTTAAAATATTGTTTTAAGATTTTAAATTCTTATGTTTTAACTTTTTATTGTCATTTATTTTAACCAATGTTTTAATTTGTCATTTATTTGTTTTAACTAATGTTTTAAATGAAATAAATAAATAAATAAATATACAGGTGCTAAGCCCATAAGGGTTTTGAAGGTGAGAACCAGCACCTTGAATTGGACCCGGATGTGAACAGGCAACCATTTCAGTGATCATAAAAGAGGTGTGACACTATCAAATCTACGGCCACCCATGAGGAGTTTGGCCACTGCATTTTGGACTAGTTGAAGCTTCTGAATCATTTTCAAAGGCAACCCTAGGTAGGTCGCATTACAGTAACCCAAAACAAGAGGTAACAAAGGCATGAGTTTCTGTTACTAGGGCCTGCCGGTTGAGGAAAGGCCGTAACTGGTGAACCAGCTGAAGTTGGGCAAAGGCACCCCTTGCCACTGTTTCCACCTGCTGTTCAAGCAGGAGCCGTAAATCCAGGAGGAACCCCAGATCATGAACTGTCTCTCTCGAGAAGCATAACCCCATCAAGAGATAAACACACACGGCAATTGGCCAGATCGCAAACTGAACAAGAGCAACTCGGTCTTGGAGGGATTGAGCCTGAGCTTGTTTTGGCCCATCCAGGTCCTGACAGCCTCTAGGCACTGAACCAGCACATGAATGGCATCGCCCATTGGCAGATTCATGCAGTGGCAGAGGAGGCATTTGCCTACAGTGGTAAAATTTGAGGAGTGGTGGCGACTTGCCTTGCCTCTGTTGGAAGCAGCAGGGGGCAAGAGGAAAGTCTCTCTCTCCTGCCTCCATTTTCTTTCAGAAAATAGAGTCTAGAGTGCTGCAGTCCAGAGCTATAGAGTCTAGAGTCTGTAGCTCTGCTGCAGTCTATAGGAGAGCAGGAGGCGGAGCCTCAGCCTGCCTGCGTGCATTCACTTAAGAGGCGGTGAGGAGGGAAGGAGGAAGGAGCTAAGCTTGCTGCTCAGAGTTGCGGGCTTCTAAATATAAAAAAAGTGGGGGAATTCTCCCCTCCTCACCGCCAACCACCACCACCAACCAACCACCTCCGTGCCCCATCCAGCTGGCGGTCTTTTAGGCAATTAACTTTCCCTTAACTACCTGGTCACTCCCCCTCCCAGTCCCCACAGCAGCTACATTATGCATTTTTAATAAATTGGAGGGGGACTTTCCTCTCGTCCCCACAGCTCTTGCCGCAGCTGCGGCTTTGAAAGAAAATGAAGGAGGCAGGAGAGGGACTTTCTTCTTGCCCCTCCCAGTACTTTTTTTTTAAGGGCGGCAAAAGCCTTTTTGCCTATAGGCGGCAAAGGTTAATCCAACCCTGACATTACCTGTTCGGCCAGGGGTAGAGATATAAAGCTGAGTATCATCAGCATGTTGATGGAAACTTACCCCAAACCAACAGATGACCAAGCCCAGCGGTAGGGATGTGCACAGAACTGCGGAGGTGCTGTTCGAAGCCAGAAGGGGTGCCTCTTTAAGGGCGGGGGAGGGTTCACTTACCCCTCCTGCTGCTTCCTCCCCACCGGTGCTCCATTTTTTGCAAAGTCCATGGGGTGGCAGCGTACCTCCCTGCCGCCCCTTCCTGGTACTTCCAGCCAAGAATGGGGAACTTTGAACTTTGAGCCAGTGCCGCGTTCAAACCGGTTCGAACCGGTTCGGAGGCCTTTAGAATGGCCTTCGAACCAGTTCATGCACATCCCTACCCAGCGGCTTCATGCAGGGGTTAAAGAGAATGGGAGCAAGGACTGAGCCCTGTGGAACCCCACAAGAAAGGGGCCAGGGCACAGAATACTCACCCCAAATTGATACCGACTTGAATCGCCCAGTGAGGTAGGACCGGAACTACTGAAGAACAGTGCCCCCAAGACCCAGCCCACTCAAGCCCACAGATCCAGGAAATATAGATGGTTTTAGAAGAAGCCTCACCAGGCAGCTCAGCAGGGATGATTCAGCATTTCTTTCCCTCACGTGAACTTGCTCTGAGACAAAGGCTTTAATCCGCTACATCCTGATTAAAGGCTGAAGTTTAAAATAGGGTTAGGCAGGCGGGCAGCACCGGGATCCATGAGGATCCTGGTGCTGTACACAAGCAGTCTAACCCAGGCTGTGCTGCCCTAGCCTGGATTAGGCTGCTTGTGAGAATAGGCTTATTGTGGAGCTGCTAGAAAGGAATCGCAAGCAACTCCCTTTTCACTATTTTTCTGAGAAAAAGGCCCGCATCAGACTCTCATTAACACAGAAGCAAGTGGTATCTGATTAGGTCCATACATTACAGCTCCACTCCACCCACTATTGAGCTGTGTTTACGGGGGTGACTTAAGAGAATGTAAACTTTAGAGAAATGTTTAGTTTGAGCTAAAGTCAGTACTCGTTATGTTAGTTTTTGATTAGCTGTCCTTTGCCTATCTTGTCATCCAGCCCATTGTTCTCTCTGGGCTCTCCAGCTAAGGAACTGCTGGCAAAACAAGGCTGTCACTTCTTGTGATTGACAAAAGAAAGGGCATTTGTCCTTTTGCGTCACAGCATGATAAGCAAATGGTGGATCCACTACCACTCATTTGCATTCAGAGTGGACCATTTCATTAAGAATTTCATTAAGATGGTAATGTTTAATGTTTCCTGGAAAAAATGAGTTTTTGGGGGGAATTGTTCAATTATATAATTAAAGTTGGGGAATTAAGGGAAGATTGCAAAGTGCTTGCATAATGTTTAATGGCAAAACTTGTAAATAAGTTTAAAAGGAAATTAGGGTTTGAAAGTTCGTGTGTGCGTGTGTATGTTACTTGACTGGAATTAAGTTTCCTTAAGCCAGGAAACACTATACTGTTGTCTATAGCAGAAAGGTTGTTAGTGTTGGATAGTGGAGAGTACTTGCAGGAACAAACTATTTTTATCTGAATTCTGGAGAGAGAGGATTTGTTTGTTTGTTTGTTTGTTTGTTTACTGGCTTACATGGTTAAACTTAGAACATTATGTGAATCTGTTGCTACAAGTCTGGCATGCTACCCAAACCTTAGATAGGAAGTAGTAGATATGAAGCTGGTGGAAGTACCCGTTTCCCAGAAATGGGACATTCTTGTACATGGGCCAAGTTGGTCAAAATGACATACCAGGGCAAGTGGATTATCTGTGTTCATGGAACATAAGAAGAGGCTTGCCAGATCAGGCCTAACACCCATTCAGTAAAGTGTTGTACTGGTCCACCAGATGCCTTTGGGAAGCCCACAAGCAGAAGGTGAAGACATACCCCTTCTCCCACCATCACTCCCCTGTAACTTTTATTCAGAGGCATAATGCCTATGAATCTGAAAGTGGCATATAGTCAGGGGCATAACAAGGTTGGAGTGGGCCCAGAGTTGAAATTTTAAAATGGCCCCCCGTCACTGCCTTCCTCTAAAATTAAAAAAAATAAAAAATTCAAAGAAGTTCGGGTGGGCATTGGTTGGGGGGGAGACATGCCTCTCGCCCCCCCCAAGGCAGGACCCCCCCGAGACAACAGTCTCCCCTTGCACTATTATAGTTACACCCCTGCATATAGTCATCAAGATTAGTAGCCATTGATAGACTGATCCTGCATGAATCTGAGGACATAAGGCGACAGCTACGCAAGAAGTTCAGAAGCGTTGACAACACTTCCAAGCTGCCCTGAGCTTTTAGTCGTGGAGGTACTGAGGTGAGGAGATAAATAATACAGTGTTAGCCGTATGTCATAAGAGATTTATTGCTCTGTGTTCAATCAAGCATGCAGCGATTTCTCAGCAATTCACTGCAACCCCACCAGGTGGAATACAGTCCACATCTTACTGGAAGAATGTAGTGTACCTTTGTGCTGGCTTCAATTATACACAGAGGCGTATCTAGGGAAAATAGCGCCTAGGGCAAGCACTGGAATTGCGCCCCCTGTCCAAACATCCGACACTCATCTTTCAGATAACTTTACCATAATATCAGCTGAAAAATACACGTCAAGCTCGTTAATCTTTTAATATTTCAAAAACTATTTAGCTGTGGATGTAGCCAGACCAAAAAGTGCTGGAAAACTACAAATTTCAGTATGCTGGGGCTCATGAAATACCCAAATACTATGTGGAGGTATACTTGGAAAACTAAACAGAAGTGCCTGTCTAATTCTCTACTATGCATTGTAGAATCACTATTGCATAAGTTTTTCCCAGATACTCTGAAAATAATTAAAGGATATGCAGAGTGAACTGTGTCACTGCTTGGAATATATTCTGTTTTATATATCTATAAAATATTTCAGAAAGACAGTTAAAATGAGAGAAAGAGAGCAAGAAACTCCCAGTGGGCCTTAATACTAAGGTTTTCACACTGATTCAAAGACGAACTCACCATTAATAGCCATATTATTAAGACATCACATTTAACTCACTTGTCACAAGAAGCAAAGTAAGAGCAAATGAATACAATCCTAGCTCATAAGCTTCAGCTCATTATTCACAAGCCCTGATTCTCTGTACATAGTGCCAATCTGAATATGTGTACAGTGACTTATATTATATTAAAATTTAAAAAATACCTCTAGCCCCTTCGGGGGCTTCCTAAAGTCTGTGGGGTGGGTCTGCAAAGGTTCCCCCTCCCCTCACTGGCCTCTAGGGCTTTGCAGGGACCATTTGAGCATGTGCGGTGGCCATTTATATATTTAAAAATGGCCGCTGAAAACAAAATGGCTGCCATGCAAGCTCAAATGGTCTCTGTGAGGCCTGGCATGGCCTAGGGCCTCACAGAGGCCATTTGAGCATGCACAGTGGCCATTTTGTTTTCGGTGGCCATTTAAAAAAATTTTCTCGGCTGGTGTAGGAGGTCACCCAAGCTTGGGATTACATCCCCCCCACATGCTCCAAAAGGCAGGAAGTAGTCATACTTGAAGATCCTTAACCCAGTGCATGTGGGTGGATCTCCTCAGTTCTACTTCCTGCCTTTGCTCCAGAAGGCTCGCATAACAGCTCGCTGGCTTTGGCCTAGTTAACTAGGCCTCTTCTTTTCTTCTGCTTATATTCCTATTGTTTTTGACTATTTCCAATCTATTCTTCACCTGGTATTCTACTACTATTAGTTCTCTCTAGTTACTAAAGAAAAAAGAAAAAAATAATAATTTTAAATTTAAAAAAAAAATAAAAATTCATATCTGTTCTTCTACTGTCCTTTCTGTTATTTGTTACCTCTCCTCACCTCTTGCTGACCTTTTGGCCGATGTCCGCTAAAAAGACCTTTGGACTCCTGGCTATTAGGGAGAGATCCGCCCATCAGTGCCTGTTCCCGCCAAAAACTCGGGACTGCGCAAATCCTGTAAGGAAAATGGCAGATGTATCAGATGACCTTGCTGGCGCCTGTAGGCCACAGCGGTCCTCTCTGTTGCCAGATACCGGTGAGGAGACTGGGCGCAATTCATGCCACCAGCAATCCACCGAAGCAGGACGCAGGTGGCGGCACCAGAATCGGAGGCTTTCCTACAAGGAGGCCCCGTTGGTGGCCAGATACCGGTGAGGAGACTGGGCGCAATCCATGCCACCAGCAATCCACCGAAGCAGGACACAAGTGGTGGCACCAGAATCGGAGGCTTCCTGACAAGGATGCCCCGTTGGTGGCCAGATACCGGTGAGGAGACTGGGCGCAATTCATGCCACCAGCAATCCACCGTAGCAGGACGCAGGTGGCGGCACCAGAATTGGAGGCTTCCCTACAAGGAGGCCCCATTGGTGAGAGAGCTTTCGCCTGGCAGCGCAAGCAAGGTAAGCCTGTGATGTTTGGCCTCGCCCCCCCCCCCAACTCCTTTCCCTAGCAGTTGGGCGTGCAGGAGGAGGACTGCCTCAGCGAGTATTGGGGCCGCACCGAAAGGAACGTCAGCAGGAGTGGCCGCCCCAGAGCCTGTCGGAATCAGACGGGGAAGACGTGCAGGATGATGAGGCAGGCGGTGCTGAGCCCGTGGATGGGGCGTCGGAGCACCCAGAAGGCCATGAACAGCTCCCCCCGGTAAGATCGGGACTTGCTCGGGGGGGAGGAGGTGAGTGCAGATGCCCCCTATGTGGCCCCTCCCTCAGGGCCTACTCCTACAGGGAATGTGGGGGTTCCCCCTGATGCTGCCACTGCAAAGGGCTGGATTCAGGAGGCCGTTCAGGTCTCACTGGCAGCGGCGCTTAAAGCGTGGAAGCCTGCAAGGCATTGCAAGGCAGGCTGTGATCCATGTGTCGTCCTCAGACTCTCAGGAGGAGACGGTGCCCGCTAAGCAGCCCAGGGTGGCTATACGCCAGGACTCTGTGCCCTTGTGTAGGGGGAGGTCTTCAGATGAGTCTGGAGAGGACTCCCCAGATCTATTGTGACCCAGGGTCAGTGGGTCAGAGACATTGCTGGGCAACCCAGACAAGGGGCCCTCCTCCTCGGAAGAGGGGGAGATGATTGAGGACTCTGCTGCAAACTTACACAGTCAGAGGCTCTCTCTTATGGTGGATTTTCAGCCACTAATTAACCAGGCTATTGCTGCGCTTGATCTGTAGCCAGTTACAGAGGAACAGATCTCTCCTGTGTCCAAGGGCTCCTTGGTGCTGCCTAAGGCTAAGGTACCGCAGATTAAATCAGTGATACCTGAGGGCTTTACTAAGACCATCAAGGAGGAATGGGCAGCTATTGCGACTCCCAAAGCATATGTTGACATTGGCTAGCAAATTGTACAACTTTGAGGAGGAGACTCTGGACTTGCTGAAGGTGCCACTTACAGTTGCTCACTTCGGGGCCCTACTTAGTAGCACAGTGGTACCCAAGGATGGGGACTCCTCCTCTAAGGAGCCAGAAAACAGAAAAGCAGAATCTGCACTGCGCAGGGCCCATGAGGCTTGAGCAGTGGCCATCAGAGCTGACACCACTGTGTCCTTGGTGTCTAGAGCATCGGTCTTGTGGATTGGCGAGTTACCCAATGACCCTCCCACTAATCAATCTAAGATGTGGCGTAAGCTACTTCGTCTGCAGAGGGCGGCTGCCTTTTCAGCGGATGCTGCTCTGGACAGTGTTCAGTTCTCAGCACGTGCGGTCAGTGCAGGTGTCCTGGCAAGACGCAACATATGGCTAAAATTTTGGAAGTTGATAATACGTCTAGGGCTAAATTAGCCGCTGTTCCCTATGCTGGGGGGAAAGCTAATTGGGAATGAGGCCCTGAAAGAGGTCCTCATTGAAACTAAGGATAACCGCAGGGCTCTGCCATCAGCTCCTAGGAAGAAGGACAAGAGTTTTAATCATAGACCGATGCAAACCTTCAGGGCGTTTAGACCTCAGTTTGTCAGAGGGAGCCTTTTAGGCCTTTTCGATCTCAGTGGAACAGATCCAGAGGCCAAGGCAGGCAAGGGTTCACTCAGCAGAACCATCAGTCTCTCGGAAACCAGCAGCGGGGCCCCCAAGCAGCAGTCCTGACTCCCACTCAGGCAAAGTGGGGGTCTGCCATTTGGCCTGTTTGGAAAGAATCCATCGACAGGTGGGTTCTTTCCATTAGCCTACACGGGTACGAAGTGGAGCTGGCCAGCCCCCCAGGAAACAGATTCCTCCTTACCCCTAGATCTGGGAAACCGGAAAAGCACAAGGGGTTGTCCATGGCCATTCAGTATCTGGTGGCTATAGGGGCCATAGAGGACGTCCCACCTCTTCAGAGAGGCACGGGCATCTATTCTGTGATTTTTATGGTGCCAAAGAAGGACGGATCGGCCAGGGCAGTTCTCAACCTACGCCCAGTCAACCGTTTTGTGATAAAAAGGAGGTTCAGGATGGAAACCCTTTGTACCATCTCAGAGGCATTGCAGATGGGGGACTACATGACTTCAATAGATCTCCAGGAGGCCTATTTACACATCCCCATTCATCCACGCAGTCGACATATACTCCACTTCTGCTACATGGGGAGGCATTATCAGTACAGAGCCCTTCCTTTTGGTCTCTCATCAGCCACCCGAGTTTTTATGAAGGTTCTAGTCTGCTAGTGGCCACTTTATGCACTGAGGGGGTCCACCTGTATTGTTACCTCGACAACTTGCTCAAGAAGGGGCAGTTCAGTTGGCTCTGTCCAGAACAATGTCTGTGTTACGTGCGCATGGGTTTCTGATAAATGTGGGCAAGAGTCACCTGATGCCCACACAGAGCCTTCGTCATTTGGGCATGGTAATGGACACCTCAGTAGGCAAACTGTTTCTGCCACAGGATCAGATGGAGGTCTTAACGTCACTGGCTCGTGTGATTGCTTCGAGACTGTGGGCCAGCCTTCTCAATCTAGCAAGTTTGTTGGGTCTCATGGTGGCGGCTATGGACTCAGTGCCTTGGGCGAGGTTTTCATCTACGCCAGTTACAGTGGGGTTTCCTCCCTTACCAGCACAGGATTGCCCTCAAACGTGACAAGAACATTCCTCTCTAGGTGTCTCTTCGCGAGTCGATTCGTTGGACGGCCCGGGGAACCTAGACAAGGGCAAGCTGTTCATAGAACCCGAGAGAGTGATGGTCACGACGGACACCAGTCTATCGGGCTGGGGGGCTCACTGTTGGAACAGTTCTGCCCAGGGGCTTTGGTCGGTGGAAGAGTTGCTCCATAGCATAAACTGGCTCGAGCTGTGGGCTGTCTTTCTGGCCGTAAGAGCCTTCACGCCCTTGGTGAAGGGAAGGAATATCTTAATGTGTACAGAACAACTTAATATCCATTCTGGACCATCATGTAAACAGAATTTCCAATGTTCGGGCAGATTGGCTAAGACGGCAGGAGATCCAGCCGGCAGAATGGGGCCTGCACCCTCAAGTATTTAGGTGGCTGACAGAGCAGCTGGGGTGTCCCCAGATAGACTTGTTTGCATATCCTCAGAATGCCAAGATTCAGAGGTTTTACTCACGTTTCCCGATGTTGGGGGCAGAAGAGACGGATACGCTATCGGTGCCATGGCCTCTGTGTCTGCTGAATGCATTTCCTCCAGTGCCGCTGCTCTCCCGTTGCCTCAGGAAGCTGCGGGGTTTCCGGGCATCCCTGATATTGATTGCGTCTTTTTGGCCCAGAGGGCCTTGGTTTTCCGAGATCGTCAACTTGACCGTAGGTCATCCACTCAGTTTGCCAGACCATCCAGTTCTGCTGTGTCAAGGTCCGATTTACCATCCTTGCATCTAGAAAGTGTTCAGCCAACAAGATTTACCAATCGACTTGGCGTAGTTTTCTGCGCTGGACAGCAAAGCTCTCCCTGCAGCTGGACAAGTGCAGGTCGAGGGGATTACTAGGTTTTCTTCAGGATGGCCTTGCGCTTGGTCTGAAACCCAACACGCTTAAACACCAGGCGGCGTGCTTGATCCAGATGTTGTTTCCTCATCAGCGTTTATTCAGGCGTGGCACCCTCTTCTACGCAAGTTCTTGAGGGGGGCAGCTTTGTTGTCTCCTCTGGTCTGCCATCGTTTTCCGTCATGGGATTTGCATATTGTGTTGTGGGGTCTGCAGTTTCCACCATTTGAACCACTTTGATCTGTATCATTGCAGATGCTGTCCTGGAAGGTGGCATTTTTAGTAGCTGTAACATCAGCCAGGAGGGTTTCTGAATCGCAGGCTCTGTCAGTTCAGAGTAATTTGTGTAATTTCTCTAAGGACTCTGTGAGACTTATCCCGGATCCTTTGTTTATCCCTAAGGTAAAGTCTCAGTTTCATCGTGAGGCGGTCATTTAATTACCTTCTTTTTGTCCGGATGCTCGTCACCCTGCAGAGAAGGAGTGCAACCGGACGCAGGCTTTTCGTAAGTCAGATGCTCTTTTTGTGGCCTTTAAGGCTTCTAAGATGGGATGCAAGGTCTCTTCAGCCATTATTGCTCGATGGGTTCATTCATGCATTACGATGTTGTATGAAGCCCAGAAACTTTCGGTGCCTGGTCAGATTACGGCGCACTCAACTACATCGGCAGCCACTTCCACTGTGTTATCTTCACCGGTGTCCCATGAAGAGATTTGCAAGGCGGCTACTTGGTCGTCGCCTTTTACATTTTCAAGGCATTACAAGTTGGATGAACATGAAGCTGCCAGAGCAGCATTTGGTCGGAGGATCCTGCAACAGGTCCTTCCGGGTCAGTAGCTCCAGCTTGGGTATTTTCCCTCCCGTGGTTGGTGCTGTGGTATGTCCCAAGCTTGGGTGACCTCCTACACCAGCTGAGAAAGGTACATTGGTACTCACCGTGAAGCTGTCTTCTGGCTGGTGTAGAAGAGGTCACCCAAGGCCCGCCCGGGTTGTGTTAGGTTGGAGCTGATGATCTGGTTGTAGGGGGACAGTTTTTCTGTCTTTCTCTGCATTATTGTTTGTATATTGTTGTATATTCTCTGTTGTGTTCTGTGGTTTTCATTCCGTAGCTTGAGCTGTTTTAAGCACTGAGGAGATCCGCCCACATGCACTGGGTTAAGGATCTTCAAGTATGACTACTTCCTGCCTTTTGGAGCATGTGGGGGGGATGTAATCCCAAGCTTGGGTGACCTCTTCTACACCAGCCAGAAGACACCTTCACGGTGAGTACCAATGTACCTTTTTAATTTTTAAAAATGGCATCCCCTTCAAGTTGCGCCCGGGGCATGTGCCCTGCCTGCCCTACCCTAGATACTCCCCTAATTATACAAATGTGCTGCATAGTGACCCTGAAATAGAAGACAGAGTAACAGCTGGTCAACAGGAGAGCTGGTCTTGTGGTAGTAAGCATGAATTGTCCCATTAGCTAAGCAGGGTCTGCCCTTGTTTGTATTTGAATGGGAGACTATATGTGAGCACTGTAAGATATTCCCCTTATGGGATGGGTCCATTCTGGGAAAAGCAGAAGGTTCTAAGTTCCCTCCCTGCAGGCTGGGACTGGCCCCATCCACAGGGCACCCCTGCACCCCAACTCCCACCCTTAATTACCCATTCTGCTCAAAACCCGGCACCCTCCCCACATACATCCCATTGCCCTCTCAGTGCCCCCAGTCCGGCCCTGCCTCCCTGGCATCTCCAAGATAGGGCTCAGAGAGACTCCTGCCTGTAACCTTGGAGAAGCCACTGCCAGTCTGTGTAGACAATTCTGAACTAGATGGACTGATGGTCTGACTCAGTATATGGCAGCATCCTATGTTCCTAGCTAATTTGATGGCGAACTGGCTCAAGATCAAGGTGGTTCGCACATCCCTAGTAGCCGTTATGGCATTTTTGAAGACGCAAATATTTCAAGGTCAAATAAGTTCCACTAAACACAACAAATGTTTTAATTGCTGTGTTTCGCACTCCCATAGAAAATGGGTCTCCCTTATTTGAGATTTTACAGTAAAAGAATGATTCAGCAACCGTAGTCAGAGGGAACCAAGTTAGCAAACAGGAACCTCTTTTAAAAAAATTATTCACAGGTGAGGCACTACATGGCATAATTGCCATGGGTTGGAACAGAAGTCCTCCAGCACCACCTTCTGAACTTTACCGTGTAGTTATGAATAATTCACCAGAGTATGGTGCTTCTGATTCCCAAGCTAGTCAGGTGATCTAGAGGGCACCATGGTTGATGGTATCAAACTGCAGATTGCAGAAAGGTCTAGGAAAACCTTCAGGGTCACACTCTATCAATCTTCTGGTGCAGGTCATCAGCTGAGACAACCAAGGCAGTCTTCCTGAAACCGGACTGAAAATCGGACTGAATGGTATAATATACGAGATTCTACATCACCATAGCCCTATTCAGATATTATACTGTCTGTGGACACAGATGTCTGCAGACATGTACATGTTGTTGTGTGAATGACTGTACATTTTAAAAGTAAACCTGGGTACAAATGCCCAAGTGCAGGGTATAAGGTGCTATCAGAACCCCTTACAGACATGCTTGTATTGAGTATTCCCACTAATATTCTGTAACTTCCTGTTGGAGTTAGATGCACTAGTGTTTGGATAATCCCACGGAGCTATTTTCTAATGGAGTTTCAAGAAATGTTAAAAGTTTCAGAAGGATCATTTCTACGTGGAATTAAATTTTCCATGTCAAAGTCAAAGTTCTTTATTTGCGACTCAAGGTCAGCATAACATAACATAAACAAAACATCTCATAGCATAGAAAAATACAATAAGGAAATGAAATATTTAAATATATAGATGAATATCCCCAAACAAATGATCAATAAAATTTTAAAATTAATCAAGGAAAAGCTCGCTGCCGCAACAATAATATTATGTTGGAAGGCTACTCTGTGAAGAGCAGACTCAGCTGAGAAGGTAAGCAAGCTTTTCTAAACATCTAGCCTTTCCCCCTTCAAACAAACTAACAGAAAGAGGGGAGATTTGCAGGGGCTGTTTCTCTTTAAGGGGTAGGTCTTAGTCTCTCTCTCTCTCTCTCTGTCTGAGTGTGGGTGTGGGTTAGGGTTAAGGTTAGGATTTCCCAAGTTTCCAAGGGCCAGGAGTTGATAGGGTTCCAAATTCCAGTGTTTACTTAGTGCCTGCTTGGAGGGAGTGGAGTCAGCTAGGGCTGGGAGAGGCCCCACATTCCTTTCCTTTCCTTTCCTTTGACTCACATCCTGTGTGTCAGTTGGAAGGCTACTCTACATAATAGGTGAAGGCCTGAGAGCATAGCGAACAGGGATAGCAAACAGGACATAGGAGTTTTGCAGGAGTTTAGCGGGAAGTGTGCAGGGGAGTTTGGATCACAAGGAGCCTGGTGGAGAAGAGAACATAAGTACATATTCCTCCCTCGTGTCCCTCATATTCTTGGGAAAGGCTGTTTGGACAATTAAATAGCTGACCATTACAGCTGAGACCTATCCTTCTAATAAACAGATAACAAACTACTTACAATAAACTATCTCTAAATACTGTAAACAGCCAACAAGACAGTATGAAGATAGAAAGTCAGCAGGGGAGGGGGCACTTCCCAGTATATTGCACAGAGTGCCACATGTATGACTATTTGCCCCATGGGGAGAAGTCATGGGTGTGTGCTCGGTGCAAGGAGCTCCTGGCCCTTAGGGAACAAATCCGTTCCCTTGAGACCAAGGTGGCAGATCTGGAGAACATAAGAACAGCCCTGCTGGATCAGGCCCAAGGCCAATCTAGTCTAGCATCCTGTTTCGCACAGTGGCCCACCAGATGCTGCTGGAAGCCACAGACAGGAGTTGAGGGCATGCCCTCTCTCCTGCCATTACTCCCCCGCAACTGGTACTCAGAGGCACCCTGCCTTTGAGCCTGGAGGTGGCCCACAGCCCTCCGACTAGTAGCCATTGATAGACTTCTCCTCCATGAAGTCATCCAAACCCCTCTTAAAGCCATCCAGGTTGTTGGCCGTCACCACATCCTGTGGCAGAGAGTTCCACAAGTGGATCACGCATTGTGTGAAAAAGTACTTCCGTTTGTTGGTCCTAGACCTCCTGGCAATCAATTTCATGGAGTGACCCCTGGTTCTAGTGTTGTGTGAGAGGGAAAAGAATCTCTCTCTCTCTCTCCACTTTCTTCACACCATGCATGATTTTATAGACCTCTATCATGTCTTCCCGCAGTCGTCTTTTTTCTAAACTAAAAAGCCCCAGGTGTTGTAGCCTTGCCTCAAACGAAAGGTGCTCTAGGCCCCTGATCATCTTGGTTGCCCTCTTCTGTACCTTCTCCAGATCAACAATGTCCTTTTTAAGATGTGGTGACCAGAATTGTACGCAGTACTCCAAGTGTGGTCGCACCATAGTTTTGTATAAGGGCATTATAATGTTAGCCATTTTATTTTCAATCCCCTTTCTAATGATCCCTAGCATGGAATTTGCCTTTTTCACAGCTGCCGCACATTGAGTTGACACTTTCAACAAGCTGTCAACCACAACCCCATGATCCCTCTCCTGGTCCGTCACAGACAGCTCGGATCCCATCAGCATATACTTGAAGTTGGGGTTTTTCATCCCAATGTGCATCATTTTACACTTGCTAACATTGAACCGGATTTGCCATTTTGTCGCCCACTCCCCCAGTTTGGAGAGATCCTTTTGGAGCTGCTCACAATCCGTTTTGGATTTCACTACCCGGAAGAGTTTGGTATCATCTGCAAATTTGGCCACATCGCTGCTTACCCCTGCTTCTAGATCATTTATGAATAAATTAAAAAGCACCGGTCCCAGTACAGATCCCTGGGGGACCCCACTTCTTACTTCCCTCCATTGTGAAAACTCTCCATTTATACCTACCCTCTGTTTCCTGTCTTTCAACCAGTTAGCAATCCACACATGTACTTGTCCCTTTATCCCATGACAGCTAAGTTTCCTCAGGAGTCTTTGATGAGGAACTTTGTCAAAAGCTTTTTGGAAGTCCAGGTAGACTATGAAGCTCAGAGAGACAGAGAGGCATGTGGACGAGACCGTTAGGGATGTGATCAAGGCATCCCACTCCAGGGCTGGTAGCTCCTCTGCTGTCAGGGAGAATGAAGGTATTGGGCAAGGAGGACATCAGTCTGAGGAAGAGGGAAATGCTCCTTTAGAGGGGACCCCTTCTGTGGATGATGAGCCCATATCCTCTTGCACAGGGGATACTCCTTTGGGGGGTGGGGGCCTCCTTGTAATGGGTGATTCGATCATTAGAGGTCTAGAGAGATGGGTTTGTGACCCACGTGTTGACCACACGGTGACTTGCCTGCCTGGTGCGAAGGTTGTGGACATCACAAAGGGTCTAGACAGGCTCCTAGGCAGTGCTGGAGAGGAGACAGCTGTCGTGGTGCACGTTGGCACCAACGATGTGGGGAAATGTAGTCGGGAGGTCCTGGAAACCAAATTTATGCTGATAGGTAGTGTATTCAAGTCCAGGACCCCCAAGGTAGCATTCTCAGAAATTCTACCTGTTCCACGTGCAGGTACAGTGAGACAGACAGAGCTGAGGGGTTTCAATGCGTGGATGAGACATTGGTGCCGGGAGGAGGGGTTTAGATTTGTTAGGCACTGGGACACATTTTGGGGCAAGCAAGGCCTGTACAAAAGGGACGGGCTGCACTTGAACCAAGATGGAACCAGACTGCTCATGCTTAAAATCAAAAAGGTTGCAGAGCAGCTTTTAAAATGACACTTGGGGAACAGCCGATGGGAGCTGGGCAGTATCCTGTTTGGCAAAAGCCATCCTTTAAAGTGTGAGGCTGCAAAGAATTCAGATAAAACAGAAGGGGACAGAGCAGAACCGCATAAAGAGCAGACGGGAGCCTGTGCCAGCAGGTCAAAGAGTCAAAATAATAGCATACATCAGGGGAGAGATTCAGCATATAGGTGCTTATATGCCAATGCCAGAAGCCTCCGAGCCAAAATGGGTGAGCTGGAGTGCTTGGTGGCTAATGCAGAAATAGTTATAGTGGGCATAACAGAAACATGGTGGAACAGTGAGAACCAGTGGGACACAGTCATCCCTGAGTATAAACTCTACAGAAAGGACAGGTAGGGGCACTTTGGAGGTGGAGTAGCACTATATGTTAAAGAAGGGATAGAATCTAACAAGCTAAAAAACCTAGGTGGACTGGAGTCCTCCACAGAAACCCTGTGGGTGACTATACAAGGCCGGAAAGGGAACGTGCTACTGGGGACGTGCTATCGCCCTCCAGATCATAATGCCGACAGTGACTGGGAGTTGTAGGAGGAAATCAGGGAGGCGTCAAGGAGAGGCAGGGCTGTAATTATGGGTGATTTCAATTACCCACACATAGACTGGGTAAATTCACATTCAAGTCAGGACAAAGAGGTCAAATTTCTAGATACGCTAAATGAGTGTGCCCTAGAACAGTTAGTTATGGAACCGACCAGAGAGAAGGTGACCTTGGACCTAATTCTGAGTGACACCCAGGACCTGGTGCGTGACGTCAGTGTCATCGACCCTTTAGCGAACAGTGACCACAGTGCCATCAAATTCAGCATACGTGCGGGGAGAGAATCACCAAGGATGTCTAACATGGACATTTTGAATTTCAGAAGAGGAAACTTCTCCAAAATGAGGAGTATGGTGAAAAGAAAGCTGAAAGGGAAATCCAGGAGAGTCACTTTGCTCCAGAGTGCATGGAGTTTACTCAAAACCACAATATTAGAAGCCCAGGTAGATTGTATACCCAAAAGAAGGAAAGATATCACTAAGTCCAGGAGGATGCCAGCATGGCTCACGTGTACCGTCAAAGAAGCCATAAAAGGGAAGAAGACTTCCTTCCGAAATTGGAAGGCCTGTCCAAATGAAGAGAACAGAAAGGAACACAAACTCTGGCAAAAGAAATGCAAGGTGACAATAAGGGAGGCAAAAAGAGAGTTTGAGGAACATTAAGCCAAAAGTTTCAAGGGGAATAACAAAAGCTTCTTTAAGTACATCAGAAGCAGGAAACCTGCCAAGGAGGTGGTTGGACCATTAGACAATGAGGGAGTGAAAGGGATTATTAAGGAGGATATGGAGGTTGTAGAGAAGCTGAATGAGTTCTTTGCATCTGTCTTCACGGCAGAGGATACTGAGCATATACCTGTTCCTGAACCAGGCTTTTTAGGGATGGAGGCTAGAGAGCTGAGTCAGATAGTAGTGACAAGGGATGATGTTCTAAACTGTCTGGAAAAACTGAAAGCTAACACATCACCAGGGCTGGATGGCATCCATTCAAGAGTCCTCAAAGAACTCAAACGTGAAATTGCCGACCTCCTTGCTAAAATTTTCAACTTATCCCTGAAATCGGGCTCTGTACCAGAGGACTGGAGAGTAGCAAATGTAACACCGATTTTCAAGAAGGGACCCAGGGGCTATCCGGGAAATTACAGGTCAGTTAGCCTAACGTCCGTTCCAGGTAAATTGATGGAAAGTATCCTCAAGGATAAAATTGTAAAGCACCTAGAAGAACAGGCCCTGCTGGGAGTGAGCCAGCATGGCTTCTGCAAAGGTAAATCTTGCCTCACCAACCTTTTGGACTTCTTTGAGGGTGTCAACGAGTGTATGGATCAAGGTGATCCAGTGGACATAGTCTACCTGGACTTCCAAAAAGCTTTTGACAAAGTTCCTCATCAAAGACTCCTGAGGAAACTTAGCAGTCGTGGGATAAGGGGCAGGTGTATGTGTGACTTGCTAACTGGCTGAAAGACAGGAAACAGAGGGTAGGTATAAATGGAGAGATTTCACAATGGAGGGAAGTAAGAAGTGGGGTCCCCCAGGGATCTGTACTGGGACCGGTGCTTTTTAATTTATTCATAAATGATCTAGAAGCAGGGGTAAGTAGCAAGGTGGCCAAATTCGCAGATGATACCAAACTCTTCCGGGTAGTGAAATCCAAAATGGATTGTGAGCAGCTCCAAAAGGATTTCTCCATACTGGGAGAGTGGACGACAAAATGGCAAATCCGGTTCAATGTTAGCAAGTGTAAAGTGATGCACATTGGGACGAAAAACCCCAACTTCAAGTATATGCTGATGGGATCCGAGCTGTCAGTAACTGACCAGGAGAGGGATCTTGGGGTCGTGGTGGACAGCTCATTGAAAGTGTCGACTCAATGTGCGGCAGCTGTGAAAAAGGCAAATTCAATGCTCGGGATCATTAGAAAGGGGACTGAAAATAAAACGGCTAATATTATAATGCCCTTATACAAAATTATGGTGCGACCACACTTGGAGTACTGTGTACAATTCTGGTCACCACATCTTAAAAAGGACATTGTAGAACTGGAAAAGGTGCAGAAGAGGGCAACCAAGATGATCAGGGGCCTAGAGCACCTTTCTTATGAGGCAAGAATACAACACCTGGGGCTTTTTAGCTTAGAAAAAAGACGACTGTGGGGAGACATGATAGAGGTCTATAAAATCATGCATGGTGTGGAGAAAGTGGAGAGAAAGAAATTCTTTTCCCTCTCACATAACACTAGAACTAGGGGTCACTCCATGAAATTGATTGCCAGGAGGTCTAGGACCAACAAACGGAAGTACTTTTTCACACAACGCGTGATCCACTTGTGGAACTCTCTGGCACAGGACGTAGTGACGGCTAACAACCTGGATGGCTTTAAGAGGGGTTTGGATAACTTCATGGAGGAGAAGTCCATCAATGGCTACTAGTTGGAGGGCTGTGGGCCACCTCCAGTCTCAAAAGGCAGGATGGCTCTGAGAACCAGTTGCAACGGAGTAATGGCAGGAGAGAGGGCACACCCTCAACCCCTGCCTGTGGCTTCTGGCAGCATCTGGTGGGCCACTGTGCGAAACAGGATGCTGGACTAGATGGGCCTTGGGCCTGATCCAGCAGGGCTGTTCTTATGTTCTTAATACTGCAATAGAACAGACTTTAGCCACCTTAAAGGTGACATCTAAAGTTCTATCCGCAAGAAGATAGGAAACATAAAAATCTCCAGAGCAACCTGGGAAGGGTGTCAGAGGAGGAGTAAGTAAGGAACATCTTAAATTTCTATATAATGGACAGTGCAACAAAACATGTTGGATGGATTCGACTTCCCCCATACCACATGGGCATAATCTATCCTCTCTAGGAATCCCCAGAAACCTCCCTGAGAGCACCGCTGAAGGTAACATATCAAGTCTTGCTCTAAAACAGGCCCTCTGATAGCATGTCAAGCTCAAGGCATTCAAATAAGCAGCAGGGCCCCAACTAGAACTGCTCAAATCCAGCCTCCTTTTAGTACAATCAGAGATTCAGGAAAGTTCTTGTTGGATTTCGAAGTCCAAGAGTCTTTGTTTCAGTATCTGCCTGGCCTGGTTGTGACTTAACATAGACAGACCCAAGGACACAATTTTGTCCTGGATAGCCTGGTCCCAAGTGGGCTGGAATACATCAGCCAAGATAATCCATCCTCGGGGGGGGGGGGGGATCTGACTTTAAGCCAATAGGTCAAAATAGACAACCAGGCCTAGACCTCGATCTTCAGAACACCCAACTCGAACCTTAATAATGCACTGGGGACACATCTAGGTACTCTAAGTAGAGCCCTAAGGAAGTCATTTTGAACCACATCCATAGACTTGTATGAAGGAAAAGGACCAAGTTGCGCCCCATATAATAGCTGGCTCCTAACTTTGGCTGTAAATAATTTCAAGGCGGCCGAAATGATCTCACCTCCTTTAGAATAGAAAAATCTCCGGATAGCCAGAGAACTTCTCCGTGCAGTAAGAGTAACTTGATCTGTATGCGCCTTCCATGAACCCCTGGCTTGCAGGGTCATACCTAAATATCTATATGTACAGACCTGTTCTAACTGTTGGTCCTCAATTGACCATCTTAACAGCCTGTGCCTCCTTGAAAAAAATCATGACTTTGGATTTTGAGTGATTGATCAAAAGATAATTGGCTCTACAGTAGAGGGCTAATCTTTTTCAATGTTCGCCTCAGGCCCACCACGGTCCTAGCTAAAATAGCAGCATTGTCTGCATAAAGATGTAGAGGAATACACACACCTGCTGCAGATGGCGAATGTAGGCTGCGGTCAGTTAAACAAGGGACCAATGATAATGCGGTAGTGATGGAAGAAAATGTACATGGTGGAAATTTTCTTTCATGGGCAATACTTAAAGGCAATAGGGCAGGAGTTCTCAGACTTCTTGATTCTGTGACCCTCTAAAATAATACATAAAGCTATGTGATGATACCCACCCCTTTTAAAAAACTACTGCCTGACATCCTGACTATTGATGTGTAGACCAGAAACATGTTGCTTAGGTTCATGCAACGCATTTCCTGTCTAGCATAGTCCTCCCGGAACGCAGGCAAACTTTGAAAAGTATTTGCATTCTTGCACAAGAATGGAAGAGTGTTCATGCTTTGGAAGCATGGCAGACCAGTCTAAGGGTTAGTGCTTCATTGATATTAGGAGCACACACACACTTTGTTAGTTAGGATGTCAGCCTCTGATTTGATTAGGTAGAGATAAATAAAGCACATTACCTTTTAAATGACCTTGATTGCTACTACTTAGTTTTTCAAACTTGGGCTTTATGTTTGAGACTGCCAATCTAATTTCAGGCTCCAAATTATTTTCACTAGGTATTTGTTCATTAGAGCAGCAACTGCTGGAAACTCTGATTCATACAAGTAGGAATCAAGCAAAGGGAGCTATTTTATGATTTTCTCATTTAACTATTTGCACTCAGCTTGCACACTAATCCAAAATTCAGAAAGAGACAATTAGGTTGTTCTCATGTCCAAAATTTCTTGGGGCTGGGGAGGGCTGGGTTGAAGGCAGGGCACAACCTTCCCTCCCCCCACATGATCCTTGCTGCTCCAGGGAACGTGCACCCCACATACCCACACAATCAACATGTATGAGTGATCCTGGAGTGGCAAGGGTGAAGAGGAATAGCAGGCTATGTCCTCCTGCATCCCACAATGTACCGCACAAGGACTATGGTGCATTGGGGAATCTGCTCACTGCTGGGTGCTCCTTCCACCCGGCTCTATAGATGCTTGGGCTGCCAGCAGCCCAAGTGTCCACACAACCGGCCAGTGAAGGAGGAGGGCGTGCATGTGCCCTCCTCCCTCACTTTTAGCCCAGATCTCAAACCTGGGCTACCCAGCTGAAGAGCGCTGGGATTGGGACAGATCCTACTGCTTCTCATGACCAGCTCTATTTGAATAGGGCTGCACTAGCCCAGGTAGAGATGGTTGTGAGAATGACCTCACTGTCAAAAACATAAGGAGGTTATTCCCCTATCATAAGAACCACCAAGCGAACCTGGTGGTTCCACGTTGGCTAGCCCGCCTAAAAACACCTCCCCTTAAACGAGGTTAACAGAGCGAGTGCTCTGTTAACCTTTTTTGCTTGATTGTGTGTCAGACCCCACACTTAGGGTGGGGGGAGAGAGGGCCGAGGAAGGCGCTGCATGGTGCTGCTCCCCTTCTTTCAACCCCTGGAGCTCCTGAGGGAGCCGCGGCACCTGACCGAAGCAGCTGCTCGTCTGGGAGGTCAATCTGGCTGCCCAGCAATGAGTGACTGTTCGTGTGCGGGGAGAATGGGCTAAGCCCACTCTCTCTGCCTTACCCCATGAGGCTCTACACATTGATCGTGTGTAGAGTCTGAAGGTGAAGAGCTGCTCCAGCTTGTCCAGAACATGGGCAGGTGGACTAGGGGACAGGAGCTGAAAGCCATCTTGATCCTCTGCTGTCCACAAAGCCAAGGGCAGGCGCAGCAATGCCACTTCTTTGGTCATTCACTAGATCAGCTCTAGCTAATGTTTTCCAAAAGGGAACTCTCCCCTTGCCTGTGAGTCAAAGAAGTGCTACTGCTGTGCCTGCTCTTGGCTTTGTGAGCAGCAGAGGAACCAAGTAGTTTTTGGCTTCTGTCTCCATCTGCCTCCCATCATCCCTAACTGTCTTCACACCTTGTCAGATAAGGCCCCTGTCCTTCTGACAGTTTCTTCCTGAGTTACTTGATCCCCCAGTTTGAGAACCCTTACAATAGGGAATTTCTTAGGATTTGACTTGGCAACTGTCTTCTGTCAGGGATTACTAGTAACATTGTTTAGATCTTCAAAAATCAGTCTTTTCATAAAATTCCATTTATACTGAAATAGAGGAAAATATAAAAGTGAATTTATTGGGAAGGATTCCCAGCAGAACCTTTAGCAACGTAACACCTAAAAAGATGTTAACCTACACATGCTGCACTAATAAATCATGTGCTATATGCTTCTAGAATTTACTGTCCACTACAATTAGCTTTCAACAGATGGTCATATTAGACGCATCACTATTCTTTATATCCAATAAAGATATAAATCTGATATTTCCATTGTTGAGTTACGCAAAACAAACACCACAACATTCTGAAGATCTTGTAATGCATTTTTTTAATTTACACAGTTGAACATCTAATAAAAAAAATGAAAAGTACTAGTAAGCTAATATTTCAGGTGAACATAAGAAAAGCCCCGCTGGATCACACCAAAGACCTACTTAATCCAGCATTCTTTTTCCAATAATGGCCAGCCAGATGCCTCTTGGAAGTGGTTCCATTTAGCTATCATTGCTTATAACTGGTGACAGAGGTCTTCCACAGTTATTTGCCATCATCACTGATGTTTATATACAAACAGGACTGGCAAGAGAAGGTTCCCTTCACAATGTTGATGAGAGAAGCCGCATCATGTGGCATTTTCTTCTATATCTTTTAAAGGTACAAGGGGTCTCTCATTCAGGTACTTAACTTGACCTATCCCTATCCCCTTCTTAACAGGGCTTAACTTTTGATGACCCCACCCAATATCATGAGCAGTAAGATATCCTAGGGGTGCAGTGCTACATGGATTCTGCCTTCATCTGGAAGAAAGATCTCTGGAGGCTTATGGTGCCTTTGGCTTATTTACAAATATACAAGTTGAACATTTGATAGCTGATATTGCAAGTGAGCCACGGAGTGGATAGAGTGGATATCGCCAGTGAGGCACTATACAAGTGAGCCATGGAGTACTTCAGACCCCAGAGAGTGGCCCCTGCATCCCAACATGCTTCAGCTCTCTGTCTATTCTGGACCCTCCAAAATTTAGTCTGATTCTGCCTCACACCGAAGCTGCCTGAAACAGCTCTTTCTTTTCACTGACCAAACACAAACCTGGCTTGTGGTAGTGGAGGAAAGATGTGTCGCATTACATTCTCACAGCAACCACTCTCATCAGGAGGAAGAGATTACATGCCATTTTACAAGACTCTTGATGGTTTTCCCCATCAGAATACTTCAAGGTCATTAATGCACCATTCAGAAATATTATTTGGCTCCTGGACTCTGTGATCTGCCTAACAAAAGAGTAGGCCAGCTAGCATTCATTAGTGCAGACTTGTTACAATATGTTTTCATTACATTGGCAAGAATGATAAATTCATCTTTCTGTTTTAGTGCAAACAATGAATCTGTTTCTCCAACACATACTTGACTGGAGAAAGCAACATAGCCTTTAACAAACAAACAAACAAAGAGGTCTTTTGAGATTACTAAGTGGTAAACAAGACAGAAATGGTAACACAATTATGACAAAAAGAAATAGTTAGCTAATTCAAAGATTAGCTCAATTGAAGATTCACTCAGCTGAAGTTTTGTTAATCTATTATGGGTCTGTCTGTGAATGAATATTTTCTATATACAGGCTTGTTACTTCTTGTCTGTCAATATGGCCAAGGCTTTTCCTTTGCTCTTGTCCTACTTCCGCAGCCTGTTTGCCATCATGGACAGAGCTCAGTCTAATTGTGTTTATATATATATGTTCTGGACCTGGTCAGACTGCCTGATTGGTGTGGGTGTGAAACACACCAATTGGGCTTATGAGATCTTGGCCTTTAGTAGAGTGGGCTGCAGCCAGTGGCGCAGCCGCTGGCGCAGGCCGCCTGCAGGTGGCCGCCAAAGCCGTCCGTCCTTTGGAGGCAGCCTTCGGTGGGACTGATGGCTGGGGCTGACTTATTAACTTGAATGGCTAGAAGGAAGACATGTGACCTCGAGGAGCACTGCCAACAACCCACATAACCTTACCCTGCTCCTCTGCAATGCCAGGTTAGTTCAAAATAAACCCAAACTCATCCATGATTTGACTATGGATGAAGGGGCTAACCTGGTGTGTATCACCAAGACTTGATTGGGGGAGGCTAGTGGCCCAGTCTAGTTCCAGGTGAGGGATCATGGGCGGGGAGGTGGAGTGGCTGTGGTCTAGAAAAACAACATTTATCTTACCAGGGTCCCTGTCGAGGTGTTGGACCATATTGAATGTGTGTACCTAAGTATGGGGACCAGGGATAGACTGGGACTTCTGTTGGTATACCGATCGCCCCGCTGCCCAACAGAATCCCTTACTGAGCTCATGGACTTGGTCGCAGAACTCACATTGAAGTCTCCCACACTTTTGGTGCTGGGGGACTTCAGTGTTCATTTTGGGATCAATTTGTCCGGGGCAGCTCAGGAGTTCATAGCGGCCATGACAACTATGGGCCTATCTCAAGTGGTCTCTGGACCGACGCACATTGTAGGTCACACGTTTGATTTCGTCTTTTACTCTGTTCAGGGTAGTGTTCTGTGGGTGGGGAGTCCTATGATCTCCCCATTGTCATGGACGGACCACCTGCTGGTTAAGGTTAGGCTTACAACCACTTTCCGCCTCTGCAGGGGCAAGGGACCTATTAGAATGGTCCGCCCAAAGAGGTTATTGGATCCCATAGGATTCCAAGAAGCCTTAGAGGGATTTAATGTTGGCTTTGCCGGTGATCCTGTTGATGCTCTGGTGGAAAACTGGAATAACATGCTCACCATGGCAATAGGCATGATTGCTCCTAAGCGTCCCTTCCAACCGGCTTCAAAAGTGGCCCCTTGGTATACAGAAGATTTACGGGGGCAGAAGTGGCAAGGTAGGTGACTGGAGCGCAAGTGGAGAAAGACTTGACTCAAATCCAACAGATTACAACATAGAAAACATTTAAAGATCTATGCTCAGGCAATACATGTGGCAAAGAAGCGGTTCTTTTCTGCCCGTATTGCATCTGTGAGTTCATGTCCAGTGGAGTTGTACAGGGTTGTGAGGGGACTCCTATGTGCCCCCCCTTCTGTGAATCAGAATTTGGAGCCATCAGTTACTTGCAATGATATGTTTAAAGAATTTTTTGCAGATAAAATCTCCTGGATTCGGGCCGACTTAGATGGAGACTCCACAATTAATTTGATGTCTGAACTGGAGGTGTCCAACAACTCTTCTTAGGTGGTTCAACAGGATCGGTTTGAGTTTGCGACTCCTGAGGACGTGGACAAGCTGCTCGGAATGGTGAGGCCTACCTCTTGTTCTCTTGACCCTTGTCCGACATGGCTTGTTCTATCTAGCAGGGAGGCTGTTGTAGACAGCCTGGTAGAAATCATAAATGCTTCTCTGAGGGAGGGCAGGATGCCTCCTTGTCTTAAGGAGGCATTTATTTATTGATTGATTTGATTTTTATATCGCCCTTCCGAGTTGGCTCAGGGCGGTTATTAGACCTCTTATTTATTTATTTATTTATTTATTTATTTATTTATTTATTTGATTATTAGACCTCTTCTAAAGAAACCTCCATTAGATCCCTCAGAGTTGAGCAATTATAGGCCTGTTTCCAACCTCCCATGGTTGGGCAAGGTAATTGAGAGGGTGCTGGCATCTCAGCTCCAGACGGTCTTGGAGGAAACTGATTATCTAGAACCCTTTCAAACTGGCTTTCGGGCAGGCGAAAAAGGGGTGGAGACTGCCTTGGTCGGCCTGATGGATGATCTCCAATTGGGAATTGACAGAGGAAGCTCTTGGCGGCTTTTGATACTGTCGACCATAGTATCCTTCTGGAACATCTGAGGGGGTTGGGGGTGGGAGGCACTGTTTTACAGTGGTTCCGCTCCTACCTCTCGGACAGATTCTAGATAGTGTCGATTGGAGACTGTTGCTCTTCAAATTCTGAGCTTAGGTAGGGTGTCCCTCAAGTTTCCATACTCTTTAACATCTACATGAAACTGCTGGGAGAGATCATAAGGGGATTTGGAGCGGGGTGTCATCAGTATGCTGATGACACCCAGATCTACTTCTCCATGCCACCTTATTCAGGAGATGGCATAACTTTCCTAAATGCTTGCCTGGAAGCAGTAATGGGCTGGATGAGGGAGAATAAACTGAGACTGAATCCAGATAAGACGGAGGTACTTATTGTGCAGAGTCAGAATTCCAGAGACAATTTTGATCTCCCTGTTCTAGATGGGGTCACACTTGCCCCAAAGGAACAGGTTCGCAGTCTGGGAGTACTCTTGGATCCACACCTCTCTCTGGTATCTCAGGTTGAGGCGGTGGCCAGATGGGCTTTCTATCAGCTTTGGCTGATACGCCAGTTGGATCTGTTTCTTGAGATAAACGACCTCAAAACAGTGGTACATCTGTTGGTAACTTCCAGACTTGACTTCTGCAATGCGCTGTATGTGAGGCTGCCTTTGTATGTAGTCCGGAAGCTTCAGTTGGTTCAGAATGCGGCAGCCAGGTTGGTCTCTGGATCATCTTGGAGAGACCACATCACTCCTTTGCTGATGGAGTTACACTGGCTGCCAATAGGCTTCCAGGCAAAATACAAAGTGCTAGTTATAACTTATAAAGCCCTAAATGGCTTAGGCCCTGGGTATCTAAGAGAACGTCTTCTTCATTATGAGCCCCATCGCCCATTGAGATTGTCCAGAGAGGTCCGTCTCCAGTTGCCACGAGCTCGGCTGGTGGTCACATGCAGACGAGCTTTCTCAGTTGCTGCCCCAAGATGGTGGAATGCGCTCCCTACTGAGATACAATCCTCCCCATCTCTCTCAATTTTTAAAAACTGTTTGAAAACCCACCTCTTCACCCAAGCTTTTTCAGTTCTTTAAAATTTTAAGGTTTTAATTTGCAGGTGATTTTTAAATTGTTATATTGTTTTGAGTTTTTGTGTATGTTTTAACTTGTTTTATGCTATTTGTTAACCACCCAGAGATGAAAGTTTGGGGCGGTGTACAAATTTGAAATATATATACATAAATAAATAAATATATTAAAATTAAAAGAGTGTGTGGTAATAGTGATTATTTTACTTAACAACCTGGGTGTGCCGCTTTTTATTTGGCATGCAATTGTTAGTTCTAGCTAGTTAAAAAGAAAGAATCAATGAGATCCCGTGAAGATTTTTTGGCTGCATCTTTGTCCTCTGAGTATCTGGTAGAAAACATACTGTTTATTATTTATATAGCATCATCAATGTACATGTACAGAGCAATGTATGTGAACTAGGCTGGTCCCTGCCCCAAGGTGTTTACAGCAGGGGCGGAGCCATCATTGTGCAGACAGGTCCAAACAACCCATCCATCACTCCCTGTGGAGCTTCCCCATCCAACCTAGTCATGTTCCCTATGTGACATCCAACTCAGGGGGCGTGGCCATATGTGGAATTGGGGCCACGCAGCTCCACTTGCAAGGCGCTCCCACCAGTGCTGGGTTTCCAGCCTGGCTGAGAGCACCTTTCCCTGCCTTGAAAGGCAGAGAGCCATGTTCCCAGTCTGGCTGGGAACCCAGTGTTGGCTAAAGCGTCTCACAAATGGGGCCATGGGGCCCATTTGCAAGGCGCTTCCGCCAGCGCTGGGTTCCCAGCCTAGCTGGGAACATGGCTCTCTGCCTTTTGAGGCAGAAAACGGTGTTCCCAGCCAGGCTGGAAACCCAGTGCTGGCTGAAGTGCCTTGAGAATGGGGCTGCTCAGCCCTGTTTCTGCATATGGCCACACCCATTGCATCTGCTTAGGGGCCGCTGCCAGAAGATTGCACCCATGCTGCTGCCAGCTTCCTACGCACCTGATTTACAGTCTGATTTTGGGCAGTGCGGGAGCTTTTCTCCACACTAAGCTGTAACATAAAGATGTGATACATTTGCATTATACCGTATGGGGCTGAGACATTTGTGTGAGAACAATGAGCTAGTGTTCAGATATCTTTGACAAAAAGGATATGGGAGGCAAGGGTAGGAAGGGGAGAATGTGAACAAATGCCATTATATTACTTCAGGCTTTATTCCCAATGGTTTATGCCTTACCTTGGCATAAGTTGTGGACAAGGAGTAAACTATTTTCAAACATATTTGGAAATAAAGTAGAACATATTTAGAAAGAAGACTAGGGGTTTGTTCAGAGTCTATTTCTCATTCTGACAGGTTTCCCTATCAGATCTAGTCTGGGAGTTCTGATGGGCTAATATAGTATTCTTGCTCCCACAGATGCCAGTTTAGATGAATAGCCCTTCAAAAATGGGAACATCTTCCAGAGCCTTGTACCCAAGGTTCAGAGCTGCACAATAATTACTGTCGCAAGCCCTGTTTCAAGCTGGTGGGAAGAGGGATGTCCTCAAACACTTCAGCAAAAAGAAGATTACTCTCCCACAGAGCTAACAAAGTTGTTCCAAAGTCATGAAATCAAGTAAGAGACTTTCCCCCACATCTTGTTATTAAACCGATTTTTTAAACTGATATTTATGGAGAAGACCTACAGTCATTTTAATTATGCACAACATCCTGATGCCTGCTTCACTGATCATAATTGCAACTCTGACCTGTTTGATTTAGTGATTTAGGTGTCTCCTTTTAAGTGTTGCTCGGGATGTGATTTACAGGAGAAGGGACTAGAACTGAGGAGGCAGTCATTTGCGCTGTGGCCTTGGCCATCAGAAATGAACACATGCTGCCATGCTTTGTAGTACAGAATTAGAATGGTGGCCTGAATGGGTGCTCTGTATTCTAGGAGAAGAGTTGGAGTTGAGTTCCTGTCTGCATGAGAGCAGAAGGACAAGAAGGGCATAAGTAGGTTGTCACAGTTTGCCTTGACTCCTCCATTACCCTTAAGAAGACTGGCTGACATCTGGGGGCAATGATCCATCAACAGGACCAGAGCTGTGTCAAGACAGGGAGCCTTCAGAGTAGTTGCCCTGAAGGCTTGACAGGCAAGGCAAAGCACAGGGAGGGAGATAGGGAAGCAATTTTTGTTTCTCTCCCCCTCCCTACAAAAGCACTGTTCACTGCCAGAAATATGTCTGTGAGGGTTGTGAAGCCCTCACTCACATACCTCTGGCAGTGAACAGCACTCTTGTGGGAAGGGGAGAGAAACAGATATAGTTTCCCTCTCTCTCTCTGCCTGTGTGCTGCCCTGCCTATCAGCCCTGCAGGGCAACTATTCTGAAGGCTCCCTGCCTTGATGCAGCTCTGATCCTAATGACAGATCACTGTCCATTCTGTCAGCCTTTGTTGGCTACCATTTTACCCCTTTGCTTCTTTTGTGGTGCACACAGGCTAGGGGCTCTAGAGGTATGGGAAGACATCTCATAGCATAGCCAGAATGTGGTCTTCAGCTCCATGCCCTTCTTGTCATACCAAGGTTGCAGAAGAAAGTACAAACAACATTTCTCAGGTTTTCCCCATTCTGTTACATTGAAGTTACAACAGCCACATAAACTTATTTCTTGTAAAACAAGGCAATATGGACACATGATGACGGCTGCCAGCAGTGGCACTGCCTGTCCTGCACGGTTTTGTTCGCGAAGTGACTTGTCAGGTTGCTGTGTCATTCTCATTTATTGGCAGGGTTGTTAGCAGTACAAGTCTTGTGTAGGCCATTTATGCCACATTGTTGTCACCTGATGGCATAGCAGTAGGTGATTATCAGGAGGAAAGATTGGTATGCCTGGGAGAGAAATGCCACTTGTGTTTCAACATGAAACGGCTCTTCTGTTGCATTTATGCAATGTGGAAGTACTTTTTATATGTCACTCTTGTATCTCAAACCTTCTTTAAACAACATGTAGAAAAGATTAATATGTGTTTTTATCTGCAAGGAAGACACATCTACTGAGAAATGAAGGTGTGGAGAGGAATAGACCTTTACCTACCTACCCACCTACCTACCTACCTTCTCACTATGTTTCAATGGGTTTGAGACCTGTTAATGACAGGCATGGAAGTTACAGGGTACAATCTGTAACACAGGGACTCTGTGAAAAGAAAATGACTGTGAAACTGTGGTCTGTGGAGAAAATCCTCAGTTCATTGACAAATATTTTCCTTTGCATCCATGGACCTACAGATTGTAACCAGTGGCCAGCATCCTCACTAACACTGCACATACGCAAGAAGAAGAGGAGGAGGAAGAAGAAGAGGAGGAAGAAGAGCATATGTGCAGCAACTATGTGCCCACTTCTGAAGGGCAGGTGCTTGCACATGGGGTGATGGTGATTTTCATTGATCTTCTCCCAGAAACATACTGTGCAACCTCCAGTTAGGTCCCTGAGTACTGCATGGCCCTCAGGAATATAATTGTAGGTGGCACAGGGCACTTCCAAAGGAAGGGAAGACAGGAGAATATCGCTACCACCTGCACATGTGAATGTCTGTGCTTCAATAATGGACATGCAGCTGCTGCATGTGTGCTTTCTTGAGGGGCTGCTCACGTACAGTATTACAGTGGATGTCGGTCAGTATGTGAAGAAGCCTCGGAAGAATGAACTGTATTGTAGCACTGTATTCTATTGTATTAATTAATCTGCAGTTTTAGTTTTAGGAAGTAGTCAGCTTGAAAACTGAACTTGTGGAGGGGGCAGCAGATTCTAGCCCATTGTCCCCACTGCTGATTTGTGCATGGTTAGTCCTAATCTGAACAGAGCCTTTGCATTTAGTGTGCACCTAGACCTTGCCTTTTGCAGGGTTCTTAATGGTGTAGAGAGAGGACACATACGTGTACAACTTGCAAGTGTAAATACTCAGTTCAGACCTTAGGCTGAATGTGCAAAGGTCGGAGATGAAGGCTGTGGGCATGACCCTGCTTCACCCTCCACGCATCCACAGAATGTTGATATGCTGTGAGAACTGGGCTATAATGTTTTTCAGTGGACTTCAGTGTCATGTGTATTCCCAGGAATGAATGTTTATCTGTGCCTTTAGTTCTTTGTCTTACCATAGCAATGAAAAATATCTGGCAATCATGGGTGTCCGCAGAGTGGGCAAGGGGAGGTAGTCCCCCTGCCCAATACAGTCAGTCCCAGCCATGAAGGGGCGTGGCTGGCCAGTATCAGTAAAAGGGGCTGTTCTGCCTCCTCTCCTGATCTTTGCCAGTCAGCGTTTCATTCAAGCACAGATTGGGAGCTTCCTACTCTGAGACCTCAGCAAGGCAGAGAAAGAAGCTCCCAGCCTGCACTTGAACAGAGTGCTGACTGGCAAGGACTGGGAGGAGGCAGAGCAGTCCCTCTTCCTGATATTGGCCAGCCACGTCCCTGCATCTGATGCTGATGCAGGGCACATAGTTAGGGTGTGTGTGTGCTGGCGCACGTGCACCCATTTACAGTGGGGTAGGGGCCAGTAGTGGGAGCTTGTCCCCCAGCTGCTGGTGAGCTTTGTCTCCTCCCCACCCCCCACACACACCAAAAAAGTCTTGCAGACACCCATGCTGGCAGTGTTATAGAATGTAAACCAATACTAATCAAAACCACATTAATCCATTGCCCCCACCCTTTTTCCTTGAGTTCTTCTTCAGACCTGCCTAGCAATAAGCCCACAATCTCTGTCATACCAAGCTGCAAGCAAAAGCCTTGCTCAGATCATCTGGAATCAAATGATGGTGAAAATGGCAGATGCTTAAAGAAAACGGGACACTTACAAGAGAGCACATCAGCCAGATGGTGCCACACGAGCCAAATGTGACAGTTCCAAGGCATTCTCTTAGTTCTGCCCTTAAGCATTAGAGCCCCTGAGAACATCTCAAGTGCAAAGTAAGTTATGAATCATTGACTAAGAAGTGGGTTTCTGCTATAGAGATTACTACAAGCCTGGTTTACCAAGTTCAGTTGTCTCCCAGCTTGCTCTACATCACAGAATATGCAGTAAGGAACTTGTCATTAATTATCAGGCAGAACATATCTTGCCGGGTTACTATCTGAGCAATCAATTTATCCTTGGTTAGCATTATAAGCAGGGCTGATGGCTCTGTAACAGGGTTACTAGAGTTCCATGGCAAAATCTCAGAGTTACAAACCTATTAGAATGTCTATGACATTTAAATTATTTACTCTATCAAATCCTTTCTGCAGTTCTACTAACTATCCTGGTGAACTTTCTGCAATGTCTATGGTTTCATCAGTTGAAGATGGTATCCTTACTAAAACAACTGAAGAAGTAAAAGAGGAACACTGAATAATAGCAATAATAATAAAATATAATAAATAAACTTTATATGTTAGCCACCCCATAACAAATAGTTCTCTGGACAGGTCACAACAGAGGATTAAAACATACAATAAAAACACATAACACATTAAATCATAACAGCCGAAAAAGGTGAAAATAAAATAAATAATACAATACAAAGCAGCTTTAAAACTCATTTTAAAATTAGTTTAAAATCACAATAAATCTGAAAACTCCAATTTAAAAACCCGAATTTAAAAGTCCTGTGTAAACAAAAAGGTCTTTACCTGGCATCTAAAAGAACAAAGTGATGAAGCCAGGCAAACCTCACTGGGGAGGCTAATCCATGAACGGGGTACAACCACCACCGAAAAGGCCGTCTTCCTGGTAGCCACCCGCCTCACCTAGTTTGAGCCTTGTACTCAGAGGAGGTAGGCCACAAGCCGACTCCTCCACCAAGGAAACAAACCCTTTAGCACTACACTGGTTGTTTTGGCCAAAGAGGGTTGGTGTGAAAGATGAGTGCCTTGTCATCCTTTCCCCAAGACCTTTTTCTGACACCAGATGAGCACACATGTGGGGAGGAGATTCTGCACACACCACCTCTCTCCCCAGCTCACACAATTCTGTCCTGTTCTCTTAGCTCAAGCCTCCTTTGCTTTCCTCCATCTCCTTCTTCCTTTACACTAGTTGTACCTCCCCTCAGTCTCCACCTGCTCCCATATCCCAACATCTTCACCTCTGAGGAGAGTAGCCTCTTCATTACTCTCTTCTAATTCCCCATCTGGCGTCTGTTACCTCCCTCAGGGGAAGGTAACAGGGGGAGCAGGGCCATTCCATCTGCCTTGCTGGGACTCACCATCTAGCCCCTCTGCCTCCTGTGGACATTCCAGCACAGAAGGAGTGCAGCCTGCTTGTCGGCTGTCAAGTTCCTGCTGGCTGATTGCCAGCCTCCCAGACTGCTGAGTCGTTCTACCTGCTGCCTGTCCTGGGAGCTGCTTGTGTGAGGAGTGGCTTCTGGGGCTTGCAAGCTTAAAAGCAAGGAGACTTGCCAAAGGCGTTGCTGTCGGGCCACCTGTAGGCAGCCGCTGAAGCTGGCCGCCAAAGGGGGTCGGCCTTTGGGGCTGGGCCTTCAGGGGTGGGGCTGAGGGCTGGGGGGTTGGGTTGGGCCAAGCCTCTTGCAGACATGTGTTTGGGCTCTCTTGAGTGGGATGGTGCTGGGGGTGTGCCTAGCAGTTCGGGGGCAGCTATTACTGTAGTGGTGGGGAATAGAAGAATTGGCCCTGGCAGAGCAGCTGGCCATTGCAGGGGAAGGCAAATCAGTAATTTAGTAACTGTTTCCACTTCCAACTGTTCTGTCAACTCTTCGGCCTTGGGGAGCAGCTCCAACAACCCACAGAATCTAGCCTTGCTCCTCTGCAATGCCAGGTCAGTTCAGAATAAGACCAAAATTGTCCACGATTTGATCGTGGATGAGGGAGCTGACCTGGCATGTATAACTGAGATCCGGTTGGGGGAGGCGAGTGGTCCAGTGTGGGCTCAGCTTCTCCCACCAGGTTACTCTGTTGTGGAACAGGCCAGGGGAAGTGGGAGGGGTGGTGGTGGAGTGGCTGTGGTCCACAAGAATACCATTTCCCTTACTAGGGCCCCTGTGAGACAGCTGACTTATATTGAGTGCATATTTTTGAGGCTAGGAACTAGGGATAGATTGGGGATTCTGTTGGTGTACCGTCCACCCCGCTGCCCAACTGACTCCCTAACTGAGCTGACGGAGCTGGTCGCGGAGTTGGTGTTGGAGTCTCCTAGACTTTTGGTGCTGGGGGACTTCAATATCCACTTTGGGGCTGGCTTGTCTGGTGTGGCTCAGGAGTTCATAGCGGCCATGACAACTATGGGCCTATCCCAATTAGTTTCCGAACCAACTCATGTTGCTGGCCGTGCACTCAATTTGGTCTTTTGTTAGGATCAGTGGGGGTGTTCCGTGGGTGGGGGATCCAGTGGTTTCCCCATTGTCATGGACAGACCACTACCTGGTTAAGGTTGGTCTCACAGTCGCCATCCGCCCCTGCAGGGGTGGTGGACCTATTAGGATGGTCCATCCCAAAAGGCTGCTGGACCCAGTGGGATTTCAAAAGGCCTTGGAGGATTTTAACATTGGTGTGGCCGGTGATTCTGTTGATGCCCTGGTAGGAACCTGGAACAGGGAACTCAACAGGGCAGTAGACACGATTGCTCCTAAGCGTCCCTTTCAACCTGCTGCAAAAATGGCCCCTTGGTATACTGAGGAGCTGCGGGGGCTGAAGCAGTTGGGTAGGCGACCAGAGCACAAGTGGAGGAGAACGCGGTTTGAATCTGACAGGATTCAGCATGTGACCCATTTGAAGGCTTATGTGGTGGCAGTGTGTGCAGCGAAAAAGAGATTCTGGTCTGCGCGCATTGCGGCTGCAGGTTCACGCTCGGTGGAGCTATTCCGGCTTGTAAGGAGTTTGGTTTCTGCTCCTTCTATTTCCAATCAGTCCCCGGAGTTGCTCTGCTGTGATGCCTTTAATGGGTTCTTTGCAAATAAGATCTCCTGTATTCGGGCTGACTTGGACTCCACTATTTCTGCAAGGTCTATGGAGGAGGTGTCCAGCAATGCCTCTTGCAGTATTAGATTGGATCAGTTTCAATCTGTGACTCCTGAGGATGTGGACAAGCTGCTTGGGGCGGTGCGGCCTACCACCTGTTCTCTGGATCCTTGCCTGACTTGGCTGCTGCTGTCTAGCAGGGAGATTGTTTGAGGTGGCCTAGTTAATATCATAAATGCATCGCTGAGGGAGGGTAGGGTGCCCCCCTGGCTGAAGGAGGTAATGGTTAGATCACTCTTAAAGAAGCCTTCCCTGGACCCCTTAGCGATGGACAGCTACAGGCCAATCTCCTGTGGTTGGGCAAGGTGATTGAGAGGGTGGTGGCCGACCAGCTCCAGGCAGTCTTGGAGGAAACTGATTATCTAGACCCATTTCAAACTGGCTTTAGAGCTGGCTAAGGGGTTGAGACAGCCTTGGTCGGCCTGACGGATGACCTTTACCAGGGAATCGACAGAGGGAGTGTGACTCTGCTGGTTCTTCTGGATCTCTCAGCAGCGTTTGATACCATCGACCATGGTATCCTTCTGGATCGCCTGGGGAAGTTGGAGATAGGGGGCACTGCTTTGCAGTGGTTCCGTTCCTATCTCTCAGGTAGATTCCAGATGGTGGAACTTGGTGACAGTTGCTCCTCAAAACAGGAGTTGTTATATGGAGTCCCTCAGGGCTCCATTCTGTCACCAATGCTTTTTAACATGTACATGAAACCGCTGGGTGAGGTCATCAGGAGGTTTGGTGCTGGGTGTTATCAGTATGCTGATGACACCCAAATCTACTTCTCCTTTTCATCTTCAGGAAATGGCACTCATTCTCTAAATGCCTGCCTACAGGCAGTAATGGGCTGGATGAGGGATAACAAATTGAAGCTGAATGCAAGCAAGACAGAGGTGCTCATTGTGGGGGCTCAGAATCTGAGGGATGAGTTAGATCTTCCTGTGCTGGATGGGGTTACACTCCCCCAGAAGGAGCAGGTGCGCAGCTTGGGAGTACTCCTGGACCCAGGCCTCACCCTGGTATCTCAGGTGGAGGCCATGGCCAGGAGTGCTTTCTATCAGCTTTGGCTGATTCAACAGCTGTGCCCATTCCTCGAAGAGGATGACCTCAAAACAGTGCTGCATCAGCTGGTAACCTCCCAGCTTGACTATTGCAATGCGCTCTACGTGTGGCTGCCTTTGTACGTAGTCTGGAAACTTCAGTTAGTTCAGAATGCGGCAGCCAGATTGGTCTCTGGGGCAACCCAGAGAGACCATATGATGCCTGTTTTGAAACAGTTACACTGGCTGCCAGTATGTTTCTGGGCAAAATACAAAGTGCTGGTTTTTACCTTTAAAGCCCTGAACAGCTTGGGTCCGAGATATCTTAGAGAGCGCCTTCTTTTACATGATCCCCACCGCACGTTAAGGTCATCTGGGGAGGTCCGTCTCCAGTTACCACCAGTTCGTTTGGTGGCGACTCAGAGGTGGGCCTTCTCTGTAGCTGCTCCTGGGCTGTGGAATGCACTCCCAGCAGAAATTCGTAATCTTAATTCTTTACTGACCTCCAAGAGAGCCCTTAAAACCCATCTGTTTGGCCTGGCCTTTCAGGGTTTTTAATTAGTTTTAATTGTTTTAATGTTAACCTGGTTTTCAGGGTTTTAATTGTTTTGATAGTTTAATTGTTTTTTAGATGTTTTTAAATTGGTGTTTATATTTGTATTTCTGTTTTAATTGTTTTTAATGATTTCTGCTTTTAATTGTAAACCGCCCTGAGCCAGCTCGGAAGAGTGGTATACATACATACATACATACAAGTGGCTGATTCACAGAACATCCTTTTGACTGTTCATGGCCATATGGGATGCTTGAACCAGTCCTTATCCAACCTCGCAATATGCTCAGTCACTTCATTACTTGTTGGGTGCAATTAGCAAATTTTAAAAGGTACTTTATATTTTAAAATCTTCCTATTTTTCTCCTCCTGCTTTTGTTCTCACACTTTTTTCTCCTTTCGCTTTGCAAATGCATGTTTCTTCTCCTTTTCAAGTAATGAATCTTGGCACTGAGTTTTATTTATCTTTCTTGGCGATCTCTTGCTAAATCTTGCCACTTCCCTATATTTCTAGAGTTCATTAGTCTCTTCTGATATCTAATAATTTGGGGCTATCATACCATATGTGTGCTTTGGTGATATCATATCATTTGGCGCAATACAAACAATTCATTCTTATATTGGGCCTCATCTTGAGCTTCGTAATTCTCTAATTTTTGGCCTCCCTGCCTGCTTTTCAGTTTTTAATGCTGTTTGCTTTTTAAAAAAACAGCTGGTCAATCTAATAACATTATCCCTCTCTCCCACCCCCCGGCCCCTTTCTCCAGTGGTGTTTATTTTTCTCTTCATTTTGTTAAAGTTTCTCTCCCTTATGCACATATGTTTGCACTCACCTGCTTCTATCTATCTTTTGACATCTCTCTCTCTTCTTTAAAGCCCACTCATTTGCCCTTCAGTGTTTTGGTGCTGATCTCCTTGGGAAACCCAGGATCACTTCCTCCATCTCTCCCTGATCCCCTTCTGCCCTCTAGCTTCTTCACTGTCATTAGAACTCCCTTCCCCAGGAATCCATCTTGCCTCTTCTTAAGAGTTGTACTTTTACCTCAGCTTTCTTACCTCAACTTTCCCTCCTTTATTTCCTTGCAGCGCAGAGCCTTTCTTCAGTTGTATTCATGTACAGGCTCTAAGTAATTTGTAGGTGTTTTATATATATAATAATACTGTCAAATTTGCAAGCCTTCAGGGCTACAAATGGAGGGGGGGATTCTTAATCTCCCTGTTAACTTCTGTGAGGCAAACAGGCCTCAGAGGTTTTCTTGGAGCATTACCAAAGGAGATTGGTTACACACACACAACCCCCAGTAGTACTTCCTACTCATGCTACTTGCAAGCATAGGTCCTCGTTGGTAACTGGCACCTCATCATTGGCCAGTCTGTGCTTAAATTGGTCAGGCATTCTTGGCAAATCATGCAAAATCTCAGGCTGGAATGAAATCTCCCCCTGCTGAGATCTTGCAAGAGTCCCCCAAAACCTCGCGGGATCTCATACCCACTCAAAGGCCCTGCTACTGCTCCCTTCCAGGCCAGCCTTGGCCATGGTCAGTGGTGGTGACCTTGCCATCCTCCTCAAAATGGTACAACAGGTGGGACAGGCAGAGCAATGTCTAGACTCTCCCTGGCTTTGGGGTAAGTGCCCCCAACTCCTCCTGCCCTGTGCCTGTCATATCCTGACAAATACTTATATTGTGCATTGGCAATGAACAAAGCATACCATCTCTGACTGGTGAGAAATCAAGAGTTCCCTAATCCCGTAGGCCATAAGAGAGAATTGCATGATGTGCCATGTGAACAATTTACACATTCATATTCCATGTTGCAGGAGCCCATTGTGAAAGGAAACTTGCAAAAGAGTTCCTCTTTCACAGGAGACCTTAGAAGTCAAGGAAGGAGATACACTAATTACTTGTATTTCCTCTGTCATTGCTTTGCATGTCTACCTAGGTGGACCAGTCTTCCAAGGTGGGCTGATGTGTTAAGTCCAGAGCAGAGGGCTGGTCTACCAGCCAACCCCAATTGGTAGACCAGTTCTCCATGGGGAAAAAACACCATTTTGAAGTCCATTTCCACAGCAAAACAGGCCTCAAAATGGCATTTGAATCACCCAAATTGTTTTGGGTTGAATTGGGGGTGATTATCTTTGACCCCGAACTGGGCCTCTATTTTGAGGGCGATTTGAGGTTAGATCTACATATTACCTCCAATTCGACCCTAAATATTTCAAGGTTGAATCAAATTGCACACCCCTACTGCTATTACCAAACCTATAGTCAGTCTCTTAATTTCTCCTGCAGTATAGATTTTTTTTTTAAAAAAAATTCCTACCTTAATTTCTGATAATCTTGCCATTGACCCTAACAGATTTGTCTGTTACCTCTATGACATTTGTTTGAGCTTACCCATGATTCTCTTCAGTTGTATAGTGTCAAATTTGGAAAAGGATGATGTTCACCCTTAGCACATAGTAAGGTTGTTCACATGATAAAAAATTATGGTGGTGGGGGGAAGGCTGGTGGGGAGGCAGGCTGCTACTTGCCTCCTTGCACATGATCAACATGAGTAAGAAGGCTCTACCACTCACATAACACATGAGCCACACCACAGTGAGCGGCAGAGCAGGAAGCCAGAGGAGGAAGACCTCCGGCATCCCACAATGCACCAGGCCAGGAGCAAGGTGCATTGGGGGATTTCCCCACATCTAGGTGCTCTAGCTGTCCAGCTCTGTGTCTGCTTTGCATGTCTGCCTGGGTAGGCCGGTCCTCCGAGGCCCCAATCCCAGTGCTCCACATGAGCAGTCCTACTGGGTAGGGCTGTGCAAGTCCAGGTAGGGTTGCTCATGTGAACAGCCTCTATATGTTTTGCCACTTGGACAGCATGACTAAAGATTAATGCAACCCACATTTGGCCTTGCATGAAGGGATATTCTAAGTGGTCTTTATTTGGTACTGATTTTGTCACTGCTAATCGTGGTCAGTTCAAGTAGGCCAGGATTGGTGCATAGCACATCACTTCTTCAACTGCACTGGGGTTATAGAGAAAGTTGAAGTCTGAGACAAATATTTTGCTCAACACTTCAGGCAGAGCTGTTGCAGTTGGTGGATTAAACAATTCTTAATGCAGCCTTTGACAAAGCATCTATTTGGTTTAGAAGACTTGGCTTGAAAACATACCCAGCAAACAGTCCTAATGCATTATTGATACTGTTTTAGAAAAGCTGGAATGTTAAACTTAGCCACCTAATAAAATGGAAGGCCTAAGATTTGAAGCACAGCACTTAGACAGGGTTTGAACTGAAGCCATCTAGAGATAACAGGTTGATTGCTCCTTTTATTTGGGAAAAACAAGCAGCTAAAGCAGCAAAATCTGTGATATTTGTAAAACCCTCTAGGAAGGAGGAGCTTACAAGCAGGGGAGCAAAACAAATTTATTGCTATTTTATGTTGGAGATGGAATTCCAGTGCATCAACCTTTTGCACCAACTATCCTAATGACCACTAGGGGCACTGGGAGTAGGGTCTCCCTATCTGTTCCTACTCTATGACCCCTGAACTGACTCTGCAGCACTTCCTGTGCTGAGTCACAATCCTTCCTTTCCTTCCAGAGAGCAGATGGAAACATCTCTCTCCCTCTTTACCTATTCATTATGTAGTCCTTTAGATTAGGATTAGGACTTTCCTATCCAAATGTACTTAATCAATAAATACTCAGTATTTAGTTCTACAAGAATCTCCATGTGTTTTCTCTAAATAGCTGCAACAACTAAACCTCTGCTACCTATTCTGTAATTGGACTGTGTGCTCTCTTCCTTTGTGCTCTGCTGTTTACTTGCTGGGGGTAAAAATTAACAACCCCCAACATTTTATACTAAACATTGCCTTCAAATTCTAGATGAGTGGCCTATTGCTACATGGCGTTGCCTGAATCCGCTTCTAGTGGCACAATACAAATTGCCTGGGTGCTCCTCTTTTCTATCACCCTCAGAGTCACATGCTCTTCCCAATTTTCTTGCAGGCTGACATGCTCCACATATCCTTTCTTGCTGGTCTTTCTGCTCCCTTTCCTTTCCAGCACTATCCATAATACTCTTCACATGTTATACTGAATGTATGTAGAAGATTCCTACAGGAGCCTGATGGTGAAGATGACTCTAGCTAGCCTCTCTTCCAAGTCAGCACAGCAGCTACTGCACTCTGCTAAAATGTTGCATTCCATGGCTGTGGAATGCCATATAGATTAGGAGAGTGATTACCTCCTAGGGGAAATCCGAGGGGGATTTCAAGAATATATCAACATTTGTTTTATGTTGGAATGAGGAATGGTTTGTGTTTACCCCATGATGGCTTTACATTGTAGCTTGCTGGTTGTGATGCGCCTACTGAAAAGCTAGTTTGATTATTCTGAGTGGCACTTGAGTTATAACAGCGGCTTTTGTGGTGGGAGAAAGTGAGCGAGCCTACACAATGGCTACCCAGGGACAGGTTGAAATTGTCACTTCACTCTTTAATGGAGACAGGGAATGTAATTAACAGCCAGTGTTGTGTACAAATTTCTATTTCATGGGGAAGATGACTCATTTTGGCTTCAAGCAGGAACAAGAAGGAAATTAAACCCAAGCCTGCTGTCATGCTAGGTAGGTTTGGTGCAATAAAAATGTCTCTCTGCTTGTACCTGGTAGAGTAGTGAGGGAATCTGAGGGACTAGTGTGACTGAAAGGGTTCTTGCTTTTTCTTTAGATGAGAGCAGAACATTGAGATGCCTGTTGAAGAATGGTTGGCACCTGTCTTGGTCCAATAGGTGATTTTGCCTTTTATGCTGTGCATATAGGTTTCTTATCATAATATTTTTAATTCTATCAATTTTTAAAGACTTTTTGGATTCTTACAATGCAGAAACTCAATTTAAAAGATAAATCCAGCTCTATGTACATTGAGCTACATGAAGAGGATACAGGTTGTAGTGAGGAAACCCATTTTGACCACTTTTGAGGAACTGTGTGTTTGTAGGGGGGTGTTCTCAGACTGTCCTGCATCTTCATCCATCAGCACCCCTTATGTGTATATGTCATACTTCTTGGAATATATCAGTCAAAAGGCAACATCAACTTGAGAAGACCTGGCATTTGGGGTGTGTGTGTGTGTGTGTGTGTGTGTGTGTTGGGGGTGGTGGTATGGAGCACAAGCATCTGAGGGGGAATGTAGGAGGCAGGAAACAATGATACTTTGAAGGACCCTCCCATGCCAGTGGCAACTGGTGGCTCCTGAGACTGGGGTATGTGTTTGTTAGGTGGGGCTGTGGATGGGCAAAGCCTGCCCTGCTCCCTTTTCTTTCTCTCACCAAGCCTGCCCCCCCTCACACACACACACACACACACACACACCCAAGCCCCTTCTCTCTCCAAGCTCCCCCTCACCAAGCCCCCCTCTCCCACCAATCCTTGCCATACTCATTTCTCTCTCACACCAAGCTCCCTCCTCTCATCAAGCCCAGCTCACCATCTCTCTCTCTCTCTCCCTCTCTCCACAAACTCCCTCTCCCCAAGCTTCTCTCTAAGCCCCCTTCTCTCTTTCTCATCAAGCTCACCCCCTCACCAAGCCTTTTCTCTCTCTCACACCAATCCTTGTCATACCTCATCTCTCTCTCTCATCAAGCCCGCATCTCCCCAAGCCCCCCCGCCCCTTCTCTCTCCAAGCCCCCTTCTCTCTTCGAGCCCCCAAGCCTATTTTTTTCTTCTCTAACCAAGCCCGCCTCACCAAGCCTCTTCTCTCCCCAAGCCTTGCCATCTAATCTCCCCTTTCCATCCTTCTCTCTCTCTCTCTCTCTCTCTCTCTCACACACACACACACCTGCCCCCCCCCAATCAAACACAGGAAGAAGAGACTGACAATAGCCAGTGAACTCTCCCAAGCAGAGAGCTTCCTCCAGCCCCTCCCCCATAACTTCCTGTTTTGCTCTTAGTGGCTGGAACAGCTTGCTCATCAAGCTGCTCCAGCCAGTCTGATTGCTAGGGGGCACTGGCCTGGCCCTGCTCCCAAAAGGAGTAAAATGAATGAAAGAAATACAATTCCTTTTGCCTTCAGGGGCAGAATTTCAACCCAATTGGTACTTCCTTGAGTAAGTGATGCCAAGAGCTGCCCACTAGGGATCAGAAGCTGGAGCAGCTTGATTAGCAGCTGTTCCAGCCAGGAAGTTACAGGCATGGAGAGGAGGGTCTGGAGAAAGCTCCCTGCTTGAAAAAGTTCTCTGGCTGCTGGCAAGTCTGATATTCTTCTGGATCCTGTGCTTGTTTTTGTTTGGGGGAAGGGAGGGGAGCATAGCCCTCCCTGCCCTTATTGGCCATCCACCCTTGTCCCATGCAGTGGCATAGCTAGGGGAACGGGGGCCCATGTTTGCCCCTGTCCCTGGTGGTCCTGCTGGGTAGGTCTATTTTTCCTTTCTGTCCTCCGAGTGAGGGAGAGAAAGGAATAGACCTACCCAGCAAGCAAATGCTAGCTTGGAATGAGCTCTGGAGGGCTCATGCAGGCCCTCTGGGCTCTGACCATGCCCCTTGTACATGATGTTACACACTAGGGGGTGTGGCCATAGCCCTACAAATGCTGCATGAGCCCTCTGGAGCTCGTTTCCCAGTCATGTTTGTTGCTGGGTGTGCATTCTGTTTGCACACCCAGCAATGAACATGGCTGAGAAAGGCAGGTTACTCACCTGTAACTGTAGTTCTTCGAGTGGTCTTCTGTGCATTCACACATGGGATTTGTGCCTGTAAAGCCACTGTTCGGAAAATTCCAAAACTTTACCTTATTAGGAAAAAAGAGCGGGGAAACCCGGTTCCCCCTATCAGACAGTTTACCTCATTCCCTTAGTCTTGGTGATGGCCACAGCTCTAGATTGACATACCAGTGTGGTGTAGTGGTTAGAGTGCTGGACTAGGATCGGGGAGACCCGAGTTCACATCCCCATTCAGCCATGATACTTGCTGGGTGACTCTGGGCCAGTCACTTCTCTCTCAGTCTAACATACTTCACAGGGTTGTTGTGAGGAGGTAGTATACCGCTCTGGGCTCCTTGGAGGAAGAGCAGGACATAAAATGTTAATAAATAAATACCCTATTACCTGCAGTGGGGTGGAAGGGTGGGTTGTGTGAATGCACAGAAGACCACTCAAAGAACTACAGTTAGAGGTAACGAACCTGCCTTTCTTCTTTGTAGTCTCTGTGCATCACACATGACATAATAGCATGCTTCCAGACTTGGATGGAGTGTGCAGCTTAAAACAGCAGATAAAAAACAAGCACAAAGAAGTAAATCTGAATCTGATTTATTTGCCATCAACCATAGATTGGAGTACAGAGGAACCAAACAATGCTTTTGAGCTAGATTGCACGTCCAAGGCATAGTGCCTAACGAAAGTAGTAGGATGGGACCATGTAGCAGCCTTACAAATGTCAGACAAGGAAACACCCTTTGAAAAGGCTAGTGAGGTTGCTATTGTCCAAGTGGAATGTGCCCTGACTGGGCTAGGCAAAGGCTCCTTGGCCACTTGATATGCCAAAGAAATAGCCTCTTTAACCCATGTAGCAATCTGCTGGGATGAAACAGACAACCCCAACGTAGGTTGTGCGTATGACACAAACAAGGAATTCGATTTGCTGAAGGACTTGGTCCTGTCCACGTAGAAGGCAAGAGCTCTTTGGACATCGAGAGCATGATAAGCTTGCTCCTCAGCAGTAATAGGATCAGGAAAAAAGGTAGGTAAAGAAATTTCTTGTGACAAATGGAATTCTGATACAACCTTGGGGGGAAAAAAAGAAATACTAGGTCTCAAAACTGCCCTATCTTTATGAAACACCAGGTATGGTGAATCAGAATGCAACACCTTCAGTTTGCTAACTCTTCTAGCTGAGGTTATCGGGACCAAAAACACCGCCTTAAGGGACAGTAGTTTAAGGTCACATGTAGCTAGAGGCTCAAAGGGAGATTTCATCAATTGTTTCAGAACAAACACCAGGTCCCAAGGTGTGGAGCACTTGGGAGCAGGTGGGAACAAATGGATAATGCCTTTAAAGAAATTTGTAACCAACTTATGAGTGAACAGTCCTGGAGCAGAATGCTTGTCGGCTATGGCCACCTAATGGACTCTCAGAGAGGAGTATGACAACCCAATGCTCTTTAACTGTAGGAGATACTCAAATATTAACTGCAATGGAGTCTCCAAGGGAGGAGACCCCTTACTCTTCACAAATTCAGAGAAATGTGTCCATTTTGAAGATTAAGATCTCAAGCTAGACGGCTTCTTGCAACTGTCAAAATGGCCTTCACTTGGTCGGTGAACATGGTTACAGTTCTATCTGCCAGGCAGTTAGGTGCAGAGATTTCACATCCAGGTGGAGACGACATCACCTGTCCATTGTCAGTAGATATGGTACTGACGGGTGATGATGATAATTCCCCTCCAACATCCATTGAAGTATGGTGAATCACGACTGTCTGGGCCACCATGGTGCAATTAAAATACACGTGGCCCTGTCCATGATGATTTTCTGGAGGACCTTTGGTAACAGAGGAAAGGGGGGGACATGTATAGAAACAGATTCCCCCAATGAAGGAGGAACGCATCCTTTTCCAAATCTGGATCCATCCCAACCCTGCTGCAGAATCGTGCACATTGGGCATTATGGGCAGAGGCAAACACATCTAAAAAAAGAGTGTCCCAATCACCCCAGTCTTAAACGGTATATATTTATATACATATTTTAATGTTTACTGGTTTTTACTCTCTGTTTGGTCAATGACTGTAAATAAAATTACATTACACAAGAGTGCCCCATACACGAAAGATTCCCTGTAGGATATGGTGATTTAGATGCCATTTGTGCAAAAGGGTGTTTTGGTGGCTCAGTGCATCCGCCAAAGTGTTGACTTTTCCCTGGATGCGCACTGCAGCTGGCCAAACCTTCCATCTCAGGCACCAAAACCACAGGCGCATTGAGATATTGAGTAAAGTGCAGGATGCTGTTCCACCTTGTCTATTCAGGTACAACCTGGCTGTTGTATTGTCTATGAGAAGCAATACTGGACGTTCCGCTACCCATGGCTGAAAAGCTTGTAGCGCCATAAGTTCCAGGTAGTTGATGTGGGAACGTCGTTCTCTCCATCACCAAGTCCCCGTAACTATCAGGTACCAGAAGTGAGCTCCCCAGCTGGTGCTCAACACATCCATGGTGATTGTAAGAGTGGGTGCCTGTTGTTGGGAAGGTGTCCCCTGAGTTAGGTTGGAGGCCTCCATCCACCAGGAAACTGCTCTTTGTACTCTGCGAGGAGCCATCAGCATCTTTCATTGTGAATGCCTTTGTGGATGGAAGTTGCAGAGGAACCAAACCTGCAACGCATGTAAGTGAAGGCAGGCTTGGAGCAGCACCACAGTAGTCAAAGCCATCAGGCCAAGGAGATGTTGGATAAATTCACCCTGTGTGTCTGATGTGTACAGAATGTGCGGGTCGCCCGCTGTATTGACAAGACTCTCTGTGGTGAAAGAGTAGCAAAGGTGGTCCTTGAGTCCAGATGCCCAAGAATTCTATCGACTGGGCTGGGTCCAACCTCGACTTTTTAAAATTTACTCGCAGGCCCAGGTGACAAAGAACGTTGAGACAAAAGTCCACATCTTTTAGCAAGACAGTTTTGTAGTAGATAAGAGGAGCCAATTGTCTATGTATGGAAACACTGAGATGCCATGGAGTCACAGATGGGCTGCCACCACCGCCATGCATTTGGTAAATACATGCGGGGCAGAGGCTAGTTCGAATGGTAGGACACAATACTGGTAAGTCGGGACCCCATGCGGAATCACAGGTATTTGCGATGGTGTGGCACAATAGACACATGGAAATAGCCATCTTGTAAATCTATGCATGCAAACTAGGCACCCAGAAAAAGCAAGCACAAAATGGCCGGCATGGTCACTATCCAAAATCTTTTGTAAGTCATGAAAGTATTCATACCCCTTAAATCAAGAATGGGTCATAAGCCTCCATCTCTCTTCGGAACAGTGAAATATCAGGAGTAGAATCCGATGTGTTTGTTGTTGTGAACCTCTTGAACAGCTCCTTTTCGCAGGAGTTTGTCCACTTCTGTCAATAGATGAGGAGAGGGAGGCATAGTGCGGATTCCGAAAAAGGGGGTAGTGAGTCGAACTCTATCCATTCCTTACAATGGCCAAGACCCATGTGTCTGATGTTATCACTCTCCAAGCCCCGTAGTACGATGATAGGGGGCAGTGCGCCATGGCGTCATTGATGTTTGATATAGGCTGACGTTGGCTTGGAGCCAAACTCTGTTCTGACACCGGGTCCGGAAGCTTGGGCCTTTTGATGCTGGAAACGCTGTGCTGTCGAAAGGAGTCTCCAGAGTGGTAAGATGACAGCTTGGAATTAGTGTAGCTTGGCCATGCCTTCCGCCTTGGGGTAGTAGATGTAGAAGTGGGAGGTTGGGAAAATCTCATCGACTTTGCTATAGAGCGCAACTTCTGGACCCTTTCCAGTGTGTCATCTGTTTTGTCACCAAGGAAGGCCTCCCCATTGAAGAGTAGGTCCTCGATGAGCCCTCTAGCCTCTTGAGACAGAGAGGAAGATCTGAGCCATGAATGCCTTCTTAAGCAAACCGCAGATGCCACAGAGTGTGAGCTGCAATCGGCACAGTGTCTGAAAGTGTAGAGCTGTTGTTTGGCCACCCCAAGGCCCTCATTCAAGAAGACCATGGAGGCATCCCTCTGGCCCTGCTGGAGTTGGTGGAGAAAGGGAGACAGCTTCTCCAATATAAAGTGTTGGTATCGCGCCCAGCAGGCTTGGTGGTTAGCGACACGTACTAAAAGGCTAGATGTAGCATACACCTTTCCCCCCAATGAATCTAGCTTCTTGTCCTCTCTATCCACAGGAGCAGTTAGCAAGTGATGCCTGTTGTGCGACTGGGCTGATTCCACCACCACTGAGTCTGTAACAGGGTGCTTAAGTAGAAATCTCGTATCCTTCAGCTGCACCCTATACATGTTTTTCAATTTCTTCGAAGTTGCAGGGACAGAGGCCGGTTTCCCCTACGATGCCTTAACAACTTGTGCCAGCATAGGTATGAGCGGGAGGGCCACCAGAATGTGGGAGTCTGTCTGAATAAGTTAGAAAATAGGGTCATTAGGTTGGTTGGTCTGCTGATGAATTTCTAAGCCGAGAGATGTCACCATATGTATCAATTGTTCAGCAAAATGTTTAGATACCTCTATGGAGGGATTATCCCCCACTCCCGGTGCCCCATCATCTCCCCCAGGAGTAGGTATTCCATCATTAGACTTAGCCGAACCCAACAAACTGGAGCTAGAATCTGAGGAGTGACCCGGGTCTTCTGGGCTGGGACTTGTGGTGGATTCTGGGGAGAAGGGCAAGTGGGTAGCAGCAGCGGCTGAGCAGGAGGCAAAGGTTGCCCTAAAGGTGGTACCATGGGCTTGCTGGCTGGGGCTGTTTGTGGTGCTGCAGGTGTCAGTGGCACTGATGGAGTACAGGGAGATTTTGAGTGGGAGCGCAGCCCACAGGGGAACCGGAAGCTGATCTAGGAGGTGAGCAGTACCAAGACCTACTTGGCCAAAAGTGGTTCCCATGGCAATGTTGATCTCCACAACAAGCATTGTCCATCTATACCTAGTGAGGAAGAAGATGGAAATCAGGCCAGTGATGATCAGGCGTAAATTATTTGCGGTAGGTCATATATCGGTCACCAGGTGGTGCTCTTTGTTCTAACAAATTGTCATAATAAATATCTTGATCGTCTCCCCATTGGGAGGAGTCCGGTGAGGAAGAGTACCTACGGCTGCGCAGAGACCGCCTGCTTGGTGAATAAGACCTAACCTTAGAGTGGCTCCTACGTCGCTTATGCCTATGCTTCTTGCGGGGAGGTATTTGGGCTGCTGCCCTTTACGTGGGAGTCAGCACTCAAAGGATCAGTGGAATCTGGATCTGACCTATCAAGTGTCACTGTGATGGGTATTGAAAGCTTAGGGGTCAGATGTTTAGTTTTCTGCTTCTTTTCAGCCTGATGTGTTGGGGGTGCTGAAGGGAGAGCAAGTGCTGAAGGCAGCACAGTTTTTGCCTTCCTCTTCTTCTTTATCTTTTTCGATACCAACACTGCAACCCCCCATTGGTACTAGGGGTGTGCTGAACCGGTCCGGAGGCCATTCTGGAGGCCTCCGAACCGGTCCGGTTCCGAGCCGGTCTGGCGGCTCGGCACGGAGGGGGGTTGTAGCTTTAAGGGCGGGGGAGCCCCACCCTCCTCCGCTCCTCCCCCTCCGGTGCATACGGATGCATACGGAGTGCGCGTGCGGCGGCGAGTGCACATGCGCGCCACAACAAGCGCATGCGTATAGGCTACTTGAGCTCTGCAGGGCTAACGACGGGGCCAGGGGCGGCAGAGGGAACGCTGCCGCCCCAGAAACTTTTACTAAAACTACAGCGCCGGAGGGGGAGGAGCGGCGGGGGGGGTAAGTACTACCTCCCCCGCCCTTAAAGCTACAACCCCCCTCCGTGCCCATCCAGACAGGTTCAGAGGGATGCACATCCCTAATTGGTACTGAGATGGCAGGCAAGGAGGGAGCAGTCCCAGGGAGCTCAGCAGTCTTCTTGGTCGTCTTGCCCTTAGAGCCCGATTTAGATTCCACACCCCTTTCTTTGGTCTCTTGAGACTGCTCCCTGAAGCTGAGGCTTGTAAAGTGCCGCTCGGGCCAGGGAGTATAAGATCTGCCGAGGGGATCAGTGGAGAAGCAGCTGGGACCATGGCTGGGACTAATGGTGGAGGGTGAAGTGGTGGAGCCGATGGTCCCAGCATCATTGGAGCTGCATCGATAGGTGGAGGCAAGTCTGGGGCAGCTTGCATGTTGTCAGCCAACAACGATACTCCCATATATGGGGGAAAGAGCGTGGCAGTCTCAGTGATGGAGGAGCTCCACAAGACATCTGTCTCCCCAAGGAACACCTGTAGGTGGGCAGCCCGATTACAGCGGGCATTCTTTGTAAAGGTGGGCAGTTCTTTGTAAAGCTCCGGCAAATGGAGCAGAGATCGGTGCAGTGCGCTTCCCCTAAACAGAGCAGGCACAGAGAATGGCCATTGGAGGAAGGAAGCTTGGTGGGGCATCTAAAGCACTGTTTAAAAGTAATCTTTGTGGCCATAGGAGGCCCAAAGAATTACACAAAGGAAGTGTGTGTGTGGGGGGGTCACAATATGAACCAAAAACGCAAACAAAGAGAAAAAAGAGAGGATAAATAGGCAGAAAATACTAAAACAAATCAGGGAAGAGAAATCCTAATAATACCAATTCTCTACAGAGAGAGATGGCAAAACCAGAGAAGACAAATGGAAATGTAGAAGCTGTGGTGGTCAATGAAAGACTGAGGGAATGAGGCAAACTGTCTGATAGGGGGAGCCGGGTTTCCAGCTCTTTTTTCCTAATAAGGTAAAGCTTTGGAAGTTTCTGGATGGTGGCTTTGCAGGCGCAAATCTTATGTGTGATGCACAGAGACCACAAAGAAGAAATGGGGACCAGCTGGAGCTCAGGGGGAGGGGTGCATCAGGTGGCCCCCCAGGAACTGGGCAGTTTGGATTCTATGAACCTGTCCATCTTATTATCATTCCACCGCTGCTTCAATGAAATGTGGGGCAAGTTGTTGAATTAACTGTGACTGGTTAGCAGGTTTTATTTAGTGCAGCACTGAAACTAAAGAAATTGGGGGAGCCCCTATGTTGTTTTCCCAGTCTTAGCCCTCCCCATGCTACTGTTTGCCCTGCTGGGGCAAAAATTCAGGCATAATATGGGTACTGCCATTCCCTCCCCCTCACATCAATTTTGACCTTTATTTGGATTCTCAAGAAAGACAATGGGGCTATTCTGACGATCAGCAAAAATCTGGCTAGCCTCCGCTAGCCCAATTTTTGCTGATCGTCAGAACCACCGGGCTCATAGCCGAGCCCGGTGGTTCTGGAGCGGCTAACCCGCTCTGGAACCCCTGGTAAAAAGCAGGTTTGCAGAGCGAGCGCTCCGCAAACCTGCTTTTTACAATCGTGCGTAGCCATGGTGTGCCTTCGAGCCGCGCCTACTCACGAGTAGACCCCCACCCGGGGGTCTCCCCAGTATGCCCTGAGCACTTGTGCAGGGCATACTGGGCCTTGCAGGGGCCGCGCGGCCCCCACTCCTCCACCCCCGCTGGCTCTATCACGGAGCCAGCAACCGTGTGGGTGGCTGCCCAGGGCTCCCTGCCTGCTTGTCTGCGGGGAGAGGGGGCTTAGCTCCCAGCAGTTTCTAAAAAAGCGGGTCTCGCGGATCGTGAGTCCCGCCTCTATGAGTGTGACTTAGTACCTGTCATAGCTAAGAGTGGGCTAAGATTTGTGTTTAGATTAACAAGATAGTCAACATGACATGCAAAACGGATTTGGCTATTGTGTGAGCACAATGATGTTATCTTTCTCTCAGTTACTAGGATGTCCCACCCAACTTTCTCACTGTTACGAGGATACCCCACCGAACTAGTTTTCAAATGGTCCAGATTGCTGCTAATAAATTTTATCCATGTAGGCATGGATCTTTATTATCCTTCTTTGTTGCCCAAGATGCTGCTTCATGCTGTGCTTTATGACACTGGGTCATGTCAAACTGCAGAACACGCTGAAATTCACTGAGAATTAACAAACTGGCTTTTTTTCTCCAAGTAGGAGCCCTTTGCGGATAGCTTGCCATAGAAAATGTTTTATCAAAGGGGGAGAAGAAGGGGAAGAAGAAAACAAAAATGTCATTCCTGTCACCAGCATATGTAACAGAGCACAGGATGTTTGGATGAGTTGGATAATTTGTATCCCTAGCTCATGAAAAACAAGAAGATTGCAAGTGATAAGGGAGTAAAAAGGTTTTTCTTATTGATGGAGGTGGACCAGTAGTGTGACTCAGTATAAGGCAGCTCCATATGTTCAGCAGCTGGGGGAAGTGTGGAGACTGTGATGGCACTGATCAGTGTGGTCTAACCAATGGTCTGGGGTTTGATTGCCACATGGGATGGTTGCTTTTCGTGCCATCTCTTTGGCAAACATAGCTTGTGCATGAGCCCCCAGTGCTTCAGTTGTAGTCCAGCTATTTTGCTGGCTCCCAGAGCAGACAATGAAGAGCATCACAATTGCTTAGGAACCACAGGCCACATTCTCAACTCCAGAAGCACGGAGAGTGATGGGAAACAGAAATGATGATAGCCAGCTGTCTGGGAAATGCCTAATTTGCCGAATGGGTTAGCAAGCCCACCCATTTTTTTGGCGAAGCTTCCGTGCTCTTAAGATAAAAAATTATAATCCCTATAATAGAAACGTTATGCAGAGGGAAGTCTTTCCACAACTGGACTCTTATCATCCAGAGAAACCATAGCTTCCTGCACATTTCAAATACTGTAATCTTGTGCAGTCATTCATATCTGTGTAGAACTCAATGTGGGAGAGAACAAAATAATGTCCTTTGGTCCCACTCTTGACTTCTATGCATTCAAGATGCCATTTGCACAAGGGCCTAAGTGCCTACACTTGAACCTACATTGTGCCTATCTTTGCACCCTCTGTTTTGACAGAGTACAGATCAAATTTAGGGAGCCTGTCCCATCTCTACCATTACTCATTCCAGAGGACTATCCAGAAATGGATGACTGCACAAAGACTATATCTTCTGTAAACAACAACAACAACAACAAACCCCTTTCTAATAATGGGCATTCTAAGTTTCTAAGCCTTATCCAGGCATTATTGTAATTGTGCACATTGTACATGGCACCAATTCCACCTGGCAAACCTTAACCCTCATGCTGATTCAAGATGTAAGCCTGGCAGCCACTGGCCATGAGTACAACATTAGTCTGAAGAGACAAACATAGTACTTGGGGAGAGATCTTCCCTGTGATTAGGACCACTAGGTGCCCAGTACCATTAAGTATTGTGAAGGGTAAGGTGGTGGGTTACATACCAAGGGTCTGGTCGCTCAACTCTTGATCAGACCTTAGTTCTACAGCATCTGGCTGGAAAGTATTCACCGCTGTATGCAGCATTTATTAATTTTAAGGCAGCGTTTGTCTCAATTTCTAGGGAGCACTTGTGGAGTAAACCTGCCAATTCCTCCATCAATTGTCAGCTGCTTCTCGTTGTCCGAATGTTGCATGAGAACACCTCACTGAGGGTGAGATGCAGTGACCAAGGACATCTGACCCAGTCTGTACCCACACAGAAGGGAGTAAAACAGGGATGCATTTTGGTCCCACTTCTTTTCATTCTTTATATAAATTCTCTTATTGAGTGCATGGATAACCTGGATTTCCACCTTCCTAAATTAGCTAGTAAATCTAGCATAGTGCTGCTTTAGACTCATGAGGAGGTTATTCTGTCTAGAACATCTGTTGGCATAAGAAGAGCTTTATGTAGGTTAGTTCAATACTGTGAAGAGGAGTATTTATCTATAAATGTCCAAAAGCCTAAGATCACGGTTTTTGCTTTTTTAAAAAAACCACCACCACCTAAGAAACATGTCTGGTGGAATAATGTAGGGGCAGAACCATGATTGATTGTAGGGGCAGAACCATGATTGAGCAGATGGGTTCAAAGAACCCGGGCCGCCATCTTTCAGGGGCTGAGCTTGGTGCCCCAGTCACACACTGACGTCAGATGCGGGTGTGTGTGTGTGTGTGTGATTTAGCTCCCAAATGAGGCCATGCGTAAAAGGCAGAGAGAGTTGCTCCAGCCATGCTGCAAACATAGGGCTGGCTGGTTTAACTCCCAAATGGGGCCGTGCAGCCCCATTTGGGAGCTAAACCATGCCCCCGCAACTGACGCCAGACTAAATGGCTAAATGCTCCCTGCATCTGACGTCAGATGCAGGGGGGCAGGGATAGGGGGGCTGCGGTGGCGGCAGAACCCAGGCCACTGCTGGCCTCCCTCTGCCCCTGGGTAATTGATCAAGTAAGGACTTATAAATACCTGGGATTGGTTTTCAGTGAAAATGGCTCTTGGAGGGCTCACTGTGAGCACGTTGCAACTAACATTCAGAAGAGTGCCTCTGCTATTTTAAAGTTCTTCTTCCACAGAGGTGGCCACCGTGTATCTGCTACAATTAAGTTTTATGAGGCTAAAGTGCTCTCACAATTTATGTATGGTGCTTCTATTTGTGCTCCACGTACCTTTAAACAAATGGAGGTGCTCCAATCAAAAATTTTGTGTGTTCTATTCTCGGCCCCCAGATGTGTGCCCAGTGTCATTCTATGGCTGGAGGCTGGCCTAACGAGAGTGGAGGCCAATGTTTGGATGCATGTATTTAACCTTTGGATTAAAATCATTTTCTGTCCTAAAGGACTAGCCCTCCTTGTTTTGGAAGATGATTTCCAGTCTAGCTGGCGTAAACAGTTCTATGATATGTTGGGCAAGCATGGATTTCCTCCTCAATTTCTGGTGTCTCTGGGCCTTGATGCTACCAGGGGGCTTATAAAACAATATATAGCAGGCATTGAAAAGCAGAGTGACCTGACACGAATTTCTGCAAGAAACTTTATTGGTAGTTTCATGACTTACCCTCAGCCAGCCCACTATTTAATGAATTGAACTACCTTGTCCCAGAGAAGGGCCTTCTCCCTTGCACGACTTAACATGCTTCCATCTGCTGTACTGGGGGGTAAAATCCCTATTAGCAGTCAAATCTGTCTTTGTGGGCAGGTTGCTGAAACGGTGACTCATGTTTTTCTATACTGCTCATTGTACAGATATATTTGTATTTCTCTTATCTTCCCCCCTCATATCAAACATCCCTGCTAGAATGGATGATGGCTATACAACTTTTTTATATAATTGATCACTATGTATCTACAACACTGTATGTGGCCAAAGTTTGTGCAGCCATATGTAAGAACAGGTCTGAGCTGATTTGAGTTATTGGTGTTTTGTATTACTGTATTATTTTCATTGTGTTTTGTATTGTTTCTGTGATGTTGGGTCAATGACCACAATAAAGCATTCATTCATTCATTCATTCATTCATACCAAGGGGGTAGAGCTTGCTGAGCCATGTACATGGTTACAGTAACACATGGATGGGGCTTAAGATGAAAGTTTCATTGCATATAGTTAAGTTGGATCATATATGCTACAAGGTAAAGAGACTATGACAAACAATGTGAAATGACTTAGAGCAACATATTTTTCATTCAGTGGCATGAATGTGCTCCATTCATTATCCTTGATGAGAAATGACAGCTGACAAAGTTCTGCCATTAGAATGGCTCTATCTTAAGTCAGAGCCACTCAGAGCTTCATTCAATCTGCTTTCTTTTCCCTGGACAATACATTGAATGTCTGATTGGCTCCTCTTCCTGTGTTTATGTCTGCCAACTGACACTTGAACTCCAGAGAGGCTCAAGTAATTAGCAGCGCCTTCATCCAAACCACTGATCATGCTAAATATACATTCTGCAACTGACTATGGCCAAGCACTTAACAGGGACACTGGTGGTCTTTCAGCTTTAGGAGGGTGACAAGAAAGTCATGTTTTGGTTTGTAGTGGACAACACTTGACAACAATAATCTCAGTTAGAAGCCTCAGACCTTAAACTTTTCTTTTGTTGATGTACTTCCTAAGCTTCCATAGATATGCTGTCTTGAAATTAGAGGTGAAGTGGTTGAACTTGCACCCCAAATAAATCATCTAGAGGAGGGGCTGTAAATCAGTGGTAGCATACTTGCTCTCAAGTAGAAGATCCCAGGTTCAGTTCCTGACGTCTCCAGGTAATGCTGGGATGATCCATTTGAAATCCTCAAGGGCTGCTGCTAGTCAATGTAGACCAGGGGTCAGGGGCGTAGTCACTATTGGGCAACTGGGTTCAAAGAACCTGCCCCCCCTCAGGGGCCATGCTTTGCAGCCCCAACATGCCCCCCGCGTCTGACATCAGACACGGGGGGGGGGCTGGTTTAGCTCCCGAGCGGGGCCGCTGGTCTGGCTCCGCTAGTGCCAGGGGTAGACAGTGACATGAACACCCTCCAATTCCTAGCTGACAAAGATCAAGTCATAAAACCCCCACAATTGCTTTCAAGAGTCATTTGGATATTCATTCTGATTCCTGGAGACTCCAATCCTGGAGGGATGGCAACCCTAGAGACCAAATAAGTATATGTGTGTTGGGTGGGATGATGATGGTTATGATTATACTGCTTTTTAAGAAAACAGTTCTCAAAGTTGTTTACACAGAAAAATGAACAATCATAACAACAACAACAACAACAACAACAACAACAACAACAATATCATTTACTGTGCCCAAAGTGCTCACTGTCTGAAAAGAAATGCAAAGGAAGATGCCAGCAACAGGCACCAAGAGGGATGCTATACTAGGCTGAATAGGGAACAGCCCCCATTTTCAAAAGTGCTTCTTTGCCCAGTTTGCAGGGGTCCTAGCAGAAGGATGGAGGGGAGAGCAGATGGGATGGTTTGCATCTCACTGTTTCAGCTTCATGACATGCTCTCTCCTTTTGAGTTGTTGACAATAACTGGGTGGAGAGTGGATATCTTCCATTTTAGCCCACTGCTGTCACCTCAATCTCCTGGCTTGCTGGTGTCCTGCTATCTACATTTATTTATTTATTTATTTATTTATTTATTTAACACACTTCTATACTGCCCTAAATTCACGTCTCTGGGCGGTTTACAACAAGCAAACAAAAAGTTAAAACATTAGTTAAAATAAATGACAACAAAAAACTTAAAACAGTTGTTAAAACAAAATAAATGACATTTAAAAAGTTAAAACATTACAACAACTTAAAATTTTAAAACAACAAAAACGATGATAAAAATGTTAAAACAATATTTAATTAAAGGTCTGGGTGAATAGGTGCATCTTTAAAGACTTTTAAAAAGTTGTCAGAGATGGGGACGCACTTATTTCAGCCGGGAGTACATTCCAAAGCTCTGAGGCAGCAACAGAGAAGGCCTCTCCCCAAGTAGCCACCAAACAAGCTGGTGGCAACCGCAGACAGACCTCTCCTGGTAATCTCAATGGGCGGAGGGGTTCATAATGAAGAAGAGGTTCTCTTAAAACCCAGGGCTCAAGCTATTAAGGGTTTTATAGGTTATAAACAACACCTTGTATTTTACCCAGAAACATAGCAGCCAGTGTAGATCTTTCAATACAGGAGTAATATGGTCTCTCCAAGATGACCCAGAGACCAACCTGGCTGCTGCATTCTCAACCAGCTGTTGAGAAGGGCAGCCCCACATAGAGTGTATTGCAGTAATCTAGTCTGGAGGTTACCAGCATATGTACCACTGTTCTGAGGTCGTTTATCTCAAGAAATGGATGCAGCTGCCATATTGGCTGAAGCAGATAGAAGACACTTCTGGCCACCGCCAACCTGGGAGACCAGGGAGAGGCTTGGATCCAGAAGTACCCCAGACTGCATACCTGTTCCTTCCAGGGAAGTGTGACCCCATCCAGAATAGGCAGATCAAATGCAAATGCACAATGAGTACCTCTGTCTTATCTGAATTCAGTCTCAGTTTGTTATCCTTCATCCAGCCCATTATCTCCTCCAGACAGGCATTTAGGGATTATGCCCACTCTCAATGATGTTGACATGGAGAAAAAGATTTGGGTGTCATCAGCATACTGATAGCAACCTACACCAAATCTCCTGATGATCTCTCCCAGTGGTTTCATGTAGATGTTAAACAACATCGGAGACAATATGGAGCCCTGAGGGACACCATACCGAAGTTCAGATTTTGAAGAATGACAGCCCCCGAGGGACACCATCTGGAATCTGCCTGGAGAGGTAGGAGTGGAACCACTGCAAAGCAGTGCCTCCCAAGCCCAACCTCCTGAGATGCTCCAGAAGTATACTATGGTCGATAGTATCGAAAGCCACTAAGAGGTCCAAAAGGACCAACAGAGTCACACTTCCTCTGTCAATTCCCAATTGGAGATCATCCATCAGGCTGACCAAGGCAGTCTCCACCCCTTTTTCGCCTGCCCGAAAGCCAGTTTGAAAGGGTTCTAGATAATCAGTTTCCTCCAAGACTGTCTGGAGCTGGGAGGCCATGACCCTCTCAATTACCTTGTCCAGCCATAGAAGGTTGGAAACAGGCCAGTAGTTGCTCAACTCTGAGGGATCCAAGGTAGGTTTCTTCAGAAGCGGTATAATAATTGCCTCCTTAAGACAAGGAGGCATCCTGCCTTCCCTCAGAGAAGCATTTATAATCTCTACCAGGCCTTCTACAACAACCCCCCTGCCAGATTGTACAAGCCATGTCAGGCAAGGGTCAAGAGAGCAGATGGTGGGTCGCACCATTCCAATCAGCTTGTCCATATCATCAGGAGTCACAAACTGGAACTGATCCAACTTAACCACACAAGAGGAGTCGCTGGACACCTCCACATCAGACACTGAAGTAATTGTGGAGACAGAATCTACGTCAGCCCAAATACAAGATTTCCCCCACAAAAAATACATGAAACACGTCACAGCGGGTAATTGATTGTTCCAGATTCTGATTCAAAGGAGGAGGGGCACATACTAGCCCTCTCACCATCCTAAACAGCTCAGCCAGATGTGAACTTCTGGATGCAATACAGGCAGAAAAGAATTGCTCCTTTGCCGCATGTATCACCTGAGTGTAGATTTTCAAATGCGCTCTACGTTATAATCTGTTGGATTCGAGTAGAGTCTTTCTCCACTTGTGCTCCAGTCGTCTACCTCGCTGCTGAAGCCCCCGTAATTCTTATACCAAGGGGCCAGTTTTGAAGCAGGTCGGAGAGGATGCTTAGGAGCTATCATGTCTACTGGCCCGGGGAGTTTGCTGTTCCAGTTCTCCACCAGGACATCAACAGGATCGCTGACAGACCCAAAACTAAATCTTTCCAAGGCTTCTTGAAATCCTATTGGATCCAATATCCTTCTCGGGCGGACCATCCTAATAGGTCCCTGACCCCTGCGAAGGTGGGAAGTGACTGTAAGTCCAACCTTAACCAGATGGTGGTCTGTCCATGACAATGGAGAAATCACAGGAGTCCCCACCCATGGAACACCACCCTGATCAGAGTGAAAGACCAAGTCAAGCATGTGACTTGCAATGTGCATCAGTCCCAAGACCACATGCGATAGGCCCATAGTTGTAATGGCCGCTATGAACTCCTGAGCCACCCCAGACAATTTAGTCCCAAAATGAACATTGAAGTCCCCCAGCACCACAAGCCTGGGAGACTCTAACACCATGTCCGTCAGCTCAGTTAGGGACTCTGTTGAGCAGCATGGCAGTCGGTACACCAACAGAAGTCCCAGTCTATCCCTGGTCCCCAAACTTAAGTACACACATTCGATATGGTCTGACACCTCAACTGGGATCCTGGTAAGGGAGATATTTTTCTTATAGATCACAGCCACTCCACCTTCCCGCCCATAGTTCCTCACCCACTCATCAACAGAGTACCCTCGAGGCAGAAGCTGGGAGCAGACCAGGCCACCAGCCTCCCCCAGCCAGGTCTCTGTAATACATACCAGGTCGGCGCCTTCATCCAGAATCAAATCATGGATGGTTTCTGATTTGTTCTGGGCTGACCTGGCATTACAGAGGGGCAAGGTAAGGTTCCAAGGGTGGTCGGCACTGCTCCCCAAGGTCAAAGAACTGGCAGGACATCCAGAAGTGGAAACAGCTATTAGATTTCCTGGTCCCCTTCCCCTGTAATGGTCCACTGAACTGCCAGTGTTATGTCTTGTTACCCCACTGGATGTTACCCCACCACCACTGGAATTGCTGCTCCACAGTCAGTGGACATGCCCCCTGTCTCCCCATCTCCAGGTAAGCCCAGACACATTCTAAAACAATCACACCCAGGACTAATTAAAACAGAAGCCCCACTATTAAATGCTTCCCCCCCCCCCATACACACACCTGGGCCAGGAGGCCTGGCCCTCGCCCTCACTATCCCCCGAAGTGGCTCCCCCAAAGTGGCAACCCCCTTTCATGTCACCCCACTGGCAACACCTTAAATAGCCCTGAGCAACAATCTCTGACAGATGGAAACCAGGAAACTACTATGGTACCCCCTGTGGGCCCCAGTCCTGCAAAGCCTCACCACAGCCCTCAGCCTGTCCAGGGGGGCAGATAGTAAGCATGGGGGGGGGCAGAAGCAGACAGGCAGGCACCCTTGTCTTTGTGGTGTGCCTGCCATATGGTTTCCAACTCTTGAGGACTGGCCAGGAGTCTCAAGGAATTGTCATCCATCTAAAAGGGAATATTGAAACAATCTTGGAGATCTGAATGGCTTGATCTGGTGAAAAATGTTGGTGGGGTGGAATCTCCATGAACAGTTTCGGTCAGAGCTTGCAATCCTTCCCTGCCAGATGAGAAAAACCTCCTTCAACGTAAAACAAGCTATATTCAGCCTAGTATAGCAAGGCGGGTGCCCTTCTTCAGGAGGTTTTTCAGGCTTACTCTAACACTGACCTTCACATGTAGGGCTGATCTTGCCAGGGAGACCAACTAGGCAACTAGTTGGAGCCCTTTCTTGGAGAAATAAAGGGAAAAACATTAAATTAAGCCCAGGATTTCTCTTCTTTAGTTTGAGAATAAAACCCCAACTGGATCAGATGATACATAATTTTTTTCTCTGGTGGGCTCAGGTTGGATGACCGAGAGTTGTTCTCTAGATATCTGGACACAGGACAGAGAAAACTCCCTTTTCTTTCTCCCTCCTTTCCCTCCTCTTTTGATCAACGGTTGTTCCCTCCAACTAACAAAGTCTTTTCTCTTCCTCTTTTTATTGGCTGATCCTCACAGGAGGTTCTAGAGCAACTGTTTTCAAATTCTTTTCTCAACACTGAAAGCAATCACTGATCCATAGTGAGTTTGATAGCCAATTTGAGATGGGATCAGATAATCTGTTTCATAAAAGTCTTCCTGAAGCTGGGAATTCATTAGATGGTGGCTATGACATCACTGGCAGTCATATCGTCTGCCCCTTCTCCACTTAACCACCCAATTTTGAATACATATGAGGACACCATATCCCACTTTAACAATATTTTCCAGATGCTGTGTACTCTTCTACACCAGTGACCTAGAGTGTGTTTTAAGCAAGTTTTTAAATAAATAAATAAATAAATCTTTTCTTCCATTATCCCCAGCAGCAAGGCTTTTCTGCAGCAACAAAGTTAGCCTCATGTTGGAATTTTTCCTAGACACTGAGGTCGTCAACATGACCTCAGCTGCATGCTCCCCAGGGCTTTGGAGAAAGCAGACAAGTGTCATCATCATGCCCTTTGCTGTGCCATGTGCCCACACGAGCTACGTAGCATGGCGAAGGGAAACACTGGGAGCAGGAGGACTTCCTCTTCCTGCATCCCAGGGTGCCCTGTGTAGTGGTTGTTCTTCATAGAGTAGCTGCCACGCTCAGTGTGGTGGCTCCTCCCCGCCCGGCTCTCTGCTGGAAATGGCAGTGGGCCCAGCGGAAGCCATTTAACACAGTGGCAATCACCCAGATGATAGCTGGCTCAGGGGTATAGCTATAATTGAGCGGATGAGTTCAAAGAACCCAGGACCCTGAGCTCTTGAAGGCCCCCCTGGGGTCACCCCTCCCTAATGTCTTAATTATCTCTCTCACTCTGAGGGGCTGCCGGAGAGAGGGGTGAACATGGGCCCCCTCTCCCCTAGCTACTCCCCTGAGCTGGCTGAGGTTAAGTGAACCAGAGGTTTGCTTGATTGATGATTGATTGATTAAGTGCCATCAAGTCGGTGTCGACTCTTAGTGACCACATAGATAGAATCTTTCCAGGATTATCTGTCTTCAGCTTGGGCTTTAAGATCTTTCAGTGGTGCATTCATTTCTGTCATAATAGAGTCTATCCACCTTACTGCTGGTTGACCTCTTCTTATCTTTCCATCAACTTTCCCCAGCATTATGGACTTCTCAAGGGAGCTGGGTCATTGCATAATGTATCCAAAGTATGATAGTTTAAGCCTGGTCATTTGTGTCTCAAGTGAAAATCCTGGACTGATTTGTTCCATGATCCATTTGCTTGTTTTCCTGGCTGTCCACGGTATCCTCAAAAGTCTTCTCCAGCATCAAAGTTCAAAAGTGTCAATGGTTTTTCTGTCTTGCTTCTTCAAAGTCCAGCTTTCTCATCCATCAAGTGTCACAGGGGAAACCATTGTCTGAACGATTCTAATCTTTGTAGGTGTAGACACGTCACGGCATCTAAATATCCTTTCCAAGGCCTTCATTGCAAGCCTATCAAGTAGTGCTAGTCTGTGGCGTATTTCTTGACTGCTGGATCCTTTACTGTTGTCGGTTGATCCTAAAAGGCAGAAGCTGTACTCCACTTCAATGTCTTCATTGTCTTCCACCAGATGAGTTGGCGGCAGCTGCCGGTGAACCTCTCCAGATGATCTTAGCAGGCGGTGGGATTCATGGTGAAGAAGGCGTTCTCTTAAATACCCAGGGCCTAAGCTGATTAGGGCTTTATAGGTAATGACTAGCACCTTGTATTTTGCCCAGAAACATATCGTAGCCAGTGCAATTCCTTCAAGACAGGAGTAATATGGTCTCTCCTAGATGATCCAGAGACCAACCTGGCTGCTGCATTCTGAACAAACTGCAGTTTCTGGACTACGTGCAAAGGCAGCTCCACATAGAATGCAGTTAAAGTTGACATCCTGTTCAATTATTTATAAAGGATAAGTAATTTCTCTGCAACACCTCATCTCTTTCTATTACATAAGAACAAGGTTCTCACAACCAATGGAGTAGGCACTGGCAGCACGAATCTGCAACATCACTGTGATCAGAAGAAGCCTTTTATCTGGAAATGCCCTCCATTTTCCCTTGTGAATGATGGCATGCAGTCATGGGATGGGAATCACATGGAACTAGTTTTTCTGAATAAGTGTGAAAAGTGATGGGTTCTGGATAGTATCTGTTGGACAGCCTACAAATATCTGACTCATTGAAATTGAGGTAGCAAAGCCCATCACACCCCGATGTCTGTGTCCACACATGCCCCCTGCTAACTAGGCAAGAGGCACCTTTTTAAATGTGCAGGGAGAGAGCAGGGAGAGAGCAACTGGCCATATCCACCCCCAGCATAGCATCCCTCCAGTGGCTGTTGCTGGTGTCGATCTTGTGTTTCTTCTTAGATTATGAGCCCTTTCGGGGGACAGGGATCCATCTTATTTATTTAATTATTTCCCCATGTAAACCGTTTTTTACACTTGTTAAAAAGTTTTATATAAATATTTGTTGTTGTTGTCATCGCTGGGCCAGATGGTCAGACTCAGAGACTGCTCTCTCTCTCTCTCTGACCACTGCTGCCGCGGGTGTGTGTGTGTGTGTGTGTGTACTTGGCTCCCTGCCTCAGCCCCCGGCCGCACACATGGTGACTAGAATTATTTTAAAGATTGACGGTTTGGTTCTCTTATCTTCTAAATTTAAAGAGTAAGAAAAATCCCCACCCCAACCTACCCAAAGGGCTGAGTATATAAAAATATTATTCATCTTTTAGTGTCTTGGTTTTCAAACAGGACTGACAAGACTCTATTCCATAATCTTCCAGGGTGTTTAAAGAAGAAAATACACATCTGTGAGGGATATGACTGCCAGTCTAATGAGGGCTATACAAGCACCTTGGATAGAGGGAGATGTGATGTGTAAAAAAAATTAAACCGGAGACTGTTTCAAGTTGGTTTTTTTAAAGTGCAGCTCAGGAGTATAGGATGGAGAAGAGCTTAAAATACAGAAGGATGAAAGTGGGTCTCTAGTTATGCTGTCGGTTCTTTACAGAGGGCAAGCTGCCATAGAAGGCTTGAGAGAAACCAATTTGATAAAAGGAAGGGACATTTATAAATAAAGTTTCTCTAACTGAATGAAGGGAAAGCCAGGCCATAGGTTTAGTGTACTGAGAACAAAATTAGGATAACAATGGCAGAAGGCCAGAAGGGAAAGGTTACAGAACAAAGCAAATGGAGTTAAAAATAGAGAAGGAAGAGCTAACAGGTGGCCACAGACAAAGGAGGTATGGAGACTTTCGAGAGGCATTGAATAGAAATATGATTGCATTTGTTAGGAATGGTTTCTCTCTCTCCATATAATGGGGGAAAGATGTTGGGAGTAATATAAACCTTATAAAGAACTGTTTAAAAATGTATTGTTCCCAGGAAACTGTAATCAATCTAACTGACATTCAGAAAGGTCTGTTTGAATTACAGGGCCAGCGGTTTTTTTGTCTCCATTCTTCATTTTAACAACTGGATAGTAGATGCTGAACTTGCCTCCCCCCCGCCCCACACTCCAAATCTGAAACCCTGTCTTAAATCTTTACTACAAGTTGTACTTTTGCTTTACTACACATCCTGGCCAGTTTTGTGTAAATAATTTTCTGAGAATTATGCCTTCTTTCCATGATTCTGTGGAGGTTCCTGCCTCCCCACCTTTTTTCCTGAAATAGTGGCAAAGAACATACAATAGATGTAAAAGCATAAAAACACAATTAGAGGTAAGCCTTTTCCTTGACTCCAGCTAGAAGGAGGTTAATCTCTCATTTAGGGAATTATCTTAATTAAAGCTGTCTCAAAAATAATAGGCCAGATTGTACTGTGTTCAGCAGCCAATGAATTCTCCCCTTTGGTTGAAATTCATATTGAACAGCTATTTATGAAAGAGTCATCCTCAGCCAGTGGAGTGAGTACTGGGTTTGGGAGAGCAGTGTGAAAGACTGAATAACCTTTGTCTTCAATTCGTAAAACAGGAGTGACAGAGCATTTTTATGGACTAGTTCATGTCAGGTGCTTTCTCCAGGGCCCATGCATTGGTTGTCGTTGTTGTTGTTTGTTGTTATTAACATTTATATCCCGCTCTTCCTCCAAGGAGCCCAGAGCGGTGTACTACATACTTAGGTTTCTCCTCACAACAGCCCTGTGAAGTAGGTTAGGCTGAGAGAGAAGTGACTGGGCCAGAATCACCCAGCAAGTATCATGGCTGAATGGGGATTTGAACTTGGGTCTCCCCGGTCCTAGTCCAGCACTGTGACCACTACACCACACTGGTTGGGGGAAAGGTATACTTTACTAGGCCCCAGAAATCCAGGGCCCCCCATCCCAAACTGAAACACTATTACCATAAGTAAAAAAACCCTAAGGCTAAGTTGTAGGCCATGCTTGAGAAATTGTGTACTATTTATGGGGTCTCCACGATGAGATTTAGTGGATGGAGTGATTCAGAAGCAGAACAAGCAACATTCTGAACAGGGAGTTATTGGCTAGAGAGTGTATGCTTCTGCCATAGGCAGAACTGGGGGTGGGGGGCAGGCAGGGCACGTGCCCTAGGCACCACCAAGGAGGGGGCACCATGCCAGTTCCTGCCACCCCCACCCCACTGCCCACCTGCCCAGCCCCAGGGCCCCTCAGCCACTTGCCTCCAGCTCCGGCCTAGGATCAGCAACGAGGCCTAGGATGAGAGCGGCCTGCAAACTGCAGAGCTTTCTCTCCCTGCCTCTCAGCTGATCGGAGGGTGGGCGGGGCCTCCAGAGAGGCCTCTGAGTAGGCCTCCCTGAAGCCTGAGCTCGGCAGGCCAAGCAAGCCAGGAAGGAGGAGGCAGGCAGAGTTCTGCAGCAGACCCTCTGCCCAGACCAGCTAGCACAGCTTTTGCCAGGTAGGCTGTGAATTCCTTTTTATCATTGCACCCCCCATATATAGGGATCTGCTTGCCATAGGGCTTTGATATGGGGGGAGGAGACTGAGAAGTCTCTGAGTATTTAATTTAAAACAGACTGAAAAATTTGCTGGCTTTAAAAACAAAAACTATCTAAAAAGGCCTATAAGTGGCTTGTTTCAGGGCAGAAAATTACAAAAACTTCTGGAACAAGTATATTTTATTTATTTATTTATTTTCATTCATTCATTCATAAATGCACTTATGTTCAAGTTGTTTTGCAACCCTGAAGGTCTGAGTGAGAACTGTGAAGCATGTGTTGTGCTTTTATTTTATTTTATTTTATTTTATTTTATTTTATTTTATTTTATTTTTCTTGTGTGTGAACTGCTCTCCAATAACTTGCAGGGACTTCAGGGTGCATCTGGCCAACATTTGAATGCAGCACCTCCATTCCAGAGGAGATGTGTGTTAAAGGGCTTTAAAAGCCTCGTGTGAAAAACCTCCCAGAATCAAACTTTACTGAATTTGTTCAGAATTCTGAAAAAACAAACATAGGCTCACCCTGCATGGTTGAAAGTCTCCTTTGCTAATCCGCAGCGAGGGGGCCATTTTAATAATTAGTGTTGCTACACTGTGTTCTAGGCACTAAAAGTAGCACAAATATATAGTGCTCAATGTATATCACTATATACTGTGAAGTGTGTGTGTGTGTGTGTGTGTGTGTGTGTGTGTGTGTGTGTGTATTCAGTGAAATGTATTTCCAGGCAGCATACTTATTTTGAAATATCAGATGTAAATCCTTGGGGGCCTGGGGTGTGTGGAGGCCCTGGACTTTGAGAGGCTGGGGGCCCATTTTAAAATCTCATCTTGGCCCATTCCAACCTTGCTATGCCCCTGGCAGTCACTACACATGGGTTTCTGCACAACACCTGCACAGAAGAAACTTCCATGTAGAAAATGTGTCTCTTGTAAATTGACCCTGAATTTTCCATCCATGACTGGGATATCTGAGAGTTAGAGTCAATAATAAAAGAACAGCACACTGCTTGTGACAGGAAGGGGCAAATTACAATGATTTCTTAGCCTGGCAGGGGCTGGTTTTGGCCATGGCAGAACTTGGCTGTCTGCTCCTGTTGCAAATGCCTCTGTCTAGTGTGGCAAACTAATGTATCCTCCTCCCTCTTGGTGTCAAAGTAAGCACTAGTGTGTTGAATGCACATATACCCCATCATGAGCCAACAGTCATCATAAGACAAAGGCTGGCAGGAATCATTCACTGGTTTATAGACACACACATACCACCACCTTCTTCTTCCCCTATTTTGCTAGTGGCTATTTGGGCAGGTGATCCTCTAAGACAAAGTCATGGTTTTTTAAAAAGAATGAGATGAGACAGAGAAAATGACACTTGGAATCCTCGCATAACTCCTGACTGTTGTTCTAAGTCTTTTACAGAAATGGCTCATGTTTTCAGGTTTTGATCAACAACCATGTCTAGATGGTACAGTGTTCCTTTTAACAGAGATTTCCAGATATTGTTGACTACAAGTCCCATTATTCCTGTTTGGACAGGGGCGCAATTTCAGTGCTTGCCCTAGGCGCTATTTTCTCTAGTTACGCCTCTGGCATCTGCTGTTAATTCTAGGAATTTGAAGAATTGAGTACAATATTGCTGATTTCAAGAAAGTTTACAGTTGTCACCAACTGCAAAAAGAGGTAGATCATCAGGTATAAGAGACTAGTTCAAAAGAATATGAGCCATTTTAATGCAGAGCATCTTTGTATTTGAATTATAAGTGTTACCACTTGGAAATATGTGGTATATTCAGACGGCCATCTTTGCAAAGAGAGAAAAGGCAATTTATTATTATGTGATGTCTCATCAAGACCAATGCATGTTGATATCCCAATTCATAGTTCACAACAATGCAATAGATGTAAAACTCTTCTTCAACGTTTTACAACTCTTCTTCAATGTTATCAATTTTGATGCAAAAAATGGAGAAGAGATAGCTGAAATGCTGACTGCCAGCTTGAAGTGTCAAATTCCTCTTGACCTCTTGATATAGAGGTCAATGGTTTGGCAATGGCTCTAATATGTCAGGGAAAATTAAAGGTGTTCAAGCCTGCATTATGTTTTTAAAAAATGAACTTTCTGTGTATTCTCCGTATGCATCCCATTCACTACATCCTGTAGGAGTTCATGCTGCAAGCAGCATGTATTGAAATGCGAACATTTCTTGGCAGTGTGCAGCAACTGTTTAAGGTCATTCTCACACAGTCTCTACCCCGGTAGGGCTGCTCTGGCCCAGGCAGAGCTGGTCGTGAGAAGTGCTGGGATTGCTCCCAATCCTGTCACTTCTTGACTGGGTAGCTTGGGTTTGTACCTGGGCTAAAAGTGAGGTAGAAGGGCGTGCACGCTCTCCCCAGTCGTGTGGATAACCAGGCTGCTCCTCTTGGGGTGCTGGCAGCCATTTTTACCTTAGAGGCTGAGGGAAGGAGTGCCCCAGCCTCAGGGATTTCTACAATGCACCACACAAGCAGTGCAGTGCATTGTGGGATTCCTGGAGGCTGGGAGTCCTTCCCCCAGGCCTCTTTGTTGCTGTGCGGCTCGCCATGGGGATATGTAGCGAGCAGGGTGGCAGCAGCAGTTGTGTAGGGGAAGGTACGCATCCCACCCACCCCCATTCCCCCGGTTCTTCCCAGTCCCAGGAAAGAAGTTTGTGAGAATGACCTCTTGGTGACTGCTAGTCCTATGAATTGGAAGATTATAACAGATAAGATACACTGCTCACTCCATTCTCAGTGAAACACACACTGGAGTGCATGTGCTGATGATATTTGTCCATTCGTAAAGCATCTTCCAGGTATTCTGACAGCACTAGAATGTGCTCTTAAATTATACCAGCCACAAAAGAAAAGGAGATCCTACAAAGGACCAAAGGTAAACTGCAAACTGGAACCTCAATCAAAAACCATAATCAAAATAAACATATGGAAATAAATATGTACTGAAGCTACAAATGATTGTGAGTACAAACAATAATCAGTACCTACCTATAAACATACATATGATGGATTTTCCAGATAACTCATTTTGATATTTTATCAAACTTATAAAAATATTGATGTAAATACAAATACATAGAATAATCAACTGAATTGAATTAATTGAATTACACATAAAGACGATCACCACTGGAAACACTGAAAAGGTATTTCAGCCTATTTTCACACCTTTTGTTGACTAGCTTCTGGTACAAGATTCTTTCAGGTATTGATGAGAAGCCAAGGGAATCTCTCTTGAACTAGAGGCAGCTCTTATTGTTGCTAGTTTTGAAAAAGTAAAATAACTGAGAGACCAGTGGCCAAAATTCTACAGGAAACATGTCTTATAGCAGAAGGCATGGAGATTTTGCCACAATTGCCGAAGAAGAGAGGGAAGAAGTAGAAAAGATTTCATGATGACATCGCTGAGGAATCAATCTTCTATGCTCTCTGAAAATGATCCAGAATTATTCAAGGAAATGTTTTCGATGCAACTTTGGACAATGTTGTCTGCGATTTAAAGCAGAGATTCAAAGGATCTGTTTTCCGTTCAGTCCTAAAGTATGTGATGCATAGAGCCTAAGGAACTGGAAGAAACTTCTAAGTGTTTGCTTCACAAGTATTCTGCAGAACCTTCTGAGAATTTTCCTTGTATAATGTTGCAAATTAACCCCTCACCCCTTCAAATCTACTTTTAGAGACGAGTATAAACTAGTAACTAATTTTCAGTGAAGCATGCATGTATTTTTTTGCATGCTCTCAGTGACTGTAGCAGAACTGAAAGAAGTTTCAGCAAATTAGCACTCATCAAAAACTGCAGATGTTCTACTAAGAGACAAGACTAGTTAAGCCATCTTGTTATTTTGTCTATTGAGTGTGAACTTGCAAAAGTAACTGACTTTGGAGAGATATTCATGATTTCGCAGTAAAAAGGCTGGGAAAATAAAAAAAAAGAAAAGGTTTATTTATAAAATGTCTGCAGCCATGTCATTCCATTACAGCAAAAAATCAAAAGAGCGACTGCATAATGCCTTTAAGACAGACAGCCAAAAAGTTGCTGAGTATTTTGTAATATAAGTATTAAAATACAAATGTTTTGTTCATAATTCATAAGGTTTATGAGATGATGTGTGTGTTGCGGGGGCAGCACAGCAGGGGAGGAACCCACCTTACAAATTTGTACTGGGCCCAAAGAAATGAGACAGCTCGGGCTGGCTGTCTCCTCTCACTCAACAGAGCAGATATCTGGGATACAGAAAGGGCAATTTCCAGGCTAAATTCAGTTTCTGCGGTAAATTCAGTGGGATAGAGTTCAGCACCTGCTGCCTCTGTTTGAGATGGTGTTCCAGTTCATAGACCTTTTGCACAAACTATCCTAACGACCACTAGGAGCACTGGGAGTAGAGACAGTGAGTAAGGGTCTTCCTAACTGTTCTACCTTTCTCTACTCTTTGACCCCTGATATTACTCTTTAGGTATTTACTGTTGAGCCCCACAAACCTTCCTTTCCTCTTAGAGAGCAGATGGAAACATCTCCCCCCGCCCACCTATCCATTATGTAGTTCTTTAGATTAGGATTAGGTTTTTCCTATCCAAAGTGTACTTCACCAATAAATACTTAGTATTTAGTTCTAGGGATGTGCATTTTGTATTTTTTCTGTTTCGATCTGTACCAAATCTGAATCAATCCCATTTTGTATTTTGTCCAAATTTTCACCTTCCAAATCACCCCAGTTTTGTTTTGTATCCAAATTAATCCGAATCCGAATTAATTCAGATTTAAAAATCGGTCACGTGGTCAAAAGAGTGGGTGGGGTTATAGTGCCCAATGAGTGGAAGCTACCACAAAAATTTCAAAGGAATTGGGCAAACTGCTGATTTTTGGTGAATTTTTGAAGTTTGTGTGTCTTTCAGATTTCCCCCATAGGGTATGATGGAGGTTTCAGGAAAAGTATAGCTTCACGTGGGGGAGCAGGGGAGGGGTGGCCCAGAGTGGAGTATGGTTGGTGGTAGTGCCCAGTTGGTACAAGGAAGCTACCACATTTTTTTCAGAGGAATTTGGCAAAGGGCTGATTTTAAAAGAATTAATGAAGTTACATGTCTTTCAGATTTTCCTTGTAGGGTATAATGGAGGTTCCTGCAGTCCCATAACTCCACTTGAGGGGCACTGGGGTGGCCCAGAGCAAGTGGTGATGTAGTGCACATAGGGTGCCAACCACCCATATGGGTTGCCAACCCATGAAGTACAGGGTTTTGTTGTTCTAGAGGTGTTCTGAGAGTAGATTCTCTAGTAGCATATGAGAGTGGATTCATGGTTTGTCATTAAAAAATCTCATTTGCTACCAGAGAATCTAAACTCAACACCTCAGAAACAACAAAGCCCAGTACCCCAATGGGTTAGCAATCCAGGGGGGTGGTTGGCACCCTCTGTGCACTACACCGCCACCACTTGCTTTGGGCCATCCCAGTTCCCCCCAGGTGGAGTTATGGGGCTGCTGAAACCTCCATTGTGCCCTATGGGGGAAAATCTTAAAGATGCTTAAACCTCAAAAATTCCTTAGAAATCAGCCCTTTGCCCTATTTGGAATCCAGGTGCACCACCCTTGGGGCACTGCCACAGAACCCACTGTTTTGCCCCTGAAGCCACACATAAACAAGTTGAAAGAGTGAAGAGAATGATGAACAACAACGACACTTAATTTTTTGGCACAGTTATTTGAGAATTTTGCAGCAGGTGTGAGCCTGTCCCTGTGGCACTAGCACAGCAGCTCAACCCATTTGTGGATTCAAGCAATCTTTCAATAAAAACACTCCCTCCCCATGGAACAGTGACCACAGGCCAATTGAGATAGCAAGATAGACCAATGAACTGCCTTGGTACTATGGAACAGCTTCAAATGTTCATTTAACTGAAGTGGAGTGAGCCGTAGCCCAAACAAATCAGCCTCCTATTCAGAATTGTTGTGCTTTATCATCACTGCATTTAAGAAAGTGCAAAACTATGGCTCATGGTTACAAGAAAGAGAGAAGCAACTAAGATTCCTGGGGATGTCAATAGATTGACAGGGGTATTCCCTACCCCCCTCCTTTTGTCTCCTGTAGTCCCATGTGGATGACCTGTCCCTGCAATGGCAAAAGTTGTGAACCAATGGCTTAGACAGCATGTCCCACCAAATTATATTGTAGCCTAAATTATTTTAGACTGCTCTACTTGGGCAACAAAACTTAGACACCACTGTAACTCATAAAAATCAGAAGAAAAACATAATAGCTCTTCAAAAGACCCCTGGAAAGTCAAGAGTTTCTTTCTAAACCTTTGGAAAGAAAAACCTGTGTAATTTCAGAACTTTCCTAACCAGCTTCTCGAGACGTTTCCCCACACAATTTATACCATGGCTTTTAGCAAGAGCTTTGGAATTGCATTGAGCTCCCAAAGATATTTGGGTATTTCTGTCTCAAAATGCTGTCTTCCAAATCCCTTTGCAAGGTCAGTTTGCATTTCAATCACACTGAATACAACACATACTTAACTAAACCATTCATGCTCAACAGCTTTTTGCATATCTTATCTTCTGCTAATCACTCAGTGCCTGGGTGGAGAGAGAATCAGAGAAGTCCATTTCAATTGCAATGCTTTTCCGAAGAACAAAGCATTCTTTCCTAAACACAGTCATTTCGATTTGGAAACAAAAATCTCTGTTTTTTAATTCTTGATTTTGTTTTGGTTACAAAACCTCTGAAATTGCCATTTTCAGGCACAACACGTTTTGTACCCAAATTGAAGTGCACAAGCCTATTTAGTTCTACAAGAATTTCCATGTGTTTTCTCTAAATAGCTGCAATAACCAAGCTCTGCAAATTACTCTGTAACTGTAGTGGATGCTCTTCCTTAGTGCTCTGCTGGTTACTAATGGGGGTAAAAATTAACAACCCCCAACATCTTCTGTCTTGTATTGTGCAGCACAAAGAAGGAATTTCAAAGGGCAACTGCAACAAGACTGCAGTAACATCTTTAAATTTGATGTAGCTTTCTCCTTCCCTTCTAAAAGCTTGGTGGGGAATAGTGGGTGTAGCTGAAGTTACTTAGGGACCCAGAAGGCTGTCCTTAAAAAGAAAACAGCACCAGGAAGCCTCTTAAATCCCTAAAAGAACCTTATCCACTCCAGAAAACCCCCAAAGGGAGCAATGAACCACCTGCAAATTCATACAGTGATGGTCAAGTTTTAGCATACTTCTCCTTTTGACACTTTTGAGGAAAGGGGTAGACGCTAAGGATCTAAAGAGAAAACCTGCTGCTGGACAGCTCCCTACATCCCCATGAGAGTCCCTCTTGCTCCTAATCTGCATGAAATTGATTGATTGATTAAGTGCCGTCAAATCGGTGCCGACTCTTAGCAACCACATAGATAGATTCTCTCCAGGATGATCTGTCTTCAACTTGGCCTTTAAGGTCTCTCAGTGGTGCATTCATTGCTGTCGTAATTGAGTCCATCCACCTTGCTGCTGGTCATCCTCTTCCCTTTCCTTCAACTTTCCCCAGCATTATGGACTTCTCAAGGTACTGGATCTTCGCATAATGTGTCTCAAGTATGATCGTTTGAGCCTGGTCATTTGTGCCTCGAGTGAAAATTCTGGATTGATTTGTTCTATGATCCATTAGTTTGTTTTCCTGGCTGTCTATGCTATCCTCAAAAGTCTTCTCCAGCATCAAAGTTCAAAAGCGTCAATGCTTTTTCTATCTTGCTTCTTCAAAGTCCAGCTTTTGCGTCTATAGAGTGTCACAGGGAAAAACATTGTCCAAACAATTCTAATCTTTGTAGGTGTAGACATGTCACGACATCTAAATATCCTTTCCAAGGCCTTCATTGCAACCCTAGTCTGCATTGTATTTCTTGACTGCTGGATCCTTTACTGTTGATGGTTGATCCTGAAAGGCAGAAGCTATCCACCTCTTCAATGTCTTCATTATCAATTCTGAGGCTGGTTGCTGTATCGGTTGTCATTAGTTTAGTTTTCTTTACATTTAGTTGCAGTTACATTTTTCCACTGTGCTCCTTGACTTTCATTACTAGAGCTTGCAGATCATCTGCATTCTCAGCTATCAGAGTGATGTCATCAGCGTAGTGCAGGTTATAGATGTTTCTTCCTCCTGCATGAAATAGTCTCCCAAAATGTTCAAATATATTTTGGAACTGGTGTCCTTGAAAAATTTCACACATCTGTGGTGATATAGCATGGGCCACAACACACAAGACTGATACATTCAGCAGAGATTCTGGAGGGTACAAGGGCTTCTTATGTATGGGAATGGAAACAGTTATTTAGTTGATCTGGCTGCTAGTTGCCTATTATATTTCACAACGGAATATAGCCATTGTTGACATTTCCTGCATGTTTTATCTCAGGCCAACAAACAACAAAATTTCTACTTGCTTGAGCCTAATCATGTAATGACTAATCATGTAATGACTGTGTCATGTGTTTTATATAATCTACTAGCTGAACCCGCACAGAGCATCTGTGCAGTAGTTTACTTCCTTTTTGGGTTAAGTTGTAAGAATTCGTTTGGCTGGTCCTCCCTTTGTAGCCGTGTTCCCCTCTCTCTCCCCACCCTGCACAACTGTCTCATTCACTCTCTCCCCACAGCTTTCTCGCTCTGTCCCCCCCCACAGCTCTCTCTCTCGCTCTGTCCCCCCCACAGCTCTCTCTCTCTCGCTCTGTCCCCCCCACAGCTCTCTCTCTCTCGCTCTGTCCCCCCCACAGCTCTCTCTCTCTCGCTCTGTCCCCCCCACAGCTCTCTCTCTCGCTCTGTCCCCCCCACAGCTCTCTCGCTCGCTCTTTCTCACCCCACAGCTCTCTCGCCCGCTCTTTCTCCCCCCACAGCTCTCTTGCCGCTCTTTCTCCCCCCACAGCTCTCTCGCCCGCTCTGCCTCCCCCCACAGCTCTCTCGCCCGCTCTGCCTCCCCCCACAGCTCTCTCGCCCGCTCTGCCTCCCCCCACAGCTCTCTCGCCCGCTCTGCCTCCCCCACAGCTCTCTCGCCCGCTCTGCCTCCCCCCACAGCTCTCTCGCCCGCTCTGCCTCCCCCCACAGCACTCTCGCCCGCTCTGCCTCCCCCCACAGCACTCTCGCCCGCTCTGCCTCTCCCCAGCTCTCTTGCTCGCTCTGCCTCCCCCCCAGCTCTCTCGCTCATTCTATCTCCACCATAGGTAGTTTACTTACTTTTTGGGGTTTTGCTGACCTCGCACAGAGCATCTGTGCGGTAGTGCACTGAGCCTGTGGCATCCTTCCCTCTCTCCCCACCACTCTCACTCTCTCCCCCCCCCCACAATACTCTCCCCACCACTCTCTTGCTCGTTCTCTCCTCCCCACCACTCTCTCTTGCTCTCGCTCATGCTCTCTCCCACCACTCTCTCGCCCTCCCCACCACCACTCTCTCACTTGTTGTCTCCCACCACCACCACTCTCCTGACTCTGACTGTCCTCCTTCCCCCACTCTGCCTTTCCTCCTTTCTTCCTCTGTCCCCCCCACTCTTCCTTTCCTCCTTTCTTCCTCCCACCCACACTGGGTTTTTTTTTTTTTTGTTTTTTTGAGGGGATGACTGGGAGCTGAGGGTTTTTTAAAAAAATGGTAGTGTGGGCTGTGGAAAACTGGTTGTTCTGATTTTCACAACCCCAAGGTGTTTTTTGTGGGGATGGGGGCTGGGAACAATGGCCAAACTGGTTATTTTGTTTTTTGGGCAGGAAGGTCAGCAGTGCGCCCTCACACAATGATTTTTAACGGCACTCACACTGTCGATCCCCCACCACTATATTAAATATGCTTTACTCTAGCCAGTGTTGTCATCTCCTTCCTCTCCTTAATGCTACCGGTGATTTTGGGCTTCGTTTTGATGGTAGTTCATTAGTTGATGTCTCTCTCCCGCTTTCCGCTTACCTGCCAGCCACCCCGTTAAGCTGAACCTGCACAGAGCAAATGGGCCCCCCGTTTGAAGGCTAGGCACCTCATTCCCCGCTGCTCGCAAAGCAGGTGAACATCCCAGTCCCTCAGTCCTCACTACTGGCTCCTTGAGGGCACTCCTTGGATTCTCCCTCCCTGTTGTCCTCCTCCACCGATTGCCTCCTTTCTTCCTCCTTTCCCCCGCCTCAGCCTTTCTGCCTTTCTTCCTCTGTTCCCAAGTCTGCCAATTCTCTGTTTCCTAATATGCCAGCCAATTCTGACCAGCCTCCCTTCTTCCTCTGTCTCTGTTCCCAGAGTTTGCCAGAGTTTGCTGTTCCCCGAGTCCCGCCAGCCTCCCTCACTGCCGCTGCCTTCCAAGGCAATGGCTTCAGGCATCCGCCCGACTCCGGATGCCTCTGGACGTAGTCCTCAACCCGGTTGTCCATAAGCTGTTGCTGAACTACAATTCCCATCATCCCCAGCCACAATCAATTGTGACTGGGGATTATGGAAGTTGTAGTCCCACAACAGTTGGAGGGCCAAGTTTGCTCACCCCTGTTATAAGTAATTTTTGAAGTCATTTTTACTGGCTAGTACAGCTTTGGTCCAGAATATTAGCTCCCTCTTTTCTTTGCTATAACTTGCCATGCACATTTGGAATAGGGAGGACTATACAAATGCATAGATAGGATAACTGTTAGATTGGCAGGGCTGGCCCATACACTAGGTGAACTAGGCTATCACATAAGGCGACATGTAGGGGGGCCCTGACGACCTGGGTCACAGGCCTCCTGGTGAGTCAAAAGAAGGGCTGGCCTGCCCACCCCGGGCAACAACCTATGGGATGCACTGTTGCCCTCTCATCCCCTTTGCCCACATGGCAGCTGTGCACGCCTCCTGTTGTCTGAGCAGGCGAGTGACCAAGTGGGCATGCTCCATCCCTGTCACCTGCCTGGCTGCCCACTTGCTCTCCTTGCTGCCTCTGTCCACTGCTCCTGCCACTGCTGGCTGCTTCTGGGCAGCTGACCTGCCCTGACACATTATAATCATATTGCCATATTGCAGACAGTCGTGGCAGGAGTGGTGGGCAAAGGCAGCAGAGTGGTGAGGCCAGTAAGTAAGTGGGTGGGAGGCTGAAAGGAACTGCTTACTCACCTGCTTAGATGACAGGGACTGCCCACCTACCTACCCACCCACTTGGATGATAGGAGGCACCTGCCCAATGTGGGTGAAGGGTGCAAGGGGTTCCAAAGACAGGCTTCACTTGGGGCACCAGCAATCCTTGAGCTGGCCCAGTAGATTAGTGTTCCCTTTTATTAATGTTCTCACTGCATTTCAACATAAAATTATTCATGGGAATATTTATATCCTTTACAAACCAGCTCAATGAAACTACATTATAGTGACCACTAACAAAACAGATGCTATAGATATCTAAAGAAATAAAAGGGAATGATCTGTACTTATGGTTGGCTTGATATGCAACTTAAATAGAAAAACCATAACACAGAATTCTCAGAACTGGGGTTTTGTTAAGTATAAATGAAAACTAATGAATATTTCAATATGAATACATATTATTGGTGTTGTGACAGGCCTGCAAGAATTGTTGGCACTCCTGGATACTAGTGTTGGCCTTCAGATAATTATTCCTGCATAGTAAAGCCCATGAAAGGTACTCCCTTGCATACTCACAGTGTTAGACTCAGGCCAAATTCAGAAATAACATGAAATTGGAGTTAAACAGGCAGAGGTTGGAATTCCGTGAAATCACAGTTTCAATTCGAAAGAGACTTGCGGTTTGCCTTGCCAAACTCCAGTTTGAACCTTCAGTTTGCACAAAGGTGCACTGCCAAGACCTCCAGTTTGGCCTCTGAAGCATTATGTCTAATCCTGGATGCCACTATAACCACAGTTTCATGCCAGTTTCAATCATAGACATGGTGGTGCAGACCCTCCCAGGAACACAGCTGCTCTATGGCTGCAGTGCTTCTCACTGGCCACTTCTCTCAGCAGCAGTCCCAACCCTCCTGTCACCTATCCAGCTATGGAATTGCCCAGCAACAGGGATGATTCCACATCCCATCCCAACCTTGTCAGCCTGTCAAGCAGTACAGTACAGCATCCCCTCTTCCCACTCTGTCACTTGCTCCCGCCACCTGGCAAGCAGGAGAGAAAGGGGACAGGAACAGGATGACAGAATGGGCACTAAGTGCTTTGCTCCCCAAGAATGAAGCAGCAATGGTGTATGTTCACAAGCACAAACATTCCAGGTGGCAACACAAGCAGGGCACCCCATCATAACTCTGGGAGGGGAACAAATGGCGGTGGCGGGTGTCCTTAAAATACAGTCCCAACCAGGGATTCTTGAGCAGCCCAATTCTCCCCCCCCCCCACAGAGAGGTTGGTGGAGTGGGGCCTAGCCCCTTCCCTTTAGTGGGCCACAGTCCCTAGGCTTACTCATAAGCAGGGCTGGGCAACAGGATGAACATTTCTCCAGTGAAAGGAGCGATTCCTCATATGTGATGAGGATGGATGCCAACCCAGGGCAGGCTGCGCTCACTTAAGAGAGAGCCAGGCCATGGGGACACCCCCTCACAACTCATGAGAAGAACCATCAGAGGCAAGGGTAGATAATTGTTGAACAACATCTCGAATAATGTGTGACAACAAAACAACCCCTTCTCTCACGGACTGCTGTCTCACAAGAGTGTCAGGCCATTGGGGCTCTATATCAAGTCAGGTTGCTGTATGGAGGAAAGCCACAGGAATGGATACCCTGGTGACCACTCTCCTTGTCTTTGCAACTTCCTCCAAGTAGCTGTCAAAGCTTGCCCCCTGCCAGCCCATACACCCATGTGGGCATGTGTACTCTTGCTTGTTCCCCAAAACCATGACCCCATTCTCCTGGGGGCTCCCACTTCCCCCGATTCCCTGCACCGGCAGATCTGCATATGGCACAATGCCAGAATGAACCTGGGAATTTTGAATGGGTTTAAAGATCCGTCCATGCACCCAGTGTTCCCCCGATCTGCGCATGTGGCCAGGCTCTGACACATGGAGCGTCTAAATCTCCTTTGAGTGTGTGCAAGGTTTTACAGGGAAGGGGGCGCTGCAGTGCTTCTGTTCTATCTTTTATGTGGAGAGTTGGGGGTCCCATACAAGTGGGCCCCCCATTGTTGGATAAACTCAACTTGTAACCATGCAGTCCGATAGGAGACCTAGGGCTTACAGCCCCAAGGTCTTCCCCAGAAGACTGGTTCTTTCATGACAGGCTGGTTTGGTCTGCATGGGCTGCTTTGATGGGGTAATCCCTTGCAACGGCATCTTAGGTCAAGGTGGGACAGACCCCGCAGGATCCTTTGCCCTCCCTTGTATACATATCCCCTTCTAGCAAGTCTTCATGTTCCCTTCCCTTTCCTAAGTAACAGGGAAATAGTGCACACCCCAGACCACTGCCACCCCGCTGAAATTGTGTGTGTTTGGGAAAATTTGGGTGCAGGGCTATTTGGAGGGTGGTGGTGTCATCACTGCCAGAAGAAGCGCTGACATGGCATGGCATTTAAAGGGATTTAAATGCCATTTCCATGCCGAGTTGGCGGGCAGACAGCTCCAAAAATGCACAGTTATACTTGGCATACCTCCTTCAAGATTGTGGCTAATTGCAGCTGCTCCACTGTTGTCCTGATGCTTTGCCCACAGTCTGGCTATGAAGCTTGCTGGGATTGACCTCAGTGGCCAAGCATCAGGGAGATGCTCTCCCCTGGAACCAGAAGTTGGCGGACCACAGTTGGACACACATCTGCAGTGCGATTTACAGTTTAAAATGGAAATTGCGGGTTTGCCAACCTCCGGTTTCATGTTATGTCTGAATTTGGCCTCAGAATAAAAAATTATATTTTTATAAAATATAAATTACTAATAAATGAAACCTGATTTTGTTGCTATGAGATTATGTAATTCTGAGGAACAAAACATACTAAACTTGTCCTTCAGTGATAATGAACACATTCACTAATATCAATGTCATTAAGAAATTGTATACTTTGATCAAGAGTTCCAGACATACCCCATTAATCAGAATTTGATTCCAAGGACAATGTTTACCTTGTTATCAAGACTATGCTTTAGAAATCTTCTCTATTATGGACTTCCCTTACTTTTGATTGAGGTTACTTCTCTTTCTTCAGGATGTTGATTTGAGATGAAACTGTTGTGTAAAGAACATAATTAGACTATCTATCTATCTATCTAGCTATCTTCTTGAGAATGGTTTCTATCTGAGCAAGCTTTCTTTCTAATTCCAGCTATTGACTTTGATTGATGCCATTTATTTGTTTTGGGTGCTAACTAATTAAGTCTATTCTAACTGAGATCTGTTTGCTTTGCCTCTTTTTGGAAAGGTTATCTTGAATTTGAAATGATGCCTATCACTATACTGCTCCTTTAGATATTTTTAATAGAAAGAAACAACCAGCTATGACCAACACAGATTAATCTAAAAACTATTATTGTTCTGGATTCTGCCTTTCCTTTTTAATGTATACAAGCACATGCCAATCTAGCATATGGTCTGCAAAACAGCATATAAATGGGGATAGTTAGTTAGTTGTATATTTACGATCTTAGATCAAACAGAAAATGGGGATAGGTTTTGCTTAAGATTTGAGTGAGACTTAGTGATGATCTACATTCCTCCTGGAACTGTAGTACTTCAGAATGCAGGTTAGATGTTGAAAACAAAGAGGCTATTCTCATGCACAGTGGACTAAGGGCTAAGGGAGCCCAGCCCTGTTTCCACAGCACGTGAGACTCGCTGGGAGCCGTGTGGTGGCATCGGTGGTGGCACAGCTGCAAACCCTCTTGGTTAGCCTGCCACTTAACCCAGGTTTAACCCAGGTGCAAGAACGCCCCAAAAGTGGGTTAGGCAATTGTTTGTCGCTGCAGTGTGGCTCCGCACCACAGTGACTCATGAGTAGACCCTGAAAGGGAGGCTACAACAAGGCTCCCGGTGTTAGGAGGCTCCCCAGAAAGCCCTGCGCACTTGCGCGGGTGGCATCCTTGGACTTCCGGAGGCCAGGAGGCCCCCAACTTCCACCGCCCTAACTGGCTCTGTGATGGAGCCAGTAATCATCTAGGTGACTGATCCAGCCACCCAAGGAGGGCTCCCTGATCAGCTGCGGGGAGAGCAGGTCAAGCCCCCTTTAGGCTTCTTTAGGCTCAAACCCCCTTTAGGCTCCTCACACTGCCCGTGTGGAGAGCCTTATAGTCTGCCAGGGAGATGGCTAGACTAGGGACCGGGTCTCATGATCAGTGAGACCCGGTTTTGTCTGGTGAGCAGGGAGAGCAGGCTAAGCCCGCTCTCCCTGCTCATGAGTGGGCAGGGAGCCCTGGGCAGCCGGATCAGCTGCCCAAACGATGGCCAGCAGGGGGTGGGGGGAGCCGGCGGGGGGTGGGGGGAGCAGGGACCGCGTGGCCCCTGCAAGCCCCGGTATGCCCTGCGCGAGCACACAGGGCATACTGGGGAGACCCCCGAGCCAGGAGGCTGCTTTTAAGCCTCCCGGCTGGGGGTCTACTTGTGAGCAGGCGCACCGCGGCTACTCATGCTAGCCAGAAGCAGGTTTGCAGGAGAGCTCGCTCCGCAAACCTGCTTTTTGCCAGGGGTTCTCGTGCGGGTTAGCCGCTCCAGAACCACTGGGCTCAGCTGCGAGCCCAGTGGTTCTGACAACCAACAAAAATCGGGCTAGCCTCTGCTAGCCCGATTTTTGTTGGTTGTGAGAATAGCCCCTAGAACACTTCTCACATACTAGCTTTCCATGGGAAGGGAATGTTTGAAGTGAGTGAGCATTCAATCATTGGCTCCTTCACCTTTATTCTGGCAGTACGGTCCGGTGACTATACCATGTACTGCTTCTGAATGGGTATTTTATCTTTTTGGGGAGGGACTTGACAGAGGAGAAGGAAGTACCTGAAATAACAGAAAGCAGGAGGCTGTTCCAGAAATGGAGAGCACGATAACACAAACAATTTCAGAGGCATTCAGTTGGGAATGTGTGAGAAATAGAATGCTGGACCTGAAAAACCTTGATCTGATCCTGCAAGTATGTTCTTATTTGTTGAAGATGAGAATGGAAGGAGGAGGAGAGACAGCAGACAAGTCTGTGTACTGCAGGGTGCACAAAAAAGAGTGTAGTGGAAATGGAAAGAAAGATATAGTTAGGAGAAGGGAGAGAACCAGAGGTTTGAAATCAAGGGCTGGAAGCTCAAGTTGATGTGAAGAGTGACAGGGAGCCAGGATTCAAATTCAGTAGAGAATGAGATGACGGGATCGAGCAGGTTTCAGATCGTTGTTTTTAACATACAAAAGAACTTGATGTGTATCAGAGATAGTAGTATCATATGTATGATAAAATGTTGGTTGTGCTTAGAACTTCTAGGCATCATGGAGTTCAGTTCCCTTATTTAAATCAGAATTCTTCTTGCATCCAGAAGACATTATGAGAAAATTAACTAATTAAAGGAAGCCCTTCAGTTATTAAAGGTGAAACCTCTATCACCAAACCTTGAAACAGAGTCCAGGCATAATATACACTGATATAATTGCATTCACTTTTGAAATAACCTTTTAAATTGTATTGTCACAGTTGGCCTGCAATTCCTTTGTCATGTAGATTACCAGTTAATGGCTCAGAATAGTTGGTTGAGGGTTCCTTTATGGAAGCTAATTGTTAGAAGATAGACAAGGAGCCCTTTCTCATGAGGCCACCTCCAGCCTCAAAAGCAGGATGCCTCTGAGTACCAGTTGCAGGGGAGTAACAGCAGGAGAGAGGGCATGCCCTCAACTCCTGCCTGTAGGCTTCCAGCGGCATCTGGTGGGCCACTGTGTGAAACAGGATGCTGGACTAGATGGGCCTTGGGCCTGATCCAGCAAGGCTGTTCTTATGTTCTTACATCACCATAAGTCTCCAGCGCTCTCTTCTCCAAAGGAAACCAAACCCAGATAGTTCTATCCTTAGTACTTCTCACCACTTGAGAGTGCATAATAACGTGCAGAGCTGATAAAAATGAATTGTGGATTCATTTTGGATAAACTATTAAAACAAAAACATTGTCCAACCTTGCTGCTCCTGGAAACCAAATCGAGGTTCAAGCATAGGTAATGTCAAATCATATTAGAAGAATTCACGATGCCTGTTTTGCAGGAAGGTTTGCTTTTTCTTGCCTGTATGTGGTGTCAACTTCTGTTACTATTCACCTTCTTTGATGCTCTTTTAAAAAAAGGAAATAGGGATTGAGAAATTACAATTGGGAATGAAGCGAACACTGCCTTCTCATAAACAGCTGCCTCCACATTCTGAAGTGCAAGCACTTCGAAAGCAGACCAGATGTTGTATGTGTTCCAAGTCAGTCAAGCAGTGAGGTGGTGAGGATGTCAATTCATCAGGGAAGGAGATGTGTGGAAAACCTAAAGCAGCATCTCTTTCTTATGCTGCTTGTGAAGGGAGAGAGGAATTGTAGCAGGTAGATTGCATTGGATGCCAGAATAAATATGGTTAAAGTGAATCCCCCCAGCTCATGGGACTATTCTCAGCCCTACGCTTGTCTCAGCTGGTCAAAATCAGGTTACCTTTGCTTTTGTTCAATTATAAAAGAAGTATTTTGAAACTTCCTGCTCAGGTCCAAACATACTTTTATGTTCAGGAGCTGGAGGAATGCAGTAAAGGTAGCAAAAGGATGAGAATGTGGACAGATGTAAGGAACCTCAGTTAAAGCTGAACTCCATGCCATGTCTCTTGAGACTCAGCCCCATAGTTACCTCCTTCCATCTCACAGCAAGTATCTACTTCCTTCTACATTAAAATAACCCAAGTTTAGTCATGATGTCCAAATCAGCCAGTCTTGGCTTATTCTGTTCTACCTGTGTTAAATAGCAGCTAGGTTATCCAAACCCTGGGTACAGATCTTGGGTCAGAATAAACCAGGACTGGTCAGTTCAGATATCATGACCAGTCTTGGTTTATTTTATCCTACATAGGGAGTGAATGCTTATGAGAAGGGAACACATACTCTCGAGGATTAGGGACATCACATGGAGCCCAGCTTTAACCAAGGTTCCATGGACACCTAAACCAGCCAATAGTTAAAATCTGAAAATGGCAGGAGAAAACCTAAGAAAAAACAGAAGTGTTTTTGGTAACAGCAACAATGAAACTCAATTGATATATTTGTTTCAGCCCTATGTTACAGGTTAATATTTTCTAAATATAATAAATACATCTGTTACAAATAAAAATCTCCACACACAAGATTAGGGATGTGCATAAAATATATTTTGCGTTTTGTTTAGAGCTCAAAACAAAACACAGACGGCCAACACATTTCATTGAAACAGTGGTCAACCCGGCTGTTGTTTCAATGAAACAAATTCAATATGTTGCAAGTGTTTCAGCCATAGGGAACAATGGGGAAACTCAAAACACCCCATTGTTCCACATGTGTAGCTCCTAGAGACACCTAAGTGGGTTGGGTGGTAGGGCATGATGGGTGCTACCTACCACCCAATCCATTGGGTCCTATGGGGGTTTGGGGGAAAGGTTAAAATGTGGTAAAAATCACCTGCTTGCCCATTTCTTTTGTGGGTTTGGTGGTAGTTAGCATCCATCATGCCCTACCACATAATCAACTTTGGTGTCCCTAGGAGCTACCCATGGGGAACAATGAGGTGTTTCGGGTTTCTCCATTGTTACCTATGGCCAGAACAAGCTGCACTCACAAAGCGCACACACAAGTTTTGCATTGCAGTTTGTAACCCTGCCTTGAAAAACACTGCAGAAGCACACAGTAAAGGGAATCTCCCAACACACACATTTGAAATGTGTAACACACATTTCAAACTCAGTCCAAAAATGGCCAAAAGAGAACCACTGACCCCAAATCCATTACCAGCCACAGTGCCTGCGCTGCAATAACATTGTTGGCACAAGTTGCTCCCTCTCACAGAATTATGACTTATTACAACAGCTGCCACAGCAGCACTAGGGGTGTGCACAAAACTAGACGGGACTCGAACTGGACTGGGCATGTACAGTTTTGGGTATCCCTGAACACCTCCCAGTTTGGTTTGGGTTTGTGGGGTTCATGATAACTTTTTTCTAACTTAAAAGAAATATAACTCACTGCCTCCCCATCAGGGGGCTTCTGTGTGGCTGGGGGTAGGCCCAGGCCATGCAGAGGCCCATTGGGCATGCGCAGCAGCCTCCAAAATGTCTGCTGCCATGGAGGTGAGGCCTGGAACAGGCCAAAGACTGCCCAAACTGGGCTATTTGGAACTTAATGGAGGCTGGTGGGTGGAGGAAAAACCTCTGAAGAGACCCCACCCCCCCGCCGTCCCACAGCCGCAGAGAAGCACTCAGACCGGGAGGCTGTGAGATATTTCTTTTCTTTTCTTTTTTTAAATTTTTTTTTAACAAACCCCCAGACCTGATGGGGATGTCATTCTATTTTGTCTATCCATGTGGTTTGGTTGGTAAAATACAGCAGTGGTTTACCATTGCCGCCTCCTGCACAGTATGAAATGATGCCTTTGTCGTTGTCACTGAAGTGATCGTCCACCTCCAGCACCTTCCTATATTGCTGCTGCCCAATATAGGTGCTTGCTTGTTTTAGCTGGGCAGCTAGGATGACCTTCATGGTTTGGGTGACCCTACTGGTCATGTTAAGGGATGCCAAAAGACAGATAGTAACTGATTCAGAGAAGATCAAACAGAGATGGAAGGTGTATACTAAAAATCTGTACAGCAGGAACATCAACATCCAAGATACTCTAAAACAGGGATTCTCAACGTTGGGTCCCCAGATGTTATTGGACTTCAGCTCCCATAATCCCCAACCAAAGTCCACTGCAGCTAGGGATTATGGGAGTTGAAGTCCAATAACAGCTGGGGACCCAATATTGAGAATCCCTGCTCTAGAAGATATTCCCTACATGCAAGAACCTCTAGTATGGGAAGATGAAGTTAGATCAGCACTCCGGTCATTACCAAGTCAGAAGGCTACAGGAACTGATGGAATAGCTATAGAAATATGGCAGCAACAGAAGAAGAATCAGCCAAGGCTCTAACTATACTATGCCAGCAAATTTGGAGAACAACACAGTGGTCAACAGATTGGAAGAGGTCAGTCTACATACCCATATGAAAGAAAGGAGACTTAACAGATTGCGCAAACCATCGCACAATATCCTTAATTTAACATGCTAGCAAAATAATGCTCATCCAACACAGATTAGAGTCCTACATGGAAAGGGAAATGCTGGGGATCCAAACTGGTTTCAGAAAAGGCTGAGGAACAAGAGACATCATTGCCGATGAATTCTGGATAATTGGGAAAGCCAAAGAATACCAAAAAGAAGTCAATGTGTGCTTTATTCACTACAAAAAGGCCTTCAATTGCATCGACCATTTCAAGTTGTGGAATGTCCTTAGGAAAATGGGTGTCCCAGAACATCTCATTGTTCTCATTAGAAACCTATACACAGGATGGGAAGCCACAGTCCAGATGGAACATGGTGAAACAGACTGTTTCCAGATTGGCAAAGGAGTAAGACAAGGTTGTACACTTTCTCCATTTTTATTCAATTCCATATTTATTCAAAGAGAGCCAGCATGGTGTAGTGGTTAGAGTGCTGGACTAGGACCAGGGACACCTGAGTTCAAATCCCCATTCAGCCATGATACTAGCTGGGTGACTCTGGGCCAGTCACTTCTCTCTCAGCCTAGCCTACTTCACAGGGTTGTTGTGAAAGAGAAACTTAAGTATGTAGTACACCTCTCTGGGCTCCTTGGTGGAAGAGCGGGATATACATGTAATAATGATGATGATGATGATGATGATGCTGAATATGCTCAGAATAAGCTGAACATATTCTGAGAGAAGCTGGATTGGAAGAAGATGAGCATGGTTTTAAAGTTGGAGGAAGAAACATCAATAACTTGCACTATGCTGATGACACCACTCTGATAGTTGAGATTGTGGATGATCTGCAAGCTCTAGTAATGAAAGTCAAGGAGTACAGTGAAAAAATGGGACTACGACTAAATGTAAAGAATACTAAACTAATGACAACAGGTACAGCAATCAGCCTCAGCATTGATAATGAAGACATTGAAGTGGAGGATAGCTTCTGCCTTTTAGGATCGACTATCAACAGTAAAAGATCCAGCAGTCAAGAAACACGCTGCAGACTAGCACTTGGTAGGCTTGCAATGAAGGCCTTGGAAAGGATATTTAGATGCTGTGAGGTGTCTACACCTACAAAGATTAGAATCGTTCGGACTATGATTTTTCTCATGATACTCTATGGATTCGAAAGCTGAACTTTGAGGAAGCAAGATAGAGAAAGCATTGGCACTTTTGAACTCTGGTGCTGGAGAAGACTTTTGAAGATACCATGGACAGCCAGGAAAACAAACTAATGGATCATAGAACAAATCAATCCAGAATTTTCACTTGAGGCACAAATGACCAGGCTCAAACTATCATACTTCGGACACATTATGTGAAGACCCAGCTCCCTTGAGAAGTCCATAATGCTGGGGAAAGTTGAAGGAAAGGGAAGAGGACGACCAGCAGCAAGGTGAATAGACTTGATTATGACAGCAGTGAATGCAGTACTGAGAGACCTTAAAGGCCAAGTTGAAGACAGATCATCCTGGAGAGAATCTGTCTATGTGGTTGCTAAGAGTCGACACCGACTTGACGGCACTTAATCAATCAATCAATCAATCAAACCTGAACTGGGAGATGTTCGGTCCGTGATCGGGCCAAACGGGCTGGTTTGGTTCAGTGGTGGTTTGATATACCACCGAACCAGTCCTGTTTGACGTCTTGAAGAGGAAACATCAGAAATTTGATGCCAAACCTGTATGCACATCCCTAAGCAGCATCTTTAGCAGCAAACATAACCATAAGCTCAACTAGAGCAACTTCAGCCTCATTTTGAGTGAGTACAGCTTGCACTGCAGAGCAGAGCAGTGAGTGAAGCACAAGTTAGTCTCAAGGCCAGACATGGAGCTCATCACAGCAATCACCAAGAAATATTACATGGAGAGAGAGAGAGCTGCCATTGTCCATTTCTCACCACAGTAGTATCTCACAAACAAAACAAACCACAAATCAAGGAAGGAAGCCACCCAAGTTCTGCAGGCTTTGTCAATCTGAGATCCAGCAAAACCAGAGAGTTATAACAGCAATAGCACAGCTTATTATACTCAGTGACTGTGCTGTCTTTGTCTCTGCCCCACCTCTCCTCAGGTGTGTAACATCTCCTTGGGCTGCTGCTGGGGCTTTTTTCTGCTGCTATATAGGGCAGGCTGGCCCAAGGGCCTGGGGGAAGAAGACAGAAGGAACAGCTTGGGGTGGGGCACTGACTGACTGTGCTGTCTTTGTCTCTGCCCCACCTCTCCTCAGGTGTGTAACATCTCCTTGGGCTGCTGCTGGGGCTTTTTTCTGCTGTTATATAGGGCAGGCTGGCCCAAGGGCTCTCGTCCTTGTGGCTCTCTGCCATGGGGCGAGCTGCCTGGGGCCCAGAAGATCTCTTTCCTTCTGCCCTGAAGATCCGTCTTCCCGCAATTAAGAAGCCAGCAGGAGTTTACACAAGTCTGGTTTTGGTTTTTATTAAGCCAAGAAGCCGTGGTGGGTTAGTCTGGGGAGATGTGTCTGGGAGAGCGAAAAATTGGGTATGGAGTGCGGGCAGCAATATCACGGGTAGCGGGCAGAGGGAGGTATGGTGGTGGGAGTGGGGCAGGCCGTTACAGGGGAAAATGGTCCAGGCAATTGAGGCCTGTTCCTTTTTCCAGCCCTTCTCCCAACCCTCTGACCCCAGGGAGCTCTGAGAACACTCCCTCGAGGATTAGGTTGCTGCTGCTGAATGCCAGGTCAGTTAATGCAAAAACCTCTCTCATCCACGATTTGATTGTGGATGAGTGTGCTGACCTGGTATGTGTGACGGAGACCTGGTTGGATGCACTGGGCGGGGTTGGTCTCTCTCAGCTCTGCCCTCCAGGTTTCCAGATCGTGCAACAGCCCTGCCTCGAGGGTCGGGGAGGAGGCGTTGCAGTCATCTTTCGAGAGACTCTCCCCATTTCCAGGTGCCCAGTCAGGTAATCTCAGAATTTTGAGTGTTTGTCCTAGAGGGTGGGCCTCTGAGATAGGCTGGGGATTCTGCTGGTGTACCGACCACCCTGCTGCACTTCAGTCTCCCTACCTGAGCTGGTGGGGGTGGTCTCGGAGGTGGCTTTGGGTTCCCCCAGGCTTATTGTTTTGGGGGATTTCAATGTCCACGCTGAGGCCCCCCTAGTGGGTGCGGCTCAGGATTTCATGGCCTCCATGGCAACCATGGGCCTGTCTCAGTTGGTATCGGGCCCTACCCACGTGGCGGGACACACTCTGGATCTGGTTTTTGCAGACCGGGAAATAAATGATCTGGAGGTGGGGGAATTTAAGACCACTCCTTTGTCATGGACAAATCATCATCTGGTGGGGTTTAGTTTGACTGCTCCGTCTGCCCTCTGCAGGGGTGGTGGGCCAATTAGGATGGTCCGCCCCCGGAGGCTTATGGATCCGCTTGGATTCCAGACGGCCCTCGGGGAGTTTCCAGTGTCCAGAGCTGGTGACCCTGTCGAGGCCCTGGTTGATCTCTGGAATGGGGAGATGGCCCGGGCTGTTGACATGGTTGCTCCTAAACGCCCTCTCTGGCTTGGTGGAGCCGGATCTGCTCCTTGGTTTTCCTTGGAGCTTAGGGCGATGAAGCAACTCGGGTGACGGCTGGAATGACACTGGAGGAAGAGTCGTCACGAATCTGATCAAACACGGGCTAGAGCCCATTTTAGGGACTACGCCGTGGCGGTGGGGGCGGTGAAGAAATGCTTTTTCTCCGCCTCCATTGCGTCTGCTCAGTGCAGACAAACAGAGCTGTTTCGTGTGGTGAAAACCTTGCTCCACACGTCCCCCCAGACAATGGAGGAGGAGTCATCTACAGCTCTTTGTGATCAATTTGCCTGTCACTTTGCAGATAAAGTCGCTTGCATCCGTGCTGACCTGGACTCCAGAGTTTTGGCAGTTCCGGCAGACGTGCCTTTGGTACCATCTGGTCCCATTGTGTTGTATTCTTTTCAGTTGGTGCAGCCTGAGGATGTGGACAAGATCCTTGGCAGTGTGCAGGCGACTTCGTGCGCTCTTGACCCTTGCCATTCATGGCTAATAAAAGCTGCCAGGAAGGGGACAGGCAGATGGCTGGAGGTGATCATTAATGCTTCATTAAGGGAGGGCAGGATGCCATTGTCCCTCAAGGAGGTGGTGGTAAGACCACTATTAAAAAAGCCCTCCCTTGATCCCTCCAGACTGGATAACTATAGACCTGTGTCTAACCTTCCCTTTTGGGGCAAGCTGATGGAGCGTGTGGTGGCGTCCCAGCTGCAGAGGGTCTTGGATGATACGGATTATCTGGACCCTTTTCAATCTGGCTTCCGCCCCAGGTATCGGACTGAGACTGCCTTGGTCGCTCTAGCGGATGACCTACACCGGGAACTAGACAGGGGGAGTGCGTCCCTGTTCTTGGTGGCGTTCGATACCATCGACCATGGTATCCTTCTGGGCCACCTCTCGAGTATGGGAATCGGAGGCACTGCATTGCAGTGGTTCCGGTCCTTTCTGGGGGGGAGGGTCCAGAAGGTGGTGCTGGGGGACTACTGCTTGGCCCCGTGGCCGTTGGCCTGTGGGGGTCCCACAGGGATCGGTCTTGTCCCCCATGCTGTTTAACATCTACATGAAACCACTGGGAGAGGTCATCCGGGGACTTGGACTGAGTTGTCAGCAATATGCGGATGACACTCAGCTCTATCTCTCCTTGTCATCTGATCCTAGGGAGGCGGTGGATGTCCTGAATCGGGGGCTGGAGGCCGTGATGGGTTGGATGTGGGCTAACAAACTGAAATTGAATCCGGATAAGACGGAGGTACTGTTGGTCAGTAGGAGAGCCAATCGGGATGAGGAGATTTTACCAGTTCTGGATGGGGTTGCACTCCCCTTGAAGGAACAAATGCGCAGCTTGGGGGTACTACTGGACCTGGCTCTGCTTTTGGAAGCTCAGGTGGAGGCGGTGGCCAGGGGTGCCTTTGCACAGCTTTGGCTAGTGTGCCAGCTGCATCCTTTTCTCGAGAAGGCAGATCTGGCCACGGTTACCCACGCCTTAGTCACGTCGTGGCTGGATTACTGTAACGCGCTCTATGTGGGGCTGCCCTTGAAGAATATCCGGAAACTGCAGCTAGTGCAAAACACGGCAGCGAGGGTTTTATCCGGAGCTGCCCGTTGGGAACATATCACCCCCATTTTGAAAGAGCTGCACTGGCTGCCGGTTCGTTTCCGGGTCCAATTCAAGGTGCTGGTTTTGACCTTTAAAGCCCTAAATGGGTTGGGCCCGGGGTATTTGAGGGACCGCCTGCTCCCAAGGGTTGCTGCCCGCTTGACGAGGACATCTGAGGGGGCCCTGCTCTGGGTGCCGACAATGAGGGAGGCCCGGCTGTCGTGCACTCGGGACAGGGCCTTCTCTGTTGCTGCCCCCAGACTCTGGAATGCTCTCCCAGTGGCCATTCGTTCCTCGGACTCCATCACGGCTTTTAGAAAGCTTTTAAAGACTTGGCTTTTTACCCAGGCTTTTACATGATCGTTTTTACTGCTGCTTCGGTGTTTTTATCTGTTGTATTGTTTTTATGCCTGTTTTTATATGTTTTTAGCTTGATGTTTTTATTGCTTTTTTATTGTATGTTTTAATTTTTGTAAAAAAGGCGGTATAGAAATGTAAAAATAAATAAATAAATAAAAACCTTCCTTGATTCTTTCCTCCTGATGTTTCCTCTTCAGGGGAGGCACATTATAAGGCCTCTGCCTCCCAGTCTCTTTGAATATATTTTAAAATTCCCTCCTTTCGTGTCCCCTCTTCCTCCTCCCTTCCCTCAACCAACGGGGCACAGTTGCCTATGACAACGTTTAATTTGTATGATAACAAGTCAACCAAAAAGCAAGGAGATAGTAAGCCAATTGAAAGCCCGTGCCAGAAAACCAACCAGCAAGGGAAAAACAGGTCTCCAAAATGGCACATGAAACATCAGAATGTCTCGATGGAAACTGTTTGGTTTTGTTCTGAGCTTGAAACAGGCCCTTTATTTAGAGGGTGTTTTGTTTTGAGCTTGAAACACTCAAAACAGTCCGTTTCAAGTTGAAACGTTTTGGCGTTTCTACTTCCCCTATGCAGTTTTCTAGTGCAAGCCAACATACCAAATATCTTTTATACATGGAGCACTCCTTTAACAGCATTTTGTTGCTTCTCATGAGAATTTGCTGGAAATTACTGTATGGAGAAAGTTCCAAGTATGCTCATGTATTTGTGACCTCTGAGTCATAGAGTCCACATAAAATCTATCTCCAAGTGGCAGGGGAGTTTTGCAGCAAAAGTGCAATCTTGCTGCAGGGGTCTAGCTGTACTCTTTTCCAACCTTTTAAAATTCTGAAACATGTACCCTATACTAGAGGGGATGGGGAATGCATAATCTTCAAAGAACTAAATAAAACTATTTACGTATATCTGTCTGTCCATGCCCTGCCCTTCCTCTAAGGAGCTAAGGCAGAGGTTCATGGATTTAAAAATGAAAATGTGCATTATTATTATTATTCCACCAATTTTCAACAAAAAATAGTGGACTAGTGTGTGGAGAAAGGGATAACCTTGCTGGTATTATTGACCACTTTTTAAATGGCCATATAAGCATTGTCATGCCTGTGTATCACAGCAGGGGAACACACAATTCCCTCTTGTATAAAACTGTAAAGTAAAAAGATAGTATGAGCACAAGAAGTAGAAGATTTATGTCACAATGATGTCACATGTCCTGTTCAATAGGAGTTCACGAGTCTTGCAAAACCACATTCCACACAGCTCTTACAACTCCCAAAGGCCATACTAGCTGGGAAGAAGAGCAACAATTTCCCAAAGACCACATATTGCCTTTGGGAGTGGGGAAAATTCAGTCACTCCCTATCAGAACCTTTCTGTCCTAGAAGTTTTGAGGAAACACATCTGGATTACCTGTAACAGCTGAGTATGAAATATGTCTAATTGCATGGAATATAAAAAGAGTTCCATCTGGAATGGCTTTAACAAAAGCCATAACAGCAACTAAAAAGAACTCTTGCTGGGGGAAATGGGAGCTTAACTCTAAACCAGAGATGTGTTGGATCTAAGCACCAGCCATTTTGAGCACAATAGTTAGCTTAATAAAATGTTGCTTGCAGCAATGCAGTTAACGAAATGTTCGCAAACAAGCTTTCCCAAGTGCCTTTCCTCTCAGACCATAGGGTTGTTGTTTTTTCCATTTTACCAGCTGCTGGAGGATATAACAGATCCTTCTACAAAGGCCAGCAAAGCCTTCTACTTTCTTCCACCAAGCCAGCTGTCACCTGGGATGCCCAGCAGAATCACTCATGGTATGTCTCAGTAATTGGGCATTGCCAGGAAAGAGGTAAATAAAACGTGTCCAGTGAGAATTGCCCCATCACAGAGATTTTCACAAACAGAAAGCATATTAGCTTCTGACAGCTCCATTCCTCCACAGGCAAAACAAAAAAAGCATCGATGTTACCAGAAGCAAAGTGCTCAACAGTAAACCATTCCTTCCACCATGAATTCTGACTGTAAAGAAAGCCCCAAGGTTTGATTTCCCACTTGCTTGCTGTCATCTACACCTGTGCAAAGCTCTTCTAAAAGGTTACCCTTCTGACTTGACTTCTGCTTTGCAGGTTTGGGCTTCTCAGACAGACCCTTTGAATGAAATATTCCCTTACAACTTACAAAAAGTTGGCTTCCTTTTGTTTGATATTTTGTTCAGCTTGTTTAATAGTTAATGATATGGTGGACATCTGTGCAAAGCGGTTTTGGGATCAACAATAAATAACCTCTGAATGCAAGTGAATATCACTGACAGCTCTCTGTAGTATGACACTTCCCATGAACAGATAAGGATGGGGGATGTAGTATGACACTTCCCATGAACAGATAATGATATGGTGGACATCTGTGCAAAGCGGTTTTGGGATCAACAATAAATAACCTCTGAATGCAAGTGAATATCACTGACAGCTCTCTGTAGTATGACACTTCCCATGAACAGATAAGGATGGGGGTATGTGAAACATCAGTATAAGAGCCAAGATGATCTCTGGCAGTGGTTGCTAACTGGAAATCTGAGGGGTTTCTATGATGATGGTAGCACTGAGTTTTGTTGTCGGGTCTTTCCCATTATGTACTGAATAAATAATAAAGCAGCTCTTGCACTACAAAAGGAATGGCATTCCTCACAGCTCTTTCAGACCTTATAATGAAAGCATGGAAGTCAGGTTTAAGATCACTCCGCCACTGTAGGCATTCATACCACTTCTGAAATGCTTTAGATGTTGGGGCTACTTTTTCACAGGGAATGAGATGTGATCTGTACAGTACTTGTCTCTTATTTAAATTAATTGTTCATTAGGACATGTATGTAATGTGAATGTAACTCTTTTAGGGGCACCAGTCAAACAATTCCAAATGTAAAACACACACACACAACAATTTAAAGGTCAATGTTTTCAAGGAAATTTAAGTGGATACCATTTTTTTCTTGTAGAAACCATCTGTCACTAGCTTTGTCAGGAAAATATAGCAACTAGTACAGGAAGTCCTCAACTTACTAACGGTTTGTGTTCCAAAAGTTCATTTGTAAGTCAGATGCTCATAACTTGGAATGCATATAGATCCCAGGAGTGACGGCCTGTTTGTATGTGCAGACTGGTGTTTATACATTGAGGATTTCCTTAAAGAAATAAGGTTATTCACATGCGCAGCCTAACACATGCTAGGGCAGCCCAGCTTGGGTTAGGCTGCACGTGTGAAATGCCGGGATCAAGTGCAGATCCCAGCGCTGCCAGCCCCCCTAACCCGACGTTTGTACCCACATGCCCTTAACCCCATGGCCGGGATCGTGGGTTTGCTTGGGCTACCCAAGTTGAGGATTAAAGGTCTAAATTGAGGATAGCAATAGCACTAGCACTTACATTTATATACCGCTTTATAGCCGGAGCTCTCTAAGCGGTTTACAATGATTTAGCATATTGCCCCCAACATTCTGGGTACTCATTTTACCGACCTCGGAAGGATGGAAGGCTGAGTCAACCTTGAGCCCCTGGTCAGGATTGAACTTGTAACCTTCTGGTTACAGGGCGGCAGTTTTACCACTGCGCCACCAGGGTAATTAATAAAAAAGAAAGCAGTACATCACCTAAATGGAAGATTAGATTAGAAAATAAAATCTCCAGGCTTAGATCAGATGCTAGTAAATGGAAAGATATGAAAGACAAGACGCTGAAGAATGAAAACACCAAACAGTATCTGATCCAAAAATACCACCTAGATTCAAGGAGAATTAGAGAAGTCCTGGAAATAATAAAGCAGCAAATAACAGCAGTGTCAAAGAAGATTAGCAGATATGAAGCCAGAATTACACAACACAGGCAGAATCTCCAATTCAAGTCGAATCAGAGACGTTTCTACCAAAGCATAGAAGGAGAAACTGCAAGAAACATAGAAACACCAAATAAAAAAGAAACAGTGCAATTCTGGGGGAAATTATGGGACAATCCAATAGATTATAATAAAAAAGCAGGCTGGATGAAAGAGGTAAAAAAATGTAACCAACAAATGCAAGATCTAATAATACCGCCAGAATTAATAAGTGAAAGAGCAAAGAAAATTAAAAATTGGACTGCGCCAGGCAACGATGAACTGCATGGCTTTTGACTTAAACACCTAACAAGCCTTCATAAACAACTATCAAAACAGTTCAATCACATTATGAAAGGCGGTGATATTGAACAATGGCTAACAACTGGGAAAACTCATCTCATCATGAAAGACCCAGCAAAAGGTGCAGTTCCAAGTAATTATAGACCGATAACCTGCCTGCCCACCATGTTCAAATTATTAACTGGAATAATAGCAGATGAAGCGATGCAACACTTATTAACTAACAAACAGCTTCCAGTTGAACAGAAAGGAAATTGCCCGAACACCAGAGGCACAAAAGACCAGCTGCTGATTGACAAAATGATTTTAGAAAACTGCAAGAGAAGAAAAACCAATCCAAGTGTTGCATGGATTGACTACAAGAAAGCCTTTGATTCATTGCCTCACACATGGATATTAAAATGTTTAGAAACAACTGGTGTCAGCAAAAACATTCAGATATTTATTTAAAAAGCAATGAGCATGTGGAGTACACAGTTAACAATCAATGGCGAGGCACTTGGACAGGTTAGCATTAGAAGAGGCATTTTCCAAGGGGACTCACTATCCCCTCTATTGTTTGTTATCGCCATGACCCCACTTTCACAAATGCTAAACAAAACAGGCCCCGGATACCAAACATCTAAAACATCAAGTAAAATCAACCATCTGCTGTACATGGACGATCTGAAGTTGTATGGAAAGTCCCAGTCAGAAATTGAATCACTGCTAAACACTGTCCGTATATTCAGTAGTGATATAGCAATGGAGTTTGGACTAGACAAGTGTGCTGCATTAATAATGAAAAGAGGGAAAATAAGAAAAACAGAAGGAATAGAACTGCCCAATGGAAGCAAGATCAAGAACCTGGAAGAGAAAGAACGTTACAAATACTTGGGCATTCTCCAGGCTAACATCGCACACACTGAAGTTAAAAGAAAAATTGGAAGTGAATACATCAGGAGAGTTAGAAAAATCCTCAAGTCCAAACTCAATGGCGGGAACACCATACAAGCCATAAACACCTGGGCTATACCTGTTATCAGATACACTGCAGGAATAATAGATTGGACCCAGGCAGAGCTAGAGACACTAGATCGTAAGACCAGGAAAATCATGACCATCAATCATGCTCTGCAACCCCGCAGTGATGTCGATAGGCTCTACCTCCCTCGCAGCTCTGGTGGAAGAGGAATGCTGCAAGTCCATCAAACAGTAGAGGAGGAGAAAAGAGGCCTTGAAGAATATATCAAGGACAGTGAAGAAGATGCACTTCTGGTCAAGAAAGAGAAACTATTCAACACCAATGAAACAAAGCAGGTCTACAAGAAAGAACAAGTCAAGAACCGAGCAGAAAGATGGAGAAATAAGCCCCTGCATGGTCAATATTTGCACAATATAAGTGGAAAATCAGACATCACCAAGACCTGGCAATGGCTTAAGAATGGCAACTTGAAGAAAGAAACAGAGGGTTTAATACTGGCTGCACAAGAACAGGCACTAAGAACAAATGCAATAAGAGCAAAAGTTGAAAAATCCACCACAAACAGCGAGTGCCGCCTTTGTAAAGAAACAGATGAAACAGTGGACCACCTGATCAGCTGTTGTAAGAAGATTGCACAGACTGACTACAAACAAAGGCATGACAAGGTAGCAGGGATGATACACTGGAACATCAGCAAAAAATACAAGCTACCTGTAGCCAAACATTGGTGGGACCATAAAATTGAAAAAGTTGTTGAAAATGAAGATGTAAAAATATTATGGGACTTCCGACTACAAACAGACAAACATCTGCCACACAATACACCAGATATAACTGTAGTCGAGAAGAAAGAAAAACAAGTCAAAATAATCGACATAGCAATACCAGGGGATAGCAGAATAGAAGAAAAAGAAATAGAAAAAATCACCAAATACAAAAATCTACAAATTGAAATTGAAAGGCTGTGGCAGAAAAAGACCCAAATAATCCCAGTGGTAATTGGCGCCCTGGGTGCAGTTCCAAAAGACCTTGAAGAGCACCTCAACACCATAGGGGCCACAGAAATCACCATCAGCCAATTACAAAAAGCAGCTTTACTGGGAACAGCCTATATTTTGCGACGATACCTATAATAACCAACAGTATTGATGATAAAATTCATCCATCCCAGGTCCTTGGGAAGGACTCGATGTCTGGATAAAACAAACCAGTCAATAACACCTGTCTGACTGTGTAAACAAGAAATAATAATTTGATTTCTATACCGCCCTTCCAAAAATGGCTCAGGGCGGTTTACAAAGAGAAATAACAAATAAGATGGCCCCCTGTCCCCAAAGGGCTCACATTCTAAAAAGAAACAAGAGACACACCAGCAACAGTCACTGGAAGTACTGTCCTGGGGGTGGATAGGGCCGGTTACTCTCCCCCTGCTAAATAAAGAGAATCACCATGGTAAAAGGTGCCTCTTTGCCCAGTTAGCACGGGTAAAGGTCTCTAATCTAAAGGCTGAGCTAAATTGAGGATTAAAGGTCTTTTTTTCTTTTTGCCAGAGAGAGCATTTTTCCTGCTAACAGTAGGATCATCAGGGAGAAGGCAAAAGGCAAAGGCAAAGGAGGAGCCAGTACTTTCATTGGCTCTCATACTGAGACAGTCCTACTAAACTATTCCTGATACATTGATTCTAAAAAGGCAGTACTAGCTGTTCTCTGATTACATAAGAACATAAGAACAGCCCTGCTGGATCAGGTCCAAGGCCCATCTAGTCCAGCACCCTGTTTCGCACAGTGGCCCACCAGATGCTGCTGGAAGCCACAGACAGGTGTTGAGGGCGTGCCCTCTCTCCTGCCATTACTCCCCTGCAACTGGTACTCAGAGGCATCCTGCCTTTTGAGACTGGAGGTGGCCCACAGCCCTCCGACTAGTAGCCATTGATAGACCTCTCCTTCATGAAGTCATCCAAACCCCTCTTAAAGCCATCCAGGTTGTTGGCTGTCACCACATCCTGTGGCAGAGAGTTCCACAAGTGGATCACGCGTTGTGTGAAAAAGTACTTCCGTTTGTTGGTCCTAGACCTCCTGGCAATCAATTTCATGGAGTGACCCCTGGTTCTAGTGTTGTGTGAGAGGGAAAAGAATTTCTCTCTCTCCACTTTCTCCACACCATGCATGATTTTATAGACCTCTATCATGTCTCCCCGCAGTCATCTTTTTGCTAAACTATAATCTAGTTCTATATCTAGTTCTGCGTTAGCAACCAAGCACACCAGCTCACCCATCTTGGCTGAGAGGCTTCTGGCATTGGCATATAAGCACCTATATGCTGAATCTCTCCCCTGATGTATGCTATTCTTTTGACTCTTTGACCTGCTGGCACAGGCTCCTGTCTGCTCTTTATGCGGTTCTGCTCTGTCCCCTTCTGTTTTATCTGAATTCTTTGCAGCCTCACACTTTAAAGAATGGCTTTTGCCAAACAGGATACTGCCCAGCTCCCATCGGCTGTTCCCCAGGTGTCATTTTAAAAGCTGCTCTGCAACCTTTTTGATTTTAAGCGCCAGCAGTCTGGTTCCATCTTGGTTCAAGTGCAGCCCGTCCCTTTTGTACAGGCCTTGCTTGCCCCAAAATGTGTCCCAGTGCCTAACAAATCTAAACCCCTCCTCCTGGCACCAACGTCTCATCCACGCATTGAAACCCCTCAGCTCTGCCTGTCTCATTGTACTTGCGTGTGGAAGGTAGCATTTCTGAGAATGCTACCTTGGGGGTCCTGGACTTCAAAATGCTACCTATCCGCCTAAATTTGGCTTCCAGGACCTCCCGACTGGATTTCCCCACATCGTTGATGCCGACATGCAAGGTTAAATGATCAGCATGGCTTCTTGTTCATCTAATAACAGACTAAGTCATTCTTCCAGAGTTTCATACACCAACAGGAAGTCTAGCAATATTAACCTGGCTTGCTACTCACATTCATACCAAACCTGTAATGCTGTTGAGGCAGCACAGACTGTGAATCCTTTTGGGTCAGGGAACCATCATTGCTTTTTCTATGCAAACTACCTTGAGAACCTTTTTTTTTTGGTTAAAAAGTGGTATATAAATATTAATAATAATACTGTTATCAGCTTTCCATTTGATAAACCTATTATCACATTAGACACTTTGTCAGTGATTAGCCTCAGACTTCAGAGGTTCTTCCTCCACACGGGGAGGGCTCCACAAGACTTTTCAACCCAAAGGGGTATGCTATTTATACCAACTAAATTGAGATCCTTGATGCAGAAGCAATACGATGTCTGTTCTTAAAAAAACCCAAAAACATATTATGGGAGACAGTTAGTATAATCTACAACATACCTATTGGATTTAAATGGATTGCAGTCATAGTGAATTTGTGCCAATGTGTTTTCATACAAGAAGAATGCATTATCTCTGCTTCTTCCACTGTGTTTATACAGACCCTAACTCATTTAGGCCTTGCCACTGCAATATTCCCAATAACAGAGTACTGTCATTAATTTAAGTGGACATGGCTCAAGTTCCTAATGCATTTAGCATTTTTCATGCACCAATAAGACAGAAACACCCTGTCAAGTAGCATTATACCCATACTACAGATGGTTTAATGTGAAAGCTAAATGTTTTGCATGTCAGAAGACTGTCATTGTTTTTCATTCACCCCTGATTTAAATATCTTGAAAAAGTTCTATATTTCATTGCTTACATACCCATATGAACCAGAAATATCAAGTAATACATAAAGTAATACAATATCCACATCAGAGCACCTAATATGGAAAATGCTGGAAGCCAGCTTTTAAATCCTACAGAGTCTTCTTCAGGCCATGGAAAGCACAAATATATTTCTAGGAATTATCTATGTTATCTCTCTAGCTATTCTTTCTTTCTGAAGAGGCTGGACTGTATTTGACAATACTTGGCAATACTTCTCCCCCAGGCTGTCCAATTACATAGAGGGGAGGGAGGTTACACCTGCACTCCCGGGCCACTCAGTGCTCCTGCCCCATATCTGCTGTCTCTGCACATCAATATGGATATGTAATGTTACAATACAATGCATTGGATTGTATGTGTATAGCTTATATTAAAATATTAAGCTATTGACTGGATGTACAGAGATGTCAGAGGTGAGGGAATTGCATTGGGTGGCTGGGGAGAGAAAACAGACATGCCCTCACCTGCGCATGATGGGCTGGGTTGGGGAAGAAGTTTTTTCTGACCCAGCACTTATTTGCTTCCTCAGCCTATGAAACAAATTGATTCCTGGGTCACCACATGGGCAATCGGTACTATTCGACAGTCTTACTATATGCTCACATTTTCTCCACATATTGAAGAATACCTTCCATGTTGTTCCCTTGCATTCCCCCTCCCATGAAAGAAAAAGAAGGAGGTGGTCAGATTTCATTCTAGCTCCTAGCCGAGGATTACGGACACTGTCATACCTTTAATTTTAAGAAGCTAACTATGTCCTGATTAACACATTAGAGGTATTTGGCCACTGTGCGAAACAGGATGCTGGACTGGATGGGCCTTGGGCCTGATCCAGCAAGGCTGTTCTTATGTTCTTATGTTCTAAAGGCCAGTGATGACCAGAACTAGTAATGTTCATCCAGAAAATGTGAATTGTCCCTACTTTGGTACATTACATTAAGAAAACATGTTTCAAGCATAGGGAATTATTGCTGCAAGATTACAGCTAATATTCTTCTTAACGTGTTCTTCTGAAAAAATGCCTACATATTCAAAAATCATTCATAATATTGTTACAACCAGGCTTGTTCCACTACAAATAAAGCTCTTCAGTGTAGAATCCATGATCTAAAGGGAACAATTCAGCTTAATATAGCATGGCAAAGAACCTTCAGAACCTGTGCTATGAGTAGCTATGTAGGATGTACAGAATTTCCTAGGAATCACGTGCAGATATCTTCTCTTGGAAAGCAGAGTCTTGAATCACATATCTTGGAAGCTGGAAACTGAGAAGTGTGACAAATGCAGCCTCCTGCACTCTTGCAGCACCCTTTATTTGCTGGATTCTGGAAGGGGTTGAACTGATGTTTCCCTGTCCCAAAAGGGCTCAATCGAGGAGGAGGAGGAGGAGGAGGAGGAGGAGGAGGAAACACTAGCAACTGGAGAACTGATAGGTTGGGATGGATAGGGACAGTTGTTCATCTGTCCCTATCCATCCAAACATATTGGCTCTCCAAAGCCACCACTTTAAAGGAATCACCACTTTAGAATGTACCCTTTTGCCCATTTTGCAAGAGTATTATTAGTCTCCCTGTTAGAAAAATGAGCATCCAGGTACTGGGTGATAAATTGATCCTAAGGAGTAAGCAGAAGTGGGACCTCATGCACATAAACTCTATGTACTGTTATAGTTAAGTTAATTTCAGCAAATTCATTATTTAGGAACAGCTAGATTGTTACTGTGAGATAACAAAGCTTGAAATAAAGCTTTCAAGTCTAGGAGAAGAGCACCAATTGGATATTCATTCAACTGAGCTATAGAATTGTATATATTATTACTTACACCTTTAAACCAGTCAAATTATGCAATTTTCCTTTGGCCCATAGTACTATTATTATTATTATTTTACACAGTCAGACAGGTGTTATTGATTGGTTTGTTTTATCCAGACATCGAGTCCTTCCCAAGGACCTGGGATGGCTGAATTATTATTATTACTAGTATGTGTAAGCCCGTTGTAATAACGGGCTCGGGGGGGGGGGGTTGCCCGCTGCCGCCTCGGGCGCACTCCTCGGCCTGCCAACTTTGGCCGAGGCGGCAGCTCTGCCGCCGCCTCGGCAGCACTCTCCGCCCGCCGCTTCTGCTCCTCCTGGCTCTTTCTCCATGGCGGCGGCCGCCGCCATCGGGGCCAGTCGCCCCGCCGCGGCCACCCCCACCTCGGCCCACACTCCTCGGCCGCACTCTCTGCCCGCCACTTCTGCTCCTCCTGGTCTTGCTGTGGCGGCGGCTGCCGCAATCGGGGCCAGTCGCCCCGCTGCGGCTACCACCACCTCGGCCTGCACTCCTCTTCTCCGGCGGCCTGGTCCAACATGGCCGCTTGTCTCTGGGCGGCCATATCTTTTTGGGCCGATCTGCGCATGCGCTCCGCGCATGCCCAGAACGGCCCAAAAAGACACGGGCACACGGGATCACGGTCTAGGCTTTTATTATATAGGATTATTTTACATAGTCAGACAGGTGTTATTGACTGGTTTGTTTTATCCAGACGTCGAGTCCTTCCCAAGGACCTGGGATGCCAGAATTTTATTGTCAATGTTGTTGCTGTTGTTATAGATATCGTCGCAAAATATAGGCTGTTCCCAGTAAAGCTGCTTTTTGTAATTGGCTGATGGTGATTTCTGTGGCCCCTATGGTGTTGAGGTGCTCTTCAGGGTCTTTTGGGACTGCACCCAGGGCGCCAATGACCACTGGGATTATTTTGGTCTTTTTCTGCCACAGCCTTTCAATTTCAATTTGTAGATCTTTGTATTTGGTGATTTTTTCTATTTCTTTTTCTTCTATTCTGCTATCCCCTGGTATTGCAATGTCGATTATTTTGACTTGTTTTTCTTTCTTCTCGACTACGGTTATATCTGGTGTATTGTGTGGCAGATGTTTGTCATCATCATTATTATTATTATTATTATTAAGTAAAATAAATATTCTATTGCCTCATACACTTCTATATCCGTTATTTAGTATGGCAACTTGAAGCTACCAACCTAGACTTATAATTCATCTCTATTTCCTTTCATTAAGAGGGACATTAAACATATGATGCAGTAAACAGCAAGTTTTAATAGCATTAAACTACTTCTTGCTCATTGAATTCACAGGAATGGAAATGATCAAAAGGTGCAAGTCAATGAACAACTTCTAATTAAGAAGGATTTGTAATGTGGGAAAGACAGTGGGGAAGCATACAAATAGACTTCACATTCCTTCCTGATGAAAACTCTTTTGCTTTTAGTTCCTTCTTCATTCTACCCCAAAAGAAGAAATGCGCTTGTATATGTGGAGAAATATATTTGTTCTGTACCTAGGAGTTGCAGGGCAGCTTTACAGAGTCAGCTGACAGCATTAATATAATGAATCCTGGAAAGCTAAATGTTGTTTTGTGATGTCAATTTATTTATTTACAGATGTACAGGTTGAGCAGGTAACAAGCAAGCACAGAGCGGGCAGCATCAGATCAAAGTATAATCTGTCCCCAGATTAGCAAAAACAGCTATGGGGCCTCAAGCAACCAAAAGGAAAAAGAAAAGAAAAACAGAACTAATTTGTTGTTTCCTCTCTTTTTCTTCTGGCTAGATTAAGAAATCTTTCAAAGGTGCTTAGGAAAAATCTTTAATGCAAGAAAAATCAGTAAACTTCTAGCATATTTCAAACAGACCCTTCTCAGGTGAATTGTAAAACTGCTACAGGGAGACCTAGTTTCCTTCTCCCAACCTTCTGAAAACGTTTGATATTTTACATTAAAGATTATTTAACACTGGATATTTTACTAATATTTTACATTAAAAATGATTCTTAATTCCTTTAGGATGTCCTCTCCGCTTTTGTGTATTAAGGCACATCTGTTTGTTTGTTTGCTTGGTTGGTTATGTGCACGTTCAAACTGCACAAATACTTATTGCAGTCCTGTTTAATAGATTGGATTTAAACACTTATTCTGGGAGGGGTGTGCAATACAATGAGTCATAGCCCCTCAGAGACTATTACTGAACATCATCATCTTGTTCACCATCAAGTACCAAACTATACAAAACCTAAAGAGAGAGGCCATTTTACAGGTTTGCATGAATGTTTCACTGCAAACTGGTTCTCCTCGCATTGGGCCTGGTTCAGAGGTTCGATTGCAGACTGAACCGAGGGTGGTTCGGTCCATGACTGAACTGAACCAGGCCTGGTTCAAGTGAACAGGCTCAACAACAGTAAGGGGCCGGCAGGGGCAGCAAGAGAGGTAATAAGCTCCTTACCCAGCCAACATGAGCTTGCCCTCCTGGAACAGCCCCAAGCATACTCCTCCCTCCTTTACAAAGCTGCCAATTTGGCAGCAGCTTGGCTCTGGTGAATCTATCTTAACTACATCTCCCTTGTAGAGCCAAACTACACATTGTTTAAAGGCGTAATGTCCCCATTTCACTGGTGCAACATGGGTCAGTGAAGGAAAAAATTAACTCCTGTTGATGAATCTGCCTCGAGGTTGTTTGGTCAGCACCCCCAGTTCAGGCAAATGTGGGGCATTTAGCTCAAAAGGGGAGACAGTATTAATTTGTCTTAATTTGTGCAAGCATATGAACTCAAGAAAATTGGCTTGAGAGAGATCTTAATTAAATAAAAAAGGAGCTTATTAAAAGTATAATCAGACTAAATTACTATGTAGTTAAAGGCACTACAAATATACTAAGAAACAAACTATTGTAGGGCACATTTAGCTTAAAGTTCCAAATTATGTATAAATTCTCAGACGGGCTAGAGAGGTACTTTAAGATAGAGGGGCAAGGTTTCAGAAATAAGAGAAAGGGATAGGTTCAGCCCTGAAGAAGCCAGGCAAGAGGCTATATCACCGGTGCTGAAGAGGGGAACACCAAGGTGGTCTGCTGGAGTTTCTTGTTGCAGTCTGATGGGGTCCCGAGTGAGAAGCACAAGAGAATACTGAGATGTTTCTCAGTGAGAATCCCAGGTGCAGGAGGATGCACACTAGGTCATCATGGAGTTAGGGATACTTATATCCCAAAATGTGCCTTGAGGGCACTTTTCTTTTGTCATACTTTGCTGAATAGTATAGCCCATACAGGCTTCTTTGGAATGCATTGTGTCTGATTGTCCTTCCTGAGTAGGAACGTGTGTGTGAATCACCTATTGTATTCAAGGCTGATTGTGAGGACAACTGGAGTGTGCAGGTGCATCCAGAGCATCCTCTGCTGGGAAGGGCTTCCCAATAGTTCTATCAAGTGTTTTGATGGGCACCTTTTCGAAGTTACATCACTGACTCATCCCTATTGTAATGGAGTCTGCTGTCTTATCTGCCTTCGCTTCCTGGCCTGAGTGCTTCCTTAACAACTCTCTTGCTAGAGGAAGAGGGGAGTTTAGGTTTCATTCCAAGTCTGAAATGCTCTTGAATGCCAGACACTGGCAGTAGCTAGTTCTGGAGTCTGCTTAGCCAGGGCCCCCTCACAGAAAGAGGGAGTGTGGCTCTAAGCCAGCGTTGTGTAGTGTCTAGAGTGCCGGACTAGGACCGGGGAGACCCGAGTTCAAAACCCCATTCAGCCATGATACTAGCTGGGTGACTCTGGGCCAGTCACTTCTCTCTCAGCCTAACCTACTTCACAGGGTTGTTGTTGTGAGGAGAAACCTAAGTATGTAGTACACCGCTCTGGGCTCCTTGGAGGAAGAGCGAGATATAAAATGTAAAAATAAATAAATAAATAAAATAATCCCCTTTCCAATGTGTGGGGCTTGCAGCTAAATCTAGGGGCGACCAGTCCACTGCCAATTAAGCGACTTGTCCCCATGTATAACATAAACTGGGAGCTCACATTGTGGTGCAGCTCCTGATCATAGCAAAAGTGCAATCTCCAAGCCTGGAGATGCAGTTGCAACCAGGGAGGCTTTTGTGAGTGGGCAGAATAAGTTCAGCTAGTTATACTCCTTAAGGGTTGTTTTTAGAGGCAGGGGCCACACCATTCCACCAGATTCAAAGCTTTATTGATCACGGCATACCGGGTATCAGTCATAGGGTGAAAGAGCCCTGATTATGGGTGGTTACAGAGTATATATAGCAAAGCTTTATCATTTATGCAAATAATAGGATCCAAAAATGCACTCATTGTCCATCTTCAGACCAGCACTGACCAATCACTGACCAATCCACCAGATTCAAAGCTTTATTGATCACGGCATACCGGGTATCAGTCATAGGGTGAAAGAGCCCTGATTATGGGTGGTTACAGAGTATATATAGCAAAGCTTTATCATTTATGCAAATAATAGGAACCAAAAATGCACTCATTGTCCATCTTCAGACCAGCACTGACCAATCACGGTCACCTAACAAGATACTTTTCTATAGAGTGTATGCGCATGTCTAACCTTGTATCACAATAATGCCATTGTTCAATATCTGCACCTACAGTGTCTTTGCAAATACCCAGACGGGGAGTTAAACTTAGGTTTTCTTCTCCATCTTTGATTTTTCTCCAACATCCGCAAAAGGCACCTTCCCCCACATGCCTCTCTTCCCTACTCAGTCTACCCAGAGCCCCTCAAAAAGCTGCGACTGATGTTTGGAGGACCTTCAGAAATGGATGGGACGTTGTGTAGAGGACTACAAGAGGATGGGGAAATTAAGAAATGATGAGGGGGACCCAAGGGTGTAGGGAGGGCATAGGCAGCCCATGTTCCAGCTGCCCACCCACACGGCACCCCTTTTCTCTCCACTGTGTGTGCATGGTGGCAGCCTCCCTGATGGAGCAGCCCGGGCCAGGCTGCCCTGCCCCTGCTGCTTAGCTGGCACATGTGCAGTGGCATGTTGAGATGGGGGAAGGGCAGCCTACCCTAGGCTGCTCCATCAGGGATGCTACCACCACACAGCTGGAGGGGCACCACTCGGTGCCCATGGTGGTGGCAGGGGAGAAGGGTTGACATGATCCCAGAAAGATCCTGGTGATGGCCCTACTGGCAACTGCACACAGGTTCTTCAGACCTATGCACACAATTACAGCTCTGCCACTGGGGGAACTAGTAGCAGAGGCACTGCTTCATCTGCAGTTTCCAGGATTCCCCTCTCCCCCTGCATCTGCCTATGCCACATCCCATGCCATTGTTGAAAGTCCCCTGACCCTCGACCATGGCTTTTGCAGGGGGTTCAGGGTAGGCTCAGTAGCATGGAACCTTCCACTAGTGCATATTGAGGCAGCAGTACTATGATTGTTAGACATAATTTGTCCCTGTGTGCATGTTTTTTTATTTTAACTTTAAATAGTAGTGTAGGCAATTTGAATTAGGACCATGGTATGTGGGGAAAGTGTATTTAATCATGGTCACTATGTAGATCACTCCCTTCAAGCTGCTGGTGCTAACAGAGGCTTCTCTTTCAAAGCCAGTGAAAGCTGATGAGGAGCTATTGTTATTGTAAAGAGGTAGAAAGGGAAAGAGTTAAATATCTTTTCCATCCATGCCAAGATCCTGACCATGATTTCCCCACTCCCAGCACTTGCTATTTAACTGTGTGCAGGCATTATCTAACTGCATGACTGTGCATGCAGGGGCGTATCTAGGGTAGGGCAGGCAGGGCACGTGCCCCGGGCGCCACTTGAAGGGGGGGCGCCATTTAAAAAAATTATGAAAAATGGCCACCAAAAACAAAATGGCCACTGTGCATGCTCAAATGGCCTCTGTGAGGCCCTAGCCATGCCAGGCCTCACAGAGGCTATTTGAGCATGCATGGCAGCCATTTTGTTTTCAGCAGATATATAAATGGCCACCTCACATGCTCAAATGGTCCCTTCAAAGCCCTAGAGGCCAGCGAGGGGAGGGGGAACCTTTGCAGACCCACTCCACAGCCTTTAGGAAGCCCCCGAAGGGGCTAGAGGTATTTTTTAAATTCAATATAATATGTCACTGTACACATATTCAGTTTGGCACTATGTACAGAGAATCAGGGCTTGTGAATAATGAGCTGAAGCTTATGAGCTAGGATTGTATTCATTTGCTCTTACTTTGCTTCTTGTGATAAGTGAGTTAAATGTGATGTCTTAATAATATGGCTATTAATGGTGAATTTGTCTTTGAATCAGTGTGAAATCCTTAGTATTAAGGCCCACTGGGATTTTCTTGCTCTCTTTCTCTCATTTTAACTGTCTTTCTGAAATATTATAATATATTCCAAGCAGTGACACAGTTTACTCTGCATATCCTTTAATTATTTTCAGAGTATCTGGGAAAAGTCAAATTCTCCATTTATTTTTAAAACTTATGTGATGCTACAATGCATAGTAGAGAATTAGACATTAGTTTTCACAGTACACCTCCACATAGTATTTGGGTATTTCATGAGCCCCAGCATACTGAAATTTGTAGTTTTCCAGCACTTTTTGGTCTGGCTATGTCCACAGCTAAATAGTTTTTGAAATATTAAAAGATTAACAAGCTTGACTTGTATTTTTCAGCTGATATTATGGTAAAGTTATCTGAAAGATGAGTGTAGGATGTTTGGACAGTGGGCACAATTACAGTGCTTGCCCTAGGCGCTATTTTCCCTAGATACGCCTCTGTGTGCATGGTTACAGTGCCAATGAGCAGGGCCGTCCCTAGGGGTGTGTGGGGCTGGGGGCGAATCAGCATGTGCGGAATCATACTGATTCATCACAGAACATTACAGGATTCATTACAGAACATTACAGAATCATACGGATTGATGACATACAGTGTGAATAGTGTGAGTGAGGTTTTTGGATATGTCCAACCAGCTTGGACATATAATGCATTTCTAAAGAAATAAAAATAAAAAGCACAACACATGCTTCACAGTTCTCAAACCTTCTGAGTTGCAAATCAAATTGAGCATAGTGCATTCATAAACAAACAAACAAATATATTGTTTGTTCCAGAGGTTTTTGTAATTTTCTGCCATGGAACAAGCTACTTATAGGACATTTTGGATGGGATTTTTTTTTTTTAAAGGAACAATTTCTCCAATCCTCTTCACTGTAAGTATACATATTCCTCCCACCCTGCTCTACATCTCTGCTCAATACCAAAGCCCTATGCGAAGTCATTCCAGAACAGGTGATTTAAAGGCTGGGGCAGGAAGGGGGGCGTTTTACCCTTTTTTATGAAGGCAAGGCAGATTCTTCCATATGGGGGTGGAATGAGGGTCTAAGGTGGGGCTTCAGTTCCAGACATTTTTCCAAATTTCTGCCATAAAGCAAGTAGGTTTGTGCATTTCAGTTCGGGTACAAAATGTTGTGTGCCTGAAAATGGCAATTTCAGAGGTTTTGTAACCAAAACAAAATCAAGAATTAAAAAACTGATTTTTATTTCCAAATTGAAATGACTGTGTTTCGGACAGAATGTTTTGTTCTTCGGGAAAGCATTGCAATTGAAATTGACTTCTCTGACTCTCTCCACTCCAGTTGAAGCACTGAGTGATTAGGAGAGGATAAGATATGCAAAAAGCTGTTGAGAATGAATGGTTTAGTTAAGTATGTGTTGTATTCAGTGTGACTGAAATGCAAACTGACCTTGCAAAGGGATTTAGAAGACAGCATTTTGAGACAGAAATACCCAAATATCTTTGGGAGCTCAATGCAATTCCAAAGCTCTTGCTAAAAGCCATGGTATAAATTGTGTGGAGAAGCTTTTCGAGAAGCTGGTTAGGAAAGTTCTGAAATTACACAGGTTTTTCTTTCCAAAAGTTTAGAAAGAATCTCTTGACTTGTTCAGGGGTCTTTGGAAGAGCTATTATGTTTTTCTTCTGATTTTTATGAGTTATAGTGGTGTCTAAGTTTTGTTGCACAAGTTGAGCAGTCTAATGTAATTTAGACCACGATGTAATTTGGTGGGGCATGATGTCTAAGCCAGTGGTTCACAACTTTTGCCATTGCAGGGACAGGTCATCCACATGGGACTACAGGAGACAAAAGGAGGGGGGTGGGGCATACCCCTGTCAATCTATTGACATCCCCAGGAATCTTAGTTGCTTCTCTCTTTCTTGTAACCATGAGCCATAGTTTTGCACTTTCTTAAATGCAGTGATGATAAAGCACAACAATTCTGAATAGGAGGCTGATTTGTTTGGGCTATGGCTCACTCCACTTCAGTTAAATGAACATTTGAAGCTGTTCCATAGTACCAAGGCAGTTCATTGGTCTATTTTGCTATCTCAAATGGCCTGTGGTCACTGTTCCATGGGGAGGGAGTGTTTTTATTGAAAAATGGCTTGAATCCACAAATGGGTTGTGCTGCTGTGCTAGTGCCACAGGGACAGGCTCACACCTGCTGGAAAATTCTCAAATAACTGTGCCAAAAAATTAAGTGTCATTGTTGTTCATCATTCTCTTCACTCTTTCAACTTGTTTATGTGGGGCTTCAGGGGCAAAACAGTGGATTGGGTCGCAGTGCCCCAAGGGTGGTGCACCCAGATTACAAATAGGACAAGGGCTGATTTCTTAGGAATTTTTGAGGTTTAAGCATCTTTAAGATTTCCCCCCATAGGGCATAATGGAGGTTTCAGCAGCCCCATAACTCCACCTGGGGGGCACTGGGATGTCCTGAAGCAAGTGGTGGCGGTGTGGTGCACAGAGGGTGCCAACCACCCCCCTGGATTCCTAACCCATTGGGGTACTGGGCTTTGTTGTTCTGAGGTCTTGAGTTTAGATTCTCTGGTAGCAAATGAGGTTTTTAATGACAAACCATAGGAACATAGGAAACTGCCACATACCGAATCAGACCATTGGTCTATCTAGTTCAGTATTGTCTTCACAGACTGGCAGCAGCTTCTCCAAGGTTGCAGGCAGGAATCTCTCTCAGCCCTATCTTGGAGAAGCCAGGGAGGGAACTTGAAACCTTCTGCTCTTCCCAGAGCGGCTTCATCCCCTGAGGGGAATATCTTGCAGTGCTCACACATCAAGTCTCCCATTCATATACAACCAGGGCAGACCCTGCTTAACTATGGGGACAAGTCATGCTTGCCACCACAAGACCAGCTCTCCTCTCCTAAATTCTCCTAAATAAACCATGAATTCACTCTCATATGCTACTAGAGAATCTACTCTCAGAACACCTCTAGAACAACAAAACCCTGTACTTCATGGGTTGGCTACACATATGGGTGGTTGGCACCCTATGTGCACTACATCACCACTTGCTCTGGGCCACCCCAGTGCCCCTCAAGTGGAGTTATGGGACTGCAGGAACCTCCATTATACCCTACGAGGAAAATCTGAAAGACACGAAACTGTATTAATTCTTTTAAAAATCAGCCCTTTGCCAAATTCCTCTGAAAAAATTGTGGTAGCTTCCTTGTACCAACTGGGCACTACCACCATCCACACTCCACTCTGGGTCACCCCTCCCCCACCCCCTGCATGAAGCTATACTTTTCCTGAAACCTCCATTATACCCTATGGGGGAAATCTGAAAGACGTGCAAATTTCAAAAATTCACCAAAAATCAGCAGTTAGCCCAATTCCTTTGAAATTTTTGTGGTAGCTTCCACTCATTGGGCACTATAACCCCCACCCACTCTTTTGACCATGTGACCCATTTTTAAATCTGAATTAATTCAGATTCAGATTAGGATTAATTTGGATACAAAACAAAACTGGGGTGATTCGGAAGGCTTAATTTCAAACAAAATACAAAATGGGGTTGGTTTGGATTGGTACAAACCAAAACAGAAAAAATACAAAACGTGCAACCCTAAAAGCAAGCCACTTATATGACTTTTTGGATGAGTTTTTTAAACTAAAGAAAAGAATTTAAAACCAACAATTTGTCCAGTCCTCTTCAGTTTAAAGATACATATTCCTCCCACCCTGCCGTACATCTCTGCTCAATACCAAAGCCCTATGGCAAGCCAATCCCTAAATATTTGAGCTGCGGGGTGGGGGGGGGGGGAGAGATAACCACAAAAAGGAAATCACATCATACTTCCATTACTAAGGCTGGGCTGGCTGGGCTGGGATGGGCAGAGGGTCTGCAGAGAGCTCTGGTGCTGGATACTATCTGTCTGCCTTCCTGCCTGCTTGCTTCTTTCCTGAGCTTCAGGCTTCAGGGAGGCCTGCATTGAAGCCTCTCTGGAAGCCCTGCCCACCTGCCAAACAGCTGAGAGGCAGAGTTCTAGCAGTTTGCCTGGGAGCCTTTCAAGCTGCACACAGACACGAAAGATCGGCTGTGGGGGAAAATAAGTGGCTCGCACTGGGGGAGAGAGTAAGGCAGGCTGCACTGCAGTGTGCCCAGAGTGGGGCCTGTGCCAGCGCAGGACTGGAGGCAATTGCCCCTGTTGCCCAGCCCTAAGGATGGCCCTGCCAATCAGAGTCCTCTAGATAGCAAGCTCAGTCCCCCTGCCAAACAGGTTTCATAGCCCCACCCTCCTACTTTCTACAGGACAGCATTTGTCTGCAGAGACAAATTTTTAACTTGGCGAGAGAAAAGCACTGGTCCCAGTACAGATCCCTGGGAGACCCCACTTCTTGCTTCCATCCATTGTGAAAACTCTCCATTTATACCTACCCTCTCTTTCCTGTCTTTCAACCAGTTAGCAATCCATACCTGTACTTGTCCCCTTATCCCATGACCGCTAAGTTTCCTCAGGAGTCTTTGATGAGGAACTGTGTCAAAAGCTTTTTGGAAGTCCAGGTATATTATGTCAATTGGATCACCTTGATCCACACACTTGTTGACTCCAGTTTTGTGAGGCAAGATTTACCTTTTCAGAAGCCATGCTGGTTCTCTCCCAGCAGGGCCTCTTCTTCTATGTGCTTTACAATTTTATCCTTGAGGATGTTTTCCATCTATTTGCCTGGAATGGACGTTAGCCTAACCGGCCTGTAATTTCCTGGATCGCCCCTGGATCCCTTCTTGAAAATCGGTGCATTTGCTACTCTCCAGTCATCTGGTACAGAACCCGATTTCAAGGATAAGTTATATATTTTAGCAAGGATGTCGGCAATTTCACATTTGAGTTCTTTGAGGACTCATGGATGGATACCATCCGGCCTTGGTGATTTGTTAGTTTTCAGTTTTTCCAGACAGTTTAGAACATCATCTCTTGTCACTTCTATCTGACTCAGTTCTTTAGCCTCCATCCCTAAAAAGACTGGTTCAGGAGCAGGTATATGCTCAGTATCCTCTGCCGTGAAGACGGGCGCAAAGAACTCATTTAGCTTCTCTGCAACCTCCATATCCTCCTTAATAATCTCTTTCATTCCCTCACTTTCTAATGGTCCAACCGCCTCCCTGGCAGGTTTCCTGCTTCTGATGTATTTAAAGAAGTTTTTGTTATTCCCCTTGATACTTTTGGCTAAATGTTCCTCAGACTCTCTTGTTGCATCCCTTATTGTCACCTTGCATTTCTTTTGCCAGAGTTTGTGTTCCATTCTGTTCTCTTTATTTGGACAGGCCTTCCAATTTTGGAAGGAAGTCTTCTTCCCTTTTATGGCTTCCTTGACGGTACCTGTTAGCCATGCTGGCATCCTCCTGGACTTAGTGGTAGCTTTCCTCCTTTGGGGTATACATTCTAACTGGGCTTCTAGTATTGTGGATTTGAGTAAACTCCATGCACTCTGGAGTGAAGTGACTCTCTTGATTTTCCATTTCAGCTTTATTTTCACCATTAGGGATGTGCATGGAACCACGGAGGCATGGTCCGGCACTGGGGGGAGTGTGGCTTTAAGGGTGGGGAAGTGCATTTTGCACTTCCTTGCAAAATGCAAAGAAGTGTTGTCCCAGTGCAGCCACCAGTACTGAAAAGGTTCCCTTTGTGTCCAACTCCACCACCTGATGGTAACCTCCCAGGTCCACCTCTCAAAATAATCCTCAAGCAAAATGTAGAGCTCTCCTCTGTCACACCCTGGAATATCCAGCAGATTTCTACACAGACTACCTCTCTTTCCCTCCCCCTCCTATATTTGCTATATTTACATACAGGATCCCATTATTAAGGCTGCAAAGCAGCAGAAAGCTGTATCTTCTCCAGAGAGCAGCCATTGATTGAATGGTCTTCACCAATTTACCACTACAAATTTCCTCAAATTGTCCATCCTCTCCCTTTGTATTTTTGCCAGCTGGAGCTGAGCATTCTGGGTACAATGCCAGCAGTCAAAAAGTTAATATCAATGGGCTACAATTCAAGCTTTTCCAGTAGATGAAGTTATAGTGCAGGGTGGAGAGGGAGGAACAGAAGATTCTGAGATGATTTGTCATGCCTTCCTCTCTCCACCTCATCACCTGAGAAGTGTACTTATTGAACCTATTCTCCAGAAGCATTATCATACGCAAGTGCCAAGAAAGCATCATTCTGAAAAACGGATTGAAATAATGAAAAGGGTGTTCAGTGCCTTAGCCCCCAAAGGCCAATGCCAGAAGCCTCTGAGCCAAGATAGGTGAGCTGGAGTGCTTGTTTGCTAATGCAGAAATAGATATAGTGGGCATAACAGAAATATGGTGGAACTGTGAGAACCAGTGGGACACTGTTATCCCTGGATATAAACTCTATAGAAAGGAGAGGGAGAGGCGCCTTGGAGGTGGAGTACCACTGTATGTTAAAGAAAGCATAGAATCTAACAAGCTAGAAAACCTAGGTGGACTGGAGTCCTCCAAAAAAACCCTGTGGGTGACAATACAAGGCCTGAAAGGAAACGTGCTACTGGGGACGTGCTATCGCCCTCCGGATCAAAACGCTGACAGTGACTGAGAGTTGCAGCAGGAAATCAGGGAGGCATCACGGAGAGGCAGGGTTGTAATAATGCGTGACTTCAATTACCCACAAATAGACTGGGTAAATTCACAGTCAGGTCATGACAAAGAGGTCAGATTTCTAGATACACTAAATGACTGTGCCCTAGAACAGTTCGTCTTGGAACCAACCAGAGAGAAGGCGACCTTGGACTTAATCCTGAGTGGCACCCAGGACCTGGTGCATGATGTCAGTGTCATCAACCCTTTAGGGAACAGTGACCATAGTGCCATCAAATTCAGCATACATGTGGGGAGAGAATCACCAAGGACATCTGACATTCTGAATTTCAGAAGAGGAAACTTCTTCAAAATGAGGAGTATGGTGAATAGGAGTGTGCCTGAACCGGTCTGGGGCCATGCAAGAGGCCTCCGGAATGGTTCGGACTTCGGCCGGTCCAGCGGTCCTGCTGGGGGGGTAGTGTGGCTTTAAGGGCAGGGGGGTAGTACATACCTCTTCCACTGCTCTTCCCCCTCCGGCGCTCGACTTTGCTGCAAAGTTTTTGGGGCGGCAGAGTTCCTCCCTGCCTCCCCTGCCCCCATCGTTGTCTGCATCCTCTGTAACAAGTAGAAGTTGGCGCTATGCATGCTCCCGTCCGGCGCGTGTGAAGCTGATAAAAGGTGCCCCGAGCCAAAGAGGCTCCTTGAGTCTCTAATGTCAGTGCTGGATCGATGAGCATCCCCAAACTGTGAACCTGGTCCTTTAGGGGGAGTGCAACCCCATCTAGAACAGGTTGAACATAATTCATCCGGGCAGAGGAACCACTGACCAATAGTACTTATGTCTTGTCTGGACTGAGTCTCAGCTTATTCACCCTCATTTAGTCCATTACTGCATCCATGCACTGATTCAGGACAGTCACAGCTTAACCTGCATCTGATGAAAAAGAGAGATACAACTGAGTGTCATCTGCATATTGATGACACCTCAAACAAAATCCCCTGATGACCTCTCCCAGCTGTTTCATGTAGATGTTAAACAGCATAGGGGAAAGAATGGAACCTTGCAGAACCCAATAGCATACAGTAACTATCAAGGGGTTAAGCAGTAGTCCCCCAGCACCACCTTTTGGGAACGGGCCTTGAGATAGGAGTGGAACCACCTCCAAACAGTGCCTCCGACACCTAAGTCAGCCAGCCTATCCAAAAGGATACCATGGTCAATGGTATCAAAAGCCACTGAGTGGTCCAAGAGAATTAATAGGGTTGTATTTCCCCTGTCTCTCTCTGCATAGGTCATCCCACAGGGTGACCAAAGCAGTTTCTGTTCCAAAGCTTGGCCTGAAGCCTGATTGAAATGGATCTAGATAGTCTGTTTCCTCCAAGAGATTCTGGAGCTGGTCAGTCACTACATGCTCAAGTACCTTGCTCAGGAAGGGAATATTGGCCACAGGCTACAGTTGTTTACATCCTCTGGATCCAGACTGGGTTTCTTTAGGAGTGATTGAATAATAACTTGCTGCTTTGAAGCTGGGACCACTCCCTCTCTCAATGAGGCATTAAGAACCTGCTGGATCCAGCTAAAAATTCCCTCCTTACTAG